>NC_084795.1:192534213-193159213 GCF_963169125.1 Humulus lupulus | reverse complement strand
TGAGACGAGGAGCCTCGAGAATGTTATGGAGTCTTCACTGGGGATGACCCTCACGGTAAGTTTGCTTTACCACTGGTTCTCTTTGCTTTTTCTAAAGCACTTGTCTTATTATCTTTTTATCTTGCAGGAGGCTTTGGCTCTCCATCGGAGCATATCTCGGTCCAATGCCAGGATTGACGAGATCAGGGGCGAGCACCAGGTTGCCCAGGCCGCCTTCGAGTCAGCTCAACAACAAGAGCAAGATGCCAAAGCTGCCCTGGCGACTACCCAGGAAAGCGAGAAGGTCACGGAGGCCACTTCGGTTGCTGCGCAGGCCAAACTGGAGGCATCCCGGGCTACACTGCTGGAGGCCGAGGCTACCAAGGTCGCCCTGGACACCGCAAAGGTCGAACTTGAAGAGGCCAATGCCGCCCTTGTGGCGGAGAGGGCATCTTCCAGCTCCTCCATGGAGGCCATGCTGTATCATTGCTGAGCCTTCAACCAGGATGGTGACTTTTCCTTCTTGGGGCCGGAGGAGTGGGAGTCCTTCCTAGAGAAGTTCAAAGCTCACCTTCAACAAGAGGCTTCCTCTGAGACCAGGGAGACTTCCGCTGCAGCCGAGCAGGACGCCGAAGGGGTGACTTCGTCGAAGCGGCCTGGCGGGGCTTAGGACTTCTGCTTCTTTTCTCTTGTTTTTATTTATAACTTTGTATTACGAGGTTTTTTATCCTCGAGACAATTGGTTTCCTTAGATTTACTTCAATCTATTTATATATTTTTTGTGGTTTAATTTTATTGTTACTCTTCTTTAACACATTTGGTGAGAACATAGTTTAAGTTGGTGTTACGATTAACATCTCATACTTATTAGGAAAAAAAATCTATTAATCAATTTGAACCAACTTCAAATTTTAGGACCTGGTTGTATCCAGGACATTGATTTTAAAAACTTAGTTCGTGTTAATCCTTTATTGATATCTCGTTCTTTTTAAAAAAAACATTGATCAATCACTTTGAATCAACTTCTAGGTTTTAGGACCTGGTTGTATCTAGGACATTGATTTTAAAAACTTAGTTCGCGTTAATCCTTTATTGACATCTTGGGCTTTTTAAGAAAAATGTCAATTAATCACTTTGAATCAACTTCTAGGTTTTAGGACCTGGTTGTATCCAGGACATCGATTTTAAAAACTTAGTTCGCGTTAATCCTTTATTGACATCTCGCGCTTTTGAAGAAAAATGTCGATTAATCAATTTGAATCAACTTCAAAGTTTTAGGACCTGGTTGTATCTAGGACATTGATTTTAAAAACTTTGTTCGTGTTAATCCTTTATTGACATCTCGCGCTTTTTAAGAAAAATGTCGATTAATCAATTTGAATCAACTTCTAAGTTTTAGGACCTGGTTGTATCCAGGATATATGTCCCCCAAGTAATCAAGAAAGGGCCTATCGTGGTTACTTGACGTTACTTCCACAAAAATATATGACAATGCGAAAAGATTCTCTCTTTATTTAATAAACAAAAGGTGGCTTTTCTAATTAAGCCTTACAAAGATATTACTGATAATATTTCTTCAGGTGTATAGTTGTAACGACCCAAATTCACTAATAAGGCTTAAGGGCCTTGATTAGTATGTCGGGAGGGCATGATGGGAATTATGTGTGATTTTTATGATTAAGATGCATGATTATGATTTAGGCATGTTATATGACTATGTGAATTACATTATGTGATAATTATGATGTGTGTATTGTACCGCGTGGGTGCCGTGATACCAATGTGATGCACGTGCCGAGACGGTCCTAGAAAGCTAGATAGTGGTAACTGGTAATTTGGTAACCTGTGTAACTATTAGTAACTATAGAGAGTAACAAGTTTTAAGGGGAAAGTGGTAGATTTGCAAAGCTGGTGAAAAGACAAGTGTACCCTTGAGGTTTAGTTAGAAAAGGATATTTGAGGAAGGTTAAAAAGGTCTTTTGGCAGTAATATAGAGTCTTTGGCTGAGGGAAAAAGATAGGTACGATTTATTAATGCTAAGTAAAGCTGAAGTTAAGTCTTGAAAGGTTAGAAAGGTCAAGAAGGAAAGGGAGAACCAAGAACCTAAGAGGCAAGGTGGGAGAGGAACTGAACTGAGTTCTTTGAGGCTAGAGAAGGGCTTAAGGGTGTGGAATCAAGCATATATCAAGGTTTATACTGAGGTAAGGGATTGGTTTCTGTTTTGTTAAGTTCTGAATTTGGTTTTTTAAAGAATTGAGAGATAGCCATGGTTTTTCTTGTATGGAATTCAGCTGGTTTGTTAAGGTGGAATTCAGCTCAAGCTTGGATTGGAGGAAGCTCAGGTCGAATTTCTATTTGAGGTAAGGTTATTAAGTGTGTTTGCAATTTCATAGCTGTTATGGTTTAAAGATTTAGGGGCCTGGTTTGTACTTTACTCAAGTTTCAGCTTAGGTGTTAGAGTTTGAATTTAGGTATGAATTCTGTGGGTGATTGTGTAGTTGAGCTGGGTTTTAGTGTTTATAAGTTGTTGGTTGGTTTATGTGGGGTTTCAAATGAGTTTTGGGGCTTGGGTATGAAGTTGGGGTGAGTTGGAGTGAGTTAGGCTCGGGAAAAACGCAAAGGAAAAACCCAGAATTCTGGGCTGCGAAGGCGTGCCGCGGCACGGGTTTTGTGTGCCGCGGCTTGGGAGTCTCTGACTGATGGGTACCGCGGCACAAGGAAGTGGTGCCGCGGCACAAGGCAAATTTCAAGGTGTCACATTTTGCAATTTTTGGCCTTTGCTCCGGGGGTTCGGGGGATGTCTCCGGGTGTTGTTCTAAGGTTTTGGGGGTTCCGAGAGTGTGGGTTAGGTACCGGGAAGGTAGTCTTGGACTGGTTAATGACAAAGAATATTATTTGTGTTGTGATTAGGACTTTGGAGAGGCTCGGAATAGAGGACCGTGCTTGTGGCTACGTGGCATCGAAAACCAGTGAACTGAAAGGTAAGAAAACTGCACCCAAATGTATGATTATGATGGGACTAAGTGCTCCCGAGAATTGTATTGTGTCATCGTTGGTATTATGCCAAGGGACACGTATAAGCGGTCTAAGAGTGCCGTTCATGATTTTTAGCGCACGGGGCGCGAATTGGTCACTGGAAGCCAGAAACAATAGGATAACAGAGGGAGCTGCCTGTGAGCGCTAGCCCTGGTTATCATCTGTGCAATATGTATTATGAGTTGAAATGCTTTGTATGTGGTGTACTTGAATGATGATATACTTGAATTTATGAGATGCTGTATGAGTAACTGAGTTGACTGCTAATTGTTCATGCTCTGTTATTGCTGTGTTTTCTTGCTGGGCCTTGGCTCACGGGTGCTTCGTGGTGCAGGTAAGGGCAAGGGCAAGCTGGACCAGGCCTGAGGTGGAGAGCTCCGAGGTGTAATGTACATAGCCAGCCGTTCGATCACCATGGTCGAGGAGTGTGTCAGGACAGAGACTACCTAACTGATCATTTTGCCTTAGTACGGCCGCTAATGTATTTAAACCTTGTCAATTTTGTAAATGACCTTTGAAACTGTCATTTTTGGGATCCCATGTAATGAAACAATGTTTAGTAATGAAAATGTAACTTTTGAAACCAAAACACTTTTAACCCTAGTTCCTCTACTGTTTCAGTAACACGTTTTTACTTTAATGACTTGGTTAGCAAGTCTGGCACTTTATAAACACACAGTGTAACGGTCTTGGCTATCCAGGGCGTTACAACTTGGTAACAGAGCGTCCTAGGTTTATGGGTCCTGAAGACTGGCTGGGTATGTACATTCGCTGCGGGAGACAAGCTCAACTCAGGGTTTGGTAATTGTATATGTATGATTATGTGTTTAAATGATTTGAGTGAGATATGAGTGTTGATATCTGTCTGATGAATAGGGAGCATGAGATTCTGATAGGGCCTGGCCCTTGACTATTGCATGATGTTATTGAGGCGTGCTTATTAGCATTGCTGTGCATGTGGATGAATATCTTGATAAATTGCTATACTTGTTTGCTTGTGAATGATTGGAGTTTCGGTGGTGAATTATGGAGAGATTATTACCCTGTCATCTTAGCCTAATTTCCGAGTCGTTGTTTGCAAATTGACTTGAATAGCTATGCGTTCAAGGAAATCTACACGACAAGCCGGCAGGTCTGGGGCTAGAGAGGATGATCAGGGCCCAACCCCTCCGCCAGTCCCTGAGAACTGGCAGCAGTTAATGGCAGAAATGCAAGCTAGGCTTCAGAGCCAAGATGAGTTGATTAGAATGTTGCAGCAAGCTCCATCTGGGAGTGTTGCCCCTGCTGGGCCACTGGCACTGGTACCTGTGGTACAGCCTGTCGATGTTGGCAATAAAGTGGAACCGTTGTATGAGCGGTTCAGGAAGCAGCAACCCCCGATCTTTGAGGGTGGGCCAGATCCATTAAAAGCTGAGCAGTGGATGACCTTGATTACCACTATACTTGATTATATGAAAGTAGAGGGACATGATAGGGTGGCCTGTGCCACTTATTTGTTGAGAGAGGATGCCCCAATCTGGTGGGAGGTGGCGTCACAGACTAGAAATGTTGCTGCAATGACATGGGAGGAGTTTAAAGATTTGTTCAATCAGAAGTACTATAATGTTTCCGTCAGGGCAGCAAAGGTGAATGAGTTTGTGGGCCTTGTTCAGGGCAGTTTGACTGTTACGGAGTACGCCTTGAAATTTGATAGACTTGCAAAGTTTGCACCGGATCTTGTTCCTACCGATGCGACCAGGTTAGACAGATTTGTTAGAGGGCTAAATGTTATGATAGCCCGGGATGTAAGGATTACTACAGTTCCTGGGGTGACCACTTATGCCCAGGCTGTGGAAAGGGCTCTGACTGCTGAGGAAGCAGAGAATAGGATTTGGAGGGATAGTGCAGCAAGAAGGGAGGGCCGTAGGCCGGTGCCTCCATATTCTGGTTCTAGTAGAGGTGGAGGTATCCGTGATTTGAAGAGAAAGACTCCTGAAGCCCCAATTGCTCCTAGGTTTGATAGAGGAGGTCGGGGTACTCAGGGGGGCCGTCGGGGAGGCGGCGATTCGTGGAGGACTTACCCGGAATGCACAAGGTGCAGGAGACGCCATTTGGGCGAGTGTCAGGCTAAGGCCTGTTATGTATGCGGGGTGGTGGGACACCTCAGAAAAGATTGCCCAACGGTAAAGAAGGGCGAGGCAGGGAAGGTGGACAGCTTGACTCCAGCTCGAGTGTTCACTTTGACGCAGGCAGAGGCCGAGGCTAGTCCCTCGGTAGTGACAGGTCAGCTTTCTAGTGCTGGCACTTCTTTTACTGTTTTGATTGATTCTGGTGCTACGCATTCATTTGTTTCTGATAGGGTAATTGATAGATTGTGTAGACCTAGTGAGGTTAGAGCTTCAGGGTTTGGGACTATATTGTCTACGGGAGAGCTGGTGGTGTCTAGGAGATGGGTTAGGGCACTGCCAGTGTTAGTTGATGGTAGAGAGTTGTCAGTGGACTTGATTGAGTTGAGTATTGAGGACTTTGACAGGATCTTAGGTATGGATTGGCTGATTAGGTATGGAGCTACCATTGACTGTAGAAAGAAAATGGTGACTTTTGAGCCAGAGGGTGAGGATCCCTTCGTTTTTGTGGGAGCGGTGCGTGGACCCCGTGTACCCAGGATTTCTGCGTTGAGAGCCAGAGATTTGCTACAGGGTGGATGTATAGGCTTCTTGGCTAGTGTGGTAGATACCACCAAGGTTTCACCAGTTGGACCGGAGGAGACCAGACTGGTTTGTGAGTTCTTGGATGTGTTTCCTGAGGATTTGCCTGGGTTGCCGCCGCGTAGGGAGATTGAGTTTGTTATTGAGTTAGCACCAGGGACAGAGCCAGTGTCGAGGGCACCGTACAGGATGGCACCAGCGGAACTGAAAGAGTTAAAGATACAATTGCAGGAACTTCTGGATATAGGGTTCATCAGACCTAGCTATTCGCCATGGGGTGCTCCGGTTTTATTTGTTAAGAAGAAGGATGGGACCCTGAGAATGTGTATTGATTATCGGAAATTGAATAAGTTAACTATTAAGAATAAGTATCCCCTACCGAGGATTGATGACTTGTTCGATCAGTTGCAGGGTAAGATGGTGTTCTCAAAGATCGATCTTCGATCTGGTTATCACCAGTTGAGGATCAAGGATGAGGACATACCTAAGACAGCTTTCCGGACGCGGTATGGACACTATGAGTTCTTGGTCATGTCTTTTGGGTTGACCAATGCCCCAGCAGCCTTTATGGACTTAATGAACAGAGTGTTCAAAGATTTCCTGGATTAGTTTGTTATAGTCTTCATTGATGACATCCTAGTGTATTCTAGTTCAGAGTCAGAGCACGAGTTTCATCTTCAACTAGTTCTTCAGAGGTTGAGGGAGCATCAGTTATATGCTAAGTTTAAGAAGTGTGAGTTCTGGTTACCTGAAGTGACATTCCTTGGACACATTGTAGGTGCAGATGGGATTAAAGTGGATCCGTCTAAGATAGAAGCAGTTAGAGATTGGCCGAGGCCAAGGAACGCGTCAGAGGTGCGGAGTTTTCTTGGTTTGGCAGGCTACTACAGGCGGTTTGTAGAAGGCTTCTCGAAGATAGCGGCACCGATGACAGAATTGACAAGAAAGAATCTAAAGTTTATTTGGTCAGACAAGTGTGAGGGAAGTTTCCAAGAATTGAAGCGACGTCTTATTACTGCACCAGTGCTGAGTTTGCCTTCAGGAAAAGGAAAGTTTGTTGTTTATTGTGACGCGTCGAGGTTGGGTTTAGGCTGTGTGCTGATGCAGAATGAGAAGGTGATAGCTTATGCATCACGACAGCTGAAGGAGTATGAGCAGCGGTATCCTACTCATGACCTAGAGCTGGCAGCAGTGGTTTTTGCCTTAAAGATTTGGCGGCATTATCTTTATGGGGAAAAGTGCGAAGTGTACACTGACCATAAGAGCTTGAAATATTTCTTTACGCAGAAGGACCTGAATATGAGACAGAGGCGTTGGCTGGAGCCGGTGAAAGATTATGATTGTGATATTCTTTACCATCCAGGAAAAGCCAATGTGGTGGCTGATGCACTGAGCCGCAGGGGTCCAGGTCAGTTATATAGTGCTGTTCAGATCTCAAGAGAGTTGGCTGATGAGATGGTTAGAGCGGGGATAGAATTGGTTGTGGGCCGATTGGCTAACATTACTCTACAGTCGACCCTGTTAGAGCGGATCAGAGAGGGGCAGTTGACAGTCGACCCTGATGAGATGATAATGCCCGAGATGCAGCTGTGAAGCTTCTCGCTTTTCGTCAATTAGGTCAAGGGACGCGTAGAGCAATTCATCCTTGCGATCTTGGTCAAATGTCTGGACTCTATACGAAGCTACCTTCACTTTGAAAGGAAAGACTGCCTTACTCCCGAAGTTCGGTGCGAGGTCTGGTATGCCCACGATACCTGGGGAAGCTGTTCGGGCCAAACTCCCTTGGCTTCATCCAGCCTTTTCTTAAGGCTTGCTTTTAGCGTCTTATTGACAGCCTCGACCCGCCCATTGGCCTGGGGATAGGCCACGGAGGAGAAGATTTTAACAATGTCGTGCCTCTTGCAGAATTCGGTGAAGAGGTCGATATCGAACTGCGTTCCATTATCTGACATGATCTTCTTTGGCAGCCCAAATCGGCAGACAATGTTCTTGACCACAAAGTCAAGGACTCTCTTTGAAGTGATCATCGCCAGGGGCTCTGCTTCTGCCCACTTTGTGAAGTAGTCGATAGCCACCACCGCGTAGCGAACTCCTCTCTTTCCAGTAGGGAGGGCACCAACCAGGTCAATCCCCCAGACCGCGAACGACCATGGGAATGAGATCATCTTCAGCTCGACCGGAGGAGCCTGGGCAATTGTGGAAAATCGCTGGCACTTGTTACACTTTTGGACGTAGGAGATCGAGTCTTTCGACAAAGTTGGCCAATAATACCCTTGCCTTAAAATCTTCAAGGCTAGGTTTTGCCCCCCAGTGTGATCTCCTCAAAAGCCCTCGTGCACCTCCTGCAAAATGGTCTTCGCCTTGCCTGGCAGAACACACCGTAGGAGAGCTAAAGAGAGGCCACGTCAGTATAATATCCCATCTATCATTGTATACCTTGGAGCATGGTAAAGTACCCTCCTTGCATCATTTCGCCCCTCGGGTAATTTTCCTGCTGTGAGATACTCGAGGATGGGAGTCATCCAAGTCGGTTTGGTGTCAATCATCTCGACCTCCACCCCGACTTCCTCTATGCTTGGTCTTTCCAAGAACTCTACCGACACAAGCCCCAAAGTCTTTGCCTCCCCGGAAGTGGCGAGCTTCGACAGGGCATCCGCATTGGAATTCTGCTCCCAAGTTATCTGCTCGATTGAGCCACACTCAAATGCGGATAGTTCTTTCTTTACCTTGGACAGGTAAGCAGCCATCTTGGTTCCCCGTGCTTGGTATTCTCCTAAGACTTGGTTTACCACGAGCTGGGAATCATTGTAACACTGAACGGAGCTGGCCCTCAGCTTCTGGGCCACCCTTAGCCCAGCCAATAAAGCTTTGTATTCGGCCTCGTTGTTGGACGCTTTGAATCTGAACCGTAAATTCGAGTGGAATCAATGTTCCTCTGGGGAAATCAATATGATTCCAGCCTCAGAGTCATTCTCATTAGACGAGCCATCTACGAAGACCCTCCATGAGGCCTAAGCTGACTCTTCTACCGGGTCTTCTCGGAACCCTTTACATTTTGCCACAAAATTAGCCAGGGCCTGGCTTTTTATTGCAGTTCGCGATATGTACAGTATCTCAAATTGGCTCAGCTCGATAGCCCACTTCAACAGACGCCCCGATGCTTCAGGTTTATGCAAAACCTGCCTTGAAGGCTGATCAGTAATGACGTGTATTGAGTGGGACTAAAAATACGACCTGAGCTTTCGGGAGGCCGTAATAAGGCAGAAAGCCATCTTTTCCATCAACGAATACCAGGATTAAGCTCCTAGAAGTCTCTTGCTGATGTAATAGACTGGCTTTTGAGATCGGTTTTCTTCGCGGACTAATACGGCGCTAGCTGCATCTTCCGTGGCAGCTAGGTAAAGGAAAAGAGGTTATCCTGCCGTCGGTTTGGATAACACGGGTGGCTCGGCTAAATGCGCTTTTAGGTAGAGGAAGGCACGTTCGCATTCCTCGGTCCACTCAAATTTTTTATTTCCCCGGAGCAGGTTGTAGAATGGCAAACACTTGTCAGTAGATTTATAAATAAACCAATTAAGGGCCGCCACCCTTCCTGTCAGACTTTGAATGTCTTTTCGCGAACGGGGTGAGGGAATCTCGAGTAGCGACCTGATCTTATCTGGGTGCGCTTCTATTTCTTTGGTATTGACAATGAAACCCAGGAATTTTCCTGACGCGACCCCGAAGGTACACTTTTTGGGGTTTAGCCTCATGCCGTATTCTCTCAAAATCTTGAAGCATTCCTCTAGATTGGAGACATGGTTATCAGCAGTTTTCGACTTGACCAACATGTCGTCAACATACACTTCCATATTTTTCCCGATCTGATTGGTAAACATCCTATTTACCAACCTCTAGTACATAGCTCCTGCGTTTTTCAGCCTGAAAGGCATGACCTTGTAACAGTAAACGTTAGTTGGGGTCATGAAGCTAGTGTGTTCCTGGTCTGCTTGATTCATGGTTATCTGGTTATAGCCCGAGTATGCATCCATAAAATACATGAGCTCGTGCCCCGCTGTGGCATCTACCAATTGGTCAATCCTTGGCAAGGGGAAGCAATCTTTGGGGTAGGCTTTGTTTAGATCGGAAAAGTCGATGCAGGTCCGCCATTTCCCATTGGGCTTCGGGACCAACACAGGATTAGCGACCCAGATCAGGAAATTTGCTTCGTGGATAAAGCCGCACTTTAAGATTCGGGCTACTTCCTCTTCTAGGGCCTCATCTCGGGTCGTTCCTAGGCGCGTTTCTTTCTGGGACTTTGCAGGCATGTTTTTATCCAAGTGGAGGGTGTACATTATGATGCTCGTACTGATCCCTATCATGTCTCCATGAGACCAGGCGAACACATCTAGATTTTCTCGCAGAAACCTAATCAGCTCCGCCTTCCTTTCGCTACATAGATTTTTCCCGAGCTTTACAACCTTCGAGGGGTCTGGTGGGTCGATAGCTATCTCCTCGAGCTCTTCGATGGTCTGAAGCTCGGATCTATCCTCGCCTATTCTGGGGTCGATATCATTATTTAAGATGATATCCTTCCCTTTGGCATTCTGAGGTTTTTCAATCTCAGGACTAGGCACAATTTCCTGAGATTCCTCACTCCCGCCCTGGATGGTCATCGTCTGCTGCCCAGGTTTTGTTTTTCCCTTCATAGAAATGCTATAGCATTCCCTGGCAGCAAGCTGATCTCCTCGGACCGTGCATATCCCCGTGGAAGAGGGGAAGTTTAGCGCGAGGTGGCGGATGGAGGTTATGGCTTCAAACGCTATCAATGTAGGTCGGCCCAAAATATCATTGTATGCGGCGGGACAATCGATGACCACAAACTCGAGGAGTTTTGAGACAGTCCAGGGTCCCTCTCCCAAGGTGATCACCAGCTCGATTATTCCTATTGCTGCCGACCCTTCACCAGAAAATCCATACAGCATCGTGGAGGTGGCTTTCAACTCGGTGGCATATAAACCCATCTTTTCCAGCGTAGACCGGAACAGCAGGTTCACCGAGCTCCCATTGTCGATCAGTATCCTCCTTACTCTCCAGTCGGCGAGCTAGGCGGCTATGACCAGAGGGTCATTATGAGGGAACTGGACGTGACTAGCATCTTCCTCGGTGAATATGATTGGCTGCCTCTCCAGTCGTTGCTGTTTGGGTAAATGCTGCTCTGGGACGAACTCCACTCCGTTATGAGCTTTTAGTTCATTGGCACATCTCTTCTGGGCACCTCTGCTCGTGTCAGCCAGATGGGGACCTCTGGAGATCATGGAGATCTCTCCTCCCATCACAGGAGGAAGGGTTTCCAAATTTATCCGAGACTCGTACTGACTTATCGGAGCTTTTGGAGCTGGTTGACTGGTGGGAACTCTGTTCCGCGCATACTAAGCCAAAGGCCTGACTCTGATGAGAGTCTCGATCTCATACTTCAGATGCCTACAATCGTCAGTGTTGTGGCCAATGTCGTTGTGGAATCGACAAAACTTGGAGGGGTCCCGCTTAGCCTTCTGGTGCTTCAAAGGCTCCGACTTCTTCCAGGGGAGGCGATCAGAGTTTCTAGGAAAATGTTCTCCCTAGTGTTTGTGAGCTCGGTGTAAGTCATGTAGAATGGATTAAACTTTTCTATGGGCTTGGTCTTCTTCGGGCCGTGCTGGCCGCCCTCGCTGCTCCCTTTTCTCTTGCCTCCGCCAAATTGGTTATTTTGTGTAACGGTTTGGGTCGCTGTCACGACATCCGTTCCCACTCCAGCGGGCTGATCAGAGGATTGGCTGGTTCCCACGGCTGATGCTTGCCTCCAATGAGGTTTATCCATCCCTGGGCCATATTTAGGAATTCATTCACGGTGCCGACACCTATTCTCTGTATCTCTTCCCAGAGTCCGCCTCCAACAAGGATCCTAGTCCTCAAGGCCATAAGCTTGGAACTATCATCTGCATCCCTGGCTCGAGCCGTGATGTTTGCGAATCTGTTCAGGTAAGCTTTCAAAGGTTCGTCGGGCTGTTTTCTTACGTTTGCCAGGGTGTCGGCTTTGACGCGGGCAGCCTGAGAAGCTCGAAATGCCCTTTTGAAGTCAGCAGAAAAGGTTTTCCATGAGCTGACAGACTGTTTTTTATTCCGCTTGAACCATTGCCTGGCCGGTCCAGTCAATGTGGAAGGAAATATTAAACACCTCAGCTTGGGACCAATGTTGTCAGCCATCATCACGGTGTTGAACATACCCAAATGATCTGACGGGTCCCTATCTCCATTGAATTTGGACAAGTGAGGCATACGAAAACCAGGTGGATACGCCATGGATGCTATGCTAGAGGCGAAGAGCTCGAGTTCGTCCCCCGAGTCGTACTCATCTTTTTCTTTTTCCGATAAGAGCTTCCTCATCAGCTCATCCATCTGAGCTAGATGCTCCAGGGTTTGGTCCTTACTTCCTTGGTTGTTCTGGGGCTGTTCAACAGCTCTAATTCCATTATATGCGTTAGGCGTGTTATTGTCCCTCCTATCTTGAGATAGGTTATGTGGGACGTTCCCGCTGTCACGTAATTCCGACAGACCCTCCCCTTGGAGAGCACGACTACCATTTCTAGCTGGGTCTCCTCTCTGAGAGTTGAGGCGATCTCGTTGGTCGGCTGTGACAGTCAGAATCCCGTGATCCGTAAGGGGAAAGACCGGGTAAGCTGTGCAATCCCACACCGCCTGGGGAAGGTCAAGTGTGATGATTCTAAGACTGTGTAGGTATGGGACTACACAGTTGAAGAGGGCTTAAACGGATTGATAGGTACTACCTATATCAGGAAGGTGCATCTTCTTTTCGGTAGCCCATCACTTGAGAACTCCATGGTTAAGCGTGCTTGGCCTGGAGTAATCTAGGGATGGGTGACCTCCTGGGAAGTTTTCCCAAAAAGTGTGCGAGTGAGGACAAAGCACGCTGGAAAGACTTGTCTTGGTTTGTAGGGCCAGTCGTCATTCCAGAGAGCAGCCATAGTGACGTGGGGCGTCACATCGGCCCTCGGGGTGGCCCGAGGGCTTTAAGCCGAACTCAAAGGATGGCGCAGGTCTTCGCCGGACATGCCACTTCGATGACTCCCGGTCCAGTAACTTCCATTTGAAAAACTCGGAGCCCGCCGCTGAGGGTGAGGATCTGAGATTTCCCTGGGCGCTCGACTGCGATGGGAAGGTCCGGCGGAAGGAGGGTTTCTCCTGCTACTCCCATGAGCTGGAATGTCTTGGACTGGGCGGAGAGGAGACGGGTATCTTATTGGTGATGGGGGATGCTTAACTGGTGACGCGATCCTAGTCCCGTCAGGGCGAATTAAGCTAGGTCGCAGCTGCTCCGTTCTACAATCCCCCGCGTCCTGCGCTCGGTGGTCTGATCGTGGTGCAGGACGGCTGGCCGGGGTTGGCAGTCATCGCGAGCCCTCTCCAGATCTCCTTCGTGAGCTGCCTCGGGTCCTCATGGGTGCACTCGAGGGTGGAATCGAGCAAGAAGTTGAGGTCCAAATCGATCGGTTGAATTGCTGATTGGCCCTAGGAAGTTCTTCAAACACAGTTTCCTAGTGGTGTGACGTGGGAGTAGAATTCGATGTCGAGGTTCTGGCCGACCGACTGAGCCTGGATCGGTTACCCCGGCGGGACTTATGAGTCCCACTATGACTCTTTCTGACATTAGCGTCGGTTGTAAGAGGGGGTAATTGGGCCATGACCTCTTCGATCTGCCTGTTTGCTTTCGACAGCTGACTCCTCAACTGTGCATTTTCCATTTCTACTGTCGTGTAGAAATCCGGGTTCGGATTGGGCTGCCGGGGAGCCGAACTTCTAGTGTCGCCCTAGCCATTGGCAGCTTTCCCGGTCGCTGCTGAACCTCAGGATTTTGCTATCGGATATGGCTACATGGTGGGCTTCCTGCCCATCACGTTGATCCACTTCAATACCATGCTTCGAGCGAGTAACCACCATGGTTGGGTTTCTGCAATAGCACCAATCTAAACAGCTCTCAATGAAAGCACCAAACTGTTGACGCAGTTCTTTGGCAATAGATAATTATACAAATAAATAGGATGGATTAGTGCTAGATGATGAACCGTAATATGTAAATATTTATATTCCAAACTAAGGAAATTAGTATAGGGGAAGGTTATAACTACTTTCCTTTTAGGTGGTTCGAAGGTGAAAATCCCTCTAGTCCACCAGTCAATATTATTGATATAACTCTCGTATTCCTTATATGGTGTTTCTTTACAAACTAGATGCTAACCCCTTGCAACGCCCAGGGTGTCCATATTTATAGCGAGAGGACACCTGGGTGTTGGCAAAGGAGGTCATCCCGTGACCTTCTTACCCATCATGTCACTTCTATGACACTTATGATTAATTCTTAAAACCTGACAATGAATTGTTGTCTAATAAATAGGTAAGGGGGATAATGGGCCGCATGGCCCAAACCAGTCGTGGGGTGCCTGAACATGCATGTTTATGTTGCGTGTCCAAGAATTCAGGAATGGAGTAGACACATGATGCCTGATATGCCCACGTTTACATTGCGTGGTTGACTTCATAAATGGTCGGGGGTGTCAGCTCTATGTCGTACCTCGAGCCTCATGTACTTCCAGCTCGTGGTGCCCACACTGCTGACTTGATGCCTTTGAGTATTCTTAATAAACCTTTGACAACCTCGAGCTAAAGAGGTGGAGACTCGTAACAACAGTTCCGGGTAGGAGGCCACCACGCGGCTGATAGAATTATGCCCTTTTCCAGCTCGCTAATAACCCGTGGATGTTTAGGGCGTACATTTTCCCCCCAAGCCCCTGCTCATGGCATGTGACGTCACTTGGGGCCACAGCGGGGGCTTTTAGACTTCCTTGTCGACTCTTCATGTTCTGCTTATTGCGCTAGTATCGGATACGTGGAGCATCGTGGTTGGTGAAGGTCCGTCTTCCAAGAATCGCATTAAATGCCCTAGTCTATCTCCGGCTGTCGTTTCGTCTTTCGAGTTGTGACCCTCGTATCTCGCATTAAGACGATCGAACGGCCCTTGTTCCTTTGCCTTTTACGTATATATAAGGTTGGCCACCTTTCGCATGAGCCACCCTTTATTTGAAAATTTCCCTCATCTTCTCTCTTCTTAGCCTCAAAACCCATTTTCCTTCCGGTTATCGTCCCAGAAGTCCCTGAGTTTTAGATACAAAGGTTTCTCCGTGACTCCAGTTCTAAAGGCTCCACCAGGACTCCGACTTCAACGCCCTTTTCGACTTTCATACAGCAAAAACTTCTGCCTGCTGCATGTTCAAATGTTTCCGTTTTCTTTTTGTTTAGGTAGACTCCTTTTTTAGTTGCACACTGTAGGTTTTTTTTTGTTTTTTACTCTAGGGGTATCGACCATAGGAAAGAATGCTTAGGAACATAACGCATAGGACAAGATAATTATGGGGAGATTTTTCTGGGTAATCTCTTGAAATGCCTGTTTGGAGAAGGGAAGGCAACAAGTTTCTGGGGTGCAAAACTGGGTAGTTTAGGGGCCACGCTTCCCAGGCGGTTTTTGCTTTTTGAAACTTTCCCTCCTAGGCAAGCATTATCCTGACCCTCTTGACACACGGATCTCGAGCGATTGGGGACCCATTGGGAGCATAGGCACGTGTTCATAGAACCGCGTGGCCTCACTCACCGCGGGCTGAGATTACCTCAGCCCGTGTAAGGAAAATCATTCCTCGTGCTAGATTCCCTTTCTTATGCTTAGGTCGTCTTTCTAAATTTTCTTCATCTTTGTTCGTTAGGCGACCAGATGGGACCCAGGAAGAACATTCCCAAGAAGAGTTCCGCCAGCTCGTCGTCTCAACAGGCCAGCAAGGGGAAGGAGGTGGTAGCCGATTCCCTTATCCCCCTCTTCGGTCCCACCGTGGAGAAAGAGGTCGAGGTGGGACCTGACGCCTTCTTCGAGGCCGAGAGGATTGTCTCGAAGGACACAACTCAGGGGAAGGTCAACAAGATCTTACTGTCCCGCAACATAGAAATAGGGACGAGAGCTCTTGTTGCCCGACCTCCCCTCGAGGGCGAGTCGAGCTGCACACCGCTCGACGAGGAGTTCGCGTCACATTTGATTGTAAACTCCCCGGACCAAGCATGTTTGCAATAGGACTAGTCATTCGGCCTAGTGTCCCACTTGGTTTTAAATCCCCTGGACTAAGCATGTCCGGGATGAGACTAGGCATTGGGCCTTGCATCCCATTTGGTTTTAAACCCCCAGACCAAGCATGTCCAGGATGGGAATAGGCATTGGTCCTTGCGTCCCATTTGGGTTTGAACCTCCGCGACCATGTAGGGTCGGGATGGGACTAGGCATTGGGCCTTGCGCACCATTTGGTTTTAAACCAAGCATGTCCGTGATGGGTCTAGGCATTGGGCCTTCCCTCCCATTTGGTTTTTAAACCTCCCAGACCATACATGTTGGGGATGAGACTCAGCTTTGTGCCTTGCGTCCCATTTGGTTTTATACCCCCCTGACAAGGCATGTCCAGGATGGGACTAGGCATTGGGCCTTGCGTCCAAATTGGGTTTGAAACTCCCAGACATGTATGCCCGAGAAGGGACTAGGCATTGGGCCTTGCGTCCCATTTGGGTTTGAACCTCCCAGACCATGTATGTCCTGGCTGATACTAGGCATTGTGCCTTGCGTCCCATTTGGTTTTAAACCCCCGAACCAAGCATGTCCAGAATGGGACTAGGCATTGTTCCTTGCGTCCCATTTGGTTTTTGAACCTCCCTAGCCATTCAAGTTGGGGATGGGACTGGGCATTGCACCTTGCATCCCATTTGGGTTTGAATCTCCTAGACCATGTATGTCTGAGATGGGACTAGGCATTGGGCCTTGCGTCGCATTTGGGTTTGAACCTCTCGGACCATGTATGTCCGGGATGGGACTAGGCTTTGTTCCTTTCGTCACATTTGGTTGTAAACCCCCTAGACCAAGCATGTCCGCGATGGGACTAGTCATTCGGCCTTGCGTCCCACATGGTTTTAAATCCCTTAGACCAAGCATGTCCTGGATGAGACTAGGCATTGGGCCTTGCATCCCATTTGGTTTAAAACCACCCAGACCAAGCATATCCAGCATGGGAATAGGCATTGGTACTTGCGTCCCATTTGAGTTTGAACATCCCAGACCATGTATGTTCGGGATGGGACTAGGTATTGGGCCTTGCATACCATTTGGTTTTAAACCCCCTGGACGAAGCATGTCCGAGTTGGGACTAGGCACTGGGCCTTGGGTCCCATTTGGGTTTGAACAACCCGAACCAAGTATGTCGAAGTCATCCATCGCAAATTCAATCATATTAGCAAACAACTCCCTACCACCTACCTCTACTGGTAAAGCTCTAATCTATCTTCTAGAGACTACTAATTCCCCAGTTGGCAATATAGTCTGAAAACCCCTAGCATACAACACACTAGGTCTACACGGCTGATCTATCACTCTAGCAGACACAAACGAGCGAGTTGCTCCCAAATCAAGCAATGCAGTATAAGAAGATCCAGCACTAGAAATCTGACCTGTCACAACCGAGGGGCTAGCCTCTGCCTCAGTCTGAGTCAAAGTAAATACCCTGGCAGGAGTGAGACTGTCACTCTACTTCAGCTCCTCTTTCTTAATTTGAGGGTAGTCCCTCTTCAGATGACTGGCACTCCCACAGACAAAGCAGGCCCTAATCATGCACTCACTCTGGTGTCGACGTCTACACCGTGGACACACTGGAAAACTCCTCCAGTTGTCACTTCCACCCTGACGGCCAGTAGAAGCACCTCGTGCCCTCTTATCTAAACTGGGAGGAACAAAGAAATCTAGGGCCTTCCTCTTCTGCTCACTAGAGCCACCACCCCAACTAGATCCAATAGAAGGAGGCACTGTCCTCCTAGCATCGCGCCTAACAACACTTTCCTTCCAGATCTGATCCTCGACCCCCTCAGTTGTAAGGGCCTTGTCTACAACCTGAGCATAAGTAGTAGTCTCTGGATCCAAGTTAATCTTCACATCACGAGCAGTAATAACATTCAAACCCCATATGAATCTGTCTCTTCTTGCCACATCAGTCGACACTAGATCTGGCACAAACTTCGCCAATCTATCAAATCTCAAAGCATACTCAGTCACAGTCAACCGATTCTGAGTTAGGTTGATGAACTCGTCGACCTTCGCAGCTCAAACTGCCACACTGTAATACTTTTCATTGAATATGCTTTTGAACTCTTCTCAAGTCATAACTTTTACGTTCCTTCTCTAAACTACGACGTCCTACTAGATGCAGGCATCCTCTCTGAACATATAGCTAGCACAAGCTACCCTCTCATTTCCCTCAACCCTCATAAAATCCAGAATTTAGGAAATCATATTTATCCATTGCTCTGCTCGCAGTGGGTCTGATCCACCTTCAAAGGTGGGAGGATGTTGTTTCCTGAACCTCTTATATGAAGGTTCCCACTTGGCACCATAACCTGCGGAATCGGAAACCCTGTAACCTGTGGAGGGGCCTGCTGCCTCAGCTGGCTAAGTTTTTCCTCTATTCGTTGCAGCCTTGCTTCCATTTCTGCAAAAATCTCTTGCCAATTTCGTGGAGCAGGTAGAGGGTCCTGACCCTGGTTGTCATCCTCAACCAACGATGCTGCTCATTAGGCATGATAACAACATCCAAAACCACCTCCCAAACTCATCAGCCAACCACAAACAGTAATTCACATAACGTAAAGATAGCATATAACACACAATGGGCCATGCCCTGGCATCATGCATATCTTAACTCATTCATCATGCTCTCTAAGAAATAAGCAGGCAAACAGGGCATTCAAGCACATATTAAGGCATATTAGTCAATCATACCAACCAACCCTGAGTCGAGCTTGTCATTGACAGCGAGCGTACATGTTCGGTCAATCTCTAGAACCATAAACCTTGGCTCGCTCTAATACCAAGTTGTAACTCCCTACTTCCTTAGGGTCATTACTAAGTGAGTTTAAAACGTGCATTTAACTCGCTAATCGAGGTTTTAGGTCAAAAGTGTAACTAAATCATATCCAGAGTTATAAACTTTGAAAATAATTCCATTTACTGAAAATCATAAAGTGTTTAACATTTGGGATCCCATAATACCGTTTAAAAATATTTACAGCATATACGTACAACAAAGTCGGCTAGACGACAAAATCTAGGTTTTAATACAATCATCTCTCAAAACCACTGGCTGTGGCAGCCAGGTAGGCCAAACATGTACATGCCGCTTCATGCTCTCCGTACTCATGGTTGGTCGACTTTTCCCTTGCCCTTACTTGCACCACAGAGCACCCGTGAACTGAAGCTCAGCAAGAAAACCCTCACAAGCAAAAAACATATGCATAACAAATACTTAGCATAAAAACAGGCCACCAATAAGCTAAACACATACAGCCATGTCATCCCAGGCGCTTTACCAAGCCCTGGGTTCGCGGTCCACACCGTAAGGATATCCCAGGTATCCTTAAGGGTCTCACCCTGGCAACTCGCACTCCTCGTCCTAAATGCTGCACCAGACCCCATGCCGCACTCGGCCTTGCACTCTACATGCCTAACACCATTCCCGACCCCTTGCCGTTCCCGGCCTTGCCGACCTCAGCCTACATTGTTCCCGGCTCTTGCCAAACATTTACACATTTACATTCATAGCATAATAAAGCATATACTGAACATGAACAAATTCAATCAAAGGGCTACGCCCTGCAATACAATCATATAAGGCTCTTCCCTGCATACAAGCTCTATTGGAGCAGTGGTTTTCTTACCTGAGTCCCGGGCTTTCCAAGCACCGATGTCCCGAGCACAGTCTCCTAACCCAAGCCTCGCCGAAACCCTAGTCACAACGCATTAACAATATTCACTCATTAAGTTCTAATCCGTTAAATAACTTCAAGCCATAATTCTAATCTCCAGGACCTTGAATTCTATCAATCCGGGTGATAAAATCCTTCCCGAGCCTTATTAGTTAGGTTCCCAAGTCAAAATCCTCAAGTCACCCTCCACCTTGAACTAGGACCGCAGCCCAACCCCACATGCGCCGTGGCTAGCCTCAAAATAGAGGCTAACAATTCCATGGAACACGCACAGGCCGTGGCATGCTTGGCCAACCGCCGTGGCTCGCCTCGAGCACCATGGCCTCCCAAGGCCTCGCGTGCACACGGGCCGCGGCATGCCCCTCCTAGGGTCGTGGCCTTCGCCTCCAAACCCAGAAAAACACCATTTCCTTGCATTTCCTTCGAGCCAAACTCCACATATCTCAACCAAAATCACCGCCAACCTCAGAATTGAGCCCTGAATTCATACTCATGCAACTTAGACATACCAACAAACTCAAGAACCAATTCCCACACCCATAAAACAATCAAAACCAGTACTAGAATCCAAACCATGCATACTCTAAGAAAACCAGCAGAAATTCCAAAGATAATCCTTGTAATT
The DNA here is from genome assembly GCF_963169125.1 of Humulus lupulus. Lineage (NCBI taxonomy): Eukaryota > Viridiplantae > Streptophyta > Magnoliopsida > Rosales > Cannabaceae > Humulus > Humulus lupulus. The sequence continues at coordinate 193,139,017 of NC_084795.1, read as the reverse complement.
TAAAACTTACCCTTGCTGGATTGAGTCTCTAAACCAGCTCCCTAAGCTCTAAGCTTCAAACTCCCCTAAATCCCAACTGAATTCCTTAGTCTTGACTAATTTCCACCCAAAGCTTCCCTTGCTAAACTTAGAGAAAAGTGTTAAAGAAGAAAACCAAGATGTGAAGGGAAAAGGGTCGGTTTAGAGTGTTCTGTTTGTTTCTTAAGTTTTGTTGTATTTAACTTAATCTCTAAGGTTACCTCAAGGCTCGGGGTACCCGAAACCACCACACCAAATACCCATTTCCATAACACATCAATATAATACTAATAGAAAAGTATTATTGTAGAGTATTATATTGGGAAACTTTTTATGTGAAAAGGGCAGTAATATATTCACATCCTGCCACTTAGAAACTTTTTTTCATTTCTGAGACTTGAGAATCCCAAGACACCCATCTCCTTTCTCTTCCCATTTTTGAGACCCGAGACCCCCATTTCTGAGCTTTCTTTCAACATTTCTGCCCATTTCCAACATATCGACACAAAGAAGAGACCCGTTTCTTCGGCTTGGTCGTACGGTCTTCGAACTCCTCACTCTCTCTCTCTCTCTCTCTCGTCTTTCTCTATCTCTCTGTCAACCTTTGATTTCTAGTCGTTGGGCTTCTCAAATTTGTTCTTCTCTTCGGTCTTGGCAAGCCAAGTAAGTAATTAGTTTTAGATGTTAGATTTATCAGCTTGAATCTCATAGAATCTATAAAATCTGTGGTTTTCAAAATTAATTTTCAATTTTGCATGTGTTTTCGATTTTTCATATTGCTGGGACATTTGTTTTGGTACGGTCTCCTATAATCTATAAAATTAGATTTTGCATATTTCCAAATTAAAATCTTTGGTTGAGTTTTATGTGTTTTGTCTCAGTTTTATCTAGTTAAATTCTTGGCAAAATGCCTCCTTTGTTTTATGTTCATTTTGTTCCAATTTCCAATCAGGTCTTGGTTTGAGGAGCTAGAAGGAAGCAAATGGTAGAGTTGAGGTAGGCTTTAGAGCATTCAGGTTTAACTCCTTTCCCTGATTTTATATTTACAAACTATCTCGGTTGGTTTGGACATAAGAAGTTTGTTTCCTATTGTGGGAAAGGTGTAATTTTTTTTATTCATACTAAACTTGGTATTTATATGGCCTATAATGGGTAAACTAATTTGCCTTAATTAGCACAGTGATGTTTTCCATTATGGATTTTAGGATTTTCATGATATTGTTAGAGTTATTAGTACAACTGATTGATGTAGAATGAGTTTTGCATGGATAAAATTCTGGTGTGAAAAGAGTTTGGGAGTTGTCTCATATTTCGGAAAGACAACTGAACACCCTGCTGTTCTTTTCATAATTTAAATGGTATTAGTCAATGTAATCCTGAAGATTGTCTTTCCAAAACCCAGATCATTGATCTTCCTTATAATTAAGATTTAAGAAAGTGTTTTCTTTTGTTTGTTTAGTGAATGAGATTAAATTTTGAAAAATGCACCAATGAAAATGAATTAAATAATAATAATAATACAGTCTTAATGATGATATATATTTGACAAATTGTAGTCAAAATCAACACACCATAAACCAGAAAACACATCATAAACCAGAATACAATTGATCAATAATCAATCTTAAAGACAAAACTGGTTTAATCAAGGAATCAAATCAAAACAGAAATGAAACATAAAGAGGAACACAAACACATACGTGGTTCAAATGAGTGTTGGCTAGACACCGCTCTACTCCACGGACAAAACCAGCCCCAAGGGCTTGACAATCTCTTTATTGATTCTAAGATTCAATCTATAAAAAGACAGTGGAAACTACAGTAATTGCTTTGGCATCATTTGTCATTGCATTTGGATTATGCATTATATAGTGTATATTTTAAGCCAAGTTATTTCCTATGTAAATATATAATCAACTGGTGTAATGGAATATGGTGATTGTTTTTTGGAATGTATACTTCCACTTTTTATTTTTACTATCCCTAAAACAGATTTAAAAAGTTGGTTTGAAGCTTTTTTTTTTGCACTTCTATGCACATTGAGAATGTATAACACCTGTTCTGAATGGCAAAATATTGTAATGAAGATATGCTTGAAAATGACATTTGTGAACTGCAGAAGCTTTCATATCAGAGAGACAAGCTTTTTAGAACCTTTAAACTCTGTAGAGATGAATTTGGATAGAGCTTGTTTAGCAGCATGGGTTATTAAAAGTGTTGCTTCTTCTATTTCTCTTCTAAGATTTACTACATCTAAGCTGCAATATGATGTTCTACATTTAAAAATTAAATGAACTTGATGCATTTGTTTAGATTTTACTTCACCAATTCCAAGCCCCCAAATGTTTTCAATAAGAAACAAAAATCTCAGTTAAAGAATTAAATAACACACACAAACACCTTATGATCATAGCAAGAAACTAGAAAAGAAAGTAAGAAAGAACACACACCATTACAGAACTCAACCTTGCAAGAATGAATATCACATCTCAGCTTTTTTTCTCTGTTTGCACTCTTCTTTTCTTGAGTTTTTTTTCTTCCTTACAATACCCAACTAGCTTTATAAGACAGATGGAACATTTATACAATGTGTAGGATATAACTACCATAACAAACTTTATAAGCCAGCTTTCTAACTACACTAGAAAGATATGTTTACTACAAGTGATATTAAACTTGTTGAGATGACTAGTTGACTTACTTGACTATAGTCTTACCTACTACTGTGGAATATAACAGAATATCACTTACTTGAGAAAACTTCTTGTCATTGTGTGCCTTGAGTGTGTAATCTCATGTTTGATAGTGAATTTGACTAAGGACCTCTGTTGCCTTGGCTGTAGGACTAACCTGATTTGGTTAAGTCTGAACAAAGAAAACTTGGGCGTTTCTGGTGTGTTTGATTAAATTTCTGTCAGCTGACTTTGTCTTCGATATTGTTAGCCATTTTTCTGTGTGTTTGTAATCTGTTTTTGCAGGGGTTTATAATACAACAACTATAATATGAGATTATTTGTTGGCATGTTTTCAATTGACAAGTGGTTAATATTATTGATAAAGAATATGTGTGGTTGTACATTTGGCACTTGTAATTAAGAACTTTTGAGTGATAATATTTGTTTTATGGATATTTGTTCAAGATCAAGTTTTTTGATAGACTATTCTTCTAACTGTGTTAATAGTAAATTACACTAATAGTTGTTTTTCAAAGGATGAAAAGTTCTCTAAAAATCTTAACAAAGGAAAACCAAAGAGAATGGCATGTAGCTCATTCTATAATACAGTATTTTTTAGAGATTACACTTTAAGAAAGAGAGAACTAGCTTAATGAGATAGTTTCTTCAGGACTTCTATTATGTGTGAACTGTTATAATTTGAGTGTGCTAGTTCTTCTAAACTGTGTATAGGGTGTAATCTCAGATTGTTGAGGCTTAATAAAGACTTATGGTGTAATCTCAGATTCTTGTGCATTATTACATTTGATTCTTCTTACTGTATTACTGTTATTCTTGTGAGCTAGTTTTGCTAATATATGTTTGCCTAAAGTTGATAAGCAAGTAATAGTATAAATATATTATATAGTAATAGTATACATATAAATATATATTATATAGTAATAATAATAGTATAAATATATAATAAAATATTTTTTTTGTATTTTATAGTAATAGTATTGAATGGTTGGAGTTAGATATCATTAATAATTAATATACATTTATGAATAATATGCTTTTTAGTTATTCGCTGAGTGAATTTCTTATTACTTTACACGGGTTGTTCTTAAGGAATTTGGTATTCTTGAAGGTTTAATGACAACTGTTCATGCAACTACAGGTTTGTTTTTCACTTTATTTGTTTCTATAATAGGAGAATAGTTTACAAGTTGGTTACTTGACTCTTGTTTCTAATGTTCAGCAACACAGAAGACTGTTGATGGCCCATCAATGAAGGAATAGGCATCGGTCCTTGCGTCCAATTTGGGTTTGAACCTCCCGGACCATGTATGTTCCGAATGGGTCTAGGCCTTGGGCCTTGCATACCATTTTATTTTAAACCCCCTGGACTAAGCATGTCCGAGATGGGACTAGGCATTGGGCCTTTCATCCCATTTGGTTTTGAACCCCCCGAACCAAGCATGTCCGGGATGGGACTAGGCATTGGGCCTTGCGTCCCATTTGGGTATGAACCTTCCAAACCATGTATGTCCGAGATGGGACTAGGAATTGGGCCTTGCGTCCCATTGGGTTTGAACCTCCCGGACAATGTAAGCCTGGGATAGGACTGGGCTTTGTGTCTTTCGTCACATTTGTTTGTATACACCCCGGACCAAGCATGTCCGAGATGGGACTAGGGATTGGGCCTTTTATCCCATTTGGTTTTGTACCCCCCGAACAAAGCATATTCGTGATCGGACTAGGCATTGGGCCTTTCGTCCGATTTGGTTTTAAAACCCCAGACCAAGCATGTCCAGGATGGGAATAGGCATTGGATGTTGCATTTCATTTGGGTTTGAACCTCCCGGACCATGTATGTTCGGAATGGGAAAAGGCATTGGGCCTTGCGTACCTTTTGGTTTTAAACCCCCTCGACCAAGCATGTCCGAGATGGGACTAGGGATTGGGCCTTTCATCCCATTTGGTTTTGAACCCCCCAAACCAAGCAAGTCCAGGATGGGACTAGGCATTGGGCATTGCATCCCATTTGGGTTTGAAATTCTCGGACCATGTATGTCCGAGATGGGACTAGGAATTGTGCCTTGCATCACATTTGGTTTTAAACACCCCAAACCAAGAATGTCCGAGTAGGGACTAGGCATTGGGCCTTCCCTCCCATATGGTTTTTAAACCTCCCTGACCATTCACGTTGGGGATTGGTCTGGGCTTTGTGCCTTGCGTCCCATTTGGTTTTAAACCCCGTGAACCAAGAATGTTAGGGATGGCACTAGGCATTGGGCCGTGCATCCCATATGGATTTAAACCTCCCGCACATTATATGGCTGGGATGGGACTAGGCATTGGGCCTTGAGTCCTATTTTGGTTTGGACCTCCCAGAATATGTGTGTTCGGGTGTGGACTGGGCATTGTGCCTTTCGTCATATTTGGTTGTAAACCCCCGGACCAAGCATGTCTGGGATGGGACTAGGCATTGGTCCTTGCGTACCATTTGGGTTTTAACTTCCCGGACCATGTATGTTTGGGATGGGACTAGGGATTGGGCCTTGCGTACCAATGGTAACGACCCGAATTTTCTAATCGGGCTTAGGGCCTTGATTAGTGTGCCTGGAGGGAAATAAATGATTTAATATGTTTATATGTGGATTTATGTGAATATATGATTATGATGCATGTTTAGTTGAGTTAAATGTGCATGTGGACCCCGTCTGGATATTAGGGGTATAATTGTGATAAATGTTATATATATGTGATATGTCTATGCAGCACGGTCCGAGACAGTCCTAGTGAGCGGTTAGCAAGAGAGTCTCAACGGGGTTGAGAATCCGACTCGGGGCGAGTCAAGGGGTAGTTTGGGTACTAGGTGTGTTATGGGGTTATGGGGTTATCAAAATAAATATTTGGAGATATATTTGAGAATAGAATGTCTAGGAGGGGACATTGGGGAAATTTGCCATTTTCCCTCGGGGATGTTTTGGTACCCTGAGCCTTGAGGTAATCACATAAGTTAAGTAAAACAAAACTTAGAATTGTGTAGAGCATTCAGAAAATGACTCTCTCCCTTTTCTATCTCTTGAGGTGGTCTTTCTTCTTCTCTCCATTTGAAGATTGGGAGAATCCTTGGTGGAATCAAGAGTAAGGTCTAAGGAGTTCTGCTGGGAATTTAGGGAGCTTAGAGCTTGGAGCATAAAGGGCTGGTTCAAAGGTTTAATTCAACAAGGGGTAAGCTTTAATTATAAAGATTATGTGTAGAATTGTAGCTGGTTTGTTAGAGTTTGCATGTTAGTTAAGTTTGGATTGTTCTTGAGTGTTTTAGTTGAGTTTTGGAGCAGATTGGGTTTTTTATGTTGATATTGAGTTGGTATGTTGTGTTAATTATCAGGGATTGCTAGCTAAGTTCTAGGGTCAAAGGAAATATAGGAAATTGGTGAAGAATTCTGGGTTTGGAGGTGAGGGCCGCGGCCCGTGTGCGCGCGTGGCCATGGGAGGCCGAGAAGTTCATGCGTACTGCGGTGCTTGGTGTGCGCGTCGCGCCCCGTGTGTGTTGCAGGGGTGTGCTAGCCTCTGTTTTGAGGCTAGCCACAGCTCTTGTGGGTGGGGTCGCGGCTCTTAGCGCCAGTCTATGCTTTTAAGGGTATTTAGGCTCGGGAACTCAATGGGTAAGGCTCGGGATGGATTTTATCACTCGGATTGATAGAATGCAAGGTCCCGAAGGTTAGGGTTATGGCTCGGAGTTATTTATTGGATTAGAATTTGATGGATGGATATTTTTAATATGTTGTGACTAGGGATTCGGAGTGGCTTAAGTTAGAGGACTGTTCTCGGGACATCGGTGCTCGGAGAGCTCGGGACTCAGGTAAGAAAACCCCTATTCCCATAGAGCTTGTGTGCAGGGCTGAGCCCTGTGTGTGTTGAATAGAATTGGTATGCAGGGCTGAGCCCAAATGTTAGAACTGTGTGGCGTAGCCCTTTAGCTGAATATGCTAGAATTCTGTATTTGCTTGCTATGCTATGATTGCTATTATGTGAATGTTCGGCAAGAGCCGGGAACGGTGTAGGCCGAGAATGGCGAACGGCCGGGAACGGCGTTGGGCATGTTGAGTGCAAGGCCGAGAACGGCAAGGGGCCGGGAGTAGCGTTGAGCACGTGGAGTGCGAGTTGCCAGGGTGAGTCCCTGAAAGGATACCTGGGATATCCTCACGGTGTGGTCCGCGAACACAGGGCTTGGTAAACGCCTGGGACGGCTAAGCCGTATGTATTTAGCCTATTGGTGGCCTGTTTATATTCTTGATATATGTGTTGCATATGTTATCTGTTTTTGGGTTTTCTTGCTGGGCTTCGGCTCACAGATGCTCTGTGGTGCAGGTAAGGGTAAAGAGAAGGCCAACCAACCATGAGTACAGCAGGAGTGAGGCGGCGTGTACATGTTTGGCCAGCCTGGCTGCCACAGCTAGAGGATTTTGGGAGATGCTTGTAAATAAACCTAGATTTTGTCGTTCGGTCGACTTGGTTCAGTTTATATGTTGTAAATATTTCTAAACTGTATTTTGGGATCCCAAGTGTAAAACTTTTATGATTTTCTATGGAAATTGTTATTTCTAAAGTTTTCCTCTATTTATGGCTTAATTACACTATTTGACCTAAAACTTCGATTAGCGAGTTGAAAGCACATTTTCAAACTCACTTAGTAGCGACTCTAAGGAAGTAGGGCGTTACAATTTGGTTTTAAACCCCATGGACAAGCATGTCCAAGTTGGGACTAGGCATTGGGCCTTTCAACCCATTTTGTTTTGAACCACCCGAACCATGCATCTCCGGGATGGGACTAGGCATTGGGCCTTGTGTCCCATTTGGGGTTGAACCTCCCGAACCATGTATCTCTGGGATGGGACTAGGAATGGTGCCTTGTGTCCCATTTGGTTTTAAACGCCCCAAAGCAAGCATGTCCGTGATGGGACTAGGCATTGAGCCTTGCGTCCCACTTGGTTTTAAGTCCCTTGGACCAAGAATGTCCAGGAAGAGACTAGGCATTGGGCCTTGCATCCCATTTGGTTTTAAACCGCCCAGACCAAGCATGTCCAGCATGGGAATAGGCATTGTTCCTTGCGTCCCATTTGGGTTTCAACATCTCAGACCATGTATGTTTGGGATGGGACTAGGTATTGGGCCTTGCGTACCATTTGGTTTTAAACCCCCTGGAGCAGCATGTCCGAGTTGGGACTAGGCATTGGGCCTTTCAACCCATTTTGTTTTGAACCACCCAAACCATACATGTCCGGGATGGGACTAGGCATTGGGCCTTGCGTCCAATTTGGGTTTGAACCTCCCGGACCATGTATGTCCTATTAGGAGTGTGTCCTAAAAGCATGTAAAGACATTTGTTTTTCTGTGAATAAATAAATACAACCATTAATTATTATTGTCATATTTAGATTGTTAAATTATTGTTTGAATAATTTTGTAAATATCAGAAAAATTCCATATTCATTATTGAGGATGTGATCTTGTATTAGTACGAGAGAATTAAGATCACATGAATGAATAAAAATAGTCAACAACAACAAATTAAAGTTATGGAATTCTTTAATTGGAATCGTAAGTACGGTTTACTGAGTATCATAATGATACAAATAATCTAGATTCAGATTATTGATGTGGAAAGACATCTCGGTAAAGGTGCTTTATATAATATGATTATATATGACATGGATCGATATGAATTAAAGTCTGTACGCCCTGATTTTCCCACGGGCTGATTAGCAGGCTGAGCTACGGACTAATCACGATTAGTCCATGAACATCCCCAAGACCGGAGCTCCCGTTTCGAGGTCGTACCTTCTTAGCTCGAGCAATCCCTAAGGACTCGCCAAAGTTGCCCAGGGCTGGAGAAAAGAATTTGAAGGCCGAAGGTTTGGTCAGGGGAGTAGCTCGTGATGCGAGCTATATATGGAGCTCTGACCCTCTGTAAAGTCAACACACGCAAGATAAACGTGCATATGTCTGACATCACGTGTCCGATATCTCCCTGACTTCTCGGACACGCAGCAGGAACGTGCGTGTTCAGATACCCACGGCTGGGTTGGGCCGTGCGGCCCATTATCTCCTTACCTATCGATTTGACCATACTTGTGTGTCAGGTTTAGGAATTAATCATGAATGTCACAGAGTTGATATGACAAATAATAAGGTCACGGGATGACCTCCTTACCAACTTCCAGGTGCCTTCTCCTATAAATATGGAGAACTGGGGAGTTAATAAGGGTTGGAAAAAATATTCTCTGAATAGATATATGCTTTGTAACCAAATACCCAGAGTATATCAATAATATTGACTAGTGGAGTAGAAGGATTTTAACCTTCGAACCACTTAAAAATGTGTCTTGAGTCTCCTAGTTCATTCTCTAAGATTCTATATCTGCGACGGTTCTATATTCAGCACTAATCCCTTTCTCTTCTTCTCTTAATTACCTGTTGGCGAAGAACCGCGTCAACAGTTTGGTGCTTTCATTGAGAGCAAGTTCGATTAGTGCTGCTGCAAACATCCAACTATGGTAACCACTCGGTCCAGGCATGGCAACGAAATAGAGCAGCATGATGGGCAGGAGGCTCATCATATTGCCATCCCTGATGAACAAATTCCTGAAGTCCAGTAGCGGCCAGGAAAGTAGGTGGCTGGCCAAGACGATACAGGTAGTTCGGCGCCCCGGCCACCTAATCCAAACCCGTGTTATTATACTGCGGTGGAGATGGAGAATGCTCAACTGAGGAGCCAGTTAGCAGTAGCCGGTCAGCAAATCCAGGATATTCTGGCCCGACTACCCCCTCTCACAACCAACGTTAACGTTGGAGAAAAGCAAGGTGAGGCTCCAAAGTCTCGCCGGGGTAATCGGTCCAGGCATAGCCGTTCGGATAGACTTCCAGCAGCCAACTCCACCCCTTCATCGCACCATCGAGACGCAAACCTCGGGGAAATGCCTGGGACCGGACAACAGCAATACAACCGTTCGGTTAGGACGTCGACTCCTAGCTCTCAACCATCCTCGAGGACGCCTAGAAGAGATCGAGGAAGTTCCCGGAGGAGATCCGGGGAGGGCCCACGACGTCAGCCCGTACCCGAAGACCGTCCTGCGCCTCGTCCAGATCGCTCGGCACCAGACCAGCAAGTTGGCAGGGCCGAAAGGCCCCCACCGAACTTGATTCATCCAGACGGAACCAGGATCGCTTCTCCAGTCAGGCATCCTCCATCTCCGATCAGATATCCTTCTCCTCCTCGGCCCGTCCGAGACATTCCAGATTACGGGAGTAGTAGGAGAAACCCACCATCAGCGGGACCTTCCCGACGTAGTAGGGCGCCGGAAGAAAGCTCGGGTCCTCACCACCAAAGACGGACTCCAAGCCTGTCTAGCAGGAGTCATTGGACCGGTAGTCGCCAGAGTGATCTCTCTGGAGGAGACCTACGTCAGCGACTAAGTTCGGCACAAAGCCACCGGACCGCCCAGGGAGACGACCTTCGAGATCACCTCAACTCTCACAGAGAGGATCGAGCTAGAGATGGTAGTCAGGCTCGCTCGGGGGGAGCCCGATCCGAGGTACGTAATGGAGGGAATGCCCCAAACAACCTATGTAACGACCCAAATTCGTTGTTAAGGCTTAAGGGCCTTGAGTAGTGTGCCTGGAGGGCATAATGGGATTCTGTGTGTGACTTTAATGAGTTTAATGCATGATTATGATTTAATGCACGTTATATGACTATTTAATTATTTGTGATGCATGACTATGTGAATTAGTATGCATGTAGGCCTGATTGAGCATATTTGTAATTTGGCCATTTTGGGCATGACTGTGTTGATATCGGTGATCCATGACTCGAGACGACCCTAGAGTGAGCGGGTTAGCGGAAAAGTCAAAGCGGGAATCTATACCCGACTTGGGTTAAGCCTGGGGAGTTTTAATGAGAATTTGGAATATATTGAGGTTAATCTTGATGATGAGGAATGCATAATTGATTATTAATCAGGTATTGGGTAGCGAGCGGGAATTATTAGGAACACTTGAGGAATTAGTGGGAATTTGGGTAATATGACTAAAATGCCCCTTTATGGGCATAAAGGTTTAGAATTAGTAAGGGAGGGCATTTTGGTCTTTAGGCTTGTAAGAGATGAATTAAAGGAGGGCTTTTTACTTAGTGGATTTTGTAGAAAAAGGAGTTATAGGCTGAAAAGAAAGAAGAAGGAAGAGAAAGGGAAAAAGAAAGAGAAAAGCTGAGGGGGTTTGTCCAAGATCGGTTTGTGGCTCTCCCAACCAAATTCCTTCATTTTTCTTGGTGTCAAGCTCAGTGGAGAGCTAGGGTAGGCTGAGCATCAAGGATCCTAAGCTAGGCTTGAGGATTGGCAAGGGGTTAGCAAGATCACATCAGAAATTGAGGTAAGTTCTTGGGGATTTTCTGTTTTAGGGCTTGACTGGTTTGGGTTGTGTTTTTGAGCTAAAGGGATGGGGTTTTTGGGGAAAACAGGTCAAGGTTGTGAAGTTGCAAGCCAAGGAGGTCTAGGGTTCAATTCAAGGTCAAAATTCCACCCACGGTATGATTTCTAAGACCCTATCCTTGTTGTTTGAGTGAATTTCTGGTTTTTGGGTTCATTGTGTTAGATTTTGAGTTTTGGGTTGCTTAAGCTTGGGATTGAGTTCTTGGGATGCTTGGGATGAGTGTGAGGTGTGGTTATGTGTGTTTTTGGGTTTGGAAAAGGTTTGGGCAAGTTTGGAGTTGAAATGGGTGAAGAAAATAGCAAGATGCGATTTTTGGTTTTGGTCTGGCTGCAACTAGCGCTACAGCGCTAGTCAGGGGGCGCTGTAGCGCTAGCCCCTGTTCTGATGGGGTGGTTCTGCTTGTAGCGCTACAACGCCCTCTTTTGAGCGCTGCACTGTTCACAGAGGGGATTTTTGGGCTTTTGTGAAGGGATTTTGACCTAGGGTTCGGGGCTCGATTCCGCCACTTTGTTTTGGGGATCTAGGACTCCGTGAGGGCTCGGGATTGGTCCCGAGGCTAGTTTTTGGGCTCCAGGTTTGGTAATGACTTTGAATTGTGGATTTTGCTTAGGTAAGCGCTAGGGCTCGGGTAGGATCGTGCTCAAGGAGTCAGGTGATCAAGGCTACCGAATCTAAAGGTAAGAAAACCGGAACACCCGAGAATAGGGCATGGGCCCACTGTGTGATTGCAGGGCACGGCCCTAGATTGTATTGTGTGCAAATGTGTAATCTTAGATGAACTATTGTATGTTTGAATGGTTATTTCTGAATGTATTATATGTGTGATTATAATGGAATGAACGGCTAAGGCCGAGAGCGGTGTAGGCCGGGTATGGCAGTGGGGCCAGAAGTAACGCTCAGCACATGGGATGCTATAGCCAGGGTGGGACCCAAGGGATACATGAGTTATCCTGCGGTGAGGACCGAGACCCCAAGCTTTGGTAAGGCCTCTGGGGCGGCATGGCCGTGCTTGTTTAATCTGATGGTTTTCCTATTTATCAGTGAATTATGCCAGTTATATTATTTGCATATGTTATGTACTATTTGGGTTTTCTTGCTGGGCTTCAGCTCACGGGTGCTCCGTGTGGCAGGTAAAAGCAAGGAGTCAGTCAACCGGCCATGAGTATGGAGAGCGTGGGGGCGGCGCGTACATGTTCGGCCTGCCCGACTGCTTTGGTTGGGGGCATTTTGTATATGGCTGTATTAAACCATTCTTTTGATAGTTGATCAAGTGTAAATCTATTTTTGAGTTGTAAATATTTTGTAAACCTTATTTTGGGATCCCAGATGTTTTATACTTAACGTTTTCAATGAAACTAAACATTTTCAAAGAGTACAGCCTTAAACTCTGGTTTATTCACACTTTTGGTTTTAGAAACCACTTAGAGTCAGTCAAAAGCACGATTTCTATTTTAAACTCACTAAGTAACAGCTCTAAGGTAGTAGGGCGTTACAACCTATCTCAAGATAGGAGGGGCAATAACCCACCTAATATGTACAATGGATCCAAAGCTGTTGAATAGCCCCGGAATAACCAAGGATCCCAGGACCAAACCCTAGAGTGCCTAACTTAGATGGAGGAATTGATGAGGAAGCTCCTATCAGAAAAAGAAAAAGAAGAATATGATTCGGGAGACGAGATGGAACTCTTCGCCCCCAACATAGCAGCGACGGCATAACCATCTGGTTTTCGTATGCCTCACTTGTCAAAGTTCAACAGGGACGGAGATCCGTCAGACCATTTAGGGATGTTCAACACCCTAATGATGGCCCATAATATTGGCCCAGAGCTGAGATGCTTGATCTTCCCTTCCACACTGACTGGACCTGCCAGGCAGTGGTTCAAGCAGAGTAAAAGACAATCAATCAGCTCCTGGAAGACCTTCTCAGCTGATTTCAAAAGGGCATTCCGCGCCTCTCAGGCCGCCCGTGTTCAGGCTGACTCCCTAGCTAACGTAAGGCAGCAGCCCGGTGAGACTCTGAAAGCCTACTTAAGCAGATTCACGAATGTCACTGCTCGAGCCAGGGATGCAGATGATAGCTCCAAGCTCATGGCCATGAGAACCGGAATCCTGGTCGGGGGAGACCTGTGGAAAGACATTCAGAGGAAGGGAGTCAGCTCGGTTAACGAATTCCTTAACAGAGCCCAAGAGTGGATAAACTTGGAAGAAGCTGAAGCTTCAGCCGCGGGGACCAGCCAGGTTCCCGAGAAGCCCGCTGGAACGGGGATGGAGATCGCGATGGCGACCCCCGACGTCGCGCAGAACAACCAGCCCGGTGGTGGCAAAAGAAAGGGGAATGGTGAAAACAGTCAGCACGGTCAAAAGAAGAATAAGTCCGTGGATAAGTTCAAGCCCGTGTTCACAACATATACCGAGCTCACCCAGTCCAGGGAAAGTATCTTCCTGGCCAACTCTACTCGGGTCCCCTGGAAGAAGCCGGAACCATTGAAACACCACAAGGGAAAGAGAGACACTTCCAAATTCTGTCGTTTTCACAACGACATCGGCCACAATACCGACGATTGCAGGCATATAAAAGATGAGATCGAGACTCTCATCCGAGCAGGCCCCTTGGCGTAATACTCACGAAACAGGGTCCCAGCAAGTCGACCCGCTCCAGAAGTCCCAGCCAGTCAGCCCGGGCCTCGGGTAGATCAGGACGTCCCTCCTCCCGAGGTCGAAGGAGAGATATCCACCATCTCTGGAGGACCGCACATGGCTGGAACGAGCAGAGGCGCCCAGAAGAGATATGTGAATGAATTAAAGGCCCACAACGGAGCGGAGTTTGTCCCGGAGCAGCGTCAGTCAAAACAGCAGCGGTTAGAAAAGCAGCCGATCACATTTACGGAGGAAGACGCAGGCCATGTCCAATTACCTCATAATGATCCCTTGGTCGTAGCAGTCCAGCTCGCCAACCGGAAAGTAAGGAGAGTGTTGGTGGACAACAGAAGCTCGGTAAACCTCCCATTCCGATCCACCTTAGAAAAGATGGGATTGACTGTCGCCGAGCTAAAGGCGACCTCCATGATGCTGTATGGCTTTTCGGGAGAAGGGTCGGCAGCGATAGGGACTATCGAGCTGGTTATCACCCTAGGAGAAGAGTCTCGAACAGTCTCCAAGCAACTTGAGTTCGTGGTCATTGACTACTCCGCTGCCTACAACGCCATTTTAGGCCGGCCTACCCTCATAGCTTTCGAGGCTATCACTTCCATTCGACACCTCGCCATGAAGTTCCCTACTTCAACCGGAATCTGTACTATCAAGGGCGATCAGCTCGCTGCCAGGGAATGCTACAGCATTTCCATGAAGGGAAAGTCTAAACCCGGGCAGCTGGCAATGGCCATTCAGGGCGAAGAGGAATCTCAGGGACCCTTGGTGGATCCTGAGATTGAAAAACCTCAGAGTGCCGAAGAGGAAAAGGTCGCCTTGAGTGAGGACATTGACCCTCGAGTAGGCGAAGACAGATCCGGGCTCCAGGCCATTGAGGAGGTGAACCTTGATCCGCAAAATCCATCACGGATGGTCAAGCTCGGGAAAAACCTCTGTAGCAAGAAGAAGTCAGAGCTGGTTACGTTTCTCCGGGCTAATTTAGATGTATTTGCCTGATCCCATGAGGACATGGTAGGAATTAGCCCGAGTGTCATCATGCACACGCTCCATCTGGATAAAAGCGTTCCTGCCAAGTCTCAGAAGCAAAGGCGTTTAGGAACAACCCGAGCCGAAGCCCTAGAAGAAGAGGTAGCCCGACTCAAAAAATGTGGCTTTATCCCGGAAGCCAAATTTCCAATTTGGGTCGCCAATCCCGTGCTAGTTCCAAAGCCCAACGGGAAATGGCGGACCTGCATTGACTTCTCCGACCTGAATAAGGCCTGCCCCAAGGATTGTTTTCCATTGCCAAGGATCGACCAGTTGGTGGACGCCACGGCGGGGCATGAGCTCATGTCCTTTATGGACGCGTACTCAGGCTACAATCAGATCGCGATGAATCCGGTGGACCAGGAACACACTAGCTTGATGACCCCGACTAATGTCTATTGCTACAAGGTCATGCCGTTCGGTCTGAAGAACGCCAGAGCTACCTACCAAAGGCTAGTAAACAGAATGTTCGCGGACCAGATCGGAAAGAACATGGAGGTATATGTTGATGACATGCTCGTCAAGTCAAAGACTGCCGACAACCATGTTTCCGACCTGGAAGAATGTTTTAAAATACTACGGAAATACGGCATGAGGCTCAATCCCCAGAAATGCACTTTTGGTGTCGCATCCGGGAAATTCCTAGGGTTCATAGTTAATACCCGAGGAATCGAGGCAAACCCCGACAAGATCATGTCACTGCTCGAGCTTCCTTCCCCCAGGTCGCGGAAAGATGTCCAAGGCCTCACAGGAAGGGTGGCTGCGCTCAATCGGTTCATTTCCAAGTCAACCGATAAATGTTTGCCCTTCTACAACCTGCTCTGGGGAAACAAGAAGTTTGCATGGACAGTAGAATGCGAAAGCGCATTCCTCGACCTGAAGGCACATCTGGCCGAACCACCTGTGCTATCCAAGCCCAAGGCAGGAGAGTCTCTCTTCCTCTACCTGGCCGTCACTAAGGAGGCGGCCAGCACCGTACTAGTACAAGAGGAAGACCAAGTTCAGAAGCCAGTTTATTACATCAGGAAGAGACTCCTCGGAGCAGAATCACGGTACCCACTGATGGAAAAATTGTCGTTCTGCCTAATCACGGCCTCGCAAAAGCTCAGACCGTACTTCCAGTCCCACTCGGTACACGTCATGACCGATCAGCCTCTAAGGCAGGTTTTGCAAAAACCTGAAGCATCGGGACGTTTGTTAAAGTGGGCAGTCGAACTCAGTCAGTTCGAGATTTTCTATACTCCACGAACTTCCATAAAAAGTCAGGCCTTGGCCAACTTCGTGGCAGAATGCACGGGATTCCAGGAGGATCCATCAGAAGGCTCTCCCCAGATCGCCTCGCCCAAATCGTTGTGGAAGATCTTTGTAGATGGTTCATCCAGTGAGAACGGCTCCGGGGCCGGAGTCATTCTGATATCCCCCGAGGGACATAGGTTCCACTCGGCGCTAAGGTTCGGATTCAAGGCCTCCAACAACGAGGCGGAATACGAAGCTTTGTTAGCCGGGTTGAGGATAGCCAATGAGTTAAAGGCGAGCTCCGTCCAGTGCTTTAGTGACTCCTAGCTCGTGGTAAACCAGGTTCTGGGCGAATATCAGCCGCGGGGACCCAAGATGGCTGCCTATTTGGCAAAGGTAAAAGCCGAGCTGTCCGCATTTGAGCGAGGATCGATCGAATAGATACCTCGAGAGCAGAACGCCAATACGGATGCCCTTGCCAAACTCGCCACCTCGGGAGAGACGGAGACCCTGGGGTTGGTGCCAATAGAATTCTTGGAAAAACCAAGTATAGAAGGAGATCGGGCAGAGGTCGAGATGATTGATGCTCGGCCGACTTGGATGACCCCCATTCTTGAGTATCTCGTCGAGGGCAAGCTGCCTGAAGGACGTAACGACGCGCGGCGAGTCCTATATCAAGTTCCTAGATATACAATAGTTAATGGGGTATTGTACCGACGTGGGAACTCCCTACCTCTCCTCCGATGCGTTCTTCCAAGTGAGGCGAAGGCCATCTTGCAGGAAATTCGCGAAGGATTCTGCGGAGACTACACTGGAGGGCAAAGCCTGGCCTTAAAGGTTTTCAGGCAAGGTTATTACTGGGCAACTCTGTCCAAAGACGCGATCTCATACGTGAAGAAGTGCGACAAGTGCTAGCGATTCGCTGCAATTGCCCGAGCTCCTCCGGTCGAGCTGAGGATGATCTCGGCCCCTTGGCTGTTTGCTGTTTGGGGAATAGACCTAGTGGGCTCCCTGCCCACTAGAAAGGGCGGAGTCCGTTATGCCGTAGTAGCCATCGAATACTTTACCAAATGGGCCGAGGCAGAACCATTGGCAACAATCACATCGAAAAAGGTACTCGACTTCGTGGTTAAAAGCATCATCTGTCGATTCGGCCTGCCGAAGAAAATCGTCTCCGACAACAGTACTCAGTTCGATAGCGACCTGTTCACCGAATTTTGTGAAAGGCACGGAATTGTGAAAAGCTTCTCCTCCGTGGCCTATCCTCAGGCGAATGGCCAGGTCAAGGCTGTCAATAAGACTCTAAAGGCGAGCCTCAAGAAGAGGCTAGGTGAGGCAAAGGGGGTCTGGCCAGAACAGCTCCCCCAGGTCCTATGGGCATACCGGACCTCGCATCGGACTCCTACGGGTCATACTCCTTTCTCCCTAACCTTTGGGAGTGAAGCAGTCCTCCCCGTGGAAGTTGAGGTTCTGTCGCATAGAGTCCAGTCCTACGACCAAGATCGGAACCCTGAGCTCCTGTGCAATTCCCTCGAACTAATTGATGAAAGGTGAGAGGATTCGCAACTCCAGCTCGCCCATTATCAGCAGAAGATCACTCGCTACTTCAACTCTAAAGTCAAAAGGTGCACCTTTAGCGTTGGCGACTTGGTCCTAAGGAGAGTTTTCCTGGCCGGGAAAGATCCCAAAGATGGAGTGTTGGGATCAAACTGGGAAGGACCATACCAGGTCATCGAAGTCATCAAGGAAGGAACTTATAAATTAGCTCGACCTGATGGAGGGGCGGTCTCGCGAACTTGGAACGCCATCCACTTAAAGAAATATTATCAATGATCCACTAGTAAGGCCTAGGAGGCAACTTTTATGTATTAATAAAAATCAGTTTTTTTTTTTATGCATATTTGTGAGTGTAAACTTAAAGTAACCACGAAAGACCCTTTCCCAGTTACTTGGGGGGCATATGGTACCTGGATATAACCAGGTCTCCTTAACGACTTAGATGTTGATTTTTATCTATGGATCATTGCTCTTCCTAAAGAGCTCGAGACACGGATAAAGGTTAATGCCAACTAAGTCCTATCCTGGTTTTAACTGGGTCATAAAACTTGGAAGTTAACTTAAATTTATTGATCGTGTTTCTTCTTAAAGAACTCGAGATATGGATAAAAGTTAACACGAACTAAGTTTTCAAAATAAGTTCCTGGTTTTAACTGGGTCATAAAACTTGGAAGTTAACTTAAATTTATTGATCGTGGTTCTTCTTAAAGAACTCGAGATATGGATAAAAGTTAACACGAACTAAGTTTTCAAAATAAGGTCCTGGTTTTAACTGGGTCATAATACTTGGAAGTTAACTTAAATTTATTGATCGTGGTTCTTCTTAAAGAACTCGAGATATGGATAAAAGTTAACATGAACTAAGTTTTCAAAATAAGTTCCTGGTTTTAACCGGGTCATAAAACTTAGAAGTTGATTTAAATCTATTTATCGTTGTTCTTCTTAAAGAGTTCAAGATATGGATAAAAGTTAACGCGAACTAAGTTTTTTTTTCAAAAAAAAAATAAATATATAATGTTGCCTAAAGCATGAAAAAAGCCTAAGTTAAAAAGTTTGAATTAAAGGCAAAGCATCTCGAGGTGAAAACACCTCATGCAAAGGTTACACGAAGTACTTAAAAATGTCCGAAGGTAAAAGAAAGGAAAAAACGTCCTAAAGCCCCATCGGTTGGCCCCTTGGAGGTCGCTGTCTCACCATGCTCCGCTGCACCAGAGGCTTCCCCAGTCTCCGAGGGCGGCGCCTCTTTGTCGAGGCGAGCTTGGAATTTCACCAGCAGGCGCGCCCAGAGATTCGGTGGCATGAAAGAGAAGTCAGCCTCCAGGTTGTGGGCCCAGCAGTGGTAGAAGAGATCCTGCATGGATTGCTCCGAGGTGGCTCGTTCAGCTTCCAGGGCGGCCTAGGCCTCAGTCTTCGCTGCCTCGAGGTCTTTCCGCGAGGTTGTAAGGGAGGCCTCGAGCTCTTGGACCTTCGAGCGTGTCCTATCCAACTCGGCCTTCGAGGTCGCCAACGCATCTTTTGCCGCCTGGGCCTCCTGGAGAGCGGCCTGATGCCCGATCCTCATTTCCTCGAGCTGAGCTCTGGCCCTGGTGATGCTCCGGTGGATTGCAGCGACGCCCTACAAAAAATGAAAGATAAATTGGCTAAGTGGAAAAATAAGGCAATATGCAAGGATAAAAGCTTTAAAAGATTGGGGCAGCTTACCATTAGGGTCATGCCCATTGAAGACTCTATTACATCTATCGGGCTCATTGTCTCAATAGCTCGGAGCTCCTTCTCTTTGAACTTGTAGAAATGGCTGACAGCGTAGTTCGCCGATTCGTACACCGTTCCCCGGAAGGCCTCTGGGATCTTCTCCAGGTCCTGGGGATCAACCGGGATGCGTACCTCGGGGGCTACCATGTCCGGAGTCCTAATCTCCATTCCTCCGTCCTGGGGGGCAGGCGGAACTCGCTGAGGCGGTGGAGGCATCTGTCCTGCTCCGGCAGCTGGAAGGATCGCCCCCATGACCTGGGCTGGCGGGGTTTTCTCCTTCTCCTTTGCTGGAGATTTAGTGGAGACCCTGGCAAAGCTCTTGGAACCCCGGAGCCTTTTCAGTCTTGGCCCGGCTGGGGGGTTCCCCTCGAAGACTATGCCTCGCAAGCTATCCTCAGGCTGGGACATCTCTTCTGTCAAACAAAAAACATGGTTATTACAAGTTAGCAATCATACAAAGATAAAGACAAAGGTTTAAAGCTAAAAAGCAGGTGAATACTGAGGGAGCCCTACCCCCCGAGCTGGAAGAACCTAAGACGATTATTTCACGAACTGGCACAAGTTCTAGGTCCGGTTCTGACTCAGGGCTAAACTCTTCTACATACTGCCTAAGCCCCGGAGCATAGATACCCCTCTGGAGTGATGGCCATGTGCGTAGGTTGGTCCCATACTCCTCGAATAAGATCGACCTAAAAGCTAGGGTGTTATCTGCTACTACGGTACCCTTAGGCCGGCTCTCTTGGTGATTCAGCACGAGCCGGTCAACACAATGGAGCAGGAGTGTGT
The DNA here is from genome assembly GCF_963169125.1 of Humulus lupulus. Classification (NCBI taxonomy): domain Eukaryota; kingdom Viridiplantae; phylum Streptophyta; class Magnoliopsida; order Rosales; family Cannabaceae; genus Humulus; species Humulus lupulus. The sequence goes on along the minus strand of NC_084795.1, from coordinate 193,118,835 downwards.
TCAGGCCCGGATCCCTTCGGTGACGATGGACGATCTGCCTAGGATTGAACCTAACCAGCCAGGGGTCTGTAGTGGCCCTATCTAGATTCTTAAACAAGTAAGGGTTACCTTGGCCGGAAGGACCCGCGGCTGCTCCGGATTGGATCCTCTCCTCGACCTCCAAGGCCCTCTTCCTATTCCTCACGAGCGGAACTTCGGCTGCCTCGTCCTCCTCGTCTTCCTCTACCGTGACCTCGTCCACGACGATAGGTCTATTGTCGCGGGCTGGGGGTGGCCCCCGGGGCCTCTTCAGGTTCAGGGTCTAATTTGGGAAAATCAGTTTGCAGAACACCATCGTCTCGTCCGTCACGAGCACGCGATAGTCCTTCTCACTGGGGGGAAAGCCCACCAGTGTTTCATATTGGCCCCCGAGGGTCACAGACTTTTCGGTCCTCGCGTAGATGGCTGCAAGATTGGCTGGAATCAGAGTGGAATACGGGAGGAGCTAAAATAAAATAACACTTAAAAGGCGAGCTAAGATCGGGGATTACTTACGAGGACGATTGAAGTAGTGGTGGTCGCAGTTCCGGAACCCAGTTGACATGAAGAACTGGTCCTTGAAGTCATTTGGGTGGCGGGGCAGCTCGATGACCGCCGCCGTATTGGAAAAACGGGTTAAATAGTAAAACCCGTCACCTCGCCCCCGTTGATCCGGGCTGGCTTTGAGGCAAAAGAAATATAAAATATCAGCAGGAGTAGGGACCTCCCACTCCTGCTTCTTGAATAAGTACCTCAACCCTGCCAGCAGACGGTAGGAGTTGGGGGGGAGCTGAAATGGGGCCAACCCCATGTAGTTCAGGAAATCAGCGAAGTACTGATCCAGGGGAAGGAAGGCCCCTGCCTTGAAGTGTTCAACGCTCCAGGCCGCGAACGATTCATCGAGCGGCGTGCAGCTCCGCTCGCCATCCGAGGCAGGTCGGGCAATAACGGAAGCTTTCCTCAGTGGAATGTTGTGAGTGAGGAAGAGTTTGTTGATCTTCGCCTGGTCGGTTAGCTTTGAGACGATTCTCTCCGCCTCAAAGAATACATCGGGGGCCACCTCGACCTCCTTCTCCACGGCCGGCCCGAAGTGGGGGATCGGGGAGCTAAGCATCACCGCCTTTCCTTTTTCCTGCTGGGAGGCCGAGCTTCCAACGTTCTTCTGGGGGAGATTCTTTTTTGGAGCCATCTGGTCGCCTAGCGAACAAAAGAAAACACTTTAGAAAAGACGACCCAAGCAGGAGAAAGAAACAATTATTATTTGCACGAGCTGAGGTAAGTTCCTGGTTTTAACAGGGTCATAAAACAATTATTATCTTTTTTGGAACCACGCGGTTCAGTGAACACGCGCGTATACTCCCAACAGATCCCAGATTACTCGGAATTCGCATGTCAGGGGGTTCATAATAGAATTTGCCTTGGGGGGGAAAGTTTCAAGAGGCAGAAAATTACAAAACCGCTTAAAGGCGTGTTCCCTAAGCTACCCTGTTTTGCACCCAAAAATTCCCAAAACTCCTACCCAGAAATTTTTCCAGAGAAAACATCCTGAAACCCATACTCTAAAGTGATTTCCTACAACAATTGTGCCCTAACCTAAAAAGGGCTATCACCCTCCATATCCACACAACCCAGAAAACCCTTGCATGCGGCTACAGTGAAATTTTTTACCTAAGCTACAGTAGCATGTTTTCAAAGTGAGCAGGGTCAGGAAACTTACAGTGTATGGCTGGGAGGTCGACGAGGGCGTTGCGTTGGTAGGAGCTTCGTTGGTGTAGTAGCTTCCAAAGCTTCGGAGAAATCCGTGCGCCTAAGCTTCGTGAACGATGAAAATGGCAGCAACAGGGTTGAGGGTTTCGTTCTTCTGAAATATGGAGAGGGAATAAGAAAAGAGATTTGGAAAATTTCGAATGAAAGGGTGGCCCGTGCGTAGGGTGGCCACCCCCTTTTTATATACGTGAAGGATCACATGTAGAAGGCTCTTGGATGGCCCTGGTGAGGGATCCGAGGCCTTCCACTCGAAATACGAAACGACGGCTGAGCATAGGCTAGGCCATTAAATGCGATTCTCGTAAGACGTACCGTCACCACCCACGACGTTCCACGTATCAGACACCTGCGTAAAGAGTGGAATGCGAAGAGTTTATGGAGAAGTATAAAAGCCCCTACTGTGGTCTTATATACGACGTCGTGTACCACGAGCAGGAGCTTGGGGGGCAGATGTACGCCCTGATTTTCCCACGGGCTGATTAGCAGGCCGAACTACGGACTAATCACGATTAGTCCATGAACATCCCCAAGACCGGAGCTCCCGTTTCGAGGTCGTACCTTCTTAGCTCTAGCAATCCCTAAGGACTCGCCAAGGTTGCCCAGGGCTGGAGCAAAGAATCTGAAGGCCGAAGGTCGGGGCAGGGGAGCAGCTCGTGATGCGAGCTATATATGGAGCTCTGACCCTCTGTAAAGTCAACACACGCAAGATAAATGTGCATATGTCTGACATCACGTGTCCGATATCTCCCTGACTTCTCGGACACGCAGCAGGAACGTGCGTGTTCAGATACCCACGACTGGGTTGGGCCGTGCGGCCCATTATCTCCTTACCTATCAATTTGACCATACTTGTGTGTCAGGTTTAGGAATTAATCATGAATGTCATAGAGTTGATATGACAAATAATAAGGTCACGGGATGACCTCCTTACCAACTACCAGGTGCCTTCTCCTATAAATATGGAGAACCAGGGAGTTGATAAGGGTTGGAAAAAATAGTATCTGAATAGATATATGCTTTGTAACCAAATACCCAGAGTATATCAATAATATTGACTAGTGGAGTAGAAGGATTTTAACCTTCGAACCACTTAAAAACGTGTCTTGAGTCACCTAGTTCATTCTCTAAGATTCTATAGCTGCGACGGTTCTATATTCAGCACTAATCCCTTTCTCTTCTTCTCTTAATTACCTGTTGGCGAAGAACCGTGTCAACAAAGTCTTTATCCAAAAACCATTTAATAATAAAGACTTGTAATTCATATCTTAATTGATGATCATTTATAGATCAACCTAAATCCTGAGTGTCCATGAACTCCAGTTCATGTTTTTTAAATCTTTTGATTCATTCGTTAAGGTCTCTTTAAAGAATGAGGCTAATGACTTTTGTTTTGGAGATTTTTTATCATGGATGGCTGGGAACATGTATCAACAATACGGAATCTAATCTTTACTAACATATCGTATATTAGTTCCCTTAAGGGTTAATTTTGGAACTGAATGATTTTGAGCTCAAATCTATAATTAGATTATAGATTAATTATTCACTAGTGAATTAATGGTACTTAAGGAATAAGAAGTAAACTAGAAAGGTTAAATGGTAATTCTTCCATTCTAATTTATGAATTAATTAATTAGAGGGTTGGACTATTGTAAGATGGTTATATCAATGGACGACTTAAGAAAAGAGTTCTGTAAAAGTATGTCTATAACATAAAGAGTGCAATTCTGAATTTATAGTGGAGTAATATCAGAATTAATAAATTAACTATTATAATTAAAGAGTTTAATAATTTAGTTTCAATTTATTGGAGCTTAATGTTATAGGTCCAAGGTCCCCGAAATGGCTCAAACAAACACTGACAAAGGTAAATACAAAAATGGGCAAAAAGGACTTATGTGATAAGTAAAATATTTTTCTATGTATCAAACATAATTATTGCTTAATTATGTGTAATTAATTAATTATTTGATTTAACAAAAATATAATTAATTTTGAATTAATTTATTTTTGGGATTTTTGGTATTTAAATAGTAATAAAAATTGGGAAAAATCACATGCCATCACAGGCGTGTGGTACACGTGTGGCACAGAGCACAGGCACTATGCTACACGCATAAGAGAGTGTACTCAGTCACTTGATTCCACAATTTTAGTTATTTAAATATTAAATAAATAATGAGATATTTTAATATGATTAAAATATTATTATTTAAACCAAAATCAGATAACTGATCAGTTATTTTGAATTTGTTTTAAATAACAAATATTTTAATATATAGGATATATTAAATATAGGATATCAGTTTTTCATAGAACGTAACTTTTCAGGGATAGAAAAATATCTTGGAATCTCTCTCAGAGAAAGAGAACAATGACATAATCAAAAGTCATTGTTCTTCATAAAACCTAGGACCAAAAATTTATCTGATCTCATGTGTTGAAAACATCTGATAAATAGTTTATTGCCTATTATTTGTATAGTGAGCCCGCACTCGTTCTTTGTGTGCCTGAGAACATTTTGGAAGATCTTGGTGTGAGATCTCGAGGATTTAGCCATACGAAAAGATAGCAGCTAGGAAGGACCTGAGGTAATTTTTTCTGTTCATGTCCTTGATTCAATATATATATGCATGTGAAGAAGTAGATCTAGAAATCTTATGGGATTAACCTAACAATTTGATTGTTGTTCCGCTGCGCATAATCTATGATTTGATCAATAAAAACCAACATGTCTGGGATGAGACTAGGAATTGTGCCTTGCGTCCCAATTGGTTTTAAACCCCCCAAACCAAGCATGTCCATTATGGGACTAGGTATAGGACCTTCCCTCCCATTTGGTTTTCATACCTCCAAGACAATTCATGTTGGGGATGGGACTGGGCTTTGTGCCTTGCTTCACAATTGGGTTTGAAACTCCCGGACAATGTATGGCCAGGATGAAACTAGGCGTTGGGCCTTGCGTCCCATTTGGGTTTGAACCTCCCGGACCATGTATGTCCGGGATGGGTCGAGGCATTGTGCCTTGCGTCCCATTCGCTTTTAAACCCCCAGACTAAGCATGTCCGGAATGGGACTAGGCATTGGGCCTTGCGTCCCATTTGGTTTTTGAACCTCCCTGACCATTCATGTCGGGGATGGGACTGGGCATTGCGCCTTGTGTCCTATTTGGGTTTGAACCTCCCAGACCATGTATTTCTGAGATGGGGCTAGGCATTGGGCCTTGCGTCCCATTTGGTTTGAACCACCCAGACCATGTATGTCTGGGATGGGACTGGGCTTTGTGCCTTTCGTCACATTTGGTTTTAAACCCCCCGGACCAAGCATATTCACGTTGGGACTGGTCATTGGGCCTTGTGTCCCACTTGGTTTTAATTTCCCTGCACCAAGCATGTCCGGGAAGAGACTAGGCACTGGGTCTTGCGCCCCATTTGGTTTTAAACCCCCAAGACCAAGCATGTCCAGCATGGGAATAGGCATTGGACCTTGCGTCCCATTTGGGGTTGAACCTCCCGAACCATGTATCTCTGGGATGGGACTAGGAATGGTGCCTTGCGTCCCATTTTGTTTTAAACCCCCCAAACCAAGCATGTCCGTGATGGGACTAGGCATAGAGCCTTACGTCCCACTTGGTTTTAAGTCCCCTGGACTAAGAATGTCCAGGAAGAGACGAGGCATTGGGCCTTGCGTCCCATTTTATTTTAAACCGCCCAGACCAAGCATGTCCAGCAGGGGAATAGGCATCGTTCCTTGTGACCAATTGGGGTTTGAACTTCCCGGACCATGTATGTTTGGGATAAGACTAGGTATTGGGCCTTCCGTACCATTTGGTTTTAAATCCCCTGGACCAGCATGCACGAGTTGGGACTAGGCATTGGGACTTTCATCCCACTTTTTTTTAACCACCCAAACCATGCATGTCCAGGATGGGACAAGGCATTGGGCCTTGTGTCCCATTTGGGTATGAACCTCCCGGACCATGTATCTTTGGGATGGGACTAGGAATTGTGGCTTGCGTCTTATTTGGTTTTAAACCCCCCAAACCAAACAAGTCCGTGATCGCACAAGGCATTGGGCCTTCCCACCCATTTGGTTTTTAAATCTCCCGGACCATTCATGTTGGGGATGGGACTGGGCTTTGTGCCTTGCATCCCATTTGATTTTAAAACCCCCGAACCAAGAATGTCCAGGATGGGACTAGCCATTGCGCATTGCGTCCCATTTGGGTTTGAAGCTCCCGAACCATGTATGTGCGAGATGGGGCTAGGCATTGGGCCTTGCATCCCATTTGGTTTGACCTCCCAGACCATATATGTCCGGGATGGGATTGGGCTTTGTGCCTTTCGTCACATTTTCTTTTAAACCCCCCTGATCAAGCATGTCCACAATGGGGCTAGTCCTTGGGCCTTGCGTCCCACTTGGTTTTAGGTCCTCTCAACGAAGCATGTCTGGGAAGAGACTAGGCATTGGCCCTTGCGTCCCATTTGATTTTAAACCCCCTAAACCAAGGATGTCCAGCATTGGAATAGGCATTGGTCATTGCATCCCATTTGTATTTGAACTTCTCCGACCTTGTACGTTTGGGATGGGACTAGGCATTGGGCCTTGCGTACCATTTGGTTTTATAACCCCTGGACTATTCATGTCCGAGATGGGACTAGATATTGGGCCTTTCATCCCATTTGGTTTTGAACCACCCAAACCATGCATGTACGGGATGGGACAAGGCAATGGGCCTTACGTCCCATTTCTGTTCGAAGCTATTAGACCATGTATGTTCGGGATGGAACTGGTCTTTGTGCCTTTCATCACATTTGGTTTTAAACCCCCCAGACAAGGCATGTCCACGATGAGACAAGTCATTGAGTCACGAGTCCCACTTGGATTTAAACCCCCTGCACCAGCATGTCCGAGTTGGGACTAGGCATTGGGTCTTTCATCGCATTTGGTTTTGAACCACCCGAACCATGCATGTCCGAGATGGGACTAGGCATTGGGCCTTGTGCCCTATTTGGGTTTGAACCTCCCGGACCATGTATCTCTGGGATGGGACTAGGAATTGGGCCTTGTGTCCCATTTGGTTGTCAACCACCCAAACAATGCATGTCCGTGATGGGACTAGGCATTGTGCCTTCCCTCCCATTTGGTTTTTAAACCTCCCAGACCATTCATGTTGGGGATGGGAGTGGCCTTTGTGCCTTGCATCCCATTTGATTTTATTCCCTTCGAACCAAGAATGTCTATGATGGGACAAGGCTTTCGGGCTTGCTCCCCATTTGGGTTTGATCCTCCCGGACCATGTATGTCCGGGATGGGACTAAGCATTGTGCCGTGCATCCCATTTTCTTTTAAAACCCAGACAAAGCATGTTCGGGATGGGACTAGGCATTGGGCCTTGCGTCCCATTTGATTTTTGTACATCCCTGAAAATTCATATCGGGTATAGGGCTGGGCATTGTGCCTTGCGTCCCATTTGGGATTGAACCTCTCGGACCATGTATGTCCGAGAAGGGGCTAGGCATTGGGCCTTGTGTCCCATTTGGTTTGAACCTACCAGACCATGTATGTCCGGGATGGGACTGGGCATTGTGCCTTTCGTCACATTTGGTTTTAACCCCCAGACAATGCATGTCCACGATGGGACTAGTCATTGGGCCTTAAGTCCCCCTTGGTTTTAAGTCCCCTGGACCAAGCATGTTCGGGAAGAGACTAGGCATTGGGCCTTGCAACCCATTTGGTTTTAAACCCCAGACATGGCATGTCCAGCATCGGAATAGGCATTGGTCCTTGTGTCCTATTTGGGTTTGAACTTCCCGGACCATGTATGTTTGGGATGGGACTAGGTATTGCACCATGCGTACCATTTGGATTTAAAGCGCCTGGACCAGCATGTCCGAGTAGGGACTAGGCATTGGGCCTTTCATCCCTTTTGTTTTGAACAACCCAAACCATGCATGTCCGGGATGGGACAAGGCATTGGGCCGTGTGTCCCATTTGTGTTTGAACCTCCCGGCCCATGTATCTCTGGGATGGGACTAGGAATTGTGCCCTGCTTCCCATTTGATTTTAAACTACCTAAACCAAGCATGTCCTTGATGGGACTAGGCATTGGGCCTTCCCTCCCATTTGGTTTTTAAACCTCCCAGACCATTCATGTCGGGGATGGGACTGGGCTTTGTGCCTTGCGTGTCATTTGATTTTAAACCCCCCGAAGCAAGAATGTCCGGGATGGGACAAGGCTTTGGTCTTGCGTCCCATTTGGGTTTGAACCTCCCGGACCATGTACGTCCGGGACGGGACTAGGCATTGTGCCCTTAGTCCCATTTCCTTTTAAACCCCTGACCAATCATGTTCGCGATGAGACTTGGCATTGGGCCTTGCGTCCCATTTGGTTTTAGAACCTCCCAGACCATTCATGACGGTTATGGGACTGGCTTTGCGCTTTACGTCCCATTTGGGATTGAACCACCCGGACCATGTATGTTTGACATGGGGCTAGGCATTGGGCCCAGTGTTCCATTTGGTTTGAACCTCCCAGACCATGTATGTACGGGATGGGACTGGGCTTTGTGCCTTTCTGCACATTTGGTTTTAAACCCCCCGGACCAAGCATGTCTGCGAGGGGACTAGTCATTGGGCCTTGCGTCCCACTTGGTTTTAAGTCCCCTGGACCAAGCATTCTGGGAAGAGACTAGGCATTGGGCCTTATGTCCCATTTGGTTTTATACCCCCAAGACCAAGCATGTCCAGCAAGGGAATAGGCATTTGTCCTTGCGTACTATTTGGGTTTGAACTTCCCGGACCATGTATGTTTGGGATGGGACTAGGTATTGAGCCTTGCGTACCATTTGGTTTTAAAACCCCTGGACCAGCAAGTCCGAGTTTGGACTAGGCATTGGGCCTTTCATCCCTTTTGTTTTAAACCACCCAATCCATGCATGTCCGGGATGGGAGAAGGCGTTGGGCCTTGTGTCCCATTTGGGTTTGAACCTCCCGTACCATGTATCTCTGGGATGGGCTAGGAATTGTGCCTTGCATCCCATGTGGTTTTAATACCCCCAACCAAGCATGTCCGTGATGGGACTGGGCTTTGCGCCTTGCGTTCCATTTAATTTTACACCACCCAAACCAAGAATTTCCGGGATGGGACTAGTCTTTGGGCATACATCCCATTTGGGTTTGAACCTCCCGGACCATGTATGTCCGGCAGGGGACTAGGCATTCAGCCTTGCCTCCCATTTTCTTTTAAACCCCTAGTCTAAGCATGTCCGCGATGGGAATTGGCAATGGGCCTTCTGTCCCATTTGGTTTTTGAACCTCCTTGACAATTCATGTCGAGTATGGGACTGAGCATTGTGCTTTGCGTCCCATTTGGGATTGAACCTCCCGGACCATGTATGTCTGAGATGGGGCTAGGCATTGGGCCTAGCGTCCCATTTGGATTGAACCTCACAGACATGTATGTCCGGGTTGGGACTGGGCATTGTGCCTTTCCGCACATTTGGTTTTAAACCCCCCAGACCAAGCATGTCCGCGATGGGACTAGTCATTGGGCCTTGCGTCCCACTTGGTTTTTAGTCCCCTGGACCAAGCAAGTCCGGGAAGCTACTACGCATTGGGCCTTGCATCCCATTTGGTTTTAAACCCCCAAACGTAGCATGTCCAGCATGGGAAAAGCCATTGGTCCTTTCGTCCCATTTGGGTTTGAACTTCCCGGACCATGTATGTTCGGGATGGGACTAGGTATTGGGCCTTGCATACCATTTTGTTTTAAACCCCCTGGTCCAGCATGTCCGAGTTGGGACTAGGCATTGGGCCTTTCATTCCTTTTGTTTTGAACCACCCAAACCATGCATGTCCGGGATGGGAGAAGGCGTTGGGCCTTGTGTCCCATTTGGGTTTGAACCTCCCGTACCATGTATCTCTAGGATGGGGCTAGGAATTGTGCCTTGCATCCCATGTGGTTTTAAAACCACCAAACCAGGCATGTCCGTGATGAGACAAGGCATTAGGCCTTACCTCCCATTTGTTTTTATATCTCCAAGACCATTCATGTTGCGGATGGGACTGGGCTTTGTGCCTTGCGTTCTGTAACGCCCTACTTCCTTAGAGCCGTTACTAAGTGAGTTTTTAAGACAAAACAGTGTGCAATGAACTCGCTAACCGAGGTTTTTGAAACAAAAGTGTGACTAATTAAGAGTTAAGGCTGTAATCTTTGAAAATGCATCGTTTCATCAAAACTTCTATTATTAAACAGTTGGGATCCCAAAATAAGGTTTGAAAACTAATTACATCTTAAAATAAGGTTACAGTTTGAGAAATTATAAAATTATAGATTATTACAGCCATTTTCGAATAAACCCCAACCAAAGCAGTCGGGCAGGCCAAACATGTACACGTCGCTTCACGCTCTCCGTACTCATGGTTGGTTGACTCAGTCATTTCCCTTACCTGCAACACAGAGCACCCGTGAGCCGAAGCCCAGCAAGAAAACTCATGCAGGACATAACATATGCAATGTATACAATTTATCATAACAGATAATCCACAATAAACAAGTCAATCATTAGACTAAGCAAACACGGCCAAGCCGCCCCAGAGCCTTACCGAAGCCTGGGGTATCGGTTCTCACCGCGAGGATAACTCATGTATCCCTTGGGTCCCACCCTGAATATAGCATCCCATGTGCTAGGTGTTACTTTCGGCCCACGGCCGCCCCGGCTTACGCCGTACTCGGCCCACGGCCGCCCCGGCCTACGCCGTACTCGGCCCACGGCCGCTCATTTCATCATAATCACACATATAGTACATTCGAAATAATCATTCACACACATCATGATTCATTTAAGTTTAAACATTTGCACATAACACAATCTGGGGCCATGCCCTAACCTCGGGTGTTATAGTTTTCTTACCTGCATTCCGAGCCTCCTGATGCACTAGAGCCACGAGCACGGTTCTCAAGCACGAGCCTCACCAACAACCTAGTCACAACACACAAGAAACATCCCTCAATACTAATCAACCCAAAACCACTTCCCGGGACCAATCCCGCACTCTCGGGACCTCTAAAACCTTAAAACAACATCCTGGAGACATCCCCCGAAGCCCCGGAGCAAAGGCCTAAAATTGCCTAAAAATGCCATCCTGAAATTTGCCTTGTGCCGCGGCACAACTTTCTTGTGCCGCGGCACCCAGAAACCAGAGGCTCCCCGCCGCGGCAAGCAAAACCCGTGCCGCGGCACGCCCTCGCAGACCCAGAATTCTGGGTTTTTCCTTCGCGTTTTCCCGAGCTTCAACCTCTCCAAATCATCCTAAACCAATACCTAAACCCCAAAACTCAAATCCAAACTTCATATGAACATTCTATCAACCTACAAACACTAGAATCAAGATCCAAAACACACTCATACCCAAAATTCAACCCTTGATTTCTAACTTCAGAAAAACTCAAACCAAGGCATGAAACTAACTCAAGCTTTAGATCCACAACTCAAAACAGAAATCAAACTTAAATATGCACAAGATCCTTACCTCAAATGGAGAATCCACTCAAAAGCTCCCTAGATCCTCCTCCCAAGTTCCCACTTCAGCCCTTCACCCTTCTTCTTCTTTTCTCTTCACTTGCCCTAGCTCTTCTTTCTCCCCCTCTTTCTTCTCTTCAATTTCTATCAATGCCACAAGTGACCCCAAATGCCCAAACCGTACCCCCTTAGATCCCAGCTGAAATTTTCATAATCCCCTTGCCAAAAGACCAAATTACCCCTTCCTATTAATCTTTCCAATCTAAACCTTCAAGGGCACTTAAGTCATTACTCTTCTATTTCATTTCTACCATTTTCTTTCTAAAACTTGTTACTCACAGCAGTAACTAATGGTTACCCAGGTTACTAAATCTCCAATAACCATTACCCGCTAAACCTCAACTTAACCATAAAATCCCCGAGGTACCCCTAGGCTCCTCCCTAGCCGGGTATAGAAATCCCGTTGTGACTCTTGAGTTAACTAGCTCTCTAGGACCGTCTCGGCACGTGCATCACAATAAAACAACCACACCCACGTGGTACAATTCACAGAATACAATTATCACATATCAATACAGTTATGCCCAACATGGCCAAAATTACAATTATGCCCTTCTAACACGATCCGGGCCTACATGCATACTAGTAAACATAGCCATGCATCTCAGTTAAACAAATAGCCAAATAACATGCTTTAAATCATAATCACGCATTTAATTCATAAAATCACACATAAATCCCAACCTGCCCTCCTGGCACACTAATCAAGGCCCTTAAGCCTTATTAGCGAATTTGGGTCGTTACAACTATCCCCTCCTCATAAAATTTCGTCCTCGAAATTTATCCAACATATCAGTCAATAAACCCGCAGCTCTTGACCATAACTTCCAAGGTCCACCGCCTTTACTTTACTTTTCAACAACAGTCTTGAAGGAGTAACAATCTTGCCTCTCAAGATCTTGTCTAACGGCCATACTCTCGATAGCCTTTTGCTTACACAGCAACCCTGCTGAAGCCTCAGGGCCTGCCTAGCTTACAATGACCAATTCATTGTCTTATTCCTGATTCCAGAGATACTCAAAAGTTATCACCTTTACCAGGTGGAATCAACTTGTAGGCCCCGCTGGCCTAACCCTTAGTACACTTCGGAATTTTATGTTGAATCAAGAGTCAGAACTCTCCCTTCTTTCTCTGAACACCTTACAGATCCTCGTCTGTTATTACGCAGAGATGCAACTCTTTCCTTCCGGAGCTTTATTTCCTCATAATTTAACCATTCACAAGCTCTTTATCCTTTCAAATAGGCAGGCACTCTTGCCTTATCAATTCCAACCACTTGTCTGGCTTTCACTCTGAACCAATGCCAAAACGTAGTATTCACTAACCTTTACCTCTTACCATGTCCTATGTCGTGTTTCATTAACTAGACACCAGCAACTGCTACCACGACTAACTCATCAGGGATTACGCTTCCCTTAATACTTCCAGTATCCGCCTACTTAGCGCTCAATTCTTTAAGATGTCTGGTAAACTTTCAGACTGCCATTTCACTTGCAATCAACTGATAATCCCAGATTCCCACTCTGTTCTTTTTCGTTCTTTAGATCCATTCCAAAATTTAAAATACTGTAGGGTCTTAATTCAATATCATCGACGTTTTACCCTGCTACTAGTTCACCTGAACCAACTACATTAACTCAAACCACCGGGTTAAAACTTTTCGTGTCCAATCACTTTACTCAAGGTCCAAAGTGGCCTATTCCCGTGATACACTACCACATCACCTAACCCCTTGGGGTCCAAAGGAAAACACTAGATTCCGCCACCTGCTCGACCCTCCCGGTACAACGTACCCTAGGAGGTGGAATGATATCCATTCAGAATTCTCGTTCATAAACCAAATCTAATTGGATTCTTCATCCATTCCTGGTATCCCAACTTGTACTACCTTAGCAGGGTCCTTCCCTGCTTCAACTCAAGCCAACACTTTAAATTCCATAGATCATTGACACTCACCCGCTAATCATACCTACTAGCGTTATGCCAAACTCAGTCGTCGCCTTGTCCACTCTATCACAGTCTATGGCGCTATCCCCTGACTGACACACGCCTCACAGCTAGGAGTTCCGTCTCCAATTATAACTCCCCTCGCTCAATCGAGGATTTCAAACACTGATCATCAGTCTGTTACTTTTCACCACATCTGTGTCTCAACGTTAACCTTTCTCACTAATACCCAAGACTTAAGCATCTTATGATATCCATAACTGTCAACTTAATGCTCCAAGTGTATCAACCAGGTTCATACTTTCGTCTCCCGCAAGGTTCGATCCAACCTCGCGCCAGGTGCGCCTGGGCGTGCCTAATCCGTGATGCACCCCTACAAGTCCACGTCCTCATCATAGATCAAGTCCTTTATGCCATCACTCTTCACTTAACCAAAACATACACAAATTCCAGATACTAAACAATCTTACCTTGTCTTCTGAATTTCTTTCTGATTTGACACCATTCAATCCGTCTAACCTCAAGTTTTACTGTTCTCCTCATCTCTGATGTAGTCGTCTCTGGAGGTGCTTGTGCAATAAATGACGCGCTTACTAGTCTTGTTATGCCTTCAATTCTTCAGACGCTCTTCATTAGCTTCTTTGCGACTTCAGATCAATTCTTCTCTTACCTGTCCTTTCTTCTTGCAGCTGTAACCTGAGAACTCCTGACAACACCCAACTAACACTCCGTAGAACCTTACCTGAGACTCTTCCTTCTGGGTACTAACGTCTTCAGCATAATAATCAGTTGCCCACCATTTCCGTCTGGGAGTAATCCACATGCACTGCTCGTGAGCTTGAAGGGGACTTGCCCACACCGTTCTTGTATTCTCTACTTAAAGAACTTACCTGTGCTGCCGTAGCTTGAACCAAATCTAGAATCTTTATTACCAACTCCTCATACTTTACTCAGTTCAAAACGAAATTCCTGAAATGTCTCTTTCCTTGGTTTCCAACTGGTAATAAACAGGTCATAGATCAATTCTTAGGGACATCGTCCCACCTTGTATCCAACCTTTGTACTTTCCGTCCTAACCCTGCGATGCTAACAGTCCCCGCAGTACAACACTCTGGCTACTCCAGGGCCAAATTCCCTCGATTGCTTCAATAGACTTTTCTGTCGGCCAAAACCGTCTTTTACAACATTCCTTATACCAACCCTATCTGTAGTCTGACCTTGAAGTATTACCTAAATCTTTCTGTGCATAACCATATAGCTTTCCCACTGGTCAGCTCTGTCTCCTTCACGTACTCCAGATGATATCCTCAACAATCCGTCTGCCAGAGTTTCTAATTCCTTCTCAATAAGTAATATTGTTCTCAGCCTCTCAAATGGCACCATTGAGGCAACCTCTCTATGTCCATCACCCTCTCGGAGCATTCATAACACCGAGCCCTTCCAGTTTGTTACATAACCCAAGCATAAACCATTCTGTTAAATACTCACCCTCGAGGAATCGACCTCGAACTACGGATGTAGCGAGGCATTCAAGTTCTCCGTTCCCTCACCACGGGAATTCAATTCTATCATCCTGAGTCATTCCATGCAGACGTCATGCCCTCGCCTGACCTCCTCTCAGGTGGCATCCTCTCCCTCACGTATACCAATAACCTCCCTGGTCCCTATCGCCATCTTGATAACTAGCTTCTCACTTAGGTTTCTTTCCAAACTCAAATTAGGTGCCCAAGCACTGTCTGGGGTCCTTCTACCTCAAAATTGAGAATCCGACCTCGCTGTGTTCTGTCAACACAAGTACCATCTTATCAATCAGACTTTTCCCCCTTTTCTGGCAACCCAGAAGCCATAGAACTATCCGGGGTTCCTTTAACTCGATTATCACGAATCTAACTTTACTAATTCCATCCAAAGAAGCACCGCCATAGCGACTCTAGCATTCATGCTCCAGACGTCAACCATCAGTTCCTCGAACCACATGGCCCTCTCCGCCATCCACATGCAGACGATAAGTCCTTACATCGAGGCGGCCCAAATACCTTAGACTAATCCAGATCTCATATCCTTAAATGGGTCGCCACCAATTCCAGATACATCCATCAGTATAACTTCCTGAAATGGACTACCCGCTTTACCAAACCCATTGATCTACGCTGTTGTTACCCCTAACAGTCCAAACCAGACTCACACAATTGCCCGCCTCCACGGTTCTAATCATGCCTTTAAAATCTCTTCTAACCATTCATCAACTAGGTTCTTTCCAACCCATTAAGCCAGTACCTCCGCCCGAGTACCAAATCCAGGCATCTCCCTGCCTCAATATTTAACACAACCCTCTAATCAGGATCTCTCATCCTCTTAACCAAGGGTGGAATTAACTCTGCTCATCTATTGATAAATTCCTTGTCAACTCGAACTCTCCTCAAAAACCGAGGTTAACACCCTTTAAGCCTTTCATGTAATACCCTTATCTGTCCATACCTCATAGTAGACCAACACTGGCCACCTTACTGTTAAAACATCGAAATCAGCTATTTCCCCAGAGAAATCCGCTGCTCTTCTATCCCGTCTCAACTAACAACTCCACAGCTACCCACACACTAGTGACCCTCTGCTGCTACACTCAGGGGTAACTGGAGATTTCAACTCCAACTTATATCTAAAAAACCCCCTTTCAACACAATATCAGGTCCCCAAACCCTTCTAGGAACCAAAAACACAATTCCACCTGTCAAAACTGACCCAACACTTGAACTCTGGGGTTCCTACTCTGAACCAAACCACCACTAGGTCCAAATATCCACAAGTATAATGCACACCCAAGCATATACTAGGTCAAGTCCACCATGATATACATATAGCTTACCAAATCTCTATCACCACTAAGTGTATCCACACTCATCATGCTTCATACAAGCCAGTAAACAGATATAACATATGAATTTAATTCAGAAAACTAACCACATACGCTCAATATGCGAACCATTATGCCAATTTTCATCCACATGCATAATAATGTTATTCAGCACACATTGATCTCAACATGCAACAGTCAAGGGCCAGGCCCTATCAGTATCTCATGCATATGTCATCTCATTCCTCATGCTCCATATAAATAAGCAGGCAAACAGGGCATTCAAACATATATTCAAACATGTCAATCATTCATACCAACCAACCCTGAGTCGAGCTTGTCACTGACAGCGAGCGTACATGTTCGGTCGATCTCCAGAACCAATAAACCTTGGCTCGCTCTGATACCAAGTTGTAACGCCCTACTTCCTTAGAGCCGTTACTAAGTGAGTTTTTAAGACAAAACAGTGTGCAATGAACTCGCTAACCGAGGTTTTTGAAACAAAAGTGTGACTAATTAAGAGTTAAGGCTGTAATCTTTGAAAATGCATCGTTTCATCAAAACTTCTATTATTAAACAGTTGGGATCCCAAAATAAGGTTTGAAAACTAATTACATCTTAAAATAAGGTTACAGTTTGAGAAATTATAAAATTATAGATTATTACAGCCATTTTCGAATAAACCCCAACCAAAGCAGTCGGGCAGGCCAAACATGTACACGTCGCTTCACGCTCTCCGTACTCATGGTTGGTTGACTCAGTCATTTCCCTTACCTGCAACACAGAGCACCCGTGAGCCGAAGCCCAGCAAGAAAACTCATGCAGGACATAACATATGCAATGTATACAATTTATCATAACAGATAATCCACAATAAACAAGTCAATCATTAGACTAAGCAAACACGGCCAAGCCGCCCCAGAGCCTTACCGAAGCCTGGGGTATCGGTTCTCACCGCGAGGATAACTCATGTATCCCTTGGGTCCCACCCTGAATATAGCATCCCATGTGCTAGGTGTTACTTTCGGCCCACGGCCGCCCCGGCTTACGCCGTACTCGGCCCACGGCCGCCCCGGCCTACGCCGTACTCGGCCCACGGCCGCTCATTTCATCATAATCACACATATAGTACATTCGAAATAATCATTCACACACATCATGATTCATTTAAGTTTAAACATTTGCACATAACACAATCTGGGGCCATGCCCTAACCTCGGGTGTTATAGTTTTCTTACCTGCATTCCGAGCCTCCTGATGCACTAGAGCCACGAGCACGGTTCTCAAGCACGAGCCTCACCAACAACCTAGTCACAACACACAAGAAACATCCCTCAATACTAATCAACCCAAAACCACTTCCCGGGACCAATCCCGCACTCTCGGGACCTCTAAAACCTTAAAACAACATCCTGGAGACATCCCCCGAAGCCCCGGAGCAAAGGCCTAAAATTGCCTAAAAATGCCATCCTGAAATTTGCCTTGTGCCGCGGCACAACTTTCTTGTGCCGCGGCACCCAGAAACCAGAGGCTCCCCGCCGCGGCAAGCAAAACCCGTGCCGCGGCACGCCCTCGCAGACCCAGAATTCTGGGTTTTTCCTTCGCGTTTTCCCGAGCTTCAACCTCTCCAAATCATCCTAAACCAATACCTAAACCCCAAAACTCAAATCCAAACTTCATATGAACATTCTATCAACCTACAAACACTAGAATCAAGATCCAAAACACACTCATACCCAAAATTCAACCCTTGATTTCTAACTTCAGAAAAACTCAAACCAAGGCATGAAACTAACTCAAGCTTTAGATCCACAACTCAAAACAGAAATCAAACTTAAATATGCACAAGATCCTTACCTCAAATGGAGAATCCACTCAAAAGCTCCCTAGATCCTCCTCCCAAGTTCCCACTTCAGCCCTTCACCCTTCTTCTTCTTTTCTCTTCACTTGCCCTAGCTCTTCTTTCTCCCCCTCTTTCTTCTCTTCAATTTCTATCAATGCCACAAGTGACCCCAAATGCCCAAACCGTACCCCCTTAGATCCCAGCTGAAATTTTCATAATCCCCTTGCCAAAAGACCAAATTACCCCTTCCTATTAATCTTTCCAATCTAAACCTTCAAGGGCACTTAAGTCATTACTCTTCTATTTCATTTCTACCATTTTCTTTCTAAAACTTGTTACTCACAGCAGTAACTAATGGTTACCCAGGTTACTAAATCTCCAATAACCATTACCCGCTAAACCTCAACTTAACCATAAAATCCCCGAGGTACCCCTAGGCTCCTCCCTAGCCGGGTATAGAAATCCCGTTGTGACTCTTGAGTTAACTAGCTCTCTAGGACCGTCTCGGCACGTGCATCACAATAAAACAACCACACCCACGTGGTACAATTCACAGAATACAATTATCACATATCAATACAGTTATGCCCAACATGGCCAAAATTACAATTATGCCCTTCTAACACGATCCGGGCCTACATGCATACTAGTAAACATAGCCATGCATCTCAGTTAAACAAATAGCCAAATAACATGCTTTAAATCATAATCACGCATTTAATTCATAAAATCACACATAAATCCCAACCTGCCCTCCTGGCACACTAATCAAGGCCCTTAAGCCTTATTAGCGAATTTGGGTCGTTACAACTCCATTTGATTTTACACCACCCAAACCAAGAATGCCCGGGATGGGACTAGTCTTTGGGCATACATCCCATTTGGGTTTGAACCTCCCGGACCATGTATGTCCGGGAGGGAACTAGGCATTCTGCCTTGCCTCCCATTTTCTTTTAAACCCCTTGTCCAAGCATGTCTGCGATGGGAATTGGCAATGGGCCTTCTGTCCCATTTGGTTTTTGAACCTCCTTGACAATTCATGTCGGGTATGGGACTGGGCATTGTGCTTTGCGTCCCATTTGGGATTGAACCTCCCAGACCATGTATGTCTGAGATGGGGCTAGGCATTGGGCCAAGCGTCCCATTTGGATTGAACCTCACAGACATGTATGTCTGGGTTGGGACTTGGCATTGTGCCTTTCCGCACATATGGTTTTAAACCCCCCAGACCAAGCATGTCCGCGATGGGTCTAGTCATTGGGCCTTGCGTCCCACTTGGTTTCTAGTCCCCTGGACCAAGCAAGTCCGGGAAGCGACTAGGCATTGGGCCTTGCTTCCCATTTGGATTTCATCCCTCAAACGAAGCATGTCCAGCATGGGAATAGCCATTGGTTCTTTCATCCCATTTGGGTTTGAACTTCCCGGACCATGTATGTTCGGGATGGGACTAGGTATTGGGCCCTGCATACCATTTTGTCTTAAACCCTCTGGTCCAGCATGTCCGAGTTGGGACTAGGCATTGGGCCTTTCATCCCTTTTGTTTTGAACCACCCAAACCATGCATGTACGGGATGGGAGAAGGTGTTGGGCCTTGTGTCCCATTTGGGTTTGAACCTCCCGTACCATGTATCTCTGGGATGGGGCTAGGAATTGTGCTTGCATCCCATGTGGTCTTAAAACCACAAGGAAAGCAAGTCCGTGATGGGACAAGGCATTAGGTCTTACCTCCCTTTTGTTTTTAAATCTCCCAGACCATTCATTTTGCGGATAGGACTGGGCTTTGTGCCTTGCGTCCCATTTGATTTTATACCCCCCAAACCAAGAATGTCCAGGATGGGACTAGTCTTTGGGCATACATCCCATTTGGGTTTGAACCTCCCGGACCATGTATGTCCGGGAGGGGACTAGGCATTCTGCCTTGCCTCCCATTTTCTTTTAAACCCCTAGTCCAAGCAGGTCCGCGATGGGAATTGACATTGGGCCTTCTGTCCCATTTGGTTTTTGAACCTCCTTGACAATTCATGTCGGGTATGGGACTAGGCATTGTGCTTTGCATCGCATTTGGGATTGAACCCCCCGGACCATGTATGTCTGAGATGGGGCTAGGCATTTGGACTAGCGTCCCATTTGGATTGAACCTCACAGACATGTACATCCGGGTTAGGGCTGGGTATTGTGCCTTTCTATACATTTGGTTTTAATCCCCCCAGACCAAGCATGTCTGCGATGGGACTAGTCATTTGGCCTTGCGTCCCACTTGGTTTTAAGTCCCCTGGACCAAGCAAGTGCGGGAAGCGACTAGGCATTGGGCCTTGCGTCCCATTTGGATTTAAACACCCAAACGAAGCATGTCCAGCATGGGAATAGCCATTGGTCCTTTCATCCCATTTGGGTTTGAACTTCCCGGACCATGTATGTTCGGGAAGGGACTAGGTATTGGGCCTTCGTACCATTTTGTTTTAAACCCGCTGGTCCAGCATGTTCGAGTTGGGACTAGGCATTGGGCCTTTCATTCCTTTTGTTTTGAAACACCCACACCATGCATGTCCGGGATGACAGAAGGCGTTGGGCCTTGTGTCCCATTTGGGTTTGAACCTCCCGTACCATGTATCTCTGGGAATGGGCTAGGAATTGTGCCTTGGATCCCATGTGGTCTTAAAACCCCCAAACCAAGCATGTCCGTGATGGGACAAGGCATTAGGCCTTACCTCCCTTTTGTTTCTAAATCTCCCAGACCATTCATGTTGCGGATAGGACTAAGCTTTGTGCCTTGTGTCCCATTTGATTTTATACCCCCCAAACCAAGAATGTCCGGGATGGGACAAGTATTTCGGCATACAACCCATTTGGGTTTGAACCTCCCGGACCATGTATGTCAGGGAGGGGACTAGGCACTCTGCCTTTCCTCCCATTTTCTTTTAAACCCCTTGTCCAAGCAAGTCCGCGATGGGAATTGGCATTGGGCCTTCTGTCCCATTTGGTTTTTGATACTCCTTGACAATTCATGTCGGGTATGGGACAGGGCATTGTGCTTTGCGTCCCATTTGGGATTGAACCTCCCGGACCGTGTATGTCTGAGATGGGGCTAGGCATTGGGCCTAGCGTCCCATTTGGATTGAACCTCACAGACATGTACGTCTGGGTTAGGACTGGGCATTGTGCCTTTCTGAACATTTGGTTTTAAACCCCCAGACCAAGCATTTCCGCGATGGGACTAGTCATTGGGCCTTGCGTCCCACTTGGTCTTAAGTCCCCTGGGCCAAGCAAGTCTGGGAAGCGACTAGGCATTGGGCCTTGCGTCCCATTTGGATATAAACCACGAAACGAAGGATGTCCAGCATGGGAATAACCATTGGTCCTTTCGTCCCATTTGGGTTTGAACTTCCCGGACCATGTATGTTTGGGATGGGACTAGGTATTAGGCCTTCGTACCATTTTGTTTTAAACCCGCTGGTTCAGCATGTTCGAGTTGGGACTAGGCATTGGGCCTTTCATTCCTTTTGTTTTGAAACACCCAAACCATGCATGTCCGGGATGACAAAAGGCGTTGGGCCTTGTGTCCCATTTGGGTTTGAACCTCCCGTACCATGTATCTCTGGGTATGGCCTAGGAATTGTGCCTTGGATCCCATGTGGTCTTAAAACCCCCAAACCAAGCATGTCCGTGATGGGACAAGGCATTAGGCCTTACCTCCCATTTGTTTCTAAATCTCCCAGACCATTCATGTTGCGGATAGGACTAAGCTTTGTGCCTTGTGTCCCATTTGATTTTATACCCCCCAAACCAAGAATTTCCGGGATGGGACTAGTATTTCGGCATACAACCCATTTGGGTTTGAACCTCCCGGACCATGTATGTCAGGGAGGGGACTAGGCCCTCTGCCTTTCCTCCCATTTTCTTTTAAACCCCTAGTCCAAGCAAGTCCGCGATGGGAATTGGCATTGGGCCTTCTGTCCCATTTGGTTTTTGATACTCCTTGACAATTCATGTCGGGTATGGGACAGGGCATTGTGCTTTGCGTCCCATTTGGGATTGAACCTCCCGGACCGTGTATGTCTGAGATGGGGCTAGGCATTGGGCCTAGCGTCCCATTTGGATTGAACCTCACAGACATGTACGTCTGGGTTAGGACTGGGCATTGTGCCTTTCCGAACATTTGGTTTTAAACCCCCAGACCAAGCATTTCCGCGATGGGACTAGTCATTGGGCCTTGCGTCCCACTTGGTCTTAAGTCCCCTGGGCCAAGCAAGTCTGGGAAGCGACTAGGCATTGGGCCTTGCGTCCCATTTGGATATAAACCCCGAAACGAAGGATGTCCAGCATGGGAATAGCCATTGGTCCTTTCGTCCCATTTGGGTTTGAACTTCCCGGACCATGTATGTTTGGGATGGGACTAGGTATTGGGCCTTCGTACCATTTTGTTTTAAACCCGCTGGTCCAGCATGTTCGAGTTGGGACTAGGCATTGGGCCTTTCATTCCTTTTGTTTTGAACCACCCAAACCATGCATGTTCGAGATGGGAGAAGGCGTTGGGCCTTGTGTCCCATTTGGGTTTGAACCTCCCGTACCATGTATCTCTGGGAATGGGCTAGGAATTGTGCCTTGGATCCCATGTGGTCTTAAAACCCCCAAACCAAGCATGTCCGTGATGGGACAAGGCATTAGGCCTTACCTCCCATTTGTTTCTAAATCTCCCAGACCATTCATGTTGCGGATAGGACTGGGCTTTGTGCCTTGCGTCCCTTTTGATTTTATACCCCCCAAACCAAGAATGTCCGGGATGGGTCTAGTCTTTGGGCATGCATCCCATTTGGGTTTGAACCTCCCGGACCATGTATTACCGGCAGGGGACTAGGCATTCTGCCTTCCCACCCATTTTATGTTAAACCCCTAGTCTAAGCATGTCCGCGATGGGAATTGGCAATGGGCCTTCTGTCCCATTTGGTTTTTGAACCTCCTTGACAATTCATGTCGAGTATGGGACTAGGCATTGTGCTTTGCGTCCCATTTGGGATTGAACATCCCGGACCATGTATGTCTGAGATGGGGCGAGGCATTGGGCCTAGCGTCCCATTTGGATTGAACCTCACAGACATGTATGTCCGGGTTGGTACTGGGCATTGTGCCTTTCCGCACATTTGGTTTTAAACACCCCAGACCAAGCATGTCCGCGATGGGACTTGTTTACCGAGTTTTTCGGAAACGAATACAAACAGAATAATAAAAAGATAAGAACTGTAGAAGTACTGAAATGTAACTAAACAAACAGTGTTTTTACGTGGTTCAGGCGTTAACAAGCCCTAGTCCACGAGTCGATATTATTATATTTGGAAAGGATTACAGTAAGATGGCTGGTGTACAAGAACTTCACACACTCACAATGTTTCTCTCGGGTTCTCTTGAAGAAGATGAAGCTAAAGAGATTTTTGTAGAGTTCTTGCTATGTGATTTGTTGGCCGTCCCCCTTCTTGTAAAATGAAGGGGTCTTTATAGCTAGGGTTTTGGATTAGGGTTTTTCTTTATGTACATGAGTCTTAATTACACCAGCCATAAATAGGGGATACAATTACTGTAGTAGCATGGCTACAAGACTCTATGTGGGTATATTTACGTGAAAGTATGGGGAACACACAAAGTCAGCCGTCTTTTCCAAGTTGTCAGCGGAACAGTAGGCGAAAAGGTACCCTTAGGTGTGCTGGGATGTGTGCGGCTTTGACCTGCCGGGCGTGTCAGGTGGATATCATTCCAAATATGCCTCCTTTATGACTCGACCGTTTGGTTTTGTTCTGTGCGAGGCACGGAACTGTTTCCGCGAAGACTACTTGAAGAGCTTCTCCTGGAAGGAGCTTCCCCGAAGAATACCCCTTCGGGAGTCCGAGAGGGTTGATGAGCCTCCGCGTCGCGTTTGCTTGGAAGAGTAATCCGGACACTAAACGGGAGAGGCGAAGCCTTTCTGTCCATCCGCGAGCTCTGGTCACCTACCGTGAACGACATTGGTAATTCTGCTTCCCCGAGGGTATCAATCTAAACGCTATCCGGAAATCTGGATAACATTTACCCCCCAAGGTCACGGAGCTTTGAGAGGTCCGGGATCTTGTACAGTCCTCCGGGTACTTCGGTTTCTTAGATTAGGCGAGGGGCCACCTTCTGTGTTTCCAGAAGGGTTCCTTTTTCCTGCCTGAACGTTAGTATGAAAAAGAAAGGGAATTTCTTCTGTTTGAACTCAAGTACTCAAGTGCGGCAAGGACCACGCGTCATGCTGGGGATGGTTCTGCGACCAAGACGTGTATGTGAGGCGACTGGTTGAGTATGCGTGCGTCAGTCATCTGAGTAATGATTTGACGGTTTTTAATGGTACTCCGGGCCCGAGGTGGTATAATGATGGGAAATAAATACTTTATTCCCATCCGAGGAGTCATAAATAGGATCGTCGCTTCATCTTCAGCCGTTGGATCCGATGCACACGGAATGGGAAGATCGGGACCGTCCGTTTAAGGAATTCGAAACGACTTCTTCCCTGCTATAAAAACGAGGGAAAGGACCTTTCTTCCTCTTTACGCTTTCAAATTCTCTATCTTTCGGATTTTCAGATTTCCAAACCTTCGAACTCTCAGGCTTCCCAGCTTCCGTTCCTCCGAACTTGCCACTTCTTTTGGTAAGGATCTGGAAACTTTTCTCTTGATTTGGCAGTGGGTTTATTCGCCGAAGTTCCTGGTTTGAATCGTCGTTCGTCTTTGCAGCTTTTACTTCTCGCGATCGTGCTGTGCAGTGATCCAGTTACTCCTCCAACCTCCAACTACCCGAATATCAGTAAGTATTTCTACTTTGCTCTTTCCTCCCAAACCTTAGGTTGTTGGTAGTTGTTAGAGTAGAGGTTTCTGCCATTATCGCCTATGTGCATGCGTGAATAGGGCTTTGGTAGGCATGTGATTGATGTGAGTCGATAAGTAGCATTTTTCGCATGCTTTGACGATTTGCGTTTGGAAAGTCGTTCCTTGTTTTGCTGTTTTAGGGCATAAGCATGAACGCCTTTAGGGTGTCTTTCTCTGGAAAAACACTTCTTTTGGTGGGCTTAGGCTCGGAGTCTGAGTCTGGTTCCTTGCTGCCCTTCGGGTGGCATGGTGCCAACCCCTCGGCAAGCTCGGTGGGAGCCTCTCCAAGCAGTTTTCGGGGAGGGTCTCCCCGATGCCTTTGATACCACTAGGGTATGACAAGGGTGCTGACTGCTTAGAGTGTTTTCTTCTTTGTTTCTTTTGTTCAGTGACGAACATCTCAAAGGAACAACTCCTCGCTGTGGTGGAGGCTGATTCTGCCCAGGAGAAGGGTTCCCCTGTCGCTGGCGCAAAGGGGAAAGGAAAGGCAAAAGTGGTCGCGGCTAGCCCACCGACTTCCAATAGTTCAATCTGGGAGATGGACCAGAAGCCGAACCTTTTCAGGAATTATGGCATGCTGGAGCTGTATTCCTCCGAGGCAGGCCTGAAGAACATCCCAGGTCTGATGTGGCACCGTCTGTCGGTGCTGGGCGAGTCGGCTAGCCAGAGTCACGAGGGCTTTGGTGCCTGGAGCTGGGCACACAAGTGTGTGGGGCGCACTTGCCCCTAAGAAGTTACTTTGCCAATTTCTGTGTGAAGGCGGGGATTGCCCCCTTCCAGTTGATTCCTCCCAGCTACAAGCTCCTAGTGGGGTGGTTCATCTTTTGCAAGTCCCAGAAACTGGAAGCTCCTACCCCGGAGGAGGTGCTGTATTTCTACGGGTTGAAGTCTCAGCCTATGAGGGGTCATTCAGACAAGGTGGGGTTTTACAGGCTGGAAAGGCACCCGGACGTGATGTGCCCCACCTGTCATACCGCGAGGGTTCCAGACCTCCGGGAGTACTGGTTCCTGACGACTGGCTTCCCGCTGAAGAGGGTGCCAGCTCTATCTTTGGACTTCAAAATCCCTGGTAAGTGCTCCTTCCTCTCCTTTTCAACTTTGTTTCTTTGCGTTTGATTTGCCTTTTGGTAGGATCTCTAATGCTCGTATTTGAATTTTGCAGAAGTCGTTCCGCGGACACCTCGCTGCGCGGAGATGATAAGGAGGTCCAAGTTCTACGAAGGGCTTTCTGAGGAAGAGTTGAAAGTGGAGGGACTTGTGACCTCCGAATCGTTGAGGGAGTATGGGCTACTCGCCTCTTTCCAAAGCATCGAGCCAGTGACTGGCAGGGGGCAAAGTCAGGTGTCAGCTGACATCCGGGAGCAGATTGCCCTGGAGCTGTCCAAGGTGATCACCCAAGCATCCCGGGACGAAAATACTTTATCTCCTAGTTGGGCGGAGAGGTTCCCCGACCCCCAGCCGGAGGAAGAGGAGATCGAGGCTCGTCACGCCGCGGCTTACCCTAACGAAGGGGCTCCGGGGGCTAGTACCTCCGGGAGAGGTAAGACTAGATTTCGATTGATCCACACCCCCAGCCTGTCTGAGGTTTCCCGGACCTCTCAGATGGGGTTTGATCCCCGTTTCCTGAGGCTAGATCCGCGTAGGATACCCTTCGACAGATATTGCGATAGGGTAGATGAACTTCTCGGGTGTCTGAGTGATGGTAGTCTGCCAGAAGGTGTCATCATGGTTGACCCTTCTTCCCTCAGCATGTCATTCCCGGACTTCAAGGAGTACGGGAGCTTCCTGGAGCAGGAAGCGGTGTTTTGTTTTGCTCGGGGAAGGCCATCCACGTTTCTCGTGCATGGTCGTCCCTTTCAAACTTTTCTTTTTCTTGTTTCTTGTTTCTTGTTCTCTGCTGGCCGACTTTCTTGTGCTTTTATGTTGTTGATTGTCTTGTCTTCCGCTTATCTTTTTTCTCATTTCTTGTTGGTTCGTTAACCTTGCTTTGTGTGTTTCTTGCAGAGTATCCAGAAGCCAAGATGTTGGGGAGAGTTACTTTACTCATTAAGAAGGCTGTCACCAGCCAAGACCCGTCCACGGGGAAAGGACGGAAGACCAAGGCTGGTAGGGGGGGTAAAGCTGCCACCCCCAAGAAGACAAGTGGTGAGGCGCAAGCGTCTCCGGAGGTAGAGAAATCTCCTGCTAACGGGCCTTCCGAGACTATGATGGTCTCGAGTAGCAGCAGCGACGGGGAAGGGCTTGTGTTCCCCGTGAAGACAACTGGGGTGAGTAAGCGTCCCGGAGAAGATGCTGAGGGTGCTAACTAGAAACGCCTTAGACACTCTTCTCCTGGTCGAAGGCAACAACAACAGCAACGACAGCAACCACAACTACAACAACAGCAGCAACAAGAACAACAGAGACGATCACCAACGCCACAGCGGCAGCAACAACAACATCCAAACCAGCAGCAGCAACAAGGGCAATTACTTCCGCTGCCGCAGCAGCAAATGCAACAAACCGGGGCCTTAATACCCCGTCTGCCTCCTCCTCCAGCCCAAAAGGGGTCCACCCTTTCGGGGTCTCCTTCTTCTCAGCCAACAAACCTTCCTCTGCCTGGCATGAAGTTCCACTTCCCGCAGAAACCAACCAGTTTCCCCGCTGCCCTCCTGGAGGGTGTAAGACGGGCCGATAATTTTTTGAAGTGACGGTTGGAGGCTGAGAAGGCCATTACCCAGGGAAGGGCAGACAACTTGTCTGCCGTGAAGAGAGCTGAGTTGGCCGAGGGGGTGAGGTCTCTTCACCCGGCTGGAGCGGTTTTGGATGGCCCAGCCTTGGAGAAGAGGCTGGTGCCTAGGCTTGGACGTGCATTGGCGCCGTTCAGAGCGGAGATGATGGAGGACATGGCCCTGAGCTTGTGCGAGCTCAATTCTGAGAAATGGGCCATCAGTAGCAGTAAGGATCCGCTGTTGCTGACACATGCCGTGAAGCAGCAATTGTCCGGGGTAAGCCGTCAGTTGTTGTGTTTTGGGATCATCTGTCTTTTGGTCCGGTTTATCTCATTCTGTTGTCTTTCTTTGCAGGCCTCTATGATCGCGGAACGCTCGTTCCGGGAGGTTGGTGCAGTTCTGGTTCAGCTGGAGGAGAGCCAGCTGGCTCGCCAGGCCTTGGAGGCGGAGAGGCCGAATCTGACCCAACAGGCCTTGGAGGCTTCGGAGAAGATTGATCAAGTCCGGCGCACGGCTGAGGGAGAGGCGGACAAGAAATATCTTGCCAAATATCAAGAGTACCGGGCCAAGGCAGAGAATGAGTTCAGACAGCGGTCGGATGAGATGAAGGCCGAAAACTCCAAGCTCCGGGAAGAGCTGTCCCAAGCCAGGGTGGAGAAGGACACCTTGGAAGCCCGCTTGCAATCAAAAAATGATCTCCTCCTTAAGCAGCAAGAGGAATATTCCACTCTTCAGAGTAAGCTGCACGAGGAGGAGCAATTTCATAAGAGGAGCAAGGATCTCGTGTCTATGCTGGAGTTGGGGCTTGCCGAGAAGGATAAGGAGATCGGGGCCTTGCAATTCATTGCCAGGGGGCATGTGACCGAGAAGCAATCCATGCTGAGCCAAAATAGGGAGCAGCGCAAGGAGATTGATTCTCTTAAGGGAGAGCGGGATGTCTCCAAGGCCGAGACGGACAAACTAAGGGCTCAATTAGCCGTCGCGGAGGCACAGCTGGCAACCTCCGAGGCGGAGCGCTTGAAGGAGAAGGAGGATGCCGAGGTGATACTGAACAGAACGATAAATATATCGCATGTGGTCCTCATGCATCAACTCTGGAAAGTGAACCCGGAGGTACTAGGCTATCTGGGGGAGGATGCCGACGCCATGAGGGAGAAGCTACAGGTGTGGGATCAAGGCCCAGAGGTGTACGTCCAAACTTACCACATTGACGAACGTGCTGAAGCCCCTGAGGCAGGAGATCCCGGAGAGGCGGGGACCTCTGAACCTTCTCGTGACGAAGTTCCGCCTTCCAATGAGCCGACTCCACCAGCCTCAGTTGAAGCCGATGTCCCTGAGGCCGCGGTCGTGGAATCTGCAGCCACCCCCAATGCTTGAAGGGGTTTTATCTTTAATTACTTTTCATTTGAGTTTTTCTTTGGGGCGAAGCTCCTTGTACTTTTTTCTCATTGCAGACATATTTGCCATAATGATAGCATTCTCCTTTCTTTTCTGCCGAGTTCTTTACTTTTCTTTGTGTTTAGGGTAGACTTTTATACGGTAGAAACTGTTGTAGGGGCGCATGAGGTTTTGGTTCCAACGGCCAGAACCTATGCACTTCCCACTTGAAGCTCTAACGGCTGATGTCTTTCCCCACGTAGTTTCTAGGTTACGAAGGTTTCCTGGTTCCAACGGCCAGGCTCCTTTCACCGTACTTTAGCTTTCCTAAGGCAAATAGCCAATCCCGGGACTTGTAGTTATACTGTTCGCTGGGATTGCATAAGGTGAGCCGTTCCATGGCTTGGAACGGGAGTTCTTTTGGTGAGCGTCGCTAGACTTAAGGTTAGATCTTTGCGAAGCAAAACTAACTGTTGTTGCGAACATCATGGTGGCTGACTTCAGGGACCTGGCATGGAGCTTTGCGAGGCAAGGCTCGTTGCTGTCGGGGAAATCGCCACGCCCACTAGGTGTGATCCCGGAGCAGGGGCTTTGCGAAGCAAGGCCTGCTGTGAGTGGGGGATCGACCATGTCTGCTCCTGGAGCTGAAACTTGCAATGGTCGAGGAGCTCGCCATGCATTATTTTGTGAGATCCGGAGCTGGAGCCTGCGAAGCAAGGCTTTCAATGGTCGCGGATCTTGCCATCTTTCGCCTTGCGGGACCCAGAGCTGGAGCTTGCGAAGCAAAGCTCTACAGCGATCGCGGATCTTGCCATCTTTCGCCTTGCGGGACCCAGAGCTGGAGCTTGCGAAGCAAAGCTCTACAGCGATCGCGGAGTATTCTGCAAAGGACTTGTCAGGGAGTTGGGGGTGTTTCGGCGTAGCTCTATGAACGTGCCTCAACCCCCAGTCCTGTCCATCGCTGGGCTACACAGGAGATGATTTTCATGATACATACTGGCAGGCATTTCAATGGCAATTTTCACATAAGCACATAATGCACATATGACACATAATGCAAGCATGTTCATGGCAACAAATAAACCTAAGCTTAACAATTTAAACATTTCAAACAATTTAAAAATTTCAAACACAATGTTAGCACATAAGTGGTGTTCTGTGTATGTTTTGTTCAAGGGGCGTATGGCTATGCCTTAGCCATGTATACCCCCCCAAGTGAGCGTGGGGTCCGGACGTCTCCGGACCGCGTGGTCACTTGTTAAAACGCAGCTTTGAACACAAGGATAAAAAGTGCAGTAAAAGTGGAGTGAACCTCTCCGTGTTTCATTAAATTAGCCTGCTAGGCACGTGTTTTACAACAGGGAGGACTATTTCACATTTTTCACTTTTGCTAATTTCACCAAGGACTTCCGACTAGATGGTCCGGGGCCTACTGGTAGTAACGGCGGAGGTGCTCCGCGTTCCAGGCGCGCAGGACTTTAGATCCGTCGAGTCTCTTTAAGTGATACGTCCCATGGCCCACTTTTTCTTGGACTTCATAGGGGCCTTCCCAGTTGGGTCCGAGGACTCCCACTCCCGGATCCTGCGTAGCAGGAAATACTCTTCGTAGGACAAGATCCCCAACTTCGAATGTACGACTCTTGACTCTCGTGTTAAAGTGTCGGGCTATCTTGCCTTGGTACATTTTTAGTTGGACCTGCGACTGCTCCCGGAGCTCTTCGATCATGTCTAGGGACTCCTGGAGAAGGGCGTGGTTTCGGGTAGGGTCGTAGGTGTCCTACCTGTGAGAGGGGATTACAGTTTCTACCGGGATGACGGCCTCGCAACCGAAGGTCATGGAATAAGGTGTGTGCCCCGTTGAAGTTCTTTCTGTGGTGCGATAGGCCCAAAGTACTCGTGGAAGTTCTTCCGGCCAGTGAGCCTTGCAGGCTTGGAGTTTTTTCTTCAACTTGGTCTTTAATATTTTTTTTACAGCCTCCACTTGCCCATTAGCCTGGGGTCTGGCGACTGCGGAAAAGCTTTTGATAATTCCATGCGAAGCACAGAAGTTCGTGAAGTGTTCACTGTCAAATTGCTTCCCGTTGTTGGATACAATTTTTCGTGGAAGCCCAAAACGACACACTATATTCCTGATGACAAAGTCCAGTGCTTTTTTAGATGTGACCGTGTTCATAGGTTCAGCTTCAGCCCATTAGGTGAAGTACTCTACCGCGACTATGGCATACTTCACTCCACCCTTTCCAGTTGGAAGGGAACCTACTAGGTCAATGCCCCAAACGGCGAACGGCCAGGGGCTGGTCATTAAGGTAATTTCTGTAGGCGGCGCTCGCGGAACCTTGGCGTACCTTTGACACTGCTCACATTTTCTGACATAATCCACACAATCCTTCTTCATGGTGGGCCAGAAGTATCCTTGTCGAAGGATCTTTTTGGAGAGGCTCAGCCCGGAGGTATGATCGCCACAGAAGTCTCCGTGAACCTCATGGATGATGGCGCTGACTTCAGTTCTGGCAACACACCTAAGGAAGGGTATGGACAACCCCCTGCGGTAAAGCTTTCCATCCATAACCACGTATCGGGGAGCTTGATATTGGAGCTTCCTTGCGTCAGCTTTATCAGTGGGGAGCTCTCCGGTGGTGAGAAATCTGAGGATGGGTCCTATCCAGGAGTGGGAATGGTCGATGATGGCGTTTATCTTTCGTGTCTCAGTACTGGGGGCTTCTAAGTGCCCGATGGGGACTAGGCCATACTGTTCAATCTCCGGGTCCGTTGCGAGCTTGGCCAGCGTGTCCGCGAGTGAGTTCTGGTCCCGGGGGACCTGGCGGATTTGGTAGCCTTTGAAATGCTGCAGGAGGCCGCGGGAGAGAAACACGTAGGCAGCCATTTTTTCGCCTTTCGTCTGGTATTCCCCAGATATTTGGTTTACCACAAGTAGGGAGTCGCTGTATACTTCGATTTTTTGGGCTCCGACTTCTCTGGCCAGTCGTAATCCAGCTAACATGGCTTCGTGTTCTGCCTCGTTGTTGGATGCTGGGAACGCGAAACGGATGGCGCTCTGGAGCTGATGCCCTTGGGGGGATATTAGGATGACCCCTGCTCCAGCTCCTTTTTCATTTGAGGCTCCGTCTACGTAGACCTTCCAGGTGGGAAGTTCCGGGACAGGATCTTCCGGGAGGTCATTCATTCCCGAGCATTCCACAATAAAGTCCGCGAGAGCTTGACCTTTTATGGAAACACGTGGTTGGTAGTGGACGTCGAACTGGCTCAGTTCCATGGCCCACTTAAGCAATCTGCCAGAAGACTCGGGTTTTTGCAAGACTTGTCGGAGAGGGTGATTGGTGAGTACTTTGATGGTGTGCACCTGGAAATATGGCCTTAGCTTCCGCGAAGCAATTAGCAAGCAGAGGGAGAGTTTTTTTATCATTGAATATCTGGACTCGGCGTCCAATAACCTCTTGCTTACGTAATACACAGGGAGTTGGATACGGCCATCTTCCCGGACGAGAACGGCACTCACTGCGTGCTCAGTTACAGCTAAGTATAAGAACAACGCCTCTCCTTCGACAGGTTTGGACAGAATGGGAGCTCGGGTTAAATGTTCCTTTAGGTGTTGGAAGGCTGCTTCGCATTCGGGGGTCCACTCGAACTTCTTGTTTCCTCGCAACACATTGAAGAAGGGGATACACTTGTCAGTGGCCTTGGATACGAAGCGGCTGAGAGCAGCTATCCTTCTGGTAACGCTCTGGACATCCTTATGCTTCCGGGGGGAAGGCATATCTATGAACGCCTTAATTTTCTCAGGGTTGGTGTAACGCCCTACATCCTTAGAGCCGTTACTAAGTGAGTTTTAAGACAAAACAGTGCAATGAACTCGCTAACCGAGGTTTTGAAACAAAAGTGTGACTAATAAAAAAGTTAAGGCTGTACTCTTTGAAAATGCGTTGACTCAATAAAAACTTCTAGTATTTAAACAATTGGGATCCCAAAATAAGGTTTGAAAACTATTTACATCATGAAATAAGTTTACAGTTGATCGGTTACAAAATCATAGATTATTACAGCCATTTTCGAATAAACCCCCAACCAAAGCAGTCGGGCAGGCCAAACATGTACGCATCGCTTCACGCTCTCCGTACTCATGGTTGGTTGACTCAATCATTGCCCTTACCTGCAACACAGAGCACCCGTGAGCCGAAGCCCAGCAAGAAAACTCATGCAGAACATAACATATACAACGTATACAGTTTATCATAACAGATAATCCACAATTAAACAAGTCAATCATTAGACTAAGCAAACACGGCCATGCCGCCCCAGAGCCTTACCGAAGCCTGGGGTATCGGTTCTCACCGCGAGGATAACTCATGTATCCCTTGGGTCCCACCCTGAATATAGCATCCCATGTGCTAGGTGTTACTTTCGGCCCACGGCCGCCCCGGCTTACGCCGTACCCGGCCCACGGCCGCCCCGGCTTACGCCGTACTCGGCCCTTGCCGCTCATTTCATCATAATCACACATATAGTACATTCAAAATAATCATTCACTCACATCATGATTCATTTAAGGTTTAAACATTTGCACATAATACAATCTGGGGCCATGCCCTAACCTCGGGTGTTATAGTTTTCTTACCTGCACACCGAGCCTCCTGATGCACTTAAGCCACGAGCACGGTCCTCAAGCACGAGCCTCACCAACAACCTAGTCACAACACACAAGAAACATCCCTCAATACTAATCAACCCAAAACCACTTCCCGGGACCAATCCCGCACTCTCGGGACTTCTAAAACCTTAAAACAACACCCCGGAGTCATCCCCCGAACCCCCGGAGCAAAGGCCTAAAATTGCCTAAAAATGATGCCCTGAAATTTGCCTTGTGCCGCGGCACCACATCCTTGTGCCGCGGCACCCACCAGCCAGAGGCTCCCTTGCCGCGGCACGAAAAACTTGTGTCGCGGCACGCCTTCGCAGACCCAGAATTCTGGGTTTTCTCCTGCGTTTTCTCCGAGCTAAAACCTTCCCAATTCATACTAAACCAATACCCAAACCCCAAAATCATTTTCAAACATCAAATAGACTATATAACAACCCATAACTCAAGGTTCAAGCTCAAAACATCAATACACCCAAGATTCACACCCATTGATTCCTATTTTCAGCAACTCATCCCAAAACTCAAACAACTAACTCTAGCTCTAGATTTTACAATTCAAAACAGAAATCAAAACTTAGGTATGTATAAAGCTCTTACCTCCAATGGAGAATCCACACAAGGCTTGCTTGACCCCTTCCTAGACTCCCACTTCTCCTTCTCTTCTTCTTCTTCTTCTTCTTCCTCATGCCCTAGCTTTTCCCTCTCATTTCTCTTCTCTTCAAACTCTATCAAGACTAAACATAAATAAGCCCCAAACCGTACACCCCATATACACAGCCCAAATTTGTCTATTAACCTTGCCAAATGACCACTTTACCCTTACTTACCTATCTTTTCCTACTTAAACCTCAAGGGCACTTAAGTCCTTTCATTTCTATTTCATTTCTACCATTTTCTCTCTAAAAGTTGTTACTCTCAGCAGTAACTAATGGTTACCCAGGTTACTAAATCTCCAATAACCATTACCCGCTAAATCTCAACTTAACCATAAAATTCCCGAGGTACCCCTAGGCTCCTCCCGAGCCGGGTACAGAAATCCCGTTGCAACTCTTGAGTTAACTAGCTCTCTAGGACCGTCTCGGCACGTGCATCACAATAATACAACCACACCCACGTGGTACAATTCACAGAATACAATTATCACATATCAATACCGTTATGCCAATCATGGCCAAAATTACATTTACGCCCTTCTAACACGATCCGGGCCTACATGCATACTAGTATACATAGTCATGCATCTCAGATAAACAAATAGTCAAATAACGTGCTTTAAATCATAACCATGCATTTAATTCATAAAATCACACATAAATCATAAATCCCAACCTGCCCTCCTGGCACACTAATCAAGGTCCTTAAGCCTTATTAGCGAATTTGGGTCGTTACAACTATCCCCTCCTCATAAAAATTTCGTCCTCGAAATTTATCCAACATATCAGTCAATAAACCCGCAGCTCTTGGCCATAACTTCCAAGGTCCACCGCCTTTACTTTACTTTTCAACAACAGTCTTACAGGAGTAACAATCTTGCCTCACAAGATCTTGTTTCACGGCCATACTCTCGATAGCCTTTCGCTACACCGCAACCCTGCCGAAGCCCAGGGTCTGCCTAGGTTACAATGACCAATTCATTGTCTTATTCCTGATTCCAGAGATTCTCAAACGTCATCACCTCTACTAGGTGGGATCAGCTTGTAGGCCCCGCTGGCCTAATACTTAATACAACTTCAGAATTTTAGGCTGAATTAAGAGTCAGAACTCTCCCTTCGTCCTCTGAACACCTTACCAATCCTCGTTTGTTATTACGCAGAGACGCAGCTCTTTCCTTCCGGAACTTTATTTCCTCATAAATTAGCAATTTACCAACTCTTTAATCTTTCAAAATAGGCAGACACTCCTGCCTTAAGAAGTTTCAACGACTTCTTTGGCTTTCACTCTGAACTAAAGCCAAACTGTAGCATTCACTATCCTTCACCTCTTACCAAGCCCTATGTCGCGTTACATTAATCAAGACACCAGCAATTGCCACCACGACTAATCCATCAGGGATTACACTTCCCTTAATACCTCAAGTATTCGCCTACTCAGCGCTCAACTCGATAAGACATTTGATAACTTTCAGACTGCCAATCACTTGCAATCAACTGATAATTCCAGGTTCCCACTCTGTTCTTTTTGTCCTCTAAATCCATTCCAACAATTTAAAATACTCTTGGGTCTCAATTCCGTATCATCGACGTTTTACCCTGCTACCAGTTCCCCTGAACCAACTACATCAACTCAAACCACCGAGTTAAAATTTTTTTTCATGTCCAATCACTTTACTCAAGGTCCAAAGTGGTCTATTCCCGTGATACACTACCACATCACCTAACCCCTCAGGGTCCAAAGGAAAACACAAGATTCCGTCACCCGCTCGACCCTCCCGGTACGACGTACCCTAGGAGGTGGAATGATGTCCATACAGAACCCTCATTCAAAACCAAATCCTATCTGGATCCTTCACTCGATCCTGGTATCCTACTTGTACCACCATGACAGGGTCCTTCCCTGTTTCAACTCAAGCCAACACTTTGAATTTCATAGCTCAGTGACACCCACCAGCTAATCATTGCCTACTAACATTATGCCAATCTCAGACGTTGCCTTGTCTATTCTATTACAATTTATGGCGTTATCCTTTGACTTATACATGCCTCACAGCTAGGAGTTCCGCCTCCAATTACATCGCCCTTCTTTCAATCAAGGATTTCAAACACTGATCATCCGTCTGTTACTTTTCACCGCACTGAGTCTCAATGATAACCTTTCTTACTAATACTCAAGACTTAAGTTCCTTATGCCATACACAACGGTCGACTTAATGTTCCAAGTGCATCAACCATGATCCATTCTGTCGCCTCCCGCAAGGTTTAATCCATCCTCGCATCAATTTAATCCTGGGCGTGCCCAACCCGTGATGCACTCCCACATTTTCATAACCTTACCATAGATCAGGTCCTTTATGAAATCACTCTTTACTTAACCAAAACACACGCAAATTCCATCATCGTCCGTAACCAATCAAATCTTACCTTGTCTTCTGAATTTCTTTCTGATTTGACACCACTCAATCCATCTAACCTCAAACTTTACTGTTCTTCTCATCTCTGATGTAGTAATCTTCGGAGGTGCTTATGCAGTAGATGACGCGCTTACCAGTCTTGTTATGCCTTCAATTCTTTGGATGTTCTTCATTAGCCTCCTTGCGGCTTCAGATCAAATCTCCTCATACCTGTCCTTTCTTCTTGTAGCTCTATTCTGAATACTCTTGACGACTCCCAAACTAACACTCCGTAGAACCTTACCTGAGACACCGCCTTCTGGGTACTAACGTCTTCAGCCTAATAATCAGTTGCTCACCATTTCCGTCTGGGAGTAATCCACATGCACTGCTCGTGAGCTTGAAGGGGACTTGCCCATACCGTTCACGCATTCTCCGCCTAAAGAATTTACCTGTGCTGCTGCAGCTTGAACAGTTCCAGAATCCTTGTTACCAATTTCTCACACCCTACCCGGTGCCACCTAATCAATTCACGAAAAGTCTTTATCCTTGGTTTCCAACTGGTAAAATCCAGGTCCTAGATCAACTCTTGGAGACATCGTCCCATCTTGTATCCAACATTAAACTTTTGTTCTAACCCGACGATGCCAACAATCCCCGCAGTATAGCACACTGGCTATACCAGGCTCAGATTCCTTCGATTGCTTCAATAGACTTTCTGTCGGCCAAAACCGTCTTTTACAACACTCCTTATACCGATCCTTATCTGTAGTCTGACCTTGAAGTATCCCCTAAATCTTTCTTTACATACCCACGTAATTTTTCCACTGATCAGCTCTGTCTCCTTTACGTACTCCAGATGATATCCTCAACAATTCATCTGCCAGAGTTTCTAATTCCTTCTCAATAAGTATTACTGTCCTCGGCCTCTCAAATGGCACCTTTGAGGCAACCTCTCTATGTCCATCTCCCTCTCGGAACATTCCCAACACCGAGCCCTTCCAGTTAGTTACATGTCCAAAGCATAAGCTCGTCAGTTAAATGCTCATCCTTGAGGACTCAGCCTCGAACCTCGAATGTATCGATGCATTCCAGTTCTCCGTTTCCCGCACCATGGGAAATCCATCCTAACATCTCGAGTCATTCTACGTAGAAGTCATGCCCTCACCTGGCCTCCTCTCAGGTGGCATCCTCTTCCTCATGTATACCAATAACCTCCCTGGTTCCTATCGCCATCTTGACAACCACCTTAGTAACCAAACTTCTTTCAAAGCTCAAATTAGGTGCCCAAGCACTGTCTGGGGTCCTTTCCCCTCAAAAGTGAGAATCCGACCTCACTGCGTTCTATCACCACAAGTACCATCTTATCAATCAGACTTTTCCCCCTTTCTGGCAAACTAGAAGCCATAGAACTATCCGGGGTCCCT
This sequence comes from Humulus lupulus, assembly GCF_963169125.1. NCBI lineage: Eukaryota > Viridiplantae > Streptophyta > Magnoliopsida > Rosales > Cannabaceae > Humulus > Humulus lupulus. The sequence goes on along the minus strand of NC_084795.1, from coordinate 193,080,735 downwards.
TTAACTTGATTATCACAAATCTATCCTTACTAATTCCATGAAAGGAAGCACCGCCCTTGCGGCTCTATCACTCATGCTCTAAACATCAACCATCAGTTCCTCGAACAACATGGCCCTCTCCGCCATCCACATGCAGACGATAAACTCATACCTCAGAGCAGCCCAAATACCTTAGACTATTCCCGATCTTAAATCCTTAAATGGGTCGTCATCAATTCCGGATACATCCATCAGTATAACTTTCCGAAATGAATTACCCAGATCACCAAACCCATTGATTTACACTGTTGTTACCCCCAACAGTCCAAGCCAAACTTATAAGCCCACCAATCTCCATGGTGCAAATCATGTCTTTAAAATCTCTTCTAACCTTTCATCATATAGGTCCTTCCAAACCCATTAAGCCAGTACCTCAGCCCGAGTACCAAATCCGGGTACCTCTCTGCCTCAACATTAACACGACCCTCTAATCAGGATCCCTCATCCCCTTAACCAAGGGTGGAATTAACTCTGCTCGTCTATTGATAAATCCCTTGCCAACTCGAGCTCTCCTCAAAACCCGAGGATAACACCCCTTAAACCTCTCATGTAATACCTTTATCTGTCCATACCTCACAGTAAACCAACACTGGTAACCTTACTGTTAACACATCGGAATCAGCTAGTTTCCCCAAAGGAATCCACTGTTCTTCTATCCCATCTCAACTAACAAACTCCACAGCTAGCTCACACACTAGTGATCCTCTGCTGCTACTTTCAGGGGTAACTGGAGATCTCAATTCCAACTTATATCTAAAACCCCCTTTCAACACAATATCACGTCCACAAAACCCTTCTAGGAACCAACAACTCAAGTTCATCCGTCCAAACCGACCAAACTCCTGAACTCAGAGGTTCATACTCTGAACCAACTCACAACTAAATCCAAATATCCACAGGTATAATGCACACACAAGCATATACTAGGTCAAATCCACAATGATATACGTTTAGCTACCAGATTCAATCGTTACTAAGTAAATCCATACTTATCATGCTTCAAACAAGCCAATATACAAATATAACTAATGAATTAAATCCAGAAAATTAACCACATACACTCAATATGCGAACCATTATGCCAATATTCATCCACATACATAATAGTATTATTCAGCATGCATCAATCCCAACATGCAATAGTCAAGGGCCAGGCCCTATCAGTATCTCATGCATATGTCATTTCATTCCCCATGCTCCATATAAATAAGCAGGCAAACAGGCATTCAAACATATATTTAGACATGTCCATCACTCATACCAACCAACCCTGAGTCGAGCTTGTCACTGACAGCGAGCGTACATGTTCGGTCGATCTCCAGAACCAATAAACCTTGGCTCGCTCTGATACCAAGTTGTAACGCCCTACATCCTTAGAGCCGTTACTAAGTGAGTTTTAAGACAAAACAGTGCAATGAACTCGCTAACCGAGGTTTTGAAACAAAAGTGTGACTAATAAAAAAGTTAAGGCTGTACTCTTTGAAAATGCGTTGACTCAATAAAAACTTCTAGTATTTAAACAATTGGGATCCCAAAATAAGGTTTGAAAACTATTTACATCATGAAATAAGTTTACAGTTGATCGGTTACAAAATCATAGATTATTACAGCCATTTTCGAATAAACCCCCAACCAAAGCAGTCGGGCAGGCCAAACATGTACGCATCGCTTCACGCTCTCCGTACTCATGGTTGGTTGACTCAATCATTGCCCTTACCTGCAACACAGAGCACCCGTGAGCCGAAGCCCAGCAAGAAAACTCATGCAGAACATAACATATACAACGTATACAGTTTATCATAACAGATAATCCACAATTAAACAAGTCAATCATTAGACTAAGCAAACACGGCCATGCCGCCCCAGAGCCTTACCGAAGCCTGGGGTATCGGTTCTCACCGCGAGGATAACTCATGTATCCCTTGGGTCCCACCCTGAATATAGCATCCCATGTGCTAGGTGTTACTTTCGGCCCACGGCCGCCCCGGCTTACGCCGTACCCGGCCCACGGCCGCCCCGGCTTACGCCGTACTCGGCCCTTGCCGCTCATTTCATCATAATCACACATATAGTACATTCAAAATAATCATTCACTCACATCATGATTCATTTAAGGTTTAAACATTTGCACATAATACAATCTGGGGCCATGCCCTAACCTCGGGTGTTATAGTTTTCTTACCTGCACACCGAGCCTCCTGATGCACTTAAGCCACGAGCACGGTCCTCAAGCACGAGCCTCACCAACAACCTAGTCACAACACACAAGAAACATCCCTCAATACTAATCAACCCAAAACCACTTCCCGGGACCAATCCCGCACTCTCGGGACTTCTAAAACCTTAAAACAACACCCCGGAGTCATCCCCCGAACCCCCGGAGCAAAGGCCTAAAATTGCCTAAAAATGATGCCCTGAAATTTGCCTTGTGCCGCGGCACCACATCCTTGTGCCGCGGCACCCACCAGCCAGAGGCTCCCTTGCCGCGGCACGAAAAACTTGTGTCGCGGCACGCCTTCGCAGACCCAGAATTCTGGGTTTTCTCCTGCGTTTTCTCCGAGCTAAAACCTTCCCAATTCATACTAAACCAATACCCAAACCCCAAAATCATTTTCAAACATCAAATAGACTATATAACAACCCATAACTCAAGGTTCAAGCTCAAAACATCAATACACCCAAGATTCACACCCATTGATTCCTATTTTCAGCAACTCATCCCAAAACTCAAACAACTAACTCTAGCTCTAGATTTTACAATTCAAAACAGAAATCAAAACTTAGGTATGTATAAAGCTCTTACCTCCAATGGAGAATCCACACAAGGCTTGCTTGACCCCTTCCTAGACTCCCACTTCTCCTTCTCTTCTTCTTCTTCTTCTTCTTCCTCATGCCCTAGCTTTTCCCTCTCATTTCTCTTCTCTTCAAACTCTATCAAGACTAAACATAAATAAGCCCCAAACCGTACACCCCATATACACAGCCCAAATTTGTCTATTAACCTTGCCAAATGACCACTTTACCCTTACTTACCTATCTTTTCCTACTTAAACCTCAAGGGCACTTAAGTCCTTTCATTTCTATTTCATTTCTACCATTTTCTCTCTAAAAGTTGTTACTCTCAGCAGTAACTAATGGTTACCCAGGTTACTAAATCTCCAATAACCATTACCCGCTAAATCTCAACTTAACCATAAAATTCCCGAGGTACCCCTAGGCTCCTCCCGAGCCGGGTACAGAAATCCCGTTGCAACTCTTGAGTTAACTAGCTCTCTAGGACCGTCTCGGCACGTGCATCACAATAATACAACCACACCCACGTGGTACAATTCACAGAATACAATTATCACATATCAATACCGTTATGCCAATCATGGCCAAAATTACATTTACGCCCTTCTAACACGATCCGGGCCTACATGCATACTAGTATACATAGTCATGCATCTCAGATAAACAAATAGTCAAATAACGTGCTTTAAATCATAACCATGCATTTAATTCATAAAATCACACATAAATCATAAATCCCAACCTGCCCTCCTGGCACACTAATCAAGGTCCTTAAGCCTTATTAGCGAATTTGGGTCGTTACAGTTGGCTTCCACTCCGTGGGAGATGACAATGAAACCGAGGAACTTCCCAGACGAGACCCCGAAAGTACATTTCTTTGGATTCAGTTTCATCCCGTACTTTCGGATCACGGCGAAAGCTTCCTCAAGGTCGTCACTGTGGTCCCCGGAGGTCTTGGACTTTACCAACATGTCGTCCACGTACACCTCCATGTTCCTCCCCAGTTGGTCCTTGAACATCCTGTTTACTAGACGCTGGTACGTCGCCCCAGCATTCTTCAAACCGAAAGGCATGACCACGTAACAGTAGACACCCTTGTCCGTGAGGAAGCTGGTGTGTTCCTAGTCCGCGACATGCATCTTGATTTGGTTGTATCCGGAGTACGCATCCATGAAGGATAAGAGTTCGTACCCAGAAGTAGCGTCTACCATCTGATCGATTCGCGGAAGAGGGAAACAATCTTTCGGGCAGGCTTTGTTTAGGTCCGTGAAGTCAATGCACATTCTCCAGGACCCATCGGGTTTCGGGACCAGAACTGGGTTGGCCAACCACACGGGATAGTGTGACTCCTGGAGAAAGCCTATGGACATCAACTTGTCCACTTCAGCTTTGACGGCTTCGGCCCTCACTGGGTCTAACGGCCTCCTCTTTTGGCGAATCGGAGTTGCAGATGGGTCTATGTTGAGTGCGTGGCATGCAACATTAGGATTAATCCCCGTCATATCAGCGTGGCACCACGCCAGGATATCCTGATTATTCTTCACAGTGGCCACGATCTTATCTCGAATGGCCGACGGCAGGTTTTTCCCCACCTGAATGACTTTGGTGGGATCTCCCGGGTTGAGGATCACCTCTTCGACTTCCTCCATCGGCTCTATCGCTTTCTCGATTCCCACTCTTGGGTCGAGTTCGTCAAAGTATGCCTCTTGAGCACCCCCAGTTTCTGGTAATTCTTCCGCCAAAGGAATGGCAGCAACCGTCTCCTGGACCGTGTAGACGGATCGGACGGAGACGTTATAACAGCTTCGTGCACTTCGCTGGTCTCCTCGGAGGGTGCCGATACGCCCATCGTCGCATGGAAACTTCAAGCATAAGTGGCGTATCGAGGTTATGGCCCCACAATCTATTAGGACCGGTCGGCCTAGGATGGCATTATACGCCGTGGGGCAGTCGACCACCACGAATGTGCTGTGCTTGAAGGCACAAGCGTCGCTTTCTCCCCTGAGGGTGACTGGCAGTTGAATTTTGCCTAATGGCATGAGTGCATCCCCGTTGAACCCTTGAAGCTGGATGGGGCATGGGGTCAAGTCTGTCTCGGTTAATCCGATCGCGCGGAAGGCCGCTTTGAAGAGGATGTTTACGGAGCTTCCGTTGTCGACCAGGATCCGTGAGACCTTCTTATTGGCAATTTGGGCTTCCACCACGAGGGGATCGTTGTGGGGGAAGTGAACATGTCGAGCATCGTCCTCCGTGAAGGTGATGGGAAGGTCCATCATTCGGGGACGTTGAGTGGGTGATTGAACCAAGGCGCACATCTCCCCAGTGTGTTCTAACTCCCTTAAGTACCTCTTCTGGGAGTTGCGCGTGTTTCCGGCAAGGTGCGCTCCTCTGGAAATGGTGGCTACGTGTCCGTCAACGGATGGCGGAGCAAGGCCGGGCGGATATGGGTTGCCCGGTCCTGGAGCCAACAAGGCAATGGGTGCCGGAGCGGGTGGAGCAGGAAGCGCTGGGAACTGAGACCCGGGAGCTTGGGGGTGACCGGCTCCAGGAGCGCTAGCGGTCCCCCTCTGTCCCGGGGAATATGCAGCTCCGTGAACTACCCCCTGTCCGGGATAGATAATGGGTATCCTCACCCACTGACCGAGGTGTCCCGCTCTTGCCAGGGACTCGATCTCATCCTTCAACTGAAGGCACTCATTCGTGGTGTGCCCCACGTCTCCGTGGAACTCACACCTCTTATTGGAGTCTCGCGGACGCCTTCCTCCGTGAGACACTTTCGGGGGCTTCCTGTAGTTGACCATATTACAGGTCGCCCGATAGACATTCTCTCGCGAGTCTATCAAACTGGTATATTCTGTGAACTTGGGCTCATAGTCCTTCCGGGGTTTCTTTGAATGGTCTCCCCGGTTGGAGTTTCTTCCGCTTCGTTTGCTCCGCGATTGGCTCAAATTTCGTTCTGGGCGTTCCGCTTACGGCTGCGGCATGCCAGGAGCGATACTACATCCGGTTTGTACAGCTCTGTACCCAGAGAAATGGGTTTGACTCGGCGTCTGAGCAGACGCAGAAGGCCCATACACACTTGGAGTGAATTGGGCTCCTGGAAGCGTGAGGGCTGGTGCGGGAGCTTGCGAAGCAAAGCTCGGCGCAGTCACGGAAGGCGTTGGAGCCGGGGGAACTCCAAAGGCCTGCTGGTAGGCATCCTCAAGGTTGATGATTCCCTGGGCTTTTGACATGAATTCGGACAACATTTCTGCCCGTCTCCTTTGCATTTCCCCCCATAGCAGGGAGCCGACAGTAAGGCCCGATTGAAGGGCGATCAGCTTCATGTCATCGCTGACCTTGGTCTTTGCAGCAGCTTCCATCATTCTCTGAATGAAAGCTATGAGGTTCTCATTGGGTTGCTGCTTGATGTTGGTTAAGGAACCAACCTCCATGTCGTGGTCGCGGGCAGCAATGAACTGCCTCCTGAATGCGGACTGTAGCTCCTTCCAACTGTGGATTGATCCGGGAGCTAATCTTTTCCACCAGTCCTCCACGGACTTGGTAAGGGTGAGTGAGAAGCACATGCATTTGGCGTTTTCACTGACACGCGCCACTTGCATCATTTTGTTGTATTTAGCTAGGTGGGTACGCGTGTCCGTCCTCCCATCATATAATTCTATGTGAGGCATTTTGAAGTTATCCGGGAGGGACGTTTCCGCGATCCTCCGAATACATGGTTCCGGGTCTTCCTCCTCAGAGTCTGACAGGGCCCCACTTTGCTTCCGGACCAGCTTGGTCAAGGCAGCAATCTGTTCCTCGAGCCTCTTCGTATCACTCTCCGGGAGGTCACGTCCCCGGAGCTTGTCGTTAATATGATTTCGGAGGTCATCTCCGTGAGGCCTGGCCTTTTCTCCTTTGGCCTTTTCATACTTGGCCTCCAACCTTCTTCTTAGGTCCACCGTGGACCAACTGTCTTCGGAGTGCGAGTTCACAGCCCGACCGTCCTGGTTGACGGAATCGCTGGGGCGGTTGTTCCATCCCCTAGGCCTGGGTGCCTTAGCACCGGGCCCTTTAGGCACGGAGTGCCCCCTTGGGGCTGAAGGACGTCTGGGCTTAGGAGCGCCATAGACCTTCTGCGCGCGGGGGGGGCTGTCGGCCTGGTGATTCACGCCTTTAGGAGGTGCAGGGGCGTCAGCGCGTACAGGCTCTCCAACTTTTTCTTTGCCCTTGTTAGGGGCGGCTTTGGATGGTCCAGCAGCGGCTGGATCCGGCATAGCGGCATCAGCACCTCCTAAAACAGAGGCGTCCTCGTCCGAGTCGCCTAGGTCTCCGAACTTGCTTTGGAGGCGCTCCATCATGCGCTGCATTTTTTCAGAGAGGCGCTCCTGCTCAGCAAGCTTGGCTTTGGTGACCTCCAGTTCTTCGGCTACTTGGACCAGTTCTGGGTCCTTCTCATAGTACCAGTTCTGGGTCCTTGTAATAACCGTCTTGGACATACTCTTCTTCGTCTTCTAGGTATGTCATATCTTCGGTACTGACCCGATCCTGGCGGGATGTCGGGTCTTCACCTTGGTAGTCCAGGGGTTCGGTTTGCACCACATCTTCCATCACAGTATCGGGGTTGACCCTAGCATTTTTGTGAACCGCGGATTTTCTCGTAGTCACCATCTCTTTAGCACGAAGTGAATACAAAAAACGTACACAGAAAAAGAGCTGACTAACAACTTCCTACAGCTCTCAATGAAAGCACCAAAATGTTTACCGAGTTTTTCGGAAACGAATACAAACAGAATAATAAAAAGATAAGAACTGTAGAAGAACTGAAATGTAACTAAACAAACAGTGTTTTTACGTGGTTCAGGCGTTAACAAGCCCTAGTCCACGAGTCGATATTATTATATTTGGAAAGGATTACAGTAAGATGGCTGGTGTACAAGAACTTCACACACTCACAATGTTTCTCTCGGGTTCTCTTGAAGAAGATGAAGCAAAAGAGATTTTTGTAGAGATTTTTGTAGAGTTCTTGCTATGTGATTTGTTGGCCGTCCCCCTTCTTGTAAAATGAAGGGGTCTTTATAGCTAGGGTTTTGGATTAGGGTTTTTCTCTACGTACATGAGTCTTAATTACACCAGCCATAAATAGGGGATACAATTACTGTAGTAGCATGGCTACAAGACTCTATGTGGGTATATTTACGTGAAAGTATGGGGAACACACAAAGTCAACCGTATTTTCCAAGTTGTCAGCGGAATAGTAGGCGAAAAGGTACCCTTAGGCGTGCTGGGATGTGTGCGGCTTTGACCTGCCGGGCATGTCAGGCGGGATCCTGTGCCAGGTGGATATCATTCCAAATATGCCTCCTCCATGACTCGACCGTTTGGTTTTGTTCTGTGCGAGGCACGGAACTGTTTCCGCGAAGACTACTTGAAGAGCTTCTCCTGGAAGGAGCTTCCCCGAAGAATACCCCATCGGGAGTCCGAGAGGGTTGATGAGCCTCCGCGTCGCGTTTGCTTGGAAGAGTAATCCGGACACTAAACGGGAGAGGCGAAGCCATTCTGTCCATCCGCGAGCTCTGGTCACCTACTGTGAACGACATTGGTAATTCTGCTTCCCCGAGGATATCAATCTAAACGCTATCCTGAAATCTGGATAACAGGACTAGTCATTGGGCCTTGCGTCCCACTTGGGTTTAAGTCCCCTGGACCAAGCAAGTCCGGGAAGCTACTAGGCATTGGGCGTTGCTTCCCATTTGGATTTAAACCCCCAAACGTAGCATGTCCAACATGGGAAAAGCCATTGGTCCTTTCGTCCCATTTGGGTTTGAACTTCCCGGATCATGTATGTTCGGGATGGGACTAGGTATTGGGCCTTGCGTACCATTTTGTTTTAAACCCCCTGGTCCAGCATGTCCGAGTTGGGACTAGGCATTGGGCCTTTCATCCCTTTTGTTTTGAACCACCCAAACCACGCATGTCCGGGATGGGAGAAGGCGTTGGGCCTTGTATCCCATTTGGGTTTGAACCTCCCGTACCATGTATCTCTAGGATGGGGCTAGGAATTGTTCCTTGCATCCCATGTGGTTTTAAAACCACCAAACCAGGCATGTCCGTGATGGGACAAGGCATTAGGCCTTACCTCCCATTTGTTTTTATAACTCCCAGACCATTCATTTTACGGATGGGACTAGGCTTTGTGCCTTGCGTCCCATTTGATTTTACACCACCCAAACCAAGAATGTTCGGGATGGGAATAGTCTTTGGGCATACATCCCATTTGGGTTTGAACCTCCCGGACCATGTATGTCCGAGAGGGAACTAGGCATTCTGCCTTGCCTCCCATTTTCTTTTAAACCCCTAGTCCAAGCATGTCCGCGATGGGAATTGGCATTGGACCTTCTGTCCCATTTGGTTTTTGAACCTCCTTGACAATTCATGTCGGGTATGGGACTGGGCATTGTGCTTTGCATCCCATTTGGGATTGAACCTCCCGGACCATGTATGTCTGAGAAGGGGCTAGGCATTGGGCCAAGCGTCCCATTTGGATTGAACCTCACTGACATGTATGTCAGGGTTGGGACTTGGCATTGTGCCTTTCCGCACATTTGGTTTTAAACCCCCCAGACCAAGCATGTCCGCGATGGGACTAGTCATTCAGCCTTGCATCCCACTAGGTTTTAAGTCCCCTAGACCAAGCAAGTCCGGGAAGCGACTCGGCATTGGGCCTTGCTTCCCATTAGGATTTCATGCCCCAAACGAAGCATGTCCAGCATGGGAATAACCATTGGTCCTTTCGTCCCATTTGGGTTTGAACTTCCGGGACCATGTATGTTCGGGATGGGACTAGATATTGGGCCTTGCATACCATTTTGTTTTAAACCCCCTGGTCCAGCATGTCCGAGTTGGGACTAGGCATTAGGCCTTTCATCCCTTTTGTTTTGAACCACCCAAACCATGCATGTACTGGATGGGAGAAGGTGTTGGGCCTTGTGTCCCATTTGGGATTGAACCTCCCGTACCATGTTTCTCTGGGATGGGGCTAGGAATTGTGCTTGCATCCCATGTTGTCTTAAAACCCCAAAGAAAGCAAGTTCGTGATGGGACAAGGCATTAGGCCTTACCTCCCATTTGTTTTTAAATCTCCCAGACCATTCATGTTGCGGATAGGACTGGGCTTTGTGCCTTGCGTCCCATTTGATTTTATACCCCCTAAACCAAGAATGTTCGGGATGGGACTAGTCTTTCTGCATACATCCCAATTGGGTTTGAACCTCCCGGACCATGTATGTCCGGCAGGGGAATAGGCATTCTGCCTTGCCTCCCATTTTCTTTTAAATCCCTAATCCAAGCATGTCCGCGATGGGAATTGGCATTGGGCCTTCTGTTTCATTTGGTTTTTGAACCTCCTTGACAATTCATGTCGGGTATAGGACTAGGCATTGTGCTTTGCGTCCCATTTGGGATTGAACCTCCCGGACCATGTATGTCTGAGATGGGGCTAGGCATTGGGCCTAGCGTCCCATTTGGATTGAACCTCACAGACATGTACATCCGGGTTAGGGCTGGGTATTGTGCCTTTCCGCACATTTGGTTTAAACCCCCCAGACCAAGCATGTCCACGATGGGACTAGTCATTGGGCCTTACGTCCCACTTGGTTTTAAGTCCCCTGGACCAAGCAAGTTCGGGAAGCGACTAGGCATTGGGCCTTGCGTCGCATTTGGATTTAAACCCCCAAACGAAGCATGTCCAGCATGGGAATATCCATTGGTCCTTTCGTCCCATTTGGGTTTGAACTTCCCGGACCATGTATGTTCGGGAAGGGACTAGGTATTGGGACTTGCATACCATTTTGTTTTAAACCCCCTGGTCCAACATGTCCGAGTTGGGACTAGGCATTGGGCCTTTCATCCCTTCTGTTTTGAACCACCCAAACCATGCATGTCCGGGATGGGAGAAGGCGTTGGGCCTTGTGTCATATTTTGGTTTGAACATGTATCTCTGGGATGGGGCTAGGAATTGTGCTTGCATCCCATGTGGTCTTAAAACCCCAAAGAAAGCAAGTCCGTGATGGGAAAAGGCATTAGGCCTTACCTCCCATATGTTTTTAAATCTCCCAGACCATTCATGGTTCAGATGGGACTGGGATTTGTTCCTTGCGTCCCATTTGATTTTACACCACCCATACCAAGAATGTCCGAGATGGGACTAGTCTTTGGGCATACATCCCATTTGGGTTTGAACCTCCCGGACCATGTATGTCCGGGAGGGAACTAGGCATTCTGCCTTGCCTCCAATTTTATTTTAAACCCCTAGTCCAAGCATGTCCGTGATGGGAATTGGCATTGGGCCTTGCGTCCCACTTGATTTTAAGTCCCCTGGACCAAGCAAGTCCGGGAAGCGACTAGGCATTGGGCCTTCCATCCCATTTGGATTTAAACCCCCAAACGAAGCATGTCCCGCATGGGTATAGCCATTGGTCCTTTCGTCCCATTTGGGTTTGAACTTCCCGGACCATGTATGTTTGGGATGGGACTAGGTATTGGTTCTTGAGTACCATTTTGTTTTAAACCCCCTGGTCCACCATGTCCGAGTTGGGACTAGGAATTGGGCCTTTCATCCCTTTTGTTTTGAACAACCTAAACCATGCATGTCCAGGATGGGAGAAGGCGTTGTGCCTTGTGTCCCATTTGGGTTTGAACCTCCCGTACCATGTATCTCTGGGAAGGGGCTAGGAATTGTGCCTTGCATCCCATGTGGTCTTAAAACCCCCAAACCAAGCATGTCCGTGATGGGACAAGGCATTAGGCCTTTCCTCCCATTTGTTTTTAAATCTTCCAGACCATTCATGTTGAGGATGGGACTGGGCTTTGTGCCTTGCGTCCCATTTGATTTTATACCCCCCAAACCAAGAATGTCCGGGATGGGACTAGTCTTCGGGCATACATCCCATTTGGGTTTGATCCTCCCGGACCATGTATGTCCGGGAGGGGACTAGGCATTCTGCCTTGCCTCCCATTTTCTTTTAAAGCCCTAGTCTAAGCATGTCTGCGATGGGAATTGGCATTGGGCCTTCTGTCCCATTTGGTTTTTGAACCTCCTTGACAATTCATTTCGGATATGGGACTGGGCATTGTGCTTTGCGTCCCATTTGGGATTGAACCTCCTGAACCATGTATGTCTGAGATGGGGCTAGGCATTGGGCCTAGCGTCCCATTTGGATTGAACCTCACAGACATGTATGTCTGGGTTGGGACTGGGCATTGTGCCTTTCCGCACATTTGATTTTTAACCTCCTAGGCCAAGCATGTCCGCGATGGGACTAGTCATTGGGATTTGCGTCCCACTTGATTTTATGTCCCCTGGACCAAGCAAGTCCGGGAAGCGACTAGGCATTGGGCCTTGCGTCCCATTTGGATTTAAACCGCCAAACGAAGCATGTCCGACATGGGAATAGCCATTGGACCTTTCGTCCCATTTGGGTTTGAACTTCCCGGACCATGTATGTTTGGGATGGGACTAGGTATTGGTTCTTGAGTACCATTTTGTTTTAAACCCCCTGGTCCAGCATGTCCGAGTTGGGACTAGGCATTGGGCCTTTCATCCCTTTTGTTTCGAACCACCCAAACCATGCATGTCCGGGATGGGAGAAGGCGTTGGGCCTTGTGTCCCATTTGGGTTTGAACCTCCCGTACCATGTATCTCTGGGATGGGGCTAGGAATTGTGCCTTGCATCCCATGTGGTTTTAATACCCCCAAACCAAGCATGTACGTGATGGGACATTGTATTACGCCTTTCCTCCAATTTGTTTTTAAATCTCCCAAACCATTCATGTTGCGGATGGGACTAGGCTTTGTGCCTTGCGTCCCATTTGATTTTATACCCGCCAAACCAAGAATGTCCGGGATGGGACTAGTCTTTGGGCATACGTCCCATTTGGGTTTGAACCTCCCGAACCATGTATGTTCGGGAGAGGACTAGGCATTCTGCCTTGCCTCCCATTTTCTTTTAAAGCCCTAGTCCAAGCATGTCTGCGATGGGAATTGGCATTAGGCCTTCTGTCCCATTTGGTTTTTGAACCTCCTTGACAATTCATGTCGGGTATGGGACTGGGCATTGTGCTTTGCATCCCATTTGGGATTGAACCCCCCGGACCATGTATGTCTGAGAAGGGGCTAGGCATTGGGCCTAGTGTCTCATTTTGATTGAACCTCACAGACATATATGTCCGTGTTGGGACTAGGCATTGTGCCTTTCCGATCATTTGGTTTTAAACAACCCAGGCCAAGCATGTCCGCGATGGGACTAGTCATTGGGCCCTGCGTCCCACTTAATTTTAAGTCCCCTGGACCGAGCAAGTCTGGGAAGCGACTAGGCATTGGGCCTTGCGTCCCATTTGGATTTAAACCCCCAAACGAAGCATGTCCTGCATGGGAATAGCCATTGGTCCTTTCGTCCCATTTGGGTTTGAACTTCCCGGACCATGTATGTTTGGGATGGGACTAGGTATTGGTTCTTGAGTACCATTTTGTTCTAATCCCCCTGGTCCAGCATGTCCGAGTTGGGACTAGGCATTGGGCCTTTCATCCCTTTTGTTTTGAACCACCCAAACCATGCATGTCCGAGATGGGAGAAGGCGTTGGGCCTTGTGTCCCATTTGGGTTTGAACCTCCCGTACCATGTATCTCTGGGATGGGGCTAGGAATTGTGCCTTGCATCCCATGTGGTTTTAATACCCCCAAACCAAGCATGTCCGTGATGGGACATTGTATTACGCCTTACCTCCCATTTGTTTTTAAATCTCCCAGACCATTCATGTTGCGGATGGGACTAGTCTTTGTGCCTTGCGTCCCATTTGATTTTATACCCTCTAAACCAAGAATGTCCGAGATGGGACTAGTCTTTGGGCATAAGTCCCATTTGGGTTTGAACCTCCCGAACCATGTATGTTCGGGAGGGGCCTAGGCATTCTGCCTTGCCTCCCATTTTCTTTTAAAGCCCTAGTCCATGCATGTCTGCGATGGGAATTGGCATTGGGCCTTCTGTCCCATTTGGTTTTTGAATGTAACGACCCAAATTCAGTGTTAAGGCTAAGGGCCTGGAGCAGTATGCCTGGAGGGCATGATGGGATTTATGTGTGACTTTAATAAGTTTAATGCATGATTATGATTGATTGCACGTTGTATGACTATTTGATTAATTGAGATGCATGACTATGTGAATTAGTATGCATGTAGACCTGATTGTCTTATAATGAGCATGATTGTAATCTGGCCATGTTAGGGCATATCTGTGATAATTGTACTATGTGAATGGTGCCATGTGAGTGTGGTGTTATTATCAGGATGCACGCATCGAGACGGTCCTAGTGAGCCAATTAGTCTAAAAGTCACAACGGGATGTTGTACCCGGCTCGGGAGGAGCCTAGTGGTACCTCGGGAATTTTATGGTTAAGTAGAGATTTAGCGGGTAATGGTTATTGGAGATTTAGTAACCTGGGTAACCATTAGTTACTGCTGTGGGTAACAAGTTTTAAGGTAAAAAGTGATAGAATTGAAATGAAGTGTAAAGACTTAAGTGCCCTTTGAGGTTTAGCTAAGGAGGATTAGTAGGAAAGGGTTAAATGGTCATTTGGCAAGGGTAATAGGCAATTCTCAGCTGGGTTTTAGTGGGTCACGGTTTGGGCATTTGGGTTATATGATGGCTTTGCTAAAATAAAGAGAAGGAGAGTTGGGGCAATGAGAAGAAGAAGAAGAAGAGGAAAATGGGCTGAAGTGGGAGCTTAGGAGGTGAATCAAGGGAGCTTGTAGGGTGGATTCTCCACTTGAGGTATGGATTTTATGAGCAATTAAGTTTGATTTCTGTTTTGAATTGTGAAATCTATAGCTTGAGTTAAGTTTTAATGTTTGAGTTTGAAGTTGCTAATTTTTGCAATCTAAGGGTGGATTGTTGGGTATGTTTGTGTTTTGAGCTTGAATCTAGAGTTTATGAGTTGTTGGATGGTTCATTTGATGTTTGAAATTGATTTTGGGGTTTAGGTATTGGTTTAGGGTGATTTGGGGAAGTTGAAGCTCGGGAAAACGCGAAGGAAAAACCCAGAATTCTGGGTCTGCGAAGGCGTGCCGCGACACAGGTTTTTCGTGCCGCGGCGAGGGAGTCCCTGACTGATGGGTGCCGCGGCACAAGAAAGTTGTGCCGCGGTACAAGGCAAATTTCAGGTTGACATTTTTGGCAATTTTAGGCCTTTGCTCCGGGGGTTCGGGGGATGTCTTCGGGGTGTTGTTTTAAGGTTTTAGAGGTCCCGAGAGTGCGGGATTGGTCCCGGGAAGTGGTTTTGGGTTGATTAGTATTGAGGGATGTTTCTTGTGTGTTGTGACTAGGTTGTTGGTGAGGCTCGTGCTTGAGGACCGTGTTCGCGGCTTTAGTGCATCAGGAGGCTCGGAATACAGGTAAGAAAACCGTAACACCTGAGAATAGGGCATGGCCCCACTGTGTGATTGCAGGGCATGGCCCCAGATTGTATTATGTGCATATGTTTAACCTTAAATGAATCATGATGTGTGTGAATGATTATTCGAATGTACTATATGTATGATTATAATGAAATGAACAGCAAGGGCCGAGTGCGGCGTAGGCCGGGTACGGCCGTGGGGCCGAAAGTAACACACAGCACATGGGATGCTTATATTCAGGGTGGGACCCAAGGGATACATCAGTTATCCTCGCGGTGAGAACCGAAACCCCAGGCTTTGGTAAGGCCTCTGGGGCGGCATGGCCATGCTTGTTTATTATGATGGTTTTCCTATTTATCAACGAATTATGCCAGCTATATGAATTGCATATGTTATGTATTATTTGGGTTTTCTTTCTGGGCTTCGGCTCACGGGTGCTCCGTGTGGCAGGTAGAAGCAAGGACTGAGTCAACCAACCATGAGTACGGAGAGCGTGAAGCGACGCGTACATGATTGGCCTGCCCGACTGCTTTGGTTGGGGGTTTATTCGAAAATGGCTGTAATAATCTATGATTTTTATGATTAATCAACTGTAAACTCATTTCAATATGTAAATAGTTTTCAAACCTTATTTTGGGATCCCAAGTGTTTAATACTAGAAGCTTTTTAATGAAACGTCGCATTTTCAAAGAATACAGCCCTAACTTTTAATTAGTCACACTTTTGTTTCAAAACCTCGATTAGCGAGTTCATTGCACACTATTTTGTCTTAAAACTCACTTAGTAACGGCTCTATGGAAGTAGGGCGTTACAACTTGGTATCAGAGCGAGCCAAGGTTTATTGGTTCTGGAGATCGACCGAACATGTACGTTCATTGTCAGTGACAAGCTCGACTCAGGGTTGGTTGGTATGAATAATTGACATGTCTGAATATATGTTTGAATGCCCTGTTTGCCTGCTTATTTATATGGAGCATGAGGAAAGAAATGACATATGCATGAGATGCTGTTGGGCTGGGCCCTTGATTATTGCATGTTGAGATTGATGCATGCTGAATAATATTATTATGCATATGGATGAATATTGGCATAATGGTTCTCATATTGAGTTTATGTGGTTGATTGTTTAAATTGAACTCGTATGTAATATCCGTTTATTTGCTTGTATGAAGCATGTTGAGTGTGGATATACTTAGGGATGTTAAATCTGGTAGCTAAATGTATATCATTGTGGGTTTGGCCTATATATGCTTGTGTGTGCATTATACCTGTGGATATTTGGAGCTAGTTGTGGGTTGGTTCAGAGTATGAACCACTGAGTTCAGGAGTGGGTCAGTTTTGACAGATGAACTCGAGTTGTTTGTTCCTAGAAGGGTTGGGGACCCGATATTGTGTTGAAAAGAGGGATTCTAGATATAAGTCGGAGTTGAGATCTCCAGTTATCCCTGAAAGTAGCAGCAAAGGGGTCACTAGTGTGTGAGTAAGCTGTGGAGTTTGTTAGTTGAGATGGGATAGAAGAACAGCGGATTCTCTGGGGAGATGGCTGATTTAGATGTTTTAGCAGTAAGGTTACCGGTGATGGTTTACTGTGAGGTATGGACAGAAAAGGGTATTAAATGAAAGGCTTAAAGGGTGTTAACCTCGGGTTTTGAGGAGAGTTCGAGTTGACAAGGAATTTATCAATAGATGAGAAGAGTTAATTCCACCCTTGGTTAAGAGGATGAGAGATCCTGATTAGAGGGTTGTGTTAAATGTTGAGGCAGGGAGATGCCTGGAAAGGGTACTCGGGCTGAGGTACTGGCTTAATGGGTTGGGGAGAACCTAGATGATGAATTGCTAGAGGTTATAAAGACGTGATTGGAACTGTGGAGACTGGTGGACTTATAAGTTTGGTTTGGACTGATAGAGTAACAACAGTGTAGAGCAATGGGTTTGGTGAATTGGATAATTCATTTTGGGAATTTATACTGACGGATGTATCCGGAAATGGTGGCGACCCATTTAAGGATGGAACTCGGGGATAGTCCAGGGCATTTGGGCCGCTCTGATGTAAGGACTTATCGTCTGCATGTGGATGGCGGAGATGGCCATGTGGTTCGAGGAACTGATGGTTGATGTCTAGAGCATGAGTGCTAGAGTCGCTATGGCGGTGCTTCTTAGGTTGGAATTAGTAAAGTTAGATTCGTGATAATCGAGTTAAAGGAAACCCGGATAGTTCTATGGCTTCTGGTTTGCCAGAAAGGGGGAAAAGTCTGATTGATAAGATGGTACTTGTGTTGATAGAACGTAGCGAGGTCGGATTCTCACTTTTGAGGGGAAAGGACCCCAGACAGTGCTTGGGCACCTAATTTGAGATTTGAAAGAAGTTTGGTTACTAAGGTGGTTGTCGAGCTGGCGACAGGAACCAGGAAGGTTAGTTAGTATGCGCATGGGGGAGAGGATGCCACTTGAGAGGAGGTCAGGTGAGGGCGTGACTTCTACATAGAGTAACTCGATATGTTAGGATGGATTTCCATGGTGAGGGAACGGAGAACTTGAACGCCTTGCTACCTTCGTAGTTCGAGGATGATTCCTCGAGGATGAGTATTTAACAGAATGGTTTATGCTTGGGTCATGTAACAAACTGGAAGGGCTCGGTGTTATGAATGCTCCGAGAGGGTGATGGACATAGAGAGGTTGCCTCAATGGTGCCATTTGAGAGGCTGAGGACAGTAATACTTATTGAGAAGGAATTAGAAACTCTGGCAGACGGATTGTTGAGGATATCATCTGGAGTACGTGAAGGAGACAGAGCAGACCAGTGTGAAAGCTATATGGTTATGCACAGAAAGATTAGGTAATACTTCAAGGTCAGACTACAGATAGGATTGGTAAGGAATGTTGTAAAAGACGGTTTTGGCCGACAGAAAAGTCAATTGAAGCAATCGAAGGAATTTGGCCCTGGAGTAGCCAGAGTGTTGTACTGCGGGGATTGTTAGCATCACAGGGTTAGGACGAAAAGTACAAAGGTTGGATACAAGGTGGGACGATGTCCCTAAGAATTGATCTATGACCTGTTTATTACCAGTTGGAAACCAAGGAAAGAGACATTTCAGGAATTTTGTTTTGAACTGAGTAAAGTGTGAGGAGTTGGTAACAAAGATTCTAGATTTGGTTCAAGCTACGGCAGCACAGGTAAGTTCTTTAAGTAGAGAATACAAGAATGGTTCAGGCAAGTTCCCTTCAAGTTCACGAGCAGTACATGTGGATTACTCCCAGACGGAAATGGTGAGCAAGTGACTACGCGAAAGACGTTTGTACCCAGAAGGCAGAGTCTCAGGTAAGGTTCTACGGATTGTTAGTTTGAGCGTTGTCAGAAATACTCAGATTAGAGCTACAAGGAGAAAGGACAGGCATGAGGAGATTTGATCCGAAGCCGTAAAGAAGCTAATGAAGAACGTTTGAAGAACAGAAAGCATAACAAGACTGGTAAGCGCGTCATCTATTGCATAAGCACCTCCAGAGACAACTACATCAGAGGTGAGGGGAACAGTAAAACTTGAGGTTAGACGGACTGAGTGGTGTCACATCAGAAAGAAATTCAGAGGACAAGGTAAGAATTGATTGATACCTAGTGAGGCCGGATTGTGTGTGTGTTAAGGTTAAGTAAAGAGTGATTGCATAAAGGATCTAATCTATGATGAGGGTATGGAATTGTGGGAGTGCATCACGGATTTTGCACGCCAAGGCGCAATTGACGCGAGGGTGGATTGAACCTTGCGGAAGATGACTGATTGGATCATGGTCGATACACTTAGAACGTTAAGTCGACTGTCGTGCATGGCATAAGGTACTTAAGTCTTGGGTATTAGTAAGAAAGGTTATCGTTGAGACCCAGTGTGGAGAAAAGTGACTGACGGATGATCAGTGTTAGGAATCCTTGAATTAGCGAAGGGGAATATAATTGGAGGCGGAACTCCTAGCTGGGAGGCATGTATCAGTCAAGGAATAACGCTATAGGCTGTAATGGAGTGGACAAGGCAACGACTCAGATCGGCATGATGTTAGTAGGTAATGGTTAGCTGGTGGGTGTCACTGAGCTATGGAATTCAAAGTGTTGGCTTGAGTTGAAACAGGGAAGGACCCTGTCGTGGTGGTACAAGTAGGATACCAGGATCGAGTGAGGGATCCAGTTAGGATTTGGTTTTGAATGAGGGTTCTGAATGGACATCATTCCACCTCCTAGGGTACGTCGTACCAGGAGGGTCGAGCGGGTGACAGAATCTAGTGTTTTCCTTTGGACCCTGAGGGGTTAGGTGATGTGGTGGTGTATCGTGGGAATAGACCACAATAGACCTTAAGTGAGGCATTTGGACATGAAAAGTTTTAACTCGGTTGTTTGAGTTAATGTTGTAGGGTCAAGTGAACTGGTTTCAGGATAGAACGTCGATGATATCGAATTGAGACCCTATAAGATTTCAAGTTTTGGAATTGATTCAGTGAACGAAAAGAACAGAGTGGGAATCTGGGATTATCAGTTGATTGCAAGTGGAATGGCAGTCTGAAAGTTTATCAAGGATCTTACAGAATTAAGCGCTGAGTAGGCGAATACTTGAGGTATTAAGGGAAGCGTAATCCCTGGTGAGTTAGTCGTGGTGGCAGTTGCTGATGTCTTGTTAATGTAACGCGACATAGGGCTTGATAAGAGGTGAAGTATAGTGGATACTACAGTTTGGCTTTAGTTCAGAGAGAAAGCCAAAGAGGTCGTTGAAACTTCTTAAGGCAGGAGTGTCTGCCTATTTGAAAGAATAAAGAGCTGGTAAATTGATAAGCTTGGAGGAAATAAAGTTCCGGGAAGAAAGAGTTGCATCTCTGCGTAATAACAGACGAAGATCTGTGAGGCGTTCAGAGAAAGAAGGTAGAGTTCTGACTCTTGATTCAACGTAAAATTCTGAGGTTGTACTAAGGGTTAGGCCAGCAGGGCCTACAAGCTGATCCCACCTAGTAGAGGTGACGACTATTGAGTATCTCTGGAATCAGGAATAAGACAATGAATTGGTCATTGTAATCTAGGCAGACCCTGAGGCTTCAGCAGGGTTGCGGTGTAAACAAGAAGCTATCGAGAGCATGGCTATTAGACAAGGTGTAACGACCCAAATTCAGTGTTAAGGCTTAAGGCCTGGAGTAGTATGCCTGGAGGGCATGATGGGATTTTATGTATGACTTCATTAAGTTTAATGCATCATTATGATTTATTGCACGTTATATGACTATTTGATTATTTGAGATGCATGACTATGTGAATCAGTATGCATGTAGAACTGATTGTCTTAGAATGAGCATGATTGTAACTTGGCCATGTTAGGGCATAACTGTGATAATTGTACTATGTGAATTGTGCCATGTGAGTGTGATGTTTTATCAGGATGCACGCATCGAGACGGTCTTAGTGAGCCAGTTAGTCTAAAAGTCACAACGGGATGTTGTACCCGGCTCGGGAGGAGCCTAGGGGTACTTCGGGAATCTCATAAGTTGAGTTTAGAAAGAGTGATTAGTTATTGGTATTTGGTAACCATTTGTAACTGCTGTGAGTAACAAGTTTTAAGATAGGAAGTGGTAGAATTGAAATGAAAGTGTTATGACTTAAGTACCCTTGAAGGTTTAGCTTAGAAGGATTAGTAAGGAGGGGTAATTTGGTCTTTTGGCAAGGCAAATAGACATTTTGCAGCTGGGATTTAGGGGGTACGGTTTGGGCATTTGGGTTCACTTGTGGCTTTGATAAAATTAGAAGAGAAGGAAAAGAAGAGGAGAGAAAGGCTAGGGCAAAGAAGAAGAAAGAAGAAGAGGTGTAGAAGGGGCTGAAGTGGGAAGCTTAGAAGGAGATTAAGGGAACTTTTAGGGTGGATTCTACTCTTGAGGTAAGGATCTTATGCTTATTTAAGTTTGTTTTCTGTGTTGGTTGAGGAATTTAATGCTTGAGTTAAGATTTTCATGGGTTTTGGTTTGGGTTGTTGAATTTGAAATCAAAGGAGTGGATCTTGTGTGTGTTGATGTTTTGGATTTGATTCTAGTGTTTATGGGGTGTTAGATTGTTCATATGAGGTTTGGATTTGAGTTTTGGGGTTTAGGTTTTGGTTTGGGGTGATTTGGAGAGGTTAAAGCTCGGGAAAAATTGCAGGAAAAACCCAGAATTCTGGGTCTGCGAAGGTGTGCTGCGGCAGGGTTTTTGTGTGCCGCGGCAAGGGAGCTTCTGTCTGATGGGTGCCGCGGCACAAGGATGTGGTGTCGCGGCACAAGGCAATTTTCAGGATAGCTTTTTTGGCAATTTTAGGTCTTAGCTCCGGGGGTTCGAGGGATGCCTCCGGGGTGTTGTTTTAAGGTTTTAGAGGTCCCGAGAGTGCGGGATTGGTCCCGGGAAGTGGTTTTGGGTTTGGTTAGTATTAAAAGTGTTTTATGTGTGTTGTGACTAGGATTTCGGAGAGGCTCGTGCTAGAGGACCGTGCTCGTGACCGTGGTGCATCGGAAAGTACGGATTACAGGTAAGAAAACCGTAACACCCGAGATTAGGGCATGGGCCCATTGTGTGATTGTAGGGCACGGCCCTTGCTTGTATTGTGTGCAAACGTGTAATCTTAGATAAACTATTGTATGTTTGAATGGCTATTTCATAATGTATGATATGTGTGATTGTAATTGAATGAACGGCAAGGCCGAGAGCGGCAAGAGCCGGGTACGGCAGCGGGGCCGGAAGCAACGCTCAGCACATGGGATTCTATAGCGAGGGTGGGACCCAAGGGATACGTGCGTTATCCTACGGTAATGACCGAGACCCCAAGCTTTGGTAAGGCCTCTGGGGCGGCATGGCCGTGCTTGTTTAAATCGATGATTTTCCTATTTATTTTAGTAAATTATGCCAGTGATATTATTGCATATGTTATGTGCTATTTGGGTTTTCTTGCTGGGCTTCGGCTCACGGGTGCTCCGTGTGGCAGGTAAAAGCAAGGAGTCTGTCAACCGGCCATGAGTATGGAGAGCGTGGGGGCGGCGCGTACATGTTCGGCCTGCCCGACTACTTTGGTTGGGGGCATTTTGTAAATGGCTGTATTGATCCATTCTTTTGATAGTTAACCTGATGTAAATCAATTTTTGAGTTGTAAATATTTTGTAAACCTTATTTTGGGATCCCAGATGTTTTATACTTACGTTTTCAATGAAGTTAAACATTTTAAAGAGTACAGCCTTAAATTCTGATTTATCCACACTTTTGGTTTTAGAAACCACTTAGAGTCAGTCAAAAGCACGATTTCTATTTTAAACTCACTTAGTAACGGCTCTAAGGTAGTAGGGCGTTACACAGGGTCTTGAGGAGCAAGACCATCGCCTTGGTTAAAGTATTGTGGAGGAATAGCAAGGTTGAAGAGGCGACATGGGAACTGGAATCAGATTTGCGGGAGCGGTATCCTGAGTTGTTCAGGTAAATTTCGAGGACGAAATTCTCATGAGGAGGGGATAGTTGTAACGACCCAAATTCAGTGTTAAGGCTAAGGGCCTGGAGCAGTATGCCTGGAGGTCATGATGGGATTTATGTGTGACTTTAATAAGTTTAATGCATGAATATGATTGATTGCACGTTGTATGACTATTTGATTAATTGAGATGCATGACTATGTGAATTAGTATGCATGTAGACCTGATTGTCTTATAATGAGCATGATTGTAATCTGGCCATGTTAGGGCATATCTGTGATAATTGTACTATGTGAGTGTGGTGTTATTATCAGGATGCACGCATCGAGACGGTCCTAGTGAGACAATTAGTCTAAAAGTCACAACGGGATGTTGTACCCGGCTCGGGAGGAGCCTAGGGGTACCTCGGGAATTTTATGGTTAAGTTGATATTTAGCGGGTAATGGTTATTGGAGAATTAGTAACCTGGGTAACCATTAGTTACTGCTGTGGGTAACAAGTTTTAAGGTAAAAAGTGATAAAATTGAAATGAAGTGTAAAGACTTAAGTGCCCTTTGAGGTTTAGCTAAGGAGGATTAGTAGGAAAGGGTTAAATGGTCATTTGGCAAGGGTAATAGGCAATTCTCAGCTGGGTTTTAGTGGGTCACGGTTTGGGCATTTGGGTTATATGATGGCTTTGCTAAAATAAAGAGAAGGAGAGTTAGGGCAATGAGAAGAAGAAGAAGAAGAAGAGGAAAATGGGCTGAAGTGGGAGCTTAGGAGGTGAATCAAGGGAGCTTGTAGGGTGGATTCTCCACTTGAGGTATGGATTTTATGAGCAATTAAGTTTGATTTCTGTTTTGAATTGTGAAATCTATAGCTTGAGTTAAGTTTTAATGTTTGAGTTTGAAGTTGCTAATTTTTGCAATCTAAGGGTGGATTGTTGGGTATGTTTGTGTTTTGAGCTTGAATCTAGAGTTTATGAGTTGTTGGATGGTTCATTTGATGTTTGAAATTGATTTTGGGGTTTAGGTATTGGTTTAGGATGATTTGGGGAAGTTGAAGCTCGGGAAAACGCGAAGGAAAAACCCAGAATTCTGGGTCTGCGAAGGCGTGCCGCGACACAGGTTTTTCGTGCCGCGGCGAGGGAGTCCCTGACTGATGGGTGCCGCGGCACAAGAAAGTTGTGCCGCGGTACAAGGCAAATTTCAGGTTGACATTTTTGGCAATTTTAGGCCTTTGCTCCGGGGGTTCGGGGGATGTCTTCGGGGTGTTGTTTTAAGGTTTTAGAGGTCCCGAGAGTGCGGGATTGGTCCCGGGAAGTGGTTTTGGGTTGATTAGTATTGAGGGATGTTTCTTGTGTGTTGTGACTAGGTTGTTGGTGAGGCTCGTGCTTGAGGACCGTGTTCGCGGCTTTAGTGCATCAGGAGGCTCGGAATACAGGTAAGAAAACTGTAACACCCGAGAATAGGGCATGGCCCCACTGTGTGATTGCAGGGCATGGCCCCAGATTGTATTATGTGCATATGTTTAACCTTAAATGAATCATGATGTGTGTGAATGATTATTCGAATGTACTATATGTATGATTATAATGAAATGAACGGCAAGGGCCGAGTGCGGCGTAGGCCGGGTACGGCTGTGGGGCCGAAAGTAACACACAGCACATGGGATGCTTATATTCATGGTGGGACCCAAGGGATACATCAGTTATCCTCGCGGTGAGAACCGAAACCCCAGGCTTTGGTAAGACCTCTGGGGCGGCATGGCCGTGCTTGTTTATTATGATGGTTTTCCTATTTATCAGCTATATGAATTGCATATGTTATGTATTATTTGGGTTTTCTTGCTGGGCTTCGGCTCACGGGTGCTCCGTGTGGCAGGTAGAAGCAAGGACTGAGTCAACCAACCATGAGTACGGAGAGCGTGAAGCGACGCGTACATGTTTGGCCTGCCCGACGGCTTTGGTTGGGGTTTTATTCGAAAATGGCTGTAATAATCTATGATTTTTATGATTAATCAACTGTAAACTCATTTCAATATGTAAATAGTTTTCAAACCTTATTTTGGGATCCCAAGTGTTTAATACTAGAAGCTTTTTAATGAAACGTCGCATTTTCAAAGATTACAGCCCTAACTTTTAATTAGTCACAATTTTGTATCAAAACCTCGGTTAGCGAGTTCATTGCACACTGTTTTGTCTTAAAACTCACTTAGTAACGGCTCTAGGGAAGTAGGGCGTTACATTGAACCTCCTTGACAATTCATTTCGGGTATGGGACTGGGCATTGTGCTTTGCGTCCCATTTGGGATTGAACCTCCCGAACCACGTATGTCTGAGATGGGGTTAGGCATTGGGCCTAGCGTCCCATTTGGATTGAACCTCACAGAAATGAATGTCCGGGTTGGGACTGGGCATTGTGCCTTTCCGCACATTTGGTTTTAAACCTCCCAGGCCAAGCATGTCCGCGATGGGACTAGTCATTGGGACTTGCGTCCCACTTGATTTTAAGTCCCCTGGACCAAGCAAGTTCGGGAAGCGACTAGGCATTGGGCCTTGCGTCCCATTTGGATTTAAACCCCCAAACGAAGCATGTTCGGCATGGGAATAGCCATTGGTCCATTCGTCCCATTTGGGTTTGAACTTCCCGGACCATGTATGTTTGGGATGGGACTAGGTATTGGTTCTTGAGTACCATTTTGTTTTAAACCCCCTGGTCCAGCATGTCCGAGTTTGGACTAGGCATTGGGCCTTTCATCCCTTTTGTTTTGAACCACCCAAACCTTGCATGTCCGAGATGGGAGAAGGCGTTGGGCCTTGTGTCCCATTTGGGTTTGAACCTCCCGTACCATGTATCTCTGGGATGGGGCTAGGAATTGTGCCTTGCATCCCATGTGGTTTTAATACCCCCAAACCAAGCATGTCCGTGATGGCACATTGTATTACGCCTTACCTCCCATTTGTTTTTAAATCTCCCAAACCATTCAAGTTGCGGATGGGACTAGTCTTTGTGCCTTGCATCCCATTTGATTTTATACCCCCCAAACCAAGAATGTCCGGGATGGGACTAGTCTTTGGGCATACGTCCCATTTGGGTTTGAACCTCCCGAACCATGTATGTTCGGGAGGGGACTAGGCATTCTGCCTTGCCTTCCATTTTCTTTTAAACCCCTTGTCCAAGCATGTTCGCGATGGGAATTGGCATTGGGCCTTCTGTCCCATTTGGTTTTTGAACCTCCTGGACAATGCATGTCATGTATGGGACGGGGCATTGTGCTTTTCATCCCATTTGCGATTGAACCTCCCGGACCATTTATGTTTGAGATTTGGCTAGGCATTGGGCCTAGCGTCTCATTTGGATCGAAACTCACAGACATGTATGTCCGTGTTAAGACTGGGCATTGTGCCTTTCCGCACATTTGGTTTTAAACCCCCCAGGCCTAGCATGTCCGCGACGGGACAAGTCATTGGGCCTTGCGTCCCACTTAATTTTAAGTCCCCTGGACCGAGCAAGTCCGGGAAGCGACTAGGCATTGGGCCTTGCGTCCCATTTGGATTTAAACCCCCAAACGAAGCATGTCCGGCATGGGAATAGCCATTGGTCCTTTCGTCCCATTTGGGTTTGAACTTCCCGGACCATGTATGTTTGGGATGGGACTAGGTATTGGTTCTTGAGTACCATTTTGTTTTAAACCCCCTGGTCCAGCATGTCCGAGTTGGGACTAGGCATTGGGCCTTTCATCCCTTTTGTTTTGAACCACCCAAACCATGCATGTCCGGGATGGGAGAAGGCGTTGGGCCTTGTGTCCCATTTGGGTTTGAACCTCCCGTACCATGTATCTCTGGGATGGGGCTAGGAATTGTGCCTTGCATCCTATGTGGTTTTAATACCCCCAAAACAAGCATGTCCGTGATGGGACATTGTATTACGCCTTACCTCCCATTTCTTTTTAAATCTCCCAAACAAGTCAAGTTGCAGATGGGACTAGTCTTTGTGCCTTGCGTCCCATTTGATTTTATACCCCCCAAACCAAGAATGTCCGGGATGGGACTAGTCTTTGGGCATACGTCCCATATGGGTTTGAACCTCCCGAACCATGTATGTTCGGGAGGGGACTAGGCATTCTGCCTTGCCTTCAATTTTCTTTTAAACCCCTTGTCCAAGCATGTTCGCGATGGGAATTGGCATTGGGCCTTCTGTCCCATTTGGTTTTCGAACCTCCTCGACAATTCATGTCGGGTATGGGACGGGGCATTGTTCTTTGCGTCCCATTTGGGATAGAACCTCCCGGACCATGTATGTCTGAGATGGGGCTAGGCATTGGGCCTAGCGTCTCTTTTGGATTGAACCTCACAGACATGTATGTCCGTGTTAAGACTGGGCATTGTGCCTTTCCGCACATTTGGTTTTAAACCCCCCAGGCCAAGCTTGTCCGCGACAGGACTAGTCATTGGGCCTTGCGTCCCACTTAATTTTAAGTCCCCTGGACCGAGAAAGTCCGGGAAGCGCCTAGGCATTGGGCCTTGCGTCCCATTTGGATTTAAACCCCCACACGAAGCATGTCCGGCATGGGAATAGCCATTGGTCCTTTCGTCCCATTTGGGTTTGAACTTCCCGGACCATGTATGTTTGGGATGGGACTAGGTATTGGTTCTTGAGTACCATTTTGTTTTAAACCCCCTGGACCAGCATGTACGAGTTGGGACTAGGCATTGGGCCTTTCATCCCTTTTGTTTTGAACCACCCAAACCTTGCATGTCCGAGATGGGAGAAGGCGTTGGGCCTTGTGTCCCATTTGGGTTTGAACCTCCCGTACCATGTATCTCTGGGATGGGCCTAGGAATTGTGCCTTGCATCCCATGTGGTTTTAATACCCCCAAACCAAGCATGTATGTGATGGGACATTGTAATACGCCTTTCCTCCAATTTGTTTTTAAATATCCCAGACCATTCATGTTGCGGATGGGACTAGGCTTTGTGCCTTGCGTCCCATTTGATTTTATACCCCCCAAACCAAGAATGTCCGAGATGGGACTAGTTTTTGGGCATACGTCCCATTTGGGTTTGAACCTCCCGAACCATGTATGTTCGGGATGGGCCTAGGCATTCTGCCTTGCCTCCCATTTTCTTTTAATGCCCTAGTCCAAGCATGTCTTTGATGGGAATTGGCATTGGGCCTTCAGTCCCATTTGGTTTTTGAACCTCCTTGAAAATTCATTTCGGTTATGGGACTGGGCATTGTGCTTTGTGTCCCATTTGGGATTGAACCTCCCAAACCACGTATGTCTGAGATGGGGTTGGACATTGGGCCTAGCGTCCCATTTGGATTGAACCTCACAGACATGAATGTCCGGGTTGGGACTGGGCATTGTGCCATTCCGCACATTTGGTTTTAAACCTCCCAGGTCAAGCATGTCCGCGATGGGACTAGTCATTGGGACTTGCGTCCCACTTGATTTTAAGTCCCCTGGACCAAGCAAGTTCGGGAAGCGACTAGGCATTGGGCCTTGCGTCCCATTTGGATTTAAACCCCCAAACGAAGCATGTCCGGCATGGGAATAGCCATTGGTCCTTTCGTCCCATTTTGGTTTGAACTTCCCGGACCATGTATGTTTGGGATGGGACTAGGTATTGGTTCTTGAGTACCATTTTGTTTTAAACCCCCTGGTCCAGCATGTCCGAGTTGGGACTAGGCATTGGGCCTTTCATCCCTTTTGTTTTGAACCACCCAAACAATGCATGTCCGGGATGGGAGAAGGCGTTGGGCCTTGTGTCCCATTTGGGTTTGAACCTCCCGTACCATGTATCTCTGGGATGGGGCTAGGAATTGTGCCTTGCATCCCATGTGGTTTTAATACCCCCAAACCAAGCATGTCCGTGATGGCACATTGTATTACGCCTTACCTCCCATTTGTTTTTAAATCTCCCAAACCATTCAAGTTGCGGATGGGACTAGTCTTTGTGCCTTGCATCCCATTTGATTTTATACCCCCCAAACCAAGAATGTCCGGGATGGGACTAGTCTTTGGGCATACGTCCCATTTGGGTTTGAACCTCCCGAACCATGTATGTTCGGGAGGGGACTAGGCATTCTGCCTTGCCTTCCATTTTCTTTTATACCCCTTGTCCAAGCATGTTCGCGATGGGAATTGGCATTGGGCCTTCTGTCCCATTTGGTTTTTGAACCTCCTCGAGAATTCATGTCGGGTATGGGACGGGGCATTGTTCTTTGCGTCCCATTTGGGATTGAACCTCCCGGACCATGTATGTCTGACATGGGGCTAGGCATTGGGCCTAGCGTCTCATTTGGATTGAACCTCACAGACATGTATGTCCGTGTTAAGACTGGGCATTGTGCCTTTCCGCACATTTGGTTTTAAACCCCCCAGGCCAAGCATGTCCGCAACGGGACTAGTCATTGGGCCTTGCGTCCCACTTAATTTTAAGTCCCCTGGACCGAGCAAGTCCGGGAAGCGACTAGGCATTGGGCCTTGCGTCCAATTTGGATTTAAACCCCCAAACGAAGCATGTCCGGCATAGGAATAGCCATTGGTCCTTTCGTCCCATTTGGGTTTGAACTTCCCGGACCATGTATGTTTGGGATGGGACTAGGTATTGGTTCTTGAGTACCATTTTGTTTTAAACCCCCTGGTCCAGCATGTCCGAGTTGGGACTAGGCATTGGGACTTTCATCCCTTTTGTTTTGAACCACCCATACCATGCATGTCCGAGATGGGAGAAGGCGTTGGGCCTTGTGTCCCATTTGGGTTTGAACCTCCCGTACCATGTATCTCTGGGATGGGGCTAGGAATTGTGCCTTGCATCCCATGTGGTTTTAATACCCCCAAACCAAGCATGTCCGTGATGGGACATTGTATTACGCCTTACCTCCCATTTGTTTTTAAATTTCCCAGACCATTCATGTTGCGGATGGGACTAGGCATTGTGCCTTGCGTCCCATTTGATTTTATACCCCCCAAACCAAGAATGTCCGAGATGGAACTAGTCTTTGGGCATACGTCCCATTTGGGTTTGAACCTCCCGAACCATGTATGTTCGGGAGGGGCCTAGGCATTCTGCCTTGCCTCCCATTTTCTTTTAAAGCCCTAGTCCAAGCATGTCTGCGATGGGAATAGGCATTGGGCCTTCAGTCCCATTTGGTTTTTGAACCTCCTCGACAATTCATGTCGGGTATGGGACGGGGCATTGTTCTTTGCGTCCCATTTGGGATTGAACCTCCCGGACCATGTATGTCTGAGATGGGGCTAGGCATTGGGCCTAGCGTCTCATTTGGATTGAACCTCACAGACATGTATGTCCGTGTTAAGACTGGGCATTGTGCCTTTCCGCACATTTGGTTTTAAACCCCCCAGGCCAAGCATGTCCGCGACGGGACTAGTCATTGGGCCTTGCGTCCCACTTAATTTTAAGTCCCCTGGACCGAGCAAGTCCGGGAAGCGACTAGGCATTGGGCCTTGCGTCCCATTTGGATTTAAACCCCCAAACGAAGCATGTCCGGCATGGGAATAGCCATTGGTCCTTTCGTCCCATTTGGGTTTGAACTTCCCGGACCATGTATGTTTGGGATGGGACTAGGTATTGGTTCTTGAGTACCATTTTGTTTTAAACCCCCTGGTCCAGCATGTCCGAGTTGGGACTAGGCATTGGGCCTTTCATCCCTTTTGTTTTGAACCACCCAAACCATGCATGTCCGAGATGGGAGAAGGCGTTGGGCCTTGTGTCCCATCTGGGTTTGAACCTCCCGTACCATGTATCTCTGGGATGGGGCTAGGAATTGTGCCTTGCATCCCATGTGGTTTTAATACCCCCAAACCAAGCATGTCCGTGATGGGACATTGTATTACGCCTTACCTCCCATTTGTTTTTAAATCTCCCAAACCAGTCAAGTTGCAGATGGGACTAGTCTTTGTGCCTTGCGTCCCATTTGATTTTATACCCCCCAAACCAAGAATGTGCGTGATGGGACTAGTCTTTGGGCATACGTCCCATATGGGTTTGAACCTCCCGAACCATGTATGTTCGGGAGGGGACTAGGCATTCTGCCTTGCCTTCCATTTTCTTTTATACCCCTTGTCCAAGCATGTTCGCGATGGGAATTGGCATTGGGCCTTCTGTCCCATTTGGTTTTTGAACCTCCTCGAGAATTCATGTCGGGTATGGGACGGGGCATTGTTCTTTGCGTCCCATTTGGGATTGAACCTCCCGGACCATGTATGTCTGACATGGGGCTAGGCATTGGGCCTAGCGTCTCATTTGGATTGAACCTCACAGACATGTATGTCCGTGTTAAGACTGGGCATTGTGCCTTTCCGCACATTTGGTTTTAAACCCCCCAGGCCAAGCATGTCCGCAACGGGACTAGTCATTGGGCCTTGCGTCCCACTTAATTTTAAGTCCCCTGGACCGAGCAAGTCCGGGAAGCGACTAGGCATTGGGCCTTGCGTCCAATTTGGATTTAAACCCCCAAACGAAGCATGTCCGGCATAGGAATAGCCATTGGTCCTTTCGTCCCATTTGGGTTTGAACTTCCCGGACCATGTATGTTTGGGATGGGACTAGGTATTGGTTCTTGAGTACCATTTTGTTTTAAACCCCCTGGTCCAGCATGTCCGAGTTGGGACTAGGCATTGGGACTTTCATCCCTTTTGTTTTGAACCACCCATACCATGCATGTCCGAGATGGGAGAAGGCGTTGGGCCTTGTGTCCCATTTGGGTTTGAACCTCCCGTACCATGTATCTCTGGGATGGGGCTAGGAATTGTGCCTTGCATCCCATGTGGTTTTAATACCCCCAAACCAAGCATGTCCGTGATGGGACATTGTATTACGCCTTACCTCCCATTTGTTTTTAAATTTCCCAGACCATTCATGTTGCGGATGGGACTAGGCTTTGTGCCTTGCGTCCCATTTGATTTTATACCCCCCAAACCAAGAATGTCCGAGATGGGACTAGTCTTTGGGCATACGTCCCATTTGGGTTTGAACCTCCCGAACCATGTATGTTCGGGAGGGGCCTAGGCATTCTGCCTTGCCTCCCATTTTCTTTTAAAGCCCTAGTCCAAGCATGTCTGCGATGGGAATAGGCATTGGGCCTTCAGTCCCATTTGGTTTTTGAACCTCCTCGACAATTCATGTCGGGTATGGGACGGGGCATTGTTCTTTGCGTCCCATTTGGGATTGAACCTCCCGGACCATGTATGTCTGAGATGGGGCAAGGCATTGGGCCTAGCGTCTCATTTGGATTGAACCTCACAGACATGTATGTCCGTGTTAAGACTGGGCATTGTGCCTTTCCGCACATTTGGTTTTAAACCCCCCAGGCCAAGCATGTCCGCGACGGGACTAGTCATTGGGCCTTGCGTCCCACTTAATTTTAAGTCCCCTGGACCGAGCAAGTCCGGGAAGCGACTAGGCATTGGGCCTTGCGTCCCATTTGGATTTAAACCCCCAAACGAAGCATGTCCGGCATGGGAATAGCCATTGGTCCTTTCGTCCCATTTGGGTTTGAACTTCCCGGACCATGTATGTTTGGGATGGGACTAGGTATTGGTTCTTGAGGACCATTTTGTTTTAAACCCCCTGGTCCAGCATGTCCGAGTTGGGACTAGGCATTGGGCCTTTCATCCCTTTTGTTTTGAACCACCGAAACCATGCATGTCCGAGATGGGAGAAGGCGTTGGGCCTTGTGTCCCATTTGGGTTTGAACCTCCCGTACCATGTATCTCTGGGATGGGGCTAGGAATTGTGCCTTGCATCCCATGTGGTTTTAATACCCCCAAACCAAGCATGTCCGTGATGGGACATTGTATTACGCCTTACCTCCCATTTGTTTTTAAATCTCCCAAACCAGTCAAGTTGCAGATGGGACTAGTCTTTGTGCCTTGCGTCCCATTTCATTTTATACCCCCCAAACCAAGAATGTGCGTGATGGGACTAGTCTTTGGGCATACGTCCCATATGGGTTTGAACCTCCCGAACCATGTATGTTCGGGAGGGGACTAGGCATTCTGCCTTGCCTTCCATTTTCTTTTAAACCCCTTGTCCAAGCATGTTCGCGATGGGAATTGGCATTGGGCCTTCTGTCCCATTTGGTTTTTGAACCTCCTCGACAATTCATGTCGGGTATGGAACGGGGCATTGTTCTTTGCGTCCCATTTGGGATTGAACCTCCCGGACCATGTATGTCTGAGATGGGGCTAGGCATTGGGCCTAGCGTCTCATTTGGATTGAACCTCACAGACATGTATGTCCGTGTTAAGACTGGGCATTGTGCCTTTCCGCACATTTGGTTTTAAACCCCCCAGGCCAAGCATGTCCGCGACGGGACTAGTCATTGGGCCTTGCGTCCCACTTAATTTTAAGTCCCCTGGACCGAGCAAGTCCGGGAAGCGACTAGGCATTGGGCCTTGCGTCCCATTTGGATTTAAACCCCCAAACGAAGCATGTCCGGCATGGGAATAGCCATTGGTCCTTTCGTCCCATTTGGGTTTGAACTTCCCGGACCATGTATGTTTGGGATGGGACTAGGTATTGGTTCTTGAGTACCATTTTGTTTTAAACCCCCTGGTCCAGCATGTCCGAGTTGGGACTAGGCATTGGGCCTTTCATCCCTTTTGTTTTGAACCACCCAAACCATGCATGTCCGAGATGGGAGAAGGCGTTGGGCCTTGTGTCCCATTTGGGTTTGAACCTCCCGTACCATGTATCTCTGGGATGGGGCTAGGAATTGTGCCTTGCATCCCATGTGGTTTTAATACCCCCAAACCAAGCATGTCCTTGATGGGACATTGTATTACGCCTTACCTCCCATTTGTTTTTAAATCTCCCAAACCAGTCAAGTTGCAGATGGGACTAGTCTTTGTGCCTTGCGTCCCATTTGATTTTATACCCCCCAAACCAAGAATGTGCGTGATGGGACTAGTCTTTGGGCATACGTCCCATATGGGTTTGAACCTCCCGAACCATGTATGTTCGGGATGGGACTAGGCATTCTGCCTTGCCTTCCATTTTCTTTTATACCCCTTGTCCAAGCATGTTCGCGATGGGAATTGGCATTGGGCCTTCTGTCCCATTTGGTTTTTGAACCTCCTCGAGAATTCATGTCGGGTATGGGACGGGGCATTGTTCTTTGCGTCCCATTTGGGATTGAACCTCCCGGACCATGTATGTCTGACATGGGGCTAGGCATTGGGCCTAGCGTCTCATTTGGATTGAACCTCACAGACATGTATGTCCGTGTTAAGACTGGGCATTGTGCCTTTCCGCACATTTGGTTTTAAACCCCCCAGGCCAAGCATGTCCGCAACGGGACTAGTCATTGGGCCTTGCGTCCCACTTAATTTTAAGTCCCCTGGACCGAGCAAGTCCGGGAAGCGACTAGGCATTGGGCCTTGCGTCCCATTTGGATTTAAACCCCCAAATGAAGCATGTCCAACATGGAAATAGCCATTGGTCCTTTCTTCCCTCTTGGGTTTGAACTTCCCGGACCCTGTATGTTTGTGATGGGACTAGGTATTGGGCCTTGCGTACCATTTTGTTTTAAACCCCCTGGTCCAGCATGTCCGAGTTGGGACTAGGCATTGGGCCTTTCATCCCATTTTCTTTTGAAACACCCAAACCATGCATGTCCGGGATGGGAAAGGGCATTCGACCTTGTGTCCCATTTGGGTTTGAACCTCCCGGACCATGTATCTCTGGGATGGGACTAGGTATTGTGCCTTGCATCCCATTTGGTTTTAAACCCCCCAAACCAAGCATGTCTGTGATGGGACAAGGCATTGGGCCTTCCCTCCCATATGTTTTTAAATCTCCCAGACCATTCTTGTTGGGATGGGACTGGGCTTTGTGCCTTTCGTCACATTTGGTTTTAAACCCCCCAGACAAGGCAAGTCCGCGATGAGACAAGTCATTGGGCCACGAGTCCCACTTGGATTAAAACCCCCTGGACTAGCATGTACGAGTTGGGTCTAGGCATTGGGTCTTTCATCCCATTTGGTTTTGAACCACCCGAACCATGCATGTCCGCGATCGGACTAGGCATTGGGCGTTGTGTCCCATTTGGGTTTGAACCTCCCAGACCATGTGTAACGCCCTACTACCTTAGAGCCGTTACTAAGTGAGTTTTTAAGACAAAACAGTGTGCAATGAACTCGCTAACCGAGGTTTTGAAACGAAAGTGTGACTAATTAAAATTTAAGGCTGTAATCTTAGAAAATGCGTCGTTTCATTTAAAACTGCTAGTATTAAACATTTGGGATCCCAAAATGAGGTTTGAAAACTATTTATATCTTGAAATAAGTTTACAGTCGATAAATCATAAAATCATAGATTATTACAGCCATTTTCAAATAAACCCCCAACCAAAGCAGTCGGGCAGGCCAAACATGTACGCGTCGCTTCACGCTCTCCGTACTCATGGTTGGTTGACTCAGTCATTGCCCTACCTGCAACACAGAGCACCCGTGAGCCGAAGCCCAGCAAGAAAACTCATGCAGAACATAACATATGCAATGTATACAGCTTATCATAACAGATAATCCTCAAACAAACAAGTCAACCATTAGACTAAACAAACACGGCCATGCCGCCCCAGAGACCTTACCAAAGCCCTGGGGTATCGGTTCTCACCGCGAGGATAACTCATGTATCCCTTGGGTCCCACCCTGAATATAGCATCCCATGTGCTAGGTGTTACTTTCGGCCCACGGCCGCCCCGGCCTACGCCGTACTCGGCCCTTGCCGTTCATTTCATCATAATCACACATATAATATAACACAACAACATGCAATCAAATATTAATTCATTTAAGTCTGCACCCTAACATGTGATGCAATATAGGGCCGCGCCCCGCAATCATACTATGGGCCCACGCCCTATCCTACGGGTGTTATAGTTTTCTTACCTGAATTCCGAGCCTCCTGGTGCACTAAAGCCGCGAGCACGGTCCTCAAGCACGAGCCTCACCAACAACCTAGTCACAACACACAAGAAACATCCCTCAATACTAATCAACCCAAAACCACTTCCCGGGACCAATCCCGCACTCTCGGGACTCCCAAATCCCTAAAACAATTCACCGGAAACATCCCCCGAACCCCCGGAGCAAAAGCTCAAAAATGCAACTTTTGATGCCCTGAAAATGGCCTTGTGCCGCGGCACAAGAAAGTTGTGCCGCGGCACCCATCAGACAGGGGCTCCTCGCCGCGGCACGAAAAAGCTGTGTCGCGGCACGCCTTCGCAGACCCAGAATTCTGGGTTTTCTCCTGCGTTTTCTCCGAGTTAAAACCTTCCCAATTCATACCAAACCAATACCCAAACCCCAAAATCAAATCCAAACTTCATATGACCCCTCTAACAACCCATAAACATCATCAAAGCAATCAAACACACAATCAAATCCCCAAAATCCACATCCTTGATTTAAATTTCAGAAAATTAAAAACTCAAAGTTCAAACTTAAACCATGCTCAAATCTCTTAACCCATAACATAATCAAGTCTTAAATGTGTATAAACTCCTTACCTCAAGTAGAGAATCCCTTCCCAAGCTCCCTTGATTCATCTCCTAAGTCTCCAAATTTCAGCTCCTTCACTTCTCTTCTTCTTCTTCTTCTTCTCATTGCCCTAACTTTTCTTCTCTTTGGTTTTTCTTCTCTTTGGTTTTTATCAAAACCAATCAATGCCAAGCCCCAAACCGTGTACCCCCTATAACCCAGCTGCCATAAATCAATTTCCCAGCCAAATGACCATTTTACCCCTCCTTGCCTATCCTTTCCCAACTAAACCTCAAGGGCACTTAAGTCCTTTTACTTCTATTTCATTTCTACCATTTTCTACCTAGAACTTGTTACTCTCAGCAGTAACTAATGGTTACCCAGGTTACTAAATCTCCAATAACCATTACCCGCTAAATCTCAACTTAACCATAAAATTCCCGAGGTACCCCTAGGCTCCTCCCGAGCCGGGTATAGAAATCCCGTTGTGACTCTTAAGTTAAATTGCTCTCTAGGACCGTCTCGGCACGTGCATCACAAAATAACACCACACTCACGTGGTACAAATCACGGAATACAATTATCACAAATATGCCCTCGGCGGGCTAAAATTACAATTATGCCCTTCAAACACAATCAGGGCCTACATGCATACTAATAGACATATACATGCGTCTAAGATAAATAAATAGTCAAATAACATGCTTTAAATAATAACCATGCATTTAACTCATAAAATCACACATAATTCCCATCGTGCCCTCCTGGCACGCTAATCAAGGCCCTTAAGCCTTATTAGCGAATTTGGGTCGTTACAACTATCCCCTCCTCATAAAAATTTCGTCCTCGAAATTTACTCAAACACATCAATCAGCAACCCGCAATCTGACCATAATCTCCAAGGTCCATCGCCTTACTTTAGTTCCCACCAACGCTCTTTCAGGAGAACAATCTTGGCTCGCAAGATCTCGTCTAATAGCCATACTCTCGATAGCCCCTCATTAACACCGCAACCCTGCAGAAGCCCAGGGTCTGCCTAGATTACAATGACCAACTCATTGTCTTATTCCTGATTCCATAGATACTCAAACGTCATCACCTCTACTAGGTGGGATCATCTTGTAGGCCCCGCTCGCCTAACACCTAGTACAACTTCGAAATTTTATGTTGAATCAAGGGTCAGAACTCCCCCTTCTTTCTTTGAACGCCTCACCGATCCTGGTCTGTTAAACGCGGAGACGCGGCTCTTTATTCTTCCAAATAGGCAGACACTCCTGCCTTAAGAAGTTCAACGACCTACTTGTCTTTCTCTCTGAACTAAAGCCAAACTGTAGTATTCACCATCCTTCACCTCTTATCAAGCCCTATGTCGCGCTACATCAACAAGACACCAGCAACTGCCATCACGACTTACTTCCCAGGGATTACACTTCCCTTAATACCTCAAGTCTTCGCCTACTCAGCGCTTAATTCTTTAAGATCTTTGATAAACTTTCAGACAACCATTCCACTTGCAATCAACTGATAATTCCAGGTTCCCACTCTGTTCTTTTCGTTCTTTAAATCCATTCCCACAATTTAAAATATCATAGGGCCTCAATTCAATGTCATCGACATTCTATCGCGAAACCAGCTCACTTGCCCCAACAACATTAACTCAAACAACCGAGTTAAAACTTTTCATGTCCAAACACCTTACTTAAGGTCTATTGTGGTCTATCCCCACGATGCACCACCACATCACCTAACGCTTCAGGGTCCAAAGGAAATCACTAGGTTCTGTCACCCGCTCAACCCTCCCGGTACGACGTACCCTAGGAGGTGGGATGATGTCCATTCAAAATCCTCATTCAAAACCATATCCCACCTGGATCCTTCACTCGATCCTGGTATCCCACTGTACCACCATGACAGGGTCCTTCCCTGTTTCAACTCAAGTCAACACTTCGGATTCCATAGCTCAGTGACTTTCACCAGCTAACCCTCACCTATTAACATTATGCTGCTCTCAGTCGTTGCTTTGACCACCCCATTACAATCTATGGCGCTCTTCCCCGACTGACACACGCCTCAAATCCAGGAGTTCCGCCTCCAATTATATCTCCCCTCGCTCAATCGAGGATTTCAAACACTGATCGTCCGTCTGTTACTTTTCACCACATCTGGGTCTCAGCGCTAACCTTCTTACTAATACCCAACACTCAAGTATCTTATGCCATACACAACAGTCGACTTAACGTTCCAAGTGTATCAACCATGATTCATTCTGTCGCCCCCCGCAAGGTTCAATCCATCCTCGCGTCAATTTATTCCTGGGCGTGCCCAACTCGTGATGCACTCCCACATTTCCATAACCCTACCATAGATCATGTCCTTTATGAAATCACTCTTTACTTAACCAAAACACACGCAAATTCCATCATTACCCGATACTAAACAACCTTACCTTATCTTCTGAATTTCTTTCTGATTTGACACCACTCAGTCCGTCTAACCTCGAGTTTTACTGATCTCCTCATATCTGATGTAGTTGTCTCCGGAGGTACTTGTGCAATGGATGACGCGCTTACCAGTCTTGTTATGCTTTCTATTCTTCAGACGTTCTTCATTAGCTTCTTTGTGGCTTCAGATCAAATCTTATCGTACCTGTCCTTTCTCCTTGTAGCTCTAATCTGAGTATTCCTGACGACGCTCAAACTAACAATCCGTAGAACCTTACCTGAGACTCTGCCTTCTGGGTGCAAACATCTTTCGCATAGTCACTTGCTCACCATTTCCGTCTGGGAGTAATCCACATGTACTGCTCGTGAACTTGAAGGGAACTTGCCTGAACCATTCTTGTATCCTCTACTTAAAGAACTTACCTGTGCTGCCGTAGCTTGAACCAAATCTAGAATCTTTGTTACCAACTCCTCGCACTTTACTCAGTTCAAAACAAAATTCCTGAAATGTCTCTTTCCTTGGTTTCCAACTGGAAATTAACAGGTCATAGATCCACTCTTGGAGACATCGTCCTACCTTGTATCCAACATCGTACTTTTCGTCCTACCCCGACGATGCTAACAACCCCCGTAGTATAACACAGTGGCTACACCAGGCTCAAATTCCTTCGATTGTTTCAATAGGCTTTCTATCAGCCAAAACCGTCTTTTACAACATTCCTTAAACCAATCCTATCTGTAGTCTGACCTTGAAGTATTACCTAAATCTTTCTGTGCATAACCATATAGCTTTCCCACTGGTCAGCTCTGTCTCCTTCACGTACTCCAGATGATATCCACAACAATCCATCTGTCAGAGCTTCTAATTCCTTCTCAATAAGCATTACTGTCCTTAGCCTCTCAAATGGCACCAATGAGGCAACCTCTCTATGTCCATCACCCTCTCGGAGCATTCACAGCACCGAGTCCTTCCAGTTCGTTATATGTCCAAAGCATAAACCATTCCGTAAAATACTCATCCTCGAGGAATCGGCCTCGAACTACGAATGTAGCGAGGCATTCAAGTTCTCCGTTCCCTCGCCACGGGAATTCCATTCTATCGTACTGAGTCATCCCATGCAGACGTCATGCCCTCGCCTGACCTCCTCTCAGGTGGCATCCTCTCCCTCACGCATACCAATAACCTCCCTGGTTCCTATCGCCATCTTGGTAACTAGCTTCTCACTCATGTTTCTTTCCAAACTCAAATTAGGTGCCCAAGCACTGTCTAGGGACCTTCTACCGCAAAATTGAGAATCCGACCTCGCTGCGTTCTATCAACACAAGCACCATCTTATCAATCAGACTTTTCCCCCCTTTTTGGCAAACCAGAAGCCATAGAACTATCCCGGATTCCTTTAACTCGATTATCACGAATCTAACCTTACTGATTCCATCCAAAGAAGCACCGCCCTTGCGGCTCTAGCACTCATGCTCTATACATCAACCATCAGTTCCTCAAACAATATGGCCCTCTCCGCCATCCAAATGCAGACAAAAACTCTTTCCTCAAAGCAGCCCAAATGCCTTAGACTATTCCAGATCTCATGTCCTTAAATGGGTCGCCACCAATTCCAGATACATCCATCTGTATAACTTCCTGAAATGGACTACCCGCTTTACCAAACCCATTGAATTACGCTGTTGCTACCCTAACAGTCCGAACCGAACTTATAAGCCCACCAGTCTCCATGGTTCTAATCATGTGTTTAAAATCTCTTCTAACCATTCATCATCTAGGTTCTTTCCAACCCATTAAGCCAGTACCTCAGCCCGAGTACCAATTCCAGGCATCCCTCTGCCTCAACATTTAACACAACCCTCGAATCAGGATCTCTTATCCTCTTAACCAAGGGTGGAATTAACTCTGCTCGTCTAATGATAAGTCCCTTGCCAACTCGAGCTCTCCTCAAAACCCGAGGATGACACCCCTAAAACCTCTCATATAATACCTTTATCTGTCCATACCTCACAGTAAACCAACACTGGTCACCTTTACTGTTAAAGCATATAAATCAGCTATTTCCCCAGAGAAATCCGCTGTTCTTCTATCCCATCTCAACTAACAAACTCCACAGCCTACTCACACACTAGTGACTCACTGCTGCTGCTTTCAGGGATAACTGGAGATCTCAACTCCAACTTATATCTAGAATCCCCTTTCAACACAATATCAGGTCCACAAAACCCTACTAGGAACAACCAACACGAGTTCATCTGTCGAAACTAACCAAACTCCTGAACTCAGAGGTTCATACCCTGAACCAAACCACAACTAGATCCGAACATCTACAGGTATAATGCACACACAAGCATATACTAGGTCAAATCCACAATGATATACATTTAGCTACCAGATTCAATCATCACTAAGTATATCCATACTCACCATGCTTCATACAAGCCAATATACAGATATAACATATGAATTTCATCCAGCAAATTAATCGCATATACACAAAACGCGAACCAATATGCCAATATTCATCCATATACATCATAATGTCATTCAGCATGCATTAATCTCAACATGCAATAGTCAAGGGCCAGGCCCTCTCAGTATCTCATGCATATGTTATTTCATCTATCATGCTCCATATAAGTAAACAGGCAAACAGGGCATTCAAACATATGTTCAACATATCAATCAATCACACCAACCAACCCTGAGTCGAGCTTGTCACTGACAGCGAGCGTACATGTTCGGTCGATCTCCAGAACCAATAAACCTTGGCTCGCTCTGATACCAAGTTGTAACGCCCTACTACCTTAGAGCCGTTACTAAGTGAGTTTTTAAGACAAAACAGTGTGCAATGAACTCGCTAACCGAGGTTTTGAAACGAAAGTGTGACTAATTAAAATTTAAGGCTGTAATCTTAGAAAATGCGTCGTTTCATTTAAAACTGCTAGTATTAAACATTTGGGATCCCAAAATGAGGTTTGAAAACTATTTATATCTTGAAATAAGTTTACAGTCGATAAATCATAAAATCATAGATTATTACAGCCATTTTCAAATAAACCCCCAACCAAAGCAGTCGGGCAGGCCAAACATGTACGCGTCGCTTCACGCTCTCCGTACTCATGGTTGGTTGACTCAGTCATTGCCCTACCTGCAACACAGAGCACCCGTGAGCCGAAGCCCAGCAAGAAAACTCATGCAGAACATAACATATGCAATGTATACAGCTTATCATAACAGATAATCCTCAAACAAACAAGTCAACCATTAGACTAAACAAACACGGCCATGCCGCCCCAGAGACCTTACCAAAGCCCTGGGGTATCGGTTCTCACCGCGAGGATAACTCATGTATCCCTTGGGTCCCACCCTGAATATAGCATCCCATGTGCTAGGTGTTACTTTCGGCCCACGGCCGCCCCGGCCTACGCCGTACTCGGCCCTTGCCGTTCATTTCATCATAATCACACATATAATATAACACAACAACATGCAATCAAATATTAATTCATTTAAGTCTGCACCCTAACATGTGATGCAATATAGGGCCGCGCCCCGCAATCATACTATGGGCCCACGCCCTATCCTACGGGTGTTATAGTTTTCTTACCTGAATTCCGAGCCTCCTGGTGCACTAAAGCCGCGAGCACGGTCCTCAAGCACGAGCCTCACCAACAACCTAGTCACAACACACAAGAAACATCCCTCAATACTAATCAACCCAAAACCACTTCCCGGGACCAATCCCGCACTCTCGGGACTCCCAAATCCCTAAAACAATTCACCGGAAACATCCCCCGAACCCCCGGAGCAAAAGCTCAAAAATGCAACTTTTGATGCCCTGAAAATGGCCTTGTGCCGCGGCACAAGAAAGTTGTGCCGCGGCACCCATCAGACAGGGGCTCCTCGCCGCGGCACGAAAAAGCTGTGTCGCGGCACGCCTTCGCAGACCCAGAATTCTGGGTTTTCTCCTGCGTTTTCTCCGAGTTAAAACCTTCCCAATTCATACCAAACCAATACCCAAACCCCAAAATCAAATCCAAACTTCATATGACCCCTCTAACAACCCATAAACATCATCAAAGCAATCAAACACACAATCAAATCCCCAAAATCCACATCCTTGATTTAAATTTCAGAAAATTAAAAACTCAAAGTTCAAACTTAAACCATGCTCAAATCTCTTAACCCATAACATAATCAAGTCTTAAATGTGTATAAACTCCTTACCTCAAGTAGAGAATCCCTTCCCAAGCTCCCTTGATTCATCTCCTAAGTCTCCAAATTTCAGCTCCTTCACTTCTCTTCTTCTTCTTCTTCTTCTCATTGCCCTAACTTTTCTTCTCTTTGGTTTTTCTTCTCTTTGGTTTTTATCAAAACCAATCAATGCCAAGCCCCAAACCGTGTACCCCCTATAACCCAGCTGCCATAAATCAATTTCCCAGCCAAATGACCATTTTACCCCTCCTTGCCTATCCTTTCCCAACTAAACCTCAAGGGCACTTAAGTCCTTTTACTTCTATTTCATTTCTACCATTTTCTACCTAGAACTTGTTACTCTCAGCAGTAACTAATGGTTACCCAGGTTACTAAATCTCCAATAACCATTACCCGCTAAATCTCAACTTAACCATAAAATTCCCGAGGTACCCCTAGGCTCCTCCCGAGCCGGGTATAGAAATCCCGTTGTGACTCTTAAGTTAAATTGCTCTCTAGGACCG
This sequence comes from Humulus lupulus, assembly GCF_963169125.1. NCBI lineage: Eukaryota > Viridiplantae > Streptophyta > Magnoliopsida > Rosales > Cannabaceae > Humulus > Humulus lupulus. The sequence goes on along the minus strand of NC_084795.1, from coordinate 193,037,369 downwards.
TCTCGGCACGTGCATCACAAAATAACACCACACTCACGTGGTACAAATCACGGAATACAATTATCACAAATATGCCCTCGGCGGGCTAAAATTACAATTATGCCCTTCAAACACAATCAGGGCCTACATGCATACTAATAGACATATACATGCGTCTAAGATAAATAAATAGTCAAATAACATGCTTTAAATAATAACCATGCATTTAACTCATAAAATCACACATAATTCCCATCGTGCCCTCCTGGCACGCTAATCAAGGCCCTTAAGCCTTATTAGCGAATTTGGGTCGTTACACCATGTGTCTCTGGGATGGGACTAGGAGTTGTGCCTTTTGTCCCATTTGGTTGTCAACCCTCTAAACAAAGCATGTCCGTGATGGGAATATGCATTGCGCCTTCCTTCCCATTTGGTTATTAAACCTCCCAGACCATTCATGTTGGGGATGGGAGTGGGCTTTGTGCCTTGCGTCCCATTTGAATTTAAACAGCCCGAACCAAGAATTTCCAGGATGGGACTAGGCTTTGGGGCTTGCTTCCCATTTATGTTTGATCCTCCCGGACCATGTATGTCCTAGATGGGTCTAGGCATTGTGCCTTGCATCCCAATTCTTTTAAATCCCCAGTCCAAGCATGTCCACGATGGGACTAGGCATTTGGCCTTGCGTCCCATTTGGTTTTTGAACCTCCCTGACCATTCATGTCGTGTATGGGACTGGGCATTGCGTCTTGCATCCCATTTGGGATTGAACCTCCTGGACCGTGTATATCCAAGAGGGGGCTCGGCATTGGGCCTTGAGTCCTATTTTGTTTGAACCTACCAGACCATGTATGTCCGGGATGGGACTGGGCATTGTGCCTTTCGTCACATTTGCTTTTAAACCCCCCAGACCAAGAATGTCCGCGATGGGATTAGTCATTAGGCCTTGCATCCCCCTTGGTTTTAAGTCCCCTGGACCAAGCATGTCAGGGAAGAGACTAGGCGTTGGGCCTTGCATCCCATTTGGGTTTAAACACCCAGACCAAGCATGTCCAGCATGGGAATAGGCATTGGTCCTTGCGTCCCATTTGGATTTGAACTTCGCGGACCAAGTATGTCCGGGAAGGGACTAGGTATTGGGCCTTGCATACCATTTCGGACCAGCATGTCCGTGTTGGGACTAGGCATTGGGCCTTTCATCCCATTTTGTTTTGAACCACCCAAACCAAGCCTGTCCGGGATGGGACAAGGCATTGGGCCTTCTGTCCCATTTGGGTTAGAACCTCCAGGACCATTTATCTCTGGGATGGGACTAGGAGTTGTGCCTTGCATCCCATTTGGTTTTAAACTCCCCAATCCAAGCATGTTCGTGATGGGACTAGGCATTGGGCCATCCCTCCCATTTGGTTTTTAAACCTGCCAGACCATTCATGCTGTTGATGGGACTGGGCTTTGTGCCTTGAGTCCCATTTTATTTTAAACCCCCCGAAGCAAGAATGTCTGGGATGGGACTAGGCTTTGGTCTTGCGTCCCTTTTGGGTTTGAACCTCCCAGACCATGTATGTCCGGGATAGGACTAGGCAATGTGCCATGCGTCCCATTTTCTTTTAAACCTCCAGTCCAAGCATGTCCTCGATGGGACTTGGCATTGGGCCTTTCGTCCCATTCTGTTTTTGAATCTCCTTGACCATTCATGTCGGGTATGGGACTGGGCATAGCGCTCTGCATCCCATTTGGGATTGAACCTCTCGGACCATGTATGTCTAGATGGGGATAGGCATTGGGACTAGCGTACCATTTGGTTTGAACCTCCCAAACCATGTATGTCCAAGATGGGACTGGGTATTGTGCCTTTCCTCACATTTGGTTTTAAACCCCTCGGACCAAGCATGTCTGCGATGGGACTAGTCATTGGGCCTGGCGTCCCACTTGGTCTTAAGTCCCCAGGATAAAGCATATCCGGGAATAGACTACGCATTGGGCCTTGTGTCTCATTTGGATTTAAACCCCCAAGACCAAGCATGACCAGCGTGGGAATAGGCATTGGTCCTTGCGTCCCATTTGGGTTTGAACTTCCCAGACCACGTATGTTTGGGATGGGACTAGGTATTGGGCCTTGCATACCATTTGGTTTTAAACCCCGTGGACCAGCATGTCCGAGTTGGGACTAGGCATTGGGCCTTTCATCCAATTTTTTTTTAACCACCCAAACCATGCATGTCTGGGATGGGACAAGGTATTGGGCCTTGTGTCCCATTTGGGTTTGAACCTCCCGGACAATTTATCTCTGGGATGGGACTAGGAATTGTGCCTTGCATCCCATTGGTTTTAAACCCCCCAAACCAAGCATGTCCGTGAGGGGACAAGGCATTGGGCCTTCCTATCCATTTGTTTTTCAATCTCCCAGACCATTCTTGTTGGGGATGGGACAGGGCTTTGTGCCTTGCGTGTCATGTGATTTTAAACCACCCAAACCAAGAATGTCCGTGATGGGACTAGACTTTGGGCTTACGTCCCATTTGGGTTTGAACCTCCCGGACCATTTATGTCCGGGATGGGACTAGGCATTGTGCCTTGTATCCCATTTTCTTTTAAACCCCTGCCAAAGCATGTCCGCGATGGGGCTTGGAATTGGGCCTTGCATCCCATTTGGTTTTTGAACCTCCTTGACCATTCATGACGGGTATGGGACTGGGCATTGTGCTTTGCCTCTCATATGATATTGAACCTCCCAGACCATGTATGTCTGAGAAGGGGCTAGGCATTGGGCCTAGCGTCCCATTTGGCTTGAACCTCCAAGACCATGTATATCCGGGATGGGCTGGGCATTGTGCCTTTCCTCACATTTGGTTTTAAACCCCCCGAACCAATCATGTCCTCGATGGGACTAGTCGTTGGGCCTTGCGTCCCACATGGTTTTAATACCCCTGGACCAAGCATATCCGGGAAGAGACTAGGCATTGGGCCTTGTGTCCCATTTCGTTTTAAACCCCCAGACGAAGCATGTCCAGGATGGGAATAGGCATTGGTCCTTTCGTCCCATTTGGGTTTGAACTTCCCGAAACATGTATGTTTTGAATGGGACTAGGCATTGGGCCTTTCATCCCATTTTGTTTTAAACCAGCCAAACCATGCATATCTGGGATGGGACAAGGCATAGGGCCTTTTGTCCCATTTGGGTTTGAACCACCCGAACCATGTATATCTGGGATGGGACTAGGTATTATTCCTTGCATCGCATTTGGTTTTAAACACCCCAAACCAAGCATGTCCATGATGGGACAAAGCATTGGGCCTTCCCTCCCATTTGTTTTTAAATCCCCCAGATCATTCATATTGGGATGGGACTTGGCTTTGTGCCTTGCGTCCCAGTTGATATTAATCCCCCCGAACCAAGAATGTCCGGGATGGGACTAGGCTTTGGGATTGCGTCCCATTTGGGTTTGATCCTCGCGAGCCATGTATGTCCGATAAGGGGCTAGGCATTGGGCCTTGCGTCCCATTTTCTTTTAAACCCCCAGTCCAAGCATGTCTGCGATGGGACTAGGCATTGGGATTTGCGTCCCATTTGCTTTTTTAACCACCCTCACCATTCACGTCGTTTATGGTACTGGGCATTGCGCGTTACGTCCCATTTGGATTTGAAACTCCCGAATCATGTATGTCCGAGACGGGGCTAGGCATTGGGCCTTGCGTCCCATTTGGTTTTGAACCTCCCGAAACATGTATGTCTGAGATGGGGCTAGGCATTTGGCCTTGCGTCCCTTTTTCTTTTAAACCCCAAGTCCAAGCATGTATGCGATGGGACTTGGCATTGGGCCTTGCGTCCCATTTGGTTTTTGAACCACCCTGACCTTTCAGGTCGGGTATAGGACTGGGCATTGCGCCTTGCATCCCATATGGGATTGAACCTCCCGGACAATGTGTGTCTGAGAGGGGGCAAGGCATTGGGCCTTACGTCCCATTTGATTTATTCCTACCAGACCATGTATGTCAGGGATGGGACTGGGCATTGTGCCTTTCCTCACATTTGGTTTTAAACCCCCAGACCAAGCATGTCCGCGATGAGACTAGTCATTGGGCCTTGCACCCCCCTTGGTTTAAATCCCCTGGACCAAGCATGTCAGGGAAGAGACTAGGCATTGGGCCTTGCATCCCATTTGGTTTTAAACACCCAGACCAAGCATGTCCACCATGGGAATAGGCATTGGTGATTGCGTCCCATTTGGATTTGAACTTCCCGGACCATGTATGTTTTGGATGGGACTAGGTATAGCACCTTGCATACCATTTGGATTTAAACCCACAGGACCAGCATGTCCATGTTGGGACTAGGCATTGGACCTTTCATCCGATTTTGTTTTGAACCACCCAAACCATGCCTGTCCGGGATGGGACAAGGCATTGGGCCTTCTGTCACATTTGGGTTTGAAACTCCCGGACCATGGATCTCTGGGATGTGACTAGGAATTGTGCCTTGCGTCCCATTTGGTATTAAACCCGCCAAACCAAGCATGTCCGTGATGGGACTAGGCATTGGGTCATCCCTCCCATTTGGTTTTTAAACCTCCCTAACCATTCATGTTGGGGATAGGACTGGGATTTTTCCCTTGCGTCCCATTTGATTTTAATCCCCCCGAAGCTAGAATGTCTGGGATGGGACTAGGCTTTGGTCTTGCGTCCCATTTGGGTTTGAACCTCCCGGACCTTGTATGTCTGGGATAAGACTAGGCATTGTGCCTTGCGTCCCATTATTTTTAGACCACCTGTCCAAGAATGTGCTCGATGGGACTTGGCGTTGGGCCTTGCGTCCCATTTGGTTTTTGAACCTCCCTGACCATTCATGTCGGGTTTGGGACTGGGCATTGTGCTTTGCGTCCCATTTGGGATTGAACCTCTCGGACCATGTATGTCTGAGATGGGGCAAGGCATTGGGCATAGCATCCCATTTGGTTTGAACCTCCCAGACCATATATGTCCGAGATGGGACAGGGCATTGTGCCTTTCCTCACATTTGATTTTAAACCCCCTGGACCAAGCATGTCAGCGATGGGACTAGTCTTTGGGCCTGGCGTCCCACTTGGTTTTAAGTCCCCAAGACAAAGAATGTCAGGGAAGAGACTAGGCATTGGGCCTTGTTTCCCATTTGGTTTTAAACACCCAGACCAAGCATGTCCACCATGGGAATAGGCATTGGTGATTGCATCCCATTTGGATTTGAACTTCCCGGACCATGTATGTTTGGGATGGGACTAGGTATTGGGCCTTGCATACCATTTGGATTGAAACCCCTTGGACCAGCATATCCGTGTTGGGACTAGGCATTGGGACTTTCATCCCATTTTGTTTTGAACCACCCAAACCATGCTTGTCCGGGATGGGACAAGGCATTGGGGCTTGTGTCCCATTTGGATTTGAACCTCCCGGACGATTTATCTCTGGGATGGGACTAGGAATTGTTCCTTGGGTCCCATTTAGTATTAAACCCCGCAAACCAAGCTTGTCCGTGATGGGACTAGGCATTGGGCCATCCCTCCCATTTGGTTTCTAAACCTCCCCCGCCATTCATGTTGGGGATGGGTATGGGCTTTGTGCCTTGCGCCCCATTTGATTTTAAACCCCCCAAAGCAAGAATGTCTGGGATGGGACTAGGCTTTGGACTTGCGTCCCATTTGGGTTTGAACCTCCTGGACCATGTATGTCCGGGATAGGACTAGGCATTGTGCCTTGCGTCCCATTTTCTTTTAGACCTCCAGTCCAAGGATATCCTCAATGGGTCTTGACATTGGGCCTTGCGTCACATTTGGTTTTTGAAACTCCCTGACCATTCATGTCGGGTATGGGACTGGGCAATGCTCTTTTGCGTCCCATTTGGGATTGAACCTCCCGGACCATGTATGTCTTAGATGGGGCTAGGCATTGGGCCTAGCATCCCATTTGGTTTGAACCTGCCAGACGATGTATGTCCGGGATGGGACTTGGCATTGTGCCTTTCCTCACATTTGGTTTTAAATCCCCCGGACAAAGCATGTCCGCGATGGGCCTAGTCATTGGGCCTTGCATCCCCCTGGGTTTTAAGTACCCTGGACAAAGCATGTCCGGGAAGAGACGAGGCATTGGGCCTTGTATCCCATTTTGATTTAAACCCCCTAGACAAAGCATGTCCAGCATGGGAATAGGCATTGGTCCTTGCGTCCCATTTGGGTTTTGAACTTCCCGGACCATGTATGTTTGGGATGGGACTAGGAAATGGACCAGCATGTCCGAGTTGGTTTTGAACTTGCGTACCACTTGGTTTTAAACCCCCTGGACCAGCATGTCCGAGTTGGGACTAGGCATTGGGCCTTTCATCCCATTTTGTTTCGAACCACCCAAACAATGCATGTCCGGGATTGGATAAGGCATTGGGCCTTGTGTCCCAATTGGGTTTGAACCTCCCGGAACATGTATCTCTGCGATAGGACTAGATATTTTGCCTTTGGTCCCATTTGGTTTTATACCCCCCAAACCAAGCATGTCTGTGATGGGACAAGGCATTGGGCCTTCCCTCCCATTTGTTTTTAAATCTCCCAAATCATTCATAATAGGATGGGACTGGGCTTTGTGCCTTGCGTCCAATTTGATTTTAATCCCCTCGAACCAAGAATGTCCGGGATGGGACTAGGCTTTGGGATTGCATCCCATTTGGGTTTGATCCTCCCGAGCCATGTATGTCCGATATGGGGCTAGGCATTGGGCCTTGCATCCCATTTTCTTTTAAAAGCCCAGACCAAGCATGTCTGCGACGGGACTAGGCATTGGGATTTGCGTTCCATTTGGTTGTTTAACCTCCCTGACAATTCAAGTCGTTTATGGTACTGGGCAATGCGCGTTGCATCCCATTAGGGTTTGAATCTCACGAATCATGTATGTCCGAGATGGGGTTAAGCATTGGGCCTTGCGTCCCATTTGGTTTTTAACCTCCCGAAACATATATGTTCGAGATGGGGCTAGGCATTTGGCCTTGCATCCCATTTTCTTTTAAACCCCCAGTCCAAGCATGTATGCGATGGGACTTGGCATTGGGGCTTGCGTCCCATTGATTTTTGAACCACCCTGACCATTCAGGTCGGGTATTGCACTGGGCATTGCGCCTTGCATCCCATATGGGATTGAACCTCCCGGACAATGTATGTCCGAGAGGGGGCTAGGCATTGGCCCTTACGTCCCATTTGGTTTGTTCCTTCCAAACCATGTATGTCCGGGATGGGACTGGGCATTGTGCCTTTCCTCACATTTGGTTTTAAACCCCCTAGACCAAGCATGTCCACGATGAGACTAGTCATTGGGCCTTGTACCCCCCTTTGTTTTAAGTCCCCTGGACCAAGCATGTCAGGGAAGAGACAAGGCATTGGGATTTGCATCCCATTTGGTTTTAAACACCCAGACCAAGCATGTCCACCATGGGAATAGGCATTGGTGATTGCGTCCCATTTGGATTTGAACTTCCCGGACCATGTATGTTTGGGATGGGACTAGGTATTGCGCCTTGCATACCATTTGGATTTAAACCCACAGGACCAAGATGTCCATGTTGGGACTAGGCATTGGGCCTTTCATCCCATTTTGTTTTGAACCACCCAAACCATGCCTATCTGGGATGGGACAAGGCATTGGGCCTTCTGTCCCATTTTGGTTTGAACCTCCTGGACCATGGATCTCTGAGATGTGACTAGGAATTGTGCCTTGCGTCCCATTTGGTTTTAAACCCCCAAAACCAAGCATGTCCGTGATGGGACAAGGCATTGGGCCATCCCTCGCATTTGGTTTTTAAACCTCCCTGACCATTCATGTTGGGGATGGGACTGGGCTTTTTGCCTTGCGTCCCATTTGATTTTAAACCCATCGAAGCAAGAATATCCGGGATGAGACTAGGCTTTGGTCTTCCGTCCCATTTGGGTTTGAACATCCCGGACCTTGTATGTTCGGGATAAGACAAGGCATTGTGCCTTGCGTCCCATTTTTTTTAGACAACCTGTCCAAGAATGTCCTAGATGGGACTTGGCGTTGGGCCTTGTGTCCCATTTGGTTTTTGAACCTCCCTGACCATTTTTGTCGGGTATGGGACTGGGCATTGCGCTTTGCGTCCCATTTGGGATTGAACCTCCTGGACCATGTATGTCTGAGATGGGGCAAGGAATTGGGCCTAGCGTCCCATTCGGTTTGAACCTCCCAGACCATGAATGTCCGAGATGGGACAGGGCATTGTGCCTTTCCTCACATTTGGTTTTAAACCCCCTGGACCAAGCATGTCCGCGATGGGACTAGTCATTGGGCCTGGCGTCCCTCTTGGTTTTAAGTACACAGGACAAAGCATGTATGGGAACTGACTAGGCATTGGGCCTTGCATCCCATTTGGTTTTAAACACCCAGACCAAGCTTGTCAAGCATGGGAATAGGCATTCGTGATTGCGTCCCATTTGGATTTGAACTTCCCGGACCATGTATGTTTGGGATGGGACTAGGTATTGGGCCTTGCATACCATTTGAATTGAAACCCCCTACACCAGCATGTCCGTGTTGGGACTATGCATTGGGCCTTTCATCCCATTTTGTTTTGAACCACCCAAACCATGCCTGTCCGGGATGGGACAAGGTATTGGGCCTTGTGTCCCATTTGGGTTTGAACCTCCCGGACCATGTATCTCTGGGATGGGACTAGGAATTGTGTCTTGCATCCCATTTGGTTTTATACCCCCCAAACAAAGCAAGTCCGTGATGGGACAAGGCATTGGGCCTTGCTTCCCATTTTTTTTTAAATCTCCCAAATCATTCATAATGGGATGGGACTGGGCTTTGTGACTTGCGTCCAATTTGATTTTAAACCCCCCGAACCAAGAGTGTCCGGGATTTGACTAGGGTTTGGGATTGCGTCCCATTTGGGTTTGATCCTCCCGAACCATGTATGTCTGATATGGGGCTAGGCATTGGGCCTTGGATCCCATTTTCTTTTAAACCCCCAGTCCAAGCATGTCTGCGATGGGACTAGGCATTGGGATTTGCATCCCATTAGGTTTTTAACCTCCCTATCCATTCATGTCGTTTGTGGGACTAGGCATTGCACGTTGTGTCCCATTTGGGTTTGAAACTCCCGAATCATGTATGTCCGAGATGGGGCTAGGCATTGGGCCTTGCGTCCCATTTGGTTTTAAACTCCCGAATCATGTATGTTCGCGATGGGACTAGTCATTGTGTCTTGTATCCCCCTTGGTTTTAAGTCCCCTGGACCAAGCATGTCTGGGAAGAGACTAGGCATTGCGCCTTGCATCCCATTTGTTTTTAAGCACCATGACCAAGCATGTCCCGCATGGGAATTGGCATTGGTCCTTGCGTCCCATTTGCGTCGGAACTTCCCGCACCATGTATGTTTGGTATGGGACTAGGTATTGGGCCTTGTATACCATTTGGATTTAAACCCTGGGACCAGCATGTCCGAGTTGGGACTAGGCATTGGGCCTTTCATTCCATTTTGTTTTTCACGACATAAACCATGGCTGTCCGGGAAGGGACAAGGCATTGGGCCTTGTGTCCCATTTGGGTTTGAACCTCTCGGACCATTTATTTCTACGATGGGTCTAGGAATTGTGTCTTGCGTCCCATTTGGTTTGAAACCCCCCAAACATAGCATGTTCGTGATGGGACTAGGCATTGGGCCTTCCCTCCCATTTGGTTTTTAAACCTCCCAGACCATTCATGTTGGGGATGGCACTGGGCTTTGTGCCTTGCGTCCCATTTAATTTTAAATCCCCTGAAGTAAGAATGTCCGGGATGGGACTACGCTTTGGTCTTGCGTCCCATTTGGGTTTGAACCTCCCGGACCATGTATGTCCGGGATTGGTCTTGGCATTGTTCCTTGCGTCCCATTTTCTTTTGAATCCCCAGTCCAAGCATGTCCGCGATGGGACTTGGTATTGGACCTTGCTTCCCATTTGGTTTTGGACCCTCCCTGACCATTCATGGCGGTTATGGGACTGGGTATTGCGCATTGCGTCCCATTTGGGTTTGAACCTCCTGAACCATGTATGTCCGAGAATAGGCAAGGCATTGGGCCTAGCGTCCCATTTGGTTTGGACCTCCCAGACCATGTATGTCCGGGATGGGACAGGGCATTGTGCCTTGCCTCACATTTGGTTTTAAACCCCCCGGACCAAGCATGTCCACGATGGGACTAGTCATTGGGACTTGTGTCCCACTCGGTTTTAAGTCCCCTGCACCAAGCATGTCTGGGCACAGACTAGGCATTGGGCCCTTTGTCCCATTTGGTTTTAAACCCCTAGACGAAGCATGTCCAGCATGGGAATAGGCATTGGTCCTTGCGTCCCATTTGGGTTTGAACTTCCCGGACCATGTATGTTTGGGATTGGACTAGGTATTGGGCCTTGCGTAACATTTGGTTTTAAACCCCCTGGACCAGCATGTCCGAGGACGGACTAGGCATTGGGCCTTTCATCACATTTTGTTTTGAACCACCCAAACCATACCTGTCTGGGATGGGACAAGGCATTGGGCCTTGTGTCCCATGTGGGTTTGAACCTCCCGGACGATGTGTCTCTGGGATGGGACTAGGAATTGTGCTCTGCTTTCCATTTGATTTTAATCCCACCAATCCAAGCATGCCCGTGATGGGACTAGGCATTGGGCCTTCCCTCCCATTTGGTTTTTAAACATCCCAGACCATTCATGTTGGGGATGGGACTGGGCTTTGTGCCTTGCATCCCATTTGATTTTAAACACCCCAAACCAAGAATGTACGGGATGGGACTAGGCTTTGGGCTTGCGTCCCATTTAGTTTTGAACCTCTCGGACCTTGTATGTTCGGGATGGGAATAGGCATTGTGCCTTGCATCCCATTTTCTTTTAAATCCCTAGTCCAAGCATGTCCGCGATGGGACTTGGCATTGGGCTTTGCATCCCATTTTCTTTTGAATCCCTAGTCCAAGCATTTCTGCGATGGGACTTGGCATTGGGCCTTGCGTCCCATTTGGTATTGGACCCTCCCTGACCATTCATGGCGGTTATGGGACTGGGTATTGCGCATTGCGTCCCATTTGGGTTTGAACCTCTCGAACCAAGTATGTCGGAGAATGGGCAAGGCATTGGGCCTAGCGTCCCATTTGGTTTGAACCTCCCATACCATGTATGTCCGGGATGGGACAGGGCATTGTGCCTTTCCTCACATTTGGTTTTAAGCCCCTCAGACCAAGCATGTCCGCGATGGGACTAGTCATTGGGCCTTGTGTCCCACTTGGTTTAAAGTCTCCTGCACGAAGCATGTCCGGGCAGAGACTAGGTGTAACGCCCTACTTCCTTAGAGCCGTTACCAAGTGTGTTTAAAATCGTGCCTTCCACTCGCTAATCGAGGTTTTAATTCAAAACGTGTAACTAAGCCATAATTAAAAGAAAACGTTAAAGGAAGTAGTTTTTCATAACTAATCATTAAAGTTTACACTTGGGATCCCAAAACATAGTTTAGAAAATATTTACAATACAAAATTGATCAGAGTCGTCAAAACGACAAAATCTAAGTTCATTTACAAGCATCTCCCAAAATCCCCTAGCTGTGACAGCCAGGCTGGCCGGACATGTACATGCCGCCTCACGCCAGCTGCGCTCATGGTTTGTTGATCTTCTCTTTACCCTTACCTGCACCACAGAGCATCTGTGAGCCGAAGCCCAGCAAGAAAACCCATAACAGATAACATATGCAATACACGAATCAAACATATAAACAGGCCACAAATAGCTAAACACGTACGCCCTAGCCGTCCCAGGCGTTTACCAAGCCCTGGGTTCACGGACCACGGCGTAAGGATATCTCAAGTATCCTGTTAGGGACTCGCTCTGGCAACTCGCACCCCACGTGCTCAACGCCGCTCCCGGCCTCCTGTCGTTCTCGGCCTTGCACTCATCGTGCTTGATGTCGTTCCCGGCCTCACGCCGTTCCCGGTCTTCACCGTTCCCGGCTCTTGCCGATCACACACATAATATCAAACACGATATAGCAACAAGCACAGAATTCAAGCATAAACAGATAAAGAGCCATGCTCTAAAATTCTAGTATATAGGGCTCGGTCCTGCATGTCATTTCCATTCAATATATTGGGCTCAGCCCTGCACACAAGCTCTATGGAAACAAGTGTTTTCTTACCTGAGTTCCGAGCTTCCTGAGCACCGATGCCCCGAGCACAGTCCGCTAACGTGAGCCTCGCCGAAATCCTAGTCACAACACATAACAATATCTGACCATCAAATTCTAACCCAACAAATATCCTCAAACCATAACCCTAACCTCCGGGACCTTGAATTCTATCAATCCGAATGATAAGATCCATCCCGATCCTTACCCTTTAAGTTCCCAAGTCAAAGATATCATTAAAACCCTCACTGACACTAAGGGCCGCGGCCCCTCCCACTATAGCCGCAGCTAGCCTCAAAACAGAGGCTAGCTCTCCACTGACCACCACGAGGGCCACGGTGCACCCTACAAGCGCCGCAGCGCGCTTAAATTCCCTCAGCCTCCCATGGCTGCGCGCGCATGCGGGCCGCGGCACATCCCTCCTAGGGCCGCGGTGCTATACAGCGAACCCAGATTTTCCCATCAGTTTTTCATCCTTTCTTCAAGCCAATTCCCACCAATGCTTAGCCAATAATCCCAGATAATAATACCTTCATTTCAGCTCAATATTAACACCAATACCCAACAGAATTCTACTCCAAAATACAACTAGAACACCCAAAAATAGCCAAAATTCTATCCACATGCAAAGCTTAAAACTTGGCTGAAACTTGAACACAACTTCCATGGAAAACTTACCTCTTGCTGAATTCAAACCCCTGATGTTGAACCTTAATCCACAAGCTTTAAGCTTCTGAGTTAACACAACTGATTCCCCTTGATTATGCTAGCTTGCACCAAGAATTTCCTATGAGTTTCCTCTTGACTTTTACCTTAGAGAGTATAAGAGAAAGGAAAGAAAAAGCTAACTTCAGATCTAGGAGAGTATGGGTCGGTTTCTCAAGGTTTCTAAACAGTTCCCTTTTTTTTTTGTTTTATATAACTTAAGTCAAAAGGTTACCTCAAGGCTCGGGGTGCCAAAACGTCCCCGAGGGCAAAAATGGTAAATTCCCCAAGTATTCCCGCCTAGGTATTCTATCCTCAAATATATCTCCAAATATTTATTTCTATGTCCCGATAATCTCATAACTCAACTAATACCCGAATTACCCCTCGACTCGCCCCGAGTCCAAATCTCAACCCCGTTGTGACTCTCTGGCTAACCGCTCCCCAGAACTGTCTCGGATCGTACTGTACAGACATATCACACATATACAACATATATTTCATTTATCACATTTATGCCCCCAATATCCAGACGGGGCCCACATGCACATTTAACTCATTTAAACATGCATCATAACCATATATACACATAAATTCACATATAGGCAAATTAAACTACTTATTGCCCTCCAGGCACACTAATCAAGGCCCTAAGCCTGATTAGCAAATTCGGGTCGTTACAATAGGCATTGGGCCTTTTGTCACATTTGTTTTTAAACCCCCACACGAAGCATGTCCAGCATGGGAATAGGCATTGGTCCTTGCGTCCCATTTGGGATTGAACTTCCCGGACCATGTATGTTTGGGATGGGACTAGGTATTGGGCCTTCCGTAACATTTGGTTTTAAACCCCCTGGACCAGCATGTCCGAGGATGGACTAGGCATTGGGCCTTTCATCCCATTTCATCCAATTTTGTTTTGAACCACCCAAACCATGCATGTCCAGGATCGGACAAGGCATTGGACCTTGTGTCCCATGTGGGTTTGAACCTCCCGGACCATGTATCTCTGGGATGGGCCTAGGAATTGTGCCCTGCTTCCCATTTGGTTTTAAACCACCAAAACCAAGCATGTCCGTGATGGGACTAGGCATTGGGCCTTCCCTCCCGTTTGGTTTTTAAACCTCCCAGACCATTCATGTTGGGGATGGGACTGGGCTTTGTGCCTTGCATCCCATTTTATTTTAGACCCCCCAAACCAAGAATGTCCGGGATGGGGCTAGGCTTTGGGCTTGCGTCCCATTTGGTTTTGAACCTCCCGGACCATGTATGTTCGGGATGGGAATAGGCATTGTTCCTTGCATCCCATTATCTTTTAAATCCCCAGTCCAAGCATGTCCGCGATGGGACTCGGCATTGGGCCTTGCGTCCCATTTGGTTTTGGAACCTCCCTGACCATTCATGGCGGTTATGGGACTTGGTATTGCGCGTTGCGTCCCATTTGGGTTTGAAGCTCCTGAACCATGTATGTCCGAGAATGGGCAAGGCATTGGGCCTTGCGTCCCATTTGGTTTGAACCTCCCAGACCATGTATGTCTAGGATGGGACTGTGTAACGCCCTACTTCCTTAGAGCCGTTACCAAGTGAGTTTTAAGACAAAACAATGTGCAATGAACTCGCTAACCGAGGTTTTTGAAACAAAAGTGTGACTAGGCAAAAGTTAAGGCTGTAATCTTTAAAAATGTGTGGTTTCATTGAAAAATTATAGTATTTAACATTTGGGATCCCAAAATAAGATTTGAAAACTATTTACAACTTAAAATAAGTTTACAGTTGGTTAATTATTAAAATCACAGATTATTACAGCCATTTCTCAAATAAACCCCCAACCAAAGCAGTCGGGCAGGCCGAACATGTACGCGTCGCTTCATGCTCTCCGTTCTCATGGCTGGTCGACCTAATCTTTGCCCATACCTGCAACACAGAGAACCCGTGAGCCGAAGCCCAGCAAGAAAACTCATGCAGTATATAACATATGAAAGTTATACAATTAATCATATCAGATAGTCCACAGATAAACGGGTCAACCAATAGACTTAAGCGACCCGGCCATGCCGCCCCAGAAGCCTTACCAAAGCCTGGGGTCTCGGTCCTTACCGTAAGGATATCACATGTATCCATGGGGTTCCACCCTGACTACAAGCACTTTACGTGCTAAGTGGTACTTCCGGCCCCATTGCCGTTCTCGGCCTTTCGCCGTTTTCGGTTCCTCGCCGTTTCATTCAACTATAATCACAGATAGTCTAACTCGAATAACATTTGAACATATATCAATACAATAAAGTCTGCACCCTAACATGTAATGCAATATAGGGTCGTGCCCTGCAATCACACTATGGGCCCATGCCCTGTCCTATGGGTGCAATAGTTTTCTTACCTGTCAATTTGAAAGCTTACAACACTTGACTCCTTGAGCACGATCCCACTCGAGCCTTAGCGCACACCTAAGCACAAACATAGGTCAAAGTCAACACCAAGTCTCGAGTCCAAAACTTCGCCTCGGGACCAATCCCGAGCCCCCCGGGAAGTCCTAGATCCACAAAACAAGGTGGTGGAATCGAACCCCGAACCCTTGGTCAAAATCCCTCACAAATAGCCCAAAAATCCCTTTCTGGGCACAGGGTAGCGCTACAGCGCTCAAAAGAGAGCGCTCTAGCGCTACAGGCAGAATCAACACCACCCCAGAAACAGGGCCTAGCGCTATAGAGCCCAAAGACTAGCGCTGGAGCGCTAGTTGCAGGCAGGCAACTCTCAACTTCTTTTTCTGCGATTTCTTTGAGCCAATCTCAACCCAAACTTCTCCAAATCTTTACCAAACTCAAAATCAAGCTTATAAACACTCTCCACTCATCCCAAGCATCCCCAAATCTCAAAACCCAAGCTCATGCATCCTAAATCTCAAGATTCACCATAGATGAACCCTAAACCCAGAAATTCAGTCAAACAACAAAGTTAAAGGCTTAGAATTCATACCGTTGATGCAATTTCAACCTTGATTCATTTCCTAGACCTCCTTAGCTTGCTCTTCCTCAAAGCTTGCCCAGAAATTCCCTAAAGTTCCCATCAACTCAGCTCAAAACACAGCTCAAACCAGCCAAACCCTTAAAACTAAAATTTCTAAAAGCTTACCTCAAAAGTTGATGTGTTCTTGCTAATCCTTGCCAAATCTTCAAGTATAACCTTAAGATCCTTGATGCTCAGCCTATCCTAGCTCTCCACTGAGCTTTTATCCAAGAAAAATGGAGAGAAATGGTGGAAGAATGCACAAACCGCCCCTTTTGGAAAACCCCCTCTCTTTTCTCTCTTTTCTTTTCCTTCCTTTTTCTTTTGTTTCCACAGCCATATAACTCTCTCTATCAATCCCACTAAGTATATAAAGCCTCAATTAATCTATCTCTAAAAAGCCAATTGACCAAAATGCCCTCCTTATTAACTCTAAACCTTTTGTCCACGTAGGGCCATTTTAGTCATTTTACCCAATTCCCGCTAATCCTCAAGTGTCTCTAATATTTCCCGCTTGCTCCCCAATACCTGATAAATCACCAAATATGTATTCCTCATTATCAAAATTAACCTCAATATATTCTCTAAATTTCCTGCTTATACCCCCAGGCTTAACCCAAGCCGGGTATAAATTTCCTCCTTGACTTTCCGCTAATCTACTCACTGGGATCGTCTCGAGTCACAAGTCACAGATACATCCACATACCAATGTGGTCTCAACAATCATCACATATCAATACAATTATGCCCAAAATGGCCAAAATTACAATCATGCCCTTCTAACACAATCAGGGCCTACATGCATACTAATACACATAGTCATGCATCTCAAATAGTCACATAGTCATATAACACGCTTTAAATCATAATCATGCATTTAACTCATTAAAGTCACATATAAATCCCATCATGCCCTCCTGGCACGCTGATCAAGGCCCTTAAGCCTTATTAGCGAAATTGGGTCGTTACAGACTGGGCACTGTGCCTTTCGTCACATTTTCTTTTAAACCCCCCGGACCAAGCATGTCCGCGATGGGGCTAGTCATTGGGTCTTGCATCCCACTTGGTTTTAAGTCCCCTAGACCAAGCATGTTCGGGAAGAGACTAGGCATTGGGCCTTGCTTCCCATCTGGTTTTAAACCCCCCAGACCAAGCATGTCCAGTATGGGAATAGGCATTGGTCCTTGCGTCCCATTTGGGTTTGAACTTCCCAGACCATGTACGTTTGGGATGGGACTAGGCATTGGGCCTTGCGTCCCATTTGGTTTTAAAACCGCTGGACCAATCATCTCCGAGATAGGACTAGACATTGGGCCTTTCATCCCATTTGGTTTAGATCCACCTGAACCATTCATATCCGGGATGGGACTAGGCATTGGGCCTTACGTCCCATTTCGGTTTGAAGCTACTAGACCATGTATGTCCAGGATGGGACTGGGCTTTGTGCCTTTCGTCACATTTGGTTTTAAACCCCCCAGACAAGGCATGTCCGCGATGGGACTAGTCATTGGGCCTGGCGTCCCACTTCGATTTAAACCCCCTGGACCAGCATGTCCGAGTTGGGACTAGGCATTGGGCCTTTCATCCCATTTGGTTTTGAACCACCCAAACCATGCATGTCCGAGATGGGATTAGGCATTGGGCCTTTTGTCCCATTTAGGTTTGAACCTCCCGGACCATGTTTCTCTGGGAAGGAACTAGGAATTGTGCCTTGCGTCCCATTTGGTTGTAAACCCCCCAAACCAAGCATGTTCGTGATGGGACTAGGCATTGGGCGTTCCCTTCCATTTGTTTTTTAAACATCCTAGACCATTCATGTTGGGGATGGGACTGGGCTTTGTGCCTTGCGTCCCAGATGATTTTAAGCCCCTCGAACTGAGAATGTCCGTGATGGGACTAGGCTTTGCGCCTTGCTTTCCATTTGGGATTGAACCTCCCGGACCATGTATGTCTGAGAAGGGGCTAGGCATTGGGCCTTGCGTCCCATTTAGTTTGAACCGACCAGACCTTGTATGTCCAGGATGAGATTGGGCATTGTGCCTTTCGTCACATTTGGTTTTAAACACCCCAGACCAAGCTTGTCCACGATGGGACAAGTCATTGGGCCTTGCGTCCCCTTGGGTTTTATGTCCCCTAAACCAGGAATATCCGGGAAGAGACTAGGCATTGGGCCTTGCATCCAATTTGGTTTTAAACCCCCAGACCAAGCATGTCCAACATGGGAATAAGCATTTGCCCTTGCGTCCCATTTAGGATTGAACTTCCCAGACCATGTATGTTTGGGATGGGACTAGGTTTTGGGCCTTGCGTACCATTTGATTTTAAACCCCCTGGACCAGCATATCCAAGTTGGGACTGGGCATTGAACCACCCAAACCATGCATGTCCGGGATGGGACAAGGCATTGGGCCTTGTTTCCCATTTGGGTTTGAACCTCACGGACCATGTATCCTTGGGATGGGACTAGGAATTGTGCCTTGCATCCCATTTGGTTTTATACCCCCCAAACCAAGCATGTCCGTGATGGGACTAGGCATTGGGCCTTCCCTCCCATTTTGTTTTTAAACCTCCCAGACCATTCATGTTGGGGATGGGACTGGGCTTTGTGCCTTGCATCCCATTTTGTTTTAAACCCCCTGGACCAAGCATGCCCTGGATGGGACTAGGCGTTGCGCCTTGCATCCCATTTGATTTTGAACATCCCGAACAATGTATGTTCGGGATGGGACTAGGGATTGTGCCTTGCGTCCCATTTTGTTTTAAACCCCCAGACCAAGCATGTCCGGGATGGGACTAGGCAGTGGGCCTTGCATCCCATTTGGTTTTTGAACCTCCCTTACCATTCATGTCGGAGATATGCACAGATCAAAAGAGTTTAAAGTATTTCTTTACCGAGAAAGATTTGAATATGCGCCAAGGCGGTGGCTAGAGTTGGTAAAGGATTATGATTGTGATATCCTATATCATCCTTGGAAGGCTAATGTAGTGGCTGATGCATTGAGCCGGAAGGGCCGAGGACAGTTGTTTAGTTCGCCAACATAACTCTTCAGTCAACGCTCCTTGAGATGACCAGAGTAGGTATAGAGCTAGTGGTTGGTAGGTTGGCCAACATAACTCTTCTGTCAACCCTCCTTGAGAGGATTAAGGAAGCACAGGGAAGGGTTCCCCAGTTAGTCGAACGTAGAGAGAATGTCCAAGCTGGAACAACTAAGGACTTCTCTATCTTAGAGATGGGCTTATTGAAGTACAAGGAACGGATTTGTGTTCTGAATGATCCAAATATTCGGCGAGAGAGTCTGGATGAGTCTCACACCACTCCCTACTCTTTACACCCAGGTAGTATGAAGATGTACCAGGATTTGAGAGTTCTGTATTGTTGGACTGACATGAAGAGGGATGTGGTAGACTATGTGACAAGGTGCTTAACTTGTCAACAGATTAAAGCTGAACATCAGAGACCGGTAGGGTTATTGCAGCCTCTAGAAATTCCCGAGTGGAAATGGGAGGACATTACCATGGACTTTGTGGTTGGATTGTCGAAGACCGTGGGTATGCATGACTCGGTGTGGGTGATTGTGGACAGGTATACTAAGTCCGCCCACTTTTTACCTGTGAGGACAACTTATATTGTGGAGCAGTATGCTGAGCTATATGTAAAGGAAATTGTTTGACTTCATGGGGATCCGAGGTTGATAGTATCTGATAGGGACCCCACCTTCACCTCCAAGTTTTGGGAGAGCCTGCAGAAGGAAATGGGTACACAGTTACAGTTTAGTACCGCTTATCATCCTCAGACAGATTGGAAATCTGAGAGGACGATTCAGATATTGGAGGATATGTTACGAGCCTGTGTGTTGGATTTTGGGGGATCTTGGAGTAGGTATCTCCCTTTGATTGAGTTCTCGTACAATAATAGTTATCAGGTGACTATTGGGGTGGCTCCGTATGAGTTGCTGTATGGAAGAAAGTGCAGATCACCGATACACAGGGATGAGACAGGTGAGAGAAGATATCTCGATCTTGAGATGGTTCAGAGGACAAATGAGGCAATTGAAAAGATTAGAGCTCGTATGTTTGCCTCCCAGAGTCGCCAGAAGAGTTATTCAGACCTGAGACGCAGGAGTGTGGAATTTCAGGTCGGTGATCATGTGTTCCTTAAGGTTTCGCCCCTGAGAGGAGTGAAACGATTTGGTGCTCGGGGCAAGTTGAGCCCTAGGTTTGTTGGCCCCTTCGAGGTTCTAGAACAAGTTGGAGAGGTGGCTTACAGATTAGCGATGCCTCCAGCTCTATCAGGGGTTCATAACGTGTTCCACGTATCCATGCTCCGGAAATATGTATCAAATACTACTCATGTGTTGAGCTATTAGAATTTGGAATTGGATCAGGATTTATCATACGAGGAGAAGCCTGTTCAGATCCTTGATAGAAAGGACAAAGTCTTGCGGAGCAAGACCATCGCCTTGTTTAAAGTGTTGTGGAGGAACAACAAAGTTGAAGAGGCAACGTGGGAACT
Source organism: Humulus lupulus (assembly GCF_963169125.1). Classification (NCBI taxonomy): domain Eukaryota; kingdom Viridiplantae; phylum Streptophyta; class Magnoliopsida; order Rosales; family Cannabaceae; genus Humulus; species Humulus lupulus. The sequence goes on along the minus strand of NC_084795.1, from coordinate 193,016,994 downwards.
TGAGTCTGTTATGCGGGAGCAGCATCCCGAGTTATTCAAGTAATTTCGAGGACGAAATTCTTGTAACGAGGGGATAGTTGTAACACCCCAATTTGCTAATAAGGTTTAGGACCTTGATTAGCGTTCCTGGAGGGCAATATGTGAATTAACATGTTAATATATGAATTTGAATGAATATGTGATTAGAATGCATGTTTAGGAGGTATAAATATGCATGTGGGCCCTGTTCGTATGTTAGGGGTAAAATGGTAATTCTATCCCGCTGAGGGAATAAATGTGATAATTGTATTATATGATTAGTACCACGTGTGGGTGGTGATATTATTGTGATGCACGTGTCGAGACGGTCCTAGGGAGCTAATTAGTTTAAATGTCACAACGGGATTAGACACCCGGCTCGGGAGGAGCCTAGGGGTATTTTGGGAATTTTATATATTGAGTTTGAGAATTAATGGGTTATGGTTAATGGTAAATGAGTAACTTGAGTGACCATTGGTAACTATAGATAGTAACAATTTTAGGTGAGGAAAATTGTAGATTAGTAAGGAATGTGAAATGTCTAGGGTGTCCTTGAGGTTTAGTTAGAAGGGGAATTAGATGGAAGGGCAAAGTGATCTTTTGGCAGGGATTTAGATAACTTCAGCTGAGGAAAAGATCATTCACGTTTTTCTCACTCAGGCAACTCAGTTTTTGCTAAAAGTAAAAGAGAACTCAGGGCAAAAAGGGAGAAAGGAAGGGAGTTGGGAATTTTCAGACTTCGGAGAAGGATCAAGGTGGTTTGAGGCAATTGAAGCCAAACAGAAATAAAGATTGGTCAGAGGTAAGTTACATCTCTGAAATCTCTGTGTTTTAGCAAGTTCTTATAGAATTTAGGTTGGAAATTGAAAGATGGTTTATGGCTGGTTTGTTTGAGAAATCAGTTTGTGAAACCAAAGGGTTTAGCTTGAAGCTGGAATCAAGGAAGCTTGAGGTTGAATTCTCCTCTTGAGGTAAGGATTCTATGCAATTCTGAGGTTTGTTTCTATTGTGGTTTAAGGAATTTGAAGCATGGTTTAGGTTTTATGAGCTTTGGTTTAAGTTTCTGGTTTAAACTTCTAAGATTTCAAACCAAAGTGTGATTTGAGTGATTATGTGTTTATGCTTGTTGTTGGTGTTTATAGGTTGTTAGATGGTTTATTTGAGGTTTTGGATTGATTTTGAGGTTTAGGTATGCATTGGGGTTGAATTGGGAGTGTTTTGGCTCTGGGAAAATGCAAGGGAAAACCCAGATTTATGGGCTCGCGAAGGGGCGCCGCGGCGCAAGGCCATTTTGGGTAGGGGAAAATTTCCATTTTTTGGCATTTTCCCCAGGGGCTTGGGGGATGTTTCCGTTGCATTGTTTAGGGAAATTGGAGGTCCCGGGAGTATGGGATTGGTCCCAGGAAGTGGTTTTGGATTTGTTAGTATTAAAGAGTGTTTTATATGGGTTGTGACTACGTTTTCGGAGAGGCTCGGGATAGAGGATCGTGCTCGTGACTTTGGTGCATTGTAAAGCTCGGGATACAGGTAAGAAAACTGTAGTACCCGTATAGCAGGGCATGGGCCCATAGTATTGTTGTAGGGCACAACCCTAGATTGTATTGCCTGTTAGGGTGTAGCTTTGATTGAATTGTTATATGATTGAATTTTGTTTGAGTTAAGCTATATGTGGTTATAGTTGAATGAACAGCAAAGGAGCCGAGAACGGCAAGGAGCCGGGAACGGCAAAGGGCCGAGAACGGCAGTGGGGCCGAGAGTAACATTGGGCACGCAGAGTGCATACCACCAGGGTGAGACCCCAATGGATACATGGGATATCCTTACATTGAAGACCAAGATCCCAAGCTTTGGTAATGCTTCTGGGACGGCATGGCCGTATATGTGTTTAATCTGATGGACTATCTGTTAATCTGAAATTTATCTGTTATAATGGTTACATAATATGCATATGCTATGTATTGTGTGAGTTTTCTTGCTGGGCTTCGACTCACGGTTGCTCTGTGTTGCAGGTAAGGGCAAAGAAAAAGTCAACCAGCCATGAGTATAGAGGGCGTGGGGCGGCACGTACATGTTTGGCCTACCCGACTGCTTTGGTTGGGGCATTTTGAGAAATGGCTGTATTAAATTGGGATTTTGATAGTTAATCATCTGTAAACCTATTTTGAGTAGTAAATATTTTATAAACCTTATTTTGGGATCCCAAATGTTAGACTCTTGGAATTTTCAATGAAATAGAGTTCTTTTAAAAGATTACAGCCTTGACTTTTTATTTAATTACACTTTTGTTCTAAAAACCTCGTTTAGCGAGTTATTTGCACATTCTAAACTCATTTAGTAACGGCTCTAAGGTAGTAGAGCGTTACACCAAGCATGTCCGGGATGAGACTAGGAATTGGGCCTTGAGTCCCATTTGGTTTTGAACCCCACAGACCAAGCATGTCCACCATGGGAATAGGCATTGGTCTTGGCGTCCCATTTGGGTTTGAACTTCCCCGTCCATGTATGTTTGGGATGGGACTAGGTATTGGGCCTTGCGTACCATTAGGTTTTAAACCCCCTGGACCAAGCATGTCCGGGAAGGGACTAGGCATTGGGACTTTCATTGCATTTGGTTTTACACCCCCCGGACCAAGCATATCCGTGATGGGACTAGGCATTGGGCCTTGCGTCCAATTTGGGTCTGAGCCTCCCGGACAATGTATGGCCGGGATGGGACCAGGCATTGGGCCTTGTGTCCCATTTAGCATTGAACCTCCCGGACTATGTATGTCCGACATGGGACAAAGAATTTCCCTATGCGTCCCATTTGGGTTTGAACCTCGTGGACCATGAATGTCTGGGATGGGACTTGGCTTTATGCCTTTCGTCACATTTGGTTTTAAATCCCCCGGACCAAGCATGTCCGCGATGGGAATAGTCATTCGGCCTTGCGTTCCACTTGGTTATAAGTCCCCTAGACCAAGCATGTCCAGGATGAGACTAGGAATTGCGCCTTGCATCCCATTTGGTTTTGAACCCCCCAGACCAAGCATGTCCAGCATAGGAATATGCATTGGTTATGGCGTCCAATTTGGGTTTGAACTTCCCAGACCATGTATGTTTGGGATGGGACTATGTATTGGGCCTTGCGTACAATTTGGTTTTAAACCCCCTGAACCAAGCATGTCCGGGAAGGGACTAAGCATTGGGCCTTTCATCCCATTTGGTTTTAAACCCCCCGGACCAAGCATATCCTGGATGGGACTAAGCATTGGGCCTTGCATCCCATTTCGGTTTGAACCTCCTGGACAATGTATGTCAGGGATGGGACTAGGAATTGTGCCTTACGTCCGATTTCGTTTTAAACCCCCCAAACCAAGCATGTCCGTGATGGGACTAGGCATTGGGCCTTCCATCCCATTTGGTTTTTAAACCTTCCAGACCATCCATGTTGGGGATGGGTCTGGGCTTTGTGCCTTGCGTCCCATTTGGTTTTAAACCCCCAGGACCAAGCATGTCCTGGATGGGACTAGGCGTTGGGCCTTGCATCCCATTTGGGTTTGAACATCTCAGACAATGTATGGCCGGGATGGGACTAGGCATTGGGCCTTGCGTCCCATTTGGTTTGAAACACCTCAAACCAAGCATGTTTGTGAGGGAACTACGCATTGGGCCTTCTGTCCCATTTGGTTTTAAATCCCCCAAGACCATTCATGTTGGGGATGGAATGGGCTTTGTGCCCTGTGTCCCATTTGATTTTCAATCCCCCAGACCAAGCATGTCCGGGATGGGACTAGGCATTGGGCCTTGCGTCCCATTTCGGTTTGAACCTCCTAGACCAAGCATGTCAATGATGGGACTAGTCATTGGGCCTTGCATCCCACTTGGTTTTAAATCCCCTGGACCAAGCGTGTTTAGGATGAGACTAGGCATTAGGCCTTGCGTCCCATTTGGTATGAAACCCACCAGACCAAGCATGTTTACCATGGAAATAGGCATTGGGCCTTGCGTCCCATTTGGGTTTGACCCTCCAGGACAATGTATGTTCAGGATTGGACTAGTGATTCGGCCTTGCGTCCCATTTGGTTTTAAACCCCCTGGAAATGGCATGTCCGGGATGGGACAAGGCATTGGGGATTTCATCCCCTTTGGTTTTAAACCCCCAAGATCAAGCACGTCCGGGATGGGACTAGGCATTGGCCCTTGCGTCCCATTTGGGTTTGAACCTCCAGGACCATGTATGTCTGGGATGGTACTACGAATTGTGCCTTGCATCCCAATTGGTTTTACACCCCCCAAACCAAGGATGTCCATGATGGGCCTAGGCTTTGGGCCTTGCGTCCCATTTGGTTTTTGAACCTCTCGGACCGTTCATATCGGTGATGAGGCTGGGCATTGTGTCTTGCGTTCCATTTTGGTTTGAACCTCCCAGACCATGTATGTCTGAGATGGGAATAGGAATTGGGCCTTGTGTCCCATTTGGTTTTATATCTCCCGGACCATGTATGTCCGGGATGGGACTGGCTTTGTGCCTTTTGTCATATTTGGTTTTAAATCCCCGGACCAAGCATGTACGCGATGGTACTAGTCATTGGGCCTTGCGTCCCTGTTGCTTTTAAATCCCCCCGACCAAGCATGTCCGGGATGAGATTAGGCATTGTACCTTACGTCCCATTTGGTTTTAAACCCCCTAGACCAAGAATGTCCAGGATTGGACTAGGCATTGGGCCTTGCGTCCCATTTGGGTATGAACCTCCCGGACCATGTATGACCGGGATGGGACTAGGAACTGTGCCTTGCATGCCATTTGGTTTTAAACCCCCCAAACTAAGGATGTCCGTTACTGAGCTAGGCATTGGGCCTTGCGTCCCATTTGTCTTTTAAACCTTTCAGACCATTCATGTTGGGATGGAACTGGACTTTGTGCCTTGCATCACATTTGATTTTAAACCCCTAAACGAAGAATGTCAGGGATGGGGCTAAGCATAGGGCCTTGCATCCCATTTGGGTTGGAACCTCTCGGACAAGGTATGGCCGAGATGGGACTAGGCATTGGGCCTTGTGTCCCATTTGGTTTGAACCACCCGGACCATGTATGTCAAGGATGGGACTAGGAAATGTGCCTTGCGTCCCATTTGGTTTTAAACCCCTGACCAAGCATGTCCGGGATAAGACTAGGCAATGGGCCTTGCGTCCCATTTGGTTTTTGATCCTCCCGGATCATTCATGTTGGGGATGGGACTTGGCATTGTGCCTTGCGTCCCATTTAGTTTGAACATCCCAGACCATGCATGTCTGGGATGGGAATGGGCTTTGTGCCTTTCGTCACATTTGGTTTTAAACCCCCTGGACCAAGCATGTCCGCGATGGGACTAGTCATTGGGCCTTGCATCCCACTTGGTTTAAATCCCCCGGTCAAAGCATGTCTGGGATGAGACTAGGCATTGGGCCTTGCGTACCATTTGGTTTTAAACCCCCCAGACCAAGCATGTCCAGGATAGAAATAGGCATTGGGCCTTGTATCCCATTTGGTTTTTGAACCTCTCGGATCGTTCATATCGGGGATGGGACTGGGCATTGTGCCTTGCGTTCCATTTGGTTTTGAACCTTCCGGGCCATGTATGTCCGAGATGGGAATAGGAATTGGGCCTTGTGTCCCATCTGTGTAACGCCTTACTACCTTAGATTCGTTACTAATTGAGTTTAAAATGTGCAGTTAACTCGCTCAGCGAGGTTTTTAGAACAAAAGTGTGATTAAAAAAACAGACAAGGCTGTAATCTTTAAAAGTATTTACAATTCAAAATAGATTTACAATTCAAGGCTGTCATTAAAGGTTCCAACAGTTTAACATTTGGGATCCCAAACCGAGGTTTGTAAAATATTTACAATTCAAAATAGATTTAGAGATGACTAATTATCAAAACATAGTTTAATACAGCCATTTCTCAAAATGCCCACAACCAAAGCAGTTGGGCAGGCCAAACATGTACGCACTGCCCCCACGCTCTCCGTACTCATGGCTGGTTGACTTTCACTTTGCCCTTACTTGCAAGACAGAGCACCCATGAGCCGAAGCCCCGCAAGAAAACTCATATAACACATAATATATGCATATCACACAATCACTATAGCAGATAACTCACAGTTAATCAGACAATCCATAAGATTTAAACACATATACGGCCATGCCGTCCCAGAAGCGTTACCAAAGCCTGGGTTCTCGGTCCACACCGTAAGGATATCCCATGTATCCATTGGGGTGTCACCCTAACCACAAGAACTCCATGTGCTAAGTCATATTCCCAGCCCCACTGCCGTTCTCGGCCATTCACCGTTCCCGGCTCCTTTGCCGTTCATTCTGCTATAACCACATATAGCATTCTCAAACAACAATCAAACATATAATAATTCATTTAAAGCTACATCCTAGCAATAATACAATCTAGGGCCGTGCCCTGCAACAACACTATGGGCCCATGCCCTGCTCTATGAGTGTTATAGTTTCCTTACCTGTATCCCGAGCTTTCCGATGCACCAAGGTCACAAGCACGGTCCTCTATCACGATCCTCTCCAAAATCCTAGTCACAACACATATTAAACACTTTTAATACTAACCAATCCATAAACCACTTCCCGGGACCAATCCAGTACTCTCGGGACCTCTAATTCACTAAAACAATGTATTGGAACCATCCCTCGAGCCCCCCGGGCAAAAGCCCTAAAAATGCAATATTTGGCTGTCAAAAATAACCTATGGTCGCGGCGCCCAGAAGATATCCCTAACCCTGATGCAAGCTTGCGCCGCGACACCAAAGAACAGGGTCGCGACACTCCTACGCTAACCCAGATTTTTGGGTTTTCCCCTGCATTTTTCCCTACCCAAAACAACTCCAACTCAACCCAAACAAGTACCTAAGCCCCAAAATCAATTTAAAACCCCAAATGAACCCTTTAACAACCTATAAAAATAAAAAACAAACTCAATTACACAATCACACTCAAAATCCATTCTTGAGTTTCAGATTTCAGAAGTTCAAACCATGACTTCTAAAACATAATCCAAAGCTTAAAAACTGCAAACCAAACTTCTAAAATCTTACCACACTACGTACGAAATTTAAACATGCTAAGGATTCATACCTCAATCAAAACTCAGCTTGAACTCTTCTTAATTCCAGCTTCAAGCCTCTTTATTTTGATTATCCTAACTGAATTTCCAAGTAAAACCAACCATATTTCCTTTAGGTTCCCACACTTAACCTCTGTAAATTCAAGCTTAATTTCAACAAAACCAGAGCTCAAATTCTTACCTTTGATCAATCCTTGCTCAAATTCGAATTTGGTTGCCTCAAACTCCCTTAATTCTCTCCTAGGTTTCAAGAATTCAGTTCTCCTCTTCTTCTCCTCTTTTCCTCTAGCTTTTCCCCCAATTTCAGCATAAACCAATTTCTAACTAAGTGTTATACGTGAATCCCTCAGCTGAAGCTATCTATCCCTAGCTAAATGACTATTCTACCCTTCAATAATTATCCTTCCTAACTAAACCTCAAGGGTACTTTTGTCCTTTCACCTATATTACAATTCTACCATTTTCCCATCTAAACTTATTACACTCAGTAGTTACTAATGCTTACTCAGGTTACTCAAACTCCAATAACCTCTAATTCTCAAATCTGTGAAATTCCCAAAATACCCCTAGGCTCCTCCCAAGCCGGGTATTAAAATCCCGTTGTGAATTTTAAGTTAACTAGCCCTCTAAGACTGTCTCAGCAAGTGCATCACATTAATGTGACCGCACTCACATGGTACAAATCACATAATACAATAATCACATTTATGCCCTCAGCGGGCTAAAATTACCAATTTACCCCTAACATGCAAACGGGGTCCACATGCATATTTATACCACCTAAACATGCATTCTAATCACATATTCATTCAAATTCATATATTATCATATTAATTCACTTATTGCCCTCCAGGCACGCTAATCAAGGTCCTAAACCTTATTAGCAACTTGGGGTGTTACAATCTGGGTTTGAAACTCCCAGACCATGTATGTCCGGGATGGGACTGGCTTTGTGCCTTTTGTCACATTTAGTTTTAAACCCCTGGACCAAGCATGTACGCAATGGGACTAGTCATTGGGCCTTGCATCCCAGTAGGTTTTGAATCCCCCCGACCAAGCATGTTCGGGATGAGACTAGACATTGGGCCCTACGTCCCATTTGGTTTTAATCCCCCTAGACCAAGCATGTCCAGGATGGGAATAGGCATTGGGCTTTGCGTCCCATTTCGGTTTGAGCCTCCTGGACCATATATGTTCGAGATGGGTCTAGGCATTGGGCCTTGCGTCCCATTTAATTTTAATTCCCCTTGACCAAGCATGTTTGATATGGGACTAAGCATTGGGCCTTGCATCCCATTTGGGTATGAACCTCCTGGACCATGTATGTCCGGGATGGGACTAGGAATTGTGCCTTGCGTGCCATTTGGTTTTAAACTCCCCAAACCAAGCATGTCCCTGATGGAACTAGGCATTGGGCCTTGCATCCCATTTGGGTTTTAAAACTCCCGGACCTTTCATGTTGGGATGGGACTTGGCTTTGTGCCTTGCATCGCATTTGTTTTTAAACCCCCCGGACCAAGCATGTCCGGGATGGGGCTAACCATTGAGCCTCGCATCCCATTTGGGTTGGAACCTCCCGGACAAGGTATGGCCGGGATGGGACTAGGCATGGGGCCTTGCGTCCCATTTGGGTTTGAACCTCCCGGACCATGTATGTACAGGATGGGACTAGGCATTGTGCCTTACCTCCCATTTGGTTGTAAACCCTAGACCAAGCATGTTCGGGATGAGACTAGGCATTGGGCCCTGCATCCCATTTGATCTTTTGATCCTCCTAGACCATTCATGTTGGGAATGGGACTTGGCATTGTACCTTGCATCCCATTTAGTTTGAACCTCCCAGACCATGTATGTTCAGCATGGGACTGGGCTTTGTGCCTTTCGTCAACTTTAGTTTTAAACCCCCTAGACGAAGCATGTCCGCGATGGGACTTGTCATTAGGCCTTGCATCCCACTTGGTTTTAAATCCCCCGGATCAAGCATGTCCGGAAAGAGACTAGGCATTGGGCCTTGCGTACCATTTGGTTTTAAACCCCCCAGACCAAGCATGTCCAGGATGGAAATAGGCATTGGGCCTTGCGTCCCAATTGGGAATGACCCTTCCGGACCATGTATGTTCGAGATGGGAATAGGCAATGGACCTTGTGTCCATTTGATTTTAAACCCCCTAAACAAAGCATGTCGGAGATGGGACTAGGCATTAGGCCTTTCAACGAATGTGCTTTTAAACCCCCCGGACCAAGCATGTCCGGGATTGGACTAGGCATTGGGCCTTGCGTCCCATTTTGGTTTGAACCTCCCGGACCATGTATGTCTGGGATGGGATTAGGAATTGTGCCTTGCATCCCATTTGCTTTTAAACCCCCCAAACTAAGCATGTCTATGATGGAACTACGCATTGGCCCTTCCGTCCCATTTGGATTTTAATCCTCCCAGACCATTCATGTTGGGGATGGGACTGGGCTTTGTACCTTGCGTCCCATTTGATTATAAACCCACTGGACGAAGCATGTTTGGGATGGGCTTAGGCATTGGACATTGCGTCCCATTTGGGTTTGAGCCTCCCAGACCATGTATGTCTGGGATGGGACTAGGCATTGTGCCTTACGTCCCATTTGGTTTTTAACCCCCAGACCAAGCATGTCCAGGGCGGGACTAGGCATTGGGCCTTGCGTCCCATTTGGCTATTGAACCTCTCAGACCATTCATGTCGAGGATGGGACTGGGCATTGTGCCTTGCGTTCCATTTGGGATTGAACCTCCCGGACCATTTATGTCTGAGATGGGAAAAGGAATTGGGCCTTGCGTCCCATTTGGGTTTGAAACTCCCGGACCCTGTATGGCCGGGATGGGACTAGCTTTGTGCCTTTCCTCGCATTTGGTTTTAAACACCCTGGACCAAACATGTACACGATGGCACTATACATTTTTCCTTGCGTCCCAGTTAGTTTTAAATCCCCCCGACCAAGCATGTCAGGGATGGGACTAGGCATTGGGCCTTGCATCCCATTTGCTTTTAAATCCCTCAGACCAAGAATGTACGGGATGGGACTAGACATTGGGCCTTGCGTCCCATTTTGGGTTTCCTCCTCCCGGACCATGTATGTCCGTGATGGGACTAGGAATTGTGCCTTGTGTCCCATTTTGTTTTAAATCGCACAAACCAAGGATGTTCGTGATGGGCATAGGCATTGGGCCTTATGTCCCATTTGGTTTTTAAACCTCCTGAGCCATTCATGTCGGTGATGGGACAGGGCTTTGTGCCCTGCGTCCCATTTGTATTTAAACCCCCAGACCAATCATGTTCGGGATGGAACTAGGCATTGTGCCTTGCGTCCCATTTGGATTAAATGAGTCTGGTGCTCTCCTCTTCTGCTCACTGGGGCCGCTGCGCCGACTAGGCCTAGAAGAAGAAGGCACTACCCTCCTGGTATCGCGCCTAGCAGCGCTATCCTTCCAGATCTGATCCTCAACCCTCTCAGCAGTGAGGGCTTTGTCTACCACTTGCGCATAGGTCGTCTCTGGAGCGATTGTAATACTCACGTCACGAGCGATCATTACATTTAGTCCCCGTATAAACCTATCCCTTCTGGCCGCATCAGTCGGCACTAGCTCTGGCGCAAACTTCGCCAATCTGTCAAATACCAGGGCGTACTCAGTGACAGATAACTTGCCCTGAGTCAGGTTATTGAACTCATCCGCCTTCGCAGCTCGAACGGCTACGCTGTAGTATTTCTCGTTAAAAATGCCCTTTAATTCTTCCCAAGTCATAGTTGCAGTATCCCTTCGCTGCCCTACTACCTCCCACCATATTCATGCATCATTTCTAAGCATATAACTGGCAGAATCAACCCTATCCCTTCCTTCAACCCTCATGAAGTTTAGGATCACAGACATCGTACTCATCCACTGCTCAGCCAGCAGTGGGTCTGCTCAGCCCTCAAAGGTAGGGGGTTGCTGTTTTCTGAATCTTTCATATAGAGGTTCCAACCTGTTCTCAGTCACAGGTTGAACCGGAGCCGGTGCTACACTCGGCTGTGGTGATATCACAGTGGCTGGTGGAGGAGTTGGTTGCCTCAACTGACTAAGCTCTTCCTCTGTTTTCTTCAACCTAGCCTCCATCTCGGCTAAAATCTGCTGCCAGTTCTGAGGAGCAGGTGGAGGGTCCTGCCCCTGGTTATCATCCTCGGCCTGAATGCCGCGGAGTCTCGACGATTGGCGAGGCATTGCAACTAAATGCCTGCAATCAGTGACACCGCTCATTAGGCATGATAACAAGGTCCAATTTCCACCTCTCAATCTCAACAACAACCAAGATCAATCGACCAAAATGTCATGCAAATATCATACAGCATACAATGGGCCTTGCCCTAGCATCATGCATATGTTATTTCAATCATCATGCTCGTAACAATCTAGGCAGGCACACAAAGCATTAAACACATATTCAAGAATATATCAATCGAACATACCAATCAACCCTGAGTCGAGCTTTTCAATGGCAGGGTGCGTACATGTTCGGTCAATCTCCAGAACAAATAAACCTTGGCTGGCTCTGATACCAAGTTGTAACGCCCTACTACCTTAGAGTCGTTACCAAGTGAGTTTAAAACAGAGATTGTGCATTTAATTGACTATAAGTGGTTTCTAAAACCAAAAGTGTGAAATAACCAGAGTTTAAGGTAAGGCTGTACTCTTTCAAAATGTTTAATTTCATTGAAAACGTTAAGTATCAAACACTTGGGATCCCAAAAATAAGGTTTACAAAACATTTACAACTCAAAAATAGATTTACAATAGGTTTGACTATCAAAAGAACGAGTTAATACAGCCATATACAAAACGCCCCCAACCAAAGCAGTCGGGCAGGCCGAACATGTACGCGCCGCCCCCACGCTCTCCATACTCATGGCCGGTTGACTGACTCCTTGCTTTTACCTGCCACACGGAGCACCCGTGAGCTGAAGCCTAGAAAGAAAACCCAAATAGTACATAACATATGCAAATAATATAGCTGGCATAATTCACTGATAAATAGGAAAACCATCATATTAAACAAGTACGGCCATGCCGCCCCAGAGGCCTTACCAAAGCCTGGGGTTTCGGTTCTCACCGCGAGGATAACTCATGTATCCCTTGGGTCCCACCCTGACTATAAGCATCCCATGTACTTGAGTGTTACTTCCGGCCCCACGGCCGTACCAGGCCTACGCCGCTCTCGGCCCTTGCCGTTCTTTTCATTATAATCACACATATAGTACATTCGAAATAATCATTCACACACATCATGATTCATTTAAGGCTAAACATTTGCACATAATACAATCTCGGGCCATGCCCTGCAATCATACAGTGGGGCCATGCCCTATTCTCGGGTGTTACGGTTTTCTTACCTTTAGCTTTCAAATGAGTTAGTTACGGGCGATACTCCTTGAGCGCGATCCGATCCTCGAGCCCTAGCTTAACACCTAGTCACAACCATGAAGAAAGACACCATTAACAACCTTAAATGAGCTTCCAAGCCAAGTTCTAGTACTCGGAACGTTGAACTTCACCAAATATGGTAAAAGACTCAACCCCGAGCACCCTAGGTTAAATTCCCAAGCCTAAAATCTCAAAATCCCAAAATCCCTTAAGCGTCGCGGCATAGGCCACCCATGCCGCGGCATGGCCCCCAAACAGAACCCCCAAAGGCTCAAAAATAGGTAAGGGCCGCTGCATTGCTTGCGCCATGCCGCGGCCCGCCCTACTTCTTCAGCATGCAACTTCTTCGAAGGGCCGCAGCTCACCAAGAACCATGCCGCGGCCCGACCCTTCGAACCCAGAAAAAAAACCACCATTTTACTCTCTAAACCTCACCTTCAACCATCCCAAACACATATCTCAACCCCAAAACTCAATTCCAAACTTCATATGAACAATCTAACAACCTATAGACACTAGAATCATGATCAAAACATCAACACACCCAAGATCCACACCTTTGATCTCTAATTTCAGCCACTCATACCAAAACCTTGAAAAGCTTAACTCAAGCATTAAAATCCTCAAATCAACACAGAAAACAACTTAAGTGTGTATAAAATCCATACCTCAAGTGAAGAATCCTCCCAACAAGCTTCCTTGATCTCCTCTTAAGCTCCCAATTCAGCCCTTCTACCCTTCCTCTTCTTTTCTTTTTACTTGCCCTAGCTCTTCTTTCTCCTTCTCTTTCTTCTCTTCAGTTTCTATCAAAGCATCAAGTGACCCCAAACGCCCAAACCGTACCCCCTATATCCCAGCTGAAAGTTTCATAATCCCCTTGCCAAAAGGCCAAATTACCCCTTCCTAATAATCCTCCCTCACTCAACCTTCAAGGGCACTTAAGTCTTTACACTTCTATTTCAATTCTATCACTTTCTATCTTAAAACTTGTTACCCACAGCAGTTACAAAAAGTTACCCAGGTTACCCAATAACTAACCACTCATTCTCAACTCAACTTATAAGATTCCCGAAGTACCCCTAGGCTCCTCCCCAGCCGGGTACAACTTCCCGTTGTGACTTTTAGACTAAATGGCTCACTAGGACCGTCACGATGCGTGCATCCTGACAATAACATCACACACACATGGCACAATTCACATAGTACAGTTATCACAGTTATGCCCTAACATGGCCAGATTATAATCATGCTCATTCTAAGACAATCAGGTCTACATGCATACTAATTCACATAGTCATGTATCTCAAATAATCAAATAGTCATATAACGTGCAATAAATCATAATCATGCATTAAACTCAATAAAGACACACACCAAATCCCATCATGCCCTCCAGGCACACTACTCCAGGCCCTTAAGCCTAGAAGTGAAATTGGGGTCGTTACACCGAGCTTCACAAAGACCTAGTCTCAACACGCATAAAACATCCTTTAATACTAATCAATTCAAAATCACTTCCCGGAACCAATTCCACACTCTCGGGACTCCCAAATTCCTAAAACAAAACATTGGAAACATCCCCCGAACCCCCGGAGCAAAAGCTCAAAAATGCAAAATTTCAAGTCCTGAAAATGGCCTAGCGCCGCGGCGCTACCCAAGAGGGCCGCGGCGCCCTGCCCAATAGGGCCACGGCGCCCTGCCCAATAGGGCCGCGGCGCCCAGCAAGTCAGAAGCCTCCCTCTGCCCAGAAATAGCCTCGCGCCGCGGCGCTCCTACGCGAAACCCAGATTTCTAGGTTTCTCCCTGCATTTTCCCCAAGCTAACACCACTCCAAATCATCCCAAGCAGGTACCCAAGCCCCAAAACCAAATCAAAACCCCACATAGACCATCTAACAACTCAGAAACATCATCAAAGAAACCCAAACACACAATCAAATCCCCAAAAATCCACATCTTTGATTTCAACTTCAGGCTACAGTTTTCTTACCTGTATTCCGAGCTTCCTGATGCACTAAAGCCGCGAGCACGGTCCTCTAACTCGAGCTTCACAAAGACCTAGTTAGAACACGCATAAAACATCCTTTAATACTAATCAATGCAAAATCACTTCCCAGAACCAATTCCACACTCTCGGGACTCCCAAATTCCTAAAACAAAACATTGGAAACATCCCCCGAACCCCCGGAGCAAAAGCTCAAAAATGCAAAATTTCAAGTCCTGAAAATGGCCTAGCGCCGCGGCGCTACCCAAGAGGGCTGCGGTGCCCAGCAAGTCAGAAGCCTCCCTCTGCCCAGAAATAGCCTCGCGCCGTGGCGCCCAAGAACAGGGCCGCGGCGCTCCTACGCGAAACCCAGATTTCTGGGTTTCTCCCTGCATTTTCCCCGAGCTAACACCACTCCAAATCATCCCAAGCAGGTACCCAAGCCCCAAAACCAAATCAAAACCCCACATAGACCATCTAACAACTCAGAAACATCATCAAAGAAACCCAAATACACAATCAAATCCCTAAAAATCCACATCTTTGATTTCAACTTCAGAAAATAAAAACCCAAAACTCAAACTTAAACCATGCTTAAATTCCTCAAACCATAACAGAAACAAGCCTTAAATTACATAGAACCCTTACCTTGAATGAAGAATCCAACCCTAAGCTTCCTTCATCTGCTAAGTCTCCAATTTCAGCTCCTCCACTCATCTTCTTCTTCTTCTTGCCCTAGCTTTTCTTCTAGCTTTTCTTCTCTCTATTCTTTAACAAAACCAAAATATGACCAAGCCCCAAACCGTGTACCCCTTATTACCCAGCTGCAACATATCAAATTCCCAGCCAAATGACCATTTTACCCTTTCATCAAAACCCTTTGCTAACTAAACCTCAAGGGCACTCTAGTCATTTCTCCTATATTGCAATTCTACCATTTCTTTCACCTAAACTTGTTACTCTCAGCAATAACTAATGGTTACCCAGGTTACTAAATCACCAATAACCAATAACCACTAATTCTCTACTTAACCACAAAATTCCCAAATTACCCCTAGGCTCCTCCCGAGCCGGGTATAAAATCCCGTTGTGACTTTTAAGTTAACTTGCTCTCTAGGACCGTCTCGGCACGTGCATCACAATAAAAATGCCACACTCACGTGGTACAAATCACATAATACAATTATCACATATATGCCCTCAGCGGGCTAAAATTACCAATTTACCCCTGTCACACAAACGGGGTCCCCATGCATATTTATTTCACCTAAACATGCATACTAACCACATATTCATTAAATTCACATAAATTAATGCAATAAAGCAATTATTGCCCTCCTGGCACACTAATCAAGGCTCCAAGCCTTATTAGCAAATTTAGGTCGTTACAATGTCCGTGATGGGACAAGGCATTGGGCCTTGCGTCCCGTTTGGTTTAAAACCCCCCGGACAAAACATGTCCGGGAAGGGACTAGGGATTATTCCTTGCATCCCATTTGGTTTTAAACCCACCATACCAAGCATGTAAGGGATGGGACTAGGCATTGGGTCTTGTGTCCCATTTGGGTTTGAACCTCCCGGTCCATGTATGTTCGGGATGGGACTAGGCATTGTGCCGTGCGTCCCATTTATTGTTAAACCCCCCGGACCAAGCATTTCTGGGATGGGACTAGGCATTGAGCCCTGCGTCACATTTGGGTTTGAACTTCCCGGACCATGTATGTTCGGGATGGGACAAGGCGTTGGGCGTTGCGTCACCTTTAGTTTGAAACCCCCTGGACCATGCATGTCCGGGATAGGACTAGGTATTGGGCCTTGCATCCCATTTGGTTTTAAATCCCCCGGACAAAGCATGTCCGGGATGGGACTAGGCATTGGGCCTTGCACCCCATTTTGGGTTTCAACCTTCCGGACCATGTATGTCCAGGATGGGACTAGGAATTGTGCCTTGCGTCCCATTTGATTTTAAACCCCCAGACCAAGCATGTCCAGGATGGGACTAGGCATTGGGCCTGGCGTCCCATTTGGTTTTTGAACCTCTCAGACCATTCATGTCGGGGATGGGACTAGGCATTGTGCCTTGCAGTCCATTTGGGTTTGAACCTCCTAGACCATGTATGTCTGAGATGGGAATAGGAATTGGGCCTTCCGTCCCATTTTGGTTTGAAACTCTCGGACCATGTATGTCCGGGATGGGACTAGCTTTGTGCCTTTCATCACATGGTTTTAAACCCCCATAACCAAGCATGTACGCGATGGGACTAGTCATTGGGCCTTGCATCCTAGTTGGTTTTAGATCCCCCCGACCAAGCATGTCCGGGATGGAACTAGGCATTGGGCCTCTCATCCCATTTTGTATTAAATCCCTTGGACCAAGCATGTCTAGGATGGGACTAGGCATTGGGCCTTGCATCCCTTTTTGGGTTTCAACGTCCCGGACCATGTATGTCCGGGATGTGACTAGGCATTGTGCCTTGCGTCCCATTTGGTTTTAAACCCCCAGAGAAAGCATGTCTGGGATGGGACTAGGCTTTGGGCCTTAAGTCTCGTTTGGTTTTTGAACCTCTCGAGCCATTCATGTCGGGGATGGGACTGGGCATTGTGCCTTGCATTCCATTTAAGTTTGAAACTCCTCACTTCAGGAACATTGCTCGGTCTAGGCCAATCTCTAACTGCCACAATCTTACTTGGATCAACCAAAATCCCCTCCTTACTGACGATATGACCCAGAAATGTAACTTGTGGTAACCAGAACTCGCACTTACTGAACTTAGGATATAACTTATGCTCCTTAACCGTTGTAAAACCAACCGCAGATGTTGCTCATGCTCTGTCTCTGACTGAAAGTACACGAAGATGTTGTCGATGAACACAATCACCAACTTATCCAAATAATCCTTGAAAACCCTATTCATCATATCCATAAAAGCTAATGGGGCATTGGTTAATCCAAAGGACATAACCAGAAATTCATAATGTCCATACCTCATTCGGTAAGTGGTCTTTGGTATGTCATCCTCTTTAATCCTTAACTGATGGTAACCTGATCGGAGGTCTATCTTGGAAAACACTGTTCTTCCCTACAACTGATCAAATAAATCATTGATCATAGGCAGTGGATGCTTGTTCTTAATTGTTAACTTATTCAGCTCCCTGTAATCAATACACATCCTAAGAGATCCATCTTTCTTCTTGGCAAACAACACGGGAGCACCCCATGGTGAGAAAATCATTCTGATGAACCCCAAATCAAGTAACTCTTGCAACTAAATCTTCAACTCAGTTAGCTCTGCTAGAGCCATTCTATAAGGTGTCCTAGGTACTGGCTCCGCCCCTGGCACCAATTCTATAACAAAATCAATCTCCCGCTGCGGTGGCAACGCTGAAAAATCTGCTGGAAACAAATCCGGGAACTCACACACCAATCTAGTTTCTCCCGGTCCAACCAACACCACCTTAGAGGTATCCACAACGCTCGCTAGGAATCCTATGCAATCTTCCCGTTAGGAACATGTAGCAAGCACAAGCTACCCTCTTATTTCCTTGAACCATCATAAAATCTAGAATTGAGGAAATCATATTTATCCACTGCTCTGCTCGCAGTGGGTTTGATCCACCTTCAAAGGTGGGAGGATGTTGTTTCCTGAATCTCTCATACAAAGGTTCCCACTTGTTCTCCATAGCATATTGAACCGGCACTGGCGCCACAACCTGGTGCACTGGCAGCCCAGTGACCTGAGGTGATGTCTGCTACCTCAACTATCGAAGCTCTTCCTCTGCTCGTTGCAGTCTTGCTTCCATCTCGGCAAACATCTTTTGCCAAATCTGTGGGGCAGGTGGAGGGTCCTGACCCTGGTTGTCATCCTCGGCCCAACTGCCGCGGAGTCTAGATGATTGTCGAGGCATCTCAATAAATATGCCTGCAACCAACGACGGCGCTCATCAGGCAATATAAAAACATTCATAACCACCTCCCAAACACATCAACCAACCACAGACAGTAATTCACATAACGTACAGATAGCATAAAGCACACAACGGGCATGCCCTGGCATCATGTATATGTTAACTCATTCATCATGCTCTATATAAAATAAGTAGGCAAACAGGGCATTCAAGCACATATTCAAGCATATTAGTCAATCATACCAACCAACCCTGAGTCGAGCTTGTCACTGACATCGAGCGTACATGTTCGGTCAATCTCCAGAACCATAAACCTTGGCTCGCTCTGATACCAACTCGCTAATTGAAGTTTAAGTCAAAAGTGTAATTAAATCATAAACAGAGTAAAAAATTCGAAAATAATTTCAATTACTGAAAAACATAATGTGTTTGACACTTGGGATCCCAAAAATACTGTTTAGAAATATTTACAACATATAAGTACAAACCAAGTCGACTAGACGACAAAATCTAGGTTTTAATACAATCATCTCTCAAAACCACTGGTTGTGGCAGCCAGGCAGGCCAAACATGTACGCGTCGCTTCACGCTCTCCGTACTCATGGTTGGTCGACTTTCCCCTTGCCCTTACTTGTACCACAGAGCACCCGTGAGCCAAAGCCCAGCAGGAAAACCCTTACAAGCAGAAAACATATGCATAACAAACACTCATCATATAAACAGGCCATCAATAGGCTAAACACATACGGCCATGCCGTCCCAGGCGCTTTACCAGGCCTTGGGTTCGCGATCCACACCGTGAGGATATCCCAGGTATCCTTTAGGGTCTCACCCTGGCAACTCGCACTCCACGTGTTCAATGCTGCTCCCGGCCCCTTGCCGCACTCGGTCTTGCACTCCACGTGCCTAACGCTGTTCCCAGCCCCTTGCCATTCCCGGCCTTGTCGACCTCGGCCTGCGCCATTCCTGGCTTTTGCCAAACATTCACACATTCGCATTCATAACATAATAAAGCATATACTGAACATGAACAAATTCTATCAAAGGGCTACGCCCTGCAATACAATCATATAGGGCTCTGCCCTGCATACAAGATCTATGGGAACAGTGGTTTCCTTACCTGAGTCCAGAGCTTTCCAAGCACCGATATCCCAAGCACAGTCCCCTAAACTGAGGCTCGCCGAAACCCTAGTCACAACACATTAACAATATTATTCAATCAAGTTATAATCCATTAAATAGCTTTGAGTTACAATTCTAATCTCTGGGACCTTGAATCCTATCAATCCGGGTGATAAAATCCATCCCGAGCCTTAGCAAATAGGTTCCTAAGTCAAAACCCTCACGTAACCCTGCACCTTGAACTAGGGTCGCAGCCCAACCCCACAAGTGTTGCAGCTAGCCTCAAAACAGAGGCTATCACCTCCCTGAAACACGCACGGGCCACAGTGCACTTGGCCAAGCGCCGCGGCATGCCTCGAGCCCCATGCTCGTACTGGAGTCTCTAAGCATTGGGGTCTCCATAGGAAAGAGATACCGCATCGAGGTATAGGGAGTGAGACACTTGATGCATGTAAGGGTCGTGACGTGAGGTGGGGCTCTCGGGTCCTTGGCGTGAGATGCCCGAAGCACCTCAAGGCCACCCACGGACATAGGTGATAGGTGTGCCAGACGGTCCTAGGGGCTCGAGACGACGTGGCCTCGCCAGATGTCTGGGTGTACGAGGTGAGATGCCCCCTCGCGAGGCCCTTGGAGGCGCGACTCTCGTGGTGCAGGGCTTCACGTCGGGTGAGACAGGTCAATCTTGTGAAGGCCTTGTGTGAGGCCTGGGTCTTTCAGGATCATGTCAAATTTGCGGTGCTCACACTTGCCCCCCAGTCTAGGGGAGGACCTTTAGGTGCTCTGGTAGACTCTTCTCTTTAATTTTTATAAATTGGCTCCCATGCCAAACCTATTATTTACACTTCATCTCCTTAGCTTAGTGGCATTTAGATCCTTCCTCCTCTCAAGAGGTAAGGGGTTCAATCCCCCACAACCTCACTTTTGCTATAGTTTCCTCCTTTTTTATATATATATTTGAGCTAATTTTTGGTATGTCTCTATCCCTTCATATAGTTGGAGGCTAACACATCTTTTCTGTTTATTTTTGCAGATGCGTACTTTCGACCATTTGGCTCTTTTTGACTGTGACGGTACTTTTGGCCCCCAACCTCCTTTTGACCACGACATTGTCTCATTTTTCTTGCATAAGGTATATTCTCTTTTTCCCTTATGTTTATTGGGTCCACATTAGCACCACTCGGGATGGGGTACTTTGACCTAAGCCCGTCGTGAGTTAGCCTGGAGGCATGCCCCTTTATTCTCACCCCGTAGCGGGTCATTTAGAGTGTTTGTGCCTAGAAGTTTTGAGCCCATTCCTTTGTGTTTTTTAGCAATCCTCTCATTTATACGTGAACCCTTTTTGCTTTCGGGACGAGGTCTCATGGAAAGAGAAGGTCCGTTCGGCATTCCTCCGGGGGTTGAGTTGGTTGACTTGTCTTCAGACTTAGAGTCCCTTGAGGAAAACCCTTACCAGGACCATGACACCATAAGGCAGGCCCGTATTCGTCATCTTGAGCACATGGCTGAACTTAGGCGTAAAATTTGGGTGGTAGAGGGTGAAATTGACTCGGTGTTGAGAGGAGACGGAGCACCTTTCCCTCCTGACCTTAGTGACCATGTAGCGAGCCTTATGGTGACCCTTTTAGATTTGCAGGGGGAGCTGGATTTTCTGGAGGGACACCTTCGGCCTGAGCCTTCTAGCCCATCCTTGCCTGATAACTGTCATGGGGCTGCTTCTGCTTCTCTTCAGCCCTTACTTTTGATCTTCCCTAGCTTAGCGCTTCCGCAGCTGGTGCCCCAGTGGAAGACTCTTGCAAGGAAGAGAAAATGGAGGGTCAAGTGTTCTGTCTCTTCCTCACCTTTTTCTTTTGGTTTTGCAGATATGCCGAAGGGAGGACGACGATAGGTGTCCATTAATGAACAGGACTATGCCCCCCTATTGGCATCCACCCTGGTGTCCCACGTGTCTGAAAATAAACTGATGGGAATTGTAAAACACTACCGTGTTCATTCGGAGTACGCATTATACACCCCTTCGAACAAGTGTCGGGCTGACTGCCCTAGTCCCGGCTTCGTGGCCCTTAGCGAGCATATCTTGAAGGCATGTGGTACCATCCCATTACACCCGTTCTTCATTGCGATCCTCAACTACTTTGACCTTGCTCCACTTCAGCTGGCACCCAACAGTTGGCTGACCTTGAGCTGCCTCTTTATCGCGTTTGTGGAACTTGCCAAACATGCTCCTACGGCGCTAGAGGTGCACTTCCTATACAATCTTATGCCATCTCCCAAATTCAAGGGCTTTTATTACCTACAAAAGGCCAATAATGAAGTCCCTTTGATAGAGGGCACAGTGTCCAACCCGGGGTCCTCGAAGCAGGACTTTTTCTTTGTGAAAGGCCCTCTTTCTGTTCGTGAGCACTTCCGTTCTGCTCCCAGTAAGTACCTCGAGCCACCTTTTCTTCTCTTTTTTCTTTTTTCTGAAACTTATTGTTTTATAACTTATGTTTGTGTCAAAAATGGTGTGGATCATGCAGAGCCGTTCACCATACCCGTAGTTGTTGGGTCGGAAGCCAATTTCGTGAATGATCTTATCAACGCTGACCCCACTGTGAAAAAGGCTGCATATCTATTCACTGTGGAAAATCTTAACCTTCACAAGCTGTCCCCGCTTTCAGATCCCAGGTTGTTGTGGACTATTTCTGGGTCCAAGAGGATGAAGGCTGCCTCGGCTGAGCCTTGTCTGGGTGAAGGTGAGGCTGAGGATGTGCCAGAGGGAGTCTCCCTTGGACACGGGCAACCTTACCAGCTATCCTCGTCCCCCGGGTGATGTCCTCCCTTTGTCCCTATCGACTCGGACATTGCTTCCCAATCCCAAGGTAAACAGGCCATACCAGGGCATTTTGTTTGCCCTGACCCCGCAGACTTTGACACTTTTCCTCAGGTTCCTCTCGACCCAGGTCCATCGGGGGATTACTTTCCCGTTCTTCCTGCACCCCCACTTGATCTTCCCAGGGCTCATTTTTCCAATTTTCCTGCGCCCCCTCCTGTTTCAGTGAGTGGGTCGTCTGTCCTTACCCAGCCACGTTCCCTTGACTCGGAAGGGGTGACCTGGGTGGGTCGTATGGCGGTATCTTTCGGGCGGCGGTATGTCCAGATCACCTCAGACCTCCCAAAGCTGATTGGAGTGGTCTTGGGAGTATCGCCATGTCGGATCTTGGAGAGACTTTGACGCGCACTACTGCTTGGGTGATTTCATACACCTTGTGTCAGCCTTATATATATATATTTTTGTTACTTATCATTGTTGTTGTTATCTTTCTTGTGCAGGACTATACCGTGGCTCAGCGGTTTACTGACTCGACTCACAACCTTTCTGCATCGAGTACTGAGAGGGACCGTCTTGCGGCCCGGGTCTAGGAGCTCGAGAGAGAGCTTGATGAAACCAAGTCTAGGCTAAAAGAGGCCCGGGCAAAAATTTCTGCCTCATTAAAATGGAAGAACAAGGTGGTTCTCAAGGCCATGATGTTGCAGGAAAGGGTCACCAGCCAAGAGGGCAAACTCTAGGGTGCCAAGGCTACCGCGGCTATGCGCAGGAGAGGGTCGCTTCCCTAGAGGCTGAACTTGAGGTTGCTAAGGCTGATGTAGTTGCATCGCAGGAGAGGGTTGCCTCCTTAGAGGCAGACAGGGCAGCCATTGAGTATAGGTCTATAGAGCGCGCCCTCTATGGTGTATGGAGGCAGGATCCAAACATCGATTTCTCCTCCTTTGGCAAGCATGCCGTCGCCCAGGCAGCTGGGTGGAATGCCCGGGGCAGGAGGCCCTGAGATCGTCATTTCATAGTCTTTTCCAGTTAGCCCACTGTGGGTGTATGCTCATTTGAGCCTTGTTGTGCTTGTAATAATAATTTTTTTTTAAATCTTGCCATGTTACCAAGACTCTTTTTTAATATATACATACGCGGTTATTCATCTCTTATTCCTCTTTGTTTGAGGTCTTTTTGAGCCTGTATGATGGGGTTTGGTAGGTTCCCCTCTTTTATTTATCAGGCTAGAGGTCCTTTGGAGCCCATGTGAAAGGGTTCAATGTGTCCTTTTTTGGTGCCCCTTGACTATTTCTATATGGATATTTTGACCCCTTGGAAACTAGCTATCCTTTTATGTATTTTTGCGCAAGCTTATTATTTTTTGCGAGAAGCGTCCTTCTCGTCATTATTCATAGTACTATTTTTGCAAGGGTCTCTTTCAGGATCCTTTTTGGCTAGACGGCTTGGTGGCCGTTCTAGGCTTATCGACGGGTACTCCTTCTGGGGCTTCTCCCTTTGAGAGAGTATCTGCCTTTATTTGGGAGCTTGTTGTTTTTTTTTTAAGACCTTTTGGCCTCCTTGATGTTCATAAGGGTAGCTACTCCTTGTGAACTTCAGGAGATGCCTTGCAAGGTCTCCTCCATGTTTGTTAGGGTTCACCATGCATTTTTTGAATAATTCGTTTAAGGCCCTGATATAAGGGGTCCTTTTGGGTTTCTCCTGATAGAGAGTCCTTTTTAGGATCCTCCTGATAGAGGGTCCTTTTTAGGATTCTCCTGATATAAGGAGTCCTTTTAAGGATCCTCCTTTTTAGGAGCCCTTTTGAGGATCCTCCTGAGAGAGGGTCCTTTTTAGGATACGAGGAGTCTCTTTAAGGAACTTGTTTAAGGCCCTGATATAAGGGGTCCCTTTTGGGTTCCTCCTTTTTAGGATTCTCCTACTTGTTGTATGCTTTGCCTCTTGTCCTACCGCCCAAGTGCTTGGTGAAATTTATTTCAGCAAGCACTTTCGTGGGTGCTATAGAGAAGAAGAATGACACATGAAGTTGCGAATAGTTTCATTGACAGTATGTGGTTTACAACGACATATAAAAAAGGGTTACATCTAATTGGGAGGTTACCTAGGTAGCCTTTTTGATTCTTACTCACTAAGCTAACATAACAAGGAACACACTAAACATAGGTCTTCTTTGCATCAGGTGCAAAAGCGTCACTGGTAGCATTTCTTGAGGTGTCCCGTAACTCGTGGGTTGAACTCGTGTGGATTGCGCCTTCATACAAAACCATTTCCATCAGCCCCGATTGTTTTGTGGCCATGCGGAGGGACATGTTATAGCATTCCCTCGCTTCCTTCTGCTCCCCTTTCATGCATGCTACTCCCCCAGGGGTTGGGAATTTCATAGCTAGGTGATACACAGAAGTTATCGCCTTCAATTCTCTCAG
The DNA here is from genome assembly GCF_963169125.1 of Humulus lupulus. Classification (NCBI taxonomy): domain Eukaryota; kingdom Viridiplantae; phylum Streptophyta; class Magnoliopsida; order Rosales; family Cannabaceae; genus Humulus; species Humulus lupulus. Next base: position 192,992,204 of record NC_084795.1, on the reverse strand, counting down.
AGAGGGTCTCCCTAATACCGCATTGAAGGCTGAGGCGCAATCCACCACGAAAAAGTTTTCCATTATGGTGGTTTGCCTGGGTAGTTCCCCCATGGTGAGGGCTAATTCAATTGCACCTAGGAGCTGTATCGAGTCCCCTGTGAACCCGTAAAGGGAGGTATTGTAGGGTTTCAGGTGTCAGACGCTGAGTCCCATCTTCTCCAAAGCGGGGCGATGCAGGATGTCTATAGAGCTTCCATTATCCACTAGGACCCGATGTACTCTCATGTTCGCAAGCTGGACAGTTAGCACTAGGTTGTCATTATGAGGGAAATGTACCCTCTGCGTGTCTTCTTCAGTGAAGGTTATCCAGTCATTCTTGCCCTTGAAACTCTTCGGGGGGCGTTGCTCCAAACTTAAGACGCACAGTGGAGGACTTTGTCTAGCCTCCTTTGCATATTTGTCTCGTCCCTTCCTTGAATCGCCTCTGAATCCTAGTCCTCCAAAGATGGTCCTGACCTCTCCCTATACTTCTGGGGCCACCTCTCGCGCCCTTGGCGGGGATGCTCCTTCTTCTGGCCTCTGGTTCTCCTTGTGCACATATCTGCCCAAAAGTCCCCTGCGGATGAGCTCCTCGATTTCCACCTTCAAATGGTTGCATTCCGCGGTGGTGTGACCGATATCTTTGTGATACTGGAAATACTTGCTGGGGTCTCTTTTAGGCCGATCTTTTTTAATTGGCGGGGGCCTTTTGAAAGGGACCTAGTTTTCGTTCGTAACGAAAATATGCTCTCTCACATGGGTGAGGTCAGTATAAAAGGTGTGGGGGCCCTGTATGCGCTCATCACAGTGTTGATGCTTCTGGGGTCGATCATCTCTCGTTCCCTCATAGACCCCCTTCTTTTTTGCAGCGCTTTGGTTATCTTAGATCGAAGGTTTTGGGGGTGACTTGCCTTTTCCAACATTCAAGCTGTCGTGACCATCCTCCACGCGAATATATTTTTGTGCTCGCTCGTAGAAATCATCCAAGTCAGTGACCTCCCTCTTAAGCATGTTATCCCATAACTTGCTTCCCGGTCGCACTCTAGCTGTGATGGCCATTTTTAGCTCTCGGTGGGTCAAGCTCCCTACTTTAGCTGCCTCCATATTGAACCTGTGAATGTAGCTCTTTAGACTCTCATTTTCTCCTTGCTTCGCATTGGCGAGGATGGTGCCTGGCATCGTGTAGTCCCGTATGGCGTGGTGCTGCTAGAGGAGTTCATCAGAAAACTGTTGCCAGGATCTGATGGACCCCGGTCTAAGTCTTTTGAACCATTTGTATGCAAGTACTTTCAATGTGACAGCGAAGCAGTGGCATCTAGCCCCGCTACTAATTCCCCTCAGTTTCATCAGATCATTAAATGCGTCCAGGTGGTATTTTGGATCTGTGCTTCCTTCGTAGGGGGTCATATGGGGCTCCTTAAAGTTAGCTGGGAGTCGGATGGCTTGGATCTCCTTGATGAAGGGCAACTCATGGTCAAACTCATCCTCACAGGCTTGACCTCCAGAGGCAGTGATGATTTTGCTCCATAGGCTTCTCATTTCCATGTCTAGGTCTTGTCTCCTCTTTCTCAAGGAATCTCTCAGCGTTGATGGGTTAGGATCCCCCCTTCCTTCGCCTTCCTGGGGTGCCGCAGGGGGTGTGGTCCTTTTACCCGCCCTCTTTTTTTCAAGTTCTTCTTGTAGATCTGAGGTGACCTCGACATCATTACGAGGGGCAGCATTGGTCTTTGGCCCTGGCCCCTGGGGCTACTTCGGTGGTCCGAGGCATTCATGCTGCTTCGACCGGGGGGTGTTACTAGTGGAGAGTCGGGTCCGTCCATCATCTACTGGGACTGTGGTTTCTACCCCCTCCTTGCCTCTCTCTTTCCACTTAGGGAGTGTCACGTGTGATCTCCCTAGCAACAGGCCATTTAGCACCTCTTGCATGTTCTCCAGGGTGGTTTCTAGCCTCTGATTCTTACGGTGAAGTTCTCGTATCTCATCTTCATAGAATTGAGACTTAGAACTCGAGGTCACGGAGTGGAACCAAGGGTGCTTAGCAGCCCGGCGCTTCGATGGGCCTGGATCCTGCCGACCGGGGTTTAGCACCTGCGACGGTCTTTTGAGGCAGGAACTCATCGGGGCCCTTTCTAGGGCAACCACAAACATTGGGCGATCCTCTTCAAGTGGGACTGCCGGGGATGAGGCCTCCCTTTTGTCTTTGGGCACCTCAGGCTCCCTTGGTGCCTCCATGTTTGCAGCTGGAGGAGGATCATTCATGGAGGCTTTTAGTTGACCTCCGTCAAGGTGGACCTCCACCTCGCGCGGCTCTCTCAACCGTTTTGAACGTCGCGACATTTTTTCTTATCGGAATCGACGGAAGAACAGTGACTTGCAATCTATCCTTCCCACAGACGGAGCCAAACTATTGACGGTGAGAACTCGTCAACCAAGTTAAGTTAGAAAAATAGAAACGTAGAGATTATCAAGAGAAAAACTTTAAAGATCTGATCGGAAACTCAAAGAACAGTTGCAGAAGAAAAATGGTGAACTGAATTTGTATTTCTTATGGTGTAGTGCTACAGTGTTTTTTCCAACCCCCTTCCATGTGGAAGTGGGGTTCATTTTATAGTGGGCTCTAATGGCCCTGGATAAATTGTGGTCCAAGGGACCAGGTGGTACGCAAGTACACTGTTAGGAGAGTGGTATCAGGGGTAGTGGTGTTGGTTCCAGTACATGGCCAGGTACCATGAGGATGTCTCCACTACTTGATTCGTACGAATGTCAAAGGAGTGGTGCCAGGCATAGTGGTGTAGGTGGTGGTGGTGTCGACTCTGACATCTGGCCATAGACACACAGGCCATGCCCTCTCTCCTAGTACTCCCACTACTTGTCTGGCGTGAGTATTTGGATCGGGCATACGGAGTCCTGCAGGTCGTACCCCGTACAATATCGTACTAGTAGGATCCTTTCGACTCATACTGGAGCCTCTAAGCATTGGGGTCTCCATAGGTCTTCGTAAGAGATACCGCATCGAGGTATAGGGAGTGAGACACTTGATGCATGTAAGGGTCGTGGTACGAGGTGGGGCTCTCAGGTCCTTGGTGTGAGATGCCCAAAGCACCTCAAGGCCACCAACGGACATAGGTGATAGGTGTGCGAGACGGTCCTGGGGGCACGAGACGAGGTGGCCTTTCCAAATGTCTGGGTGTGCGAGGCGAGATGCCACCATGCGAGGCCTTTGGAGGCGCGACTCTCGTGGCGTAAGGCCTCCCTCGCGAAGCCCTTGGTGGCCCGGCTCCCCTGGAGTAAGGCCACCCTCGCGAGGCCCTTGAATGGCACAGCTCTCGTGGTACGGGGCCTCCCTCGCGAGGCCCTTGGTGGTGCGCCCCTGGTGTGTGAGACACCCCCTCGCGGGGCCTTTGTAACGACCCCAATTCGCTAATAAGGCTTAAAGGCCTTGATTAGTGTGCCTGGAGGGCATATTGGGATTTATGTGTGACTTTATTGAGTAAAATGCATGGTTATGATTTAAAGCATGTTATATGACTATTTGACTATTTGAGATGCATGACTATGTGTATTAGTATGCATGTAGGCCCTGATTGTGTTAGAAGGGCATAATTGTAATTTTGGCCATTTTGGGCATAACTGTATTGATATGTGCTGATTGTTGAGACCACATTGTGATGTGGATGTATCTGTGATTTGTGACTCGAGACGATCCTAGAGAGAGCAGACTAGCGGAGAAGTCAAGGCGGGGATTTATACCCAGCTCGAGGTGAGCCTGAGGTATAAATAGGAATCTGATGAGTATAATGGGGTCTATTTTGATATCAAGGAATATTATTTGGTGATTTATCAGGTATTGGGAAGCAACGGGAAAATATTAGAGACACTTGAGGAATTAGCGGGAATTGGGTAAAATGACTAAAATGGCCCTACATGGACAAAAGGGTTTAGAATTAATAGGGAGGTCATTTTGGTCAATTGGCTTCTTAGAGATAAGTTTATTGAGGCTTTATATACTTAGTGGGATTGATAGAGAGAGTTAGATGGCTGTGGAAAAGAAAGAAAAAGGAAGAAAAAGAAAAAGAGAGAAAACTGAGGGGTTTTTCCAAAAGGGGCGGTTTGTGGATTCTAGCACCATTTCTCTTCAAATTTCTTGGAGCAAAGCACAGTGGAGAGCTAGGATAGGCTGAGCATCAAGGATCCTAAGCTAGACTTGAAGATTTGGCAAGGGATTAGCAAGAACACATCAACTTTAGAGGTAAGTTTTAGGGTTTTCAGTTTTTGGGTTTAGCTGGTTTAAGTTGTGTAATTAAGCTTAATGATGGGAAATTTAGGGGAATTTCTGGTCAAGCTTTGAGGAAGGGCAAACTAAGGAGGTCTAGGAATTGAATCAAGGTCGAAATTGCATCAACGGTATGAATTCTAAGCCTTTAACTTTGATGTTTGACTGAATTTCTGGGTTTAGGGTTAATCATGGTAAATTTTGAGATTTGGGATGAATGTGCTTGGGTTTTGAGGATTTGGGATGCTTGGGATGAGTGGAGAGTGTTTATGAGCTTGATTTTGAGTTTGGTAAAGATTTGGGGAAGTTTGGGTTGAGATTGGCTCAAAGAAATGGCAGAAAAAGAATTTGGGAGTTGCCTTCCTGCAACTAGCGCTACAGCGCTAGTCTTTGGGCGCTGTAGTGCTAGGCCCTGTTTCTGGGTGGTGCGGTTCTACTTGTAGCGCTATAGCGCCCTCTTTTGAGTGCTGTAGCGCTACCCTGTTCCCAGAAAGGGATTTTTGGGTTATTTTTAAGGGATTTTGACCTAGGGTTCGGGGTTCGATTCCACCATCTTGTTTTGTGGATCTAGGACTTCCTGGGGGCTCGGGATTAGTCCCGAGGCTAGGTTTTCGGACTTGAGGTTCGGTGATGACTTTGACCTATGGCTGTGTTTAGGTGTGCGCTAGGGCTCGAGTGGGATCATGCTCAAGGAGTCAAGTGATGAAAGCTACCAAATTGACAGGTAAGAAAACTATAGCACCCGTAGGACAGGGCATGGGCCCATAGTGTGATTGCAGGGCACGACCCTATATTGCATTACATGTTAGGGTGCAGACTTAATTGAATTGATATCAGGGCACGACCCTATATTGCATTACATGTTAGGGTGCAGACTTAATTGAATTGATATCAGGGCACGGCCCTATATTGCATTACATGTTAGGGTGCAGACTTAATGGAATTGATATATGTTTGAATGTTATTTGAGTTATGCTATTTGTGATTATAGTAAAAATGAATGGCAAAGGAACCGGGAACGGAAAAAGAGCCGAAACGGCAAGGAGCCGAGAACAGTGAAAGGCCGAGAACAGCAGCTGGGCCGGAAGTAACACTTAGCACGTGAAGTGCTTTTAGATAGGGTGGGACCCCAATGGAGACAGGACTGAGACCCCAGGCTTTGGTAATGCCTTTGGGATGACATGGCCGTTGTTGACGGTAAGAACTCGTCAACCAAGTTATGTTGGAAAATTTATCAAATCAAGATTGTTAATTAGAAAACAGTAAAAACTTGAACAAAAGCTCGAGAACAATGATGGCACAATAATGGAGAAATCAATCTTTCATTCACACTAAGGCTCTGCTACAGTCAAATTTCCAACCCCCTTTCAGGTGGCCTTCAAGTTCATTTTATATTAGGCTCTAATGGCCTTAGGTACGTAGTGGTCCAGGGGACCAAGTGGTACATACGTACTGTATTAGGGGAGTGGCTTCAGAGGTTGTGGTTGTACATCCCGTACAGGAGCAGGTGTCAGGAGGATGTCTCCACTACTTGTCTGTACCCATGTCTAATGTGTGGTAGCAGGCGTATGGGCGCAGGAGGTAGTGGTGTTGGCTCTGACCTATGGCGGTAGACGTACGGACCATGATCCTTACCCTAGGAATCTCACTGGCACTGGTATCCATACTTAGTACTTGGTCGTACAAATATGTCTCATTCGACTCGTACTGGATCTCCTAAGCATAGGGACTTCGAGGCGTGAGAAAGGGGATCCTTGGGCACATACGTGTCAAGTGACGGGGTGTCGGCCTCCTGAGAAGATGGTGGGCTGATGGACCTCCCGGGGCGTGCGCGCGTGGGACCTTGCGCAGCCTCGCGCATGGGGCGCCATTGACGGCCTCACAGTCTTCCTCAGCCTCGCGCATGGGGCGCCATCGACAGCCTCGCGCATGGGGCACCATAGACGGCCTCGCAGCCTCCCTCGGCCTCGCGCATGGGGGGCCATTGACGGCCTCGCAGCCTTCCTCGGCCTCGCGCATGGGCATGGTGGGAGTGGCCCAAGGGCCTCGCGAAACGGTGGCTTCGCGAGACGGGGTGGCCTCGCGGATCGGTGGCTTCGCGAGACGGGAGGGCTTCGCGGATTGGTGGCCTCGCGAGACGAGAGGGCTTCGCGGAACGGTGGTCTCGCGAGACAGGAGGGCCTCGCGGAATGTTGGCCTCGCGAGATGGGACGGCCTCGCCCATATGATGGCCTCGCCCGTTTGATGGCCTCGCGAGAAGGGAGGGCCTCGCCCATTTGATGGCATCGCGAGAAGGGACGGCCTCGCCCATTTGATGGCCTCGCGAGATGAGACGGCCTTGCGAGAAGGGATGGCCTCGCCCATTTGATGGCCTCGCGAGAAGGGAGGGCCTCGCCCATTTGATGGCCTCGGGAGAAGGGATGGCCTCGCCCATTTGATGGCCTTGCGAGATGAGACGGCCTTGCGAGAAGGGATGGCCTCGCCCATTTGATGGCCTCGCGAGAAGGGACGGCCTCGCCCATTTGATGGCCTCGCGAGATGAGACGGCCTTGCCCATGTGATGGCCTCGCGGAATGATGGCCTCGCGAGATAGGATGGCCTCGCCCATTTGATGGCCTCGCGGAATGGTGGCCTCGCGAGATGGTGGCCTTGGGGCTCTACTTCGGCCTTATATTTTCTCTTGATGAGATTATGAGCATCAACACTTGCCCCCATAGTCTAGAAGAGGGCCTTTAGGTGCTCTTGTAGACTATTCATCTTGGCTCCTATAAATAGGCCTTCATGCGGGGCTTAATATTTACACCTTGCCTCCTTAGCTTAGTGGTAGTTAGACCCTTCCTCCTTTCAAGAGGTAAAGGGTTCAATCCCCCACAACTACACTTTTTCCATAATTTCATCACTTTTTTTTTACATATTAGCTAATTTCTTGGTGTGTATATTTTAGGACTAACACACGTTTCTGGTTAATTCTTGCAGACGCGCATTTTCGGCGCTTCGGTGCTTTTCGCTTCCCGACCTTCTTTGGGCCCCGGCCTCGTTCTTTTAATCGCTTGAGGTATATTCTTTTTTCTCTTCCTTTTTAATTATTTTTTATTTTTATTTTATTTTTATTTTTTATTTTTTTTTAAACATTGGGTCCAAACTAGCAGCACTTGGGATGGGGTACATTAGTCTGAGCTTGTAGTGAGTTTGACCATATGCACGCCCCTCCTCCCTCCTGTTTTTTTTATATATACCTTGTAGTAGTCCATTTAGGGCGTTTGCACCTAGAGGTATTAAGCCTATTCCTTTGTGTTTTGTAGCCTTCCCCTCGTTTATACGTGAGCCCCTTTTTGCTGTCGGGACGTGGTTTTATGGCCAGTGAGGGCCCGTCCGACATACCCCCAAGGGCTGAGTTTATCGACCTGTCTTCAGACTCAGAGTCCCCTGGGTGAGGTCTTGCACCTTGCGTTGATTAGTATTATGTATGGGTGTATATGTGTTTTTCTTTTTGTTACTTATCGCTGACACCATTGGCTTTCTTGCGCAGGTCTACAGCGTGTCTCTTCCGCATGCTGACACGTCCGGCGTTCTCTCCGCATCTACTGCTCAGAGGGACGGCCTCATGGCCCAGGTCCAAGAGCTCGAAAACGAGCTCAGCGCAACCAAGGCCCAATTGTCAAAGGCCCGGACAAAGTATGCCAACATGGACTCGAAGAAGGATAAGCTGAAGGCCCAGATCAAGGAGCTAAGGGGCAAGGCTAAAAGCTTGGAGCGCGAACTCCGGGGGGCCAAGGCCGCTGCGTCCGGGTCGCAGGAGAGGGTTACCCAGCTGGAGACTGAAGTTGAGGCCCTTAGGGCTGAACTACAGTCGGCTCAAGAGAGGAACGCTTCCTTGGAGGCGGAGAGAGTCACAACCGAGCGCAAGTCTATAGATCGTGCTCTCTACAATGTGTTGAGGCAGGATCCCAACTTCGACTTCTCCTCTTTTGGAGAACAGGCCGTTGCCCGAGTGGCCTGGTGGAGTACCCACTACAAGAGACCTTGAAATAGTCTAGCTCCTTTTTTATTTTATTTTGTAACATCGTTATCAATGCTATTTTTCTGTTGGTAGCTCTTGTACTATCCCGAGAACTCTTTTTTCTTCTAATGTATGAATACATATGATGTTGCTGTTTATTTTTTGTTCTATTGCATTCAAGGCCCTTTTATGCCTGTATGATGGAGTTTGGTTGGTTCCCCTCTTTTATTTATCAGGCTGGAGGTCCTTTGGAGCCCATGTGCATGGGTTCACTGGGACCTCTTTTGGTGCCTCTTGGTTGCTTTCATAAGGATATTTTGACCCCTTGGGTCTTAGTTATCCTTTCATGTTTTTCTTGTGCGCGCTTATTATTTCTTTGCGAGAAGCGTCCTTCTCGTCGTTATTCATAGTACTATTTTTGCACGGGTCTCCTTTGGGACCCTTTTTGGCTAGACGGCTTGGTGGCCGCTCTAGACTTATTATCATCGATACCATATATATATTTTTTTTGTGAGTCCATAAGGCCTCCGTGATATTCACACGGGTAGCTAATCCTTGTGATCTCAGGAGCTGCCTTGTAAAGACTTTGCTTAAGGCCCTCACATAGGGGGTCCCCCTAGGATCCCTGTTGAAGAGGTCCTTTCTGGAGTCCTCCTGATGGAGGGTCCTCTTTGAGGATCCTCTTGGTAGAGGATCTCCCTTAGGAGTCAGGAAGGCAAGGGGTCCTTTTTAGGATCCTCCGTTAGAGGGTCCCTTTTTAGGAGTTAGGAGGGCAAGGGGTCCTTTTTAGGATCCTCCGTTAGAGGGTCCTTTTTTAGGAGTCCTTTTGCTGGCTGCATGTGCTTGCCCTCCTATCCTGCCCCCCAAGTGCTTGGTGAAATTTATTTTGGCAGGCACTTTGGCTGATGCTCGTGCAACGAAGAAAATAAACACAGGAAGTAGCAAACGGTTTCATTCATAGAACGCGGTTTACATCTAACTTTGAAAATAAAAAGGGGGGGGGGTTACATCTAACTAGGAGGCTACTTAGGGCAGCCTCTTTGATTCTTACTAAAATAATGAAGAACAAGCTAAACATAGGTTCTTTTGGCATTAAGAGCCGAAGCCTTGCTGGTTGCACTACTCGAAAGGCTCCGTAGCCTGTCCCATCTTGTGCGGATCTAACTTGTGTGAGTCGCTCCTTCATGCACAGCCATCGTCATTGACATGGATGGTTTGGTGGCTGCGCGGAGGGACATGTTATAGCATTCCCTCGCTTCCTTCTGCTCCCCTTTCACACATGCTACTCCCCCAGGGGTAGGGAATTTCATGGCCAGGTGATACACTGAAGTTATCGCCTTCAATTCTCTCAGGGAGGGTCTCCCTAATACCGCATTGAAGGCTGAGGTGCAATCTACTACGACAAAGTTAGCCATTACGGTGGTTTGCTTGGGTTGCTGCCCCATGGCGAGGGCCAATTCGATTGTCCCCAGGGGTTACATCGAATCTCCCGTGAACCCATACAAAGTCGTAGTGCAAGGCTTTAGGTGACGGAGGCTCAACCTCATCTTTTCCAGCACCTGTCGATACAAGATGTCCACAGAGCTCCCGTTATCCACCATGACCCGATGTACCCTCATGTTAGCTAGCTGGGCGGTTAGCACCAGGGGGTCATTATGAGGAAAGTGCACCTCCTGCGCATCTTCTTCAGTGAAAGTTATTGAGTCATTCTCGCCCTTGAAGCTCTTCGGGGGGCGTTGTTCCAAGCTTAAAACACAATGTGGTGGACTTCGTCGGGCCTCCTTAGCATACCTGTCTCGTCCCTTCCTAGAATCGCCTCCGAATCCTGGTCCTCCAAAGATGGTCCTGACCTCTCCTTGCACTTCCGGGGCTACCTCACGTGCCCGCGGCGGGGACACTCCTCCTTCCAGCCTCTGGTTATCCTTGCGCACATACCTGCCCAAATGTCCTTTGCGGATGAGTCCCTCGATTTCTTCCTTCAAATGGATACACTCTGCCATGGTATGACCGGTATCCTTGTGGTACCGACAGTATCTGCTAGGGTCCCTTTTGGACCGGTCCTTTCTCATTGGTGGGGGCCTCTTGAAAGGAACTTGATCTTCATTGGTGAGGTAAATGTGCTCCCAGGTATCTGTGAGGTCTGTGTAGTAAGTATAGGCTGTTGGCCTATGATCACCCCCTCGCTTGGTCTTCCTCTGCTGGTCATCCCTCAGCCCATCGTACGTCCTTTTCTTCTTTGCTACATTCGACCCGTCGTTAGTTGGGGACTTCGCGTGGGGCTCCTCCTTCCCTGCCTTCAGGTTTGCGTGGCCATCCTCCACACGGATGCACTTCTGTGCTCTTTCATAGAAGTCATCCAGGTCAGTGACTTCCCTCTTTAACATGTTGTCCCACAATTTGCTTCCTGGGAGTACTCCAGCAATAATGGCCATTTTTAACTCCCGGCGCGTTAGGCTCCCCACTTTTGCGGCCTCCATATTGAACCGGTGAATGTAGCTCTTCAGGCTTTCCTTCTCCCCTTGCTTCACGTTGGCCAAGCTGGTACCTGGCATCGTGTAGTCCCGCACGGCATGGTGCTATTGGAGGAACTCGTCAGAGAACTGCTACCAGGACCTGATGGACCCTGGCCTTAGCCTTTTGAACCATTTGTAGGCCGGTCCTTTCAGAGTAACAGTGAAGCAATGGCAACTGGCACCACTTCCGATCCCCCTCAATTTCATCAGATCATTAAACGCATCCAGGTGGTATTTTGGATCCGTGTTCCCTTCGTAAGGGGTCATATTGGGCTCCTTAAAATTGGCAGGGAGCCGGATTGCCTGAATTTCTCGCACAAAAGGCGACTCATGGTCGAAGTCTTCCTCAAAGGCCTGGGCACCCGACGCGGTGACGATCTTACTCCGCATCTCCGTATCTAGGTCCTGCCACCTTTTGCTGAGGGTGTCTCTCAAAGTGGACGGGCTAAGATCTGCCTTTCCCTTGCCTTCTTGAGGCGCCACAGGGGGCGCGGTTCCTTTGCCCGCCCTCTTCTTATTGAGCTCCTCCCGCAAGTCTGGGGGTGTTCTTTCAGAGGTGACCTCAACCTCATGGCGAGGGGCAGCGTTAGTTCTCGGCGCTGGCTTCTGGACCTGCTTAGGCGGTTCGGGGTGATCATGTTGCTTCGCGCGGGGGGTGTTGCTAGTTGAATGCCGGGTTCTTCCATCATCTACCGGCACAGTGGTATCCACCCCATTCTTGCCCTTCTCCTTTCCCTTAGGCAAGGTTATGCTGGACTTCCCCTGCAGTAGGCCGTTAAGGACCTCTTGCATGTTTTCTAAGGTAGTTTCTAACCTTTGGTATTTACGGTGGAGCTCACGTATCTCCTCTTCGTAAAACCAAGACTTCGAACTTGAGCTCACGGAGTGGACCCGGGGGTGTTTGTCAGGCCTACGGGCAGAAGGGCCCGGGTCTTGCCGGCCAGAGTTCGGTGCCGGGAACTCATCAGCGTGTACCGGTGGTGCTCTGGGAGGACTCCCTCCAGGTGGAGCGGTCGGCGATGAGGCCACCCTGTCTCCTCCGTGAACCTCAGGGTCTTTCGGGGGCTCCACGTCCCTGGGTGGAGGAGCGTCCTTCATGTAGGCCTTCAGCTGGACTCCGTTTAGGTGAACTTCTACCTCCCGCGTCTCCCTCAGTCGTTTCAAGCGTCTTGGCATCTTCTTCTTATCGGAAACAATGGTGGAACAGTAACTTGAAACTAATGTTCCCACAGACGGCGCCAAACTGTTGACGGTAAGAACTCGTCAACCAAGTTATGTTGGAAAAATTATCAAATCAAGATTGATAATTAGAAAACAGTAAAAACTTGAACAAAAGCTCGAGAACAATGATGGCACAATAATGGAGAAATCAATCTTTCATTCACACTTAAGGCTCTGCTACAGTCAAATTTCCAACCCCCTTTCAGGTGGCCTTGGAGTTCATTTTATAGTAGGCTCTAATGGCCTTAGGTACATAGTGGTCTAGGGGACCAAGTGGTACATACGTACTGTATTAGGGGAGTGGCTTCAGAGGTTGTGGTTGTACATCCCGTACAGGAGCAGGTTTCAGGAGGATGTCTCCACTACTTGTCTGTACCCATGTCTGATGTGTGGTGGCAGGAGGTAGTGGTGTTGGCACTGACCTATGGCCGTAGACGTACGGACCATGATCCTTACCCCAGCAATCTCACTGGCACTGGTATCCGTACTTAGTACTTGGTCGTACAAATATGTCTCATTCGACTCGTACTGGATCTCCTAAGCATAGGGACTTTGAGGTGTGAGAAAGGGGATCCTTGGGCCCATACGTGTCAAGTGACGGGGTGTCGGCCTCCTGAGAAGATGGTGGGCTGATGGACCTCCCGGGGCGTACGCGCGTGGGACCTTGCGCGGCCTCGCGCATGGGGCGCCATTGACGGCCTCGCAGTCTTCCTCGGCCTCGCGCATGGGGCGCCATAGACGGCCTCGCAGCCTCCCACGGCCTCGCGCATGGGGGGCCATTGACGGCCTCGCAGCCTTCCTCGGCCTCGCGCATGGGCATGGTGGGAGTGGCCCAAGGGCCTCGCGGAACGGTGGCCTCGTAAGACGGGGTGGCCTCGCGAGACGGGAGGGCTTCGCGGATTGGTGGCCTCGCGAGACGAGAGGGCTTCGCGGAACGGTGGCCTCGCGAGACAGGAGGGCCTCGCGGAATGTTGGCCTCGCCCGTTTGATGGCCTTGCGAGAAGGGAGGGCCTCGCCCAATTGTTGGCCTCGCGAGAAGGGACGTCCTCGCCCATTTGATGGCCTCGCGAGATGAGACGGCCTTACGAGAAGGGACGGCCTCACCCATTTGATGGCCTCGCGAGAAGGGACGGCCTCGCCCATTTGATGGCCTCGCGAGAAGGGAGGGCCTTGCCCATTTGATGGCCTCGCGAGAAGGGACGACCTCGCCCATTTGATGGCCTCGCGAGATGAGACGGCCTTGCGAGAAGGGACGACCTCGCCCATGAGACGGCCTTGGGAGAAGGGACGGCCTCGCCCATTTGATGGCCTCGCGAGATGAGACGGCCTTGCCCATGTGATGGCCTCGCGGAATGATGGCCTCGCCCATTTGATGGCCTCGCGGAATGGTGGCCTCGCGAGATGGTGGCCTTGGGGCTCTACTTCGGCCTTGTATTTTCTCTTGATGAGATTATGAGCATCAACAGCCGTGTTTGTTTAGTTTGATGGAATACTCATTTATCTGTGGATAATCTGATATGTGAACTATATAATCCGCATATGTTATGTACTGTATGAGTTTTCTTGCTGGGCTTCGGCTCACTGGTGCTCTAAGTTGCAGGTAAGGGCAAAGATTGAGTCAACCAGCAATGAGTACGGAGAGCGTGAAGCGACGCGTACATGTTTGGCCTGCCCGACTGCTTTGGTTGGGGGTTATTTGAGAAATGGCTGTAATAACCTGTGATTTTTATAATTAATCGACTGTAAACTTATTTTAAGTTGTAAATAGTTTTCAAACCTTATTTTGGGATCCCAAATGTTAAATACTAGAAGTTTTCAATGAAACAACGCATTTTTAAAGATTACAGCCTTAACTTTTGCTTAGTCACACTTTTGTTTTAAAAACCTCGATTAGCGACTTCAATGCACATTTTGAGTTTTAAAACTCACTTAGTAACGGCTCTAAGGAAGTAGGGCGTTACAACTTGGTATCATAGCAAGCCAAGGTTTATTGGTTCTGGAGATTGACCGAACATGTATGCTCGCTGTCAATGACAAGCTCGACTCAGGGTTGGTTGGTATGAATGATTGACATGTTTGAACATATGTTTGAATGCCCTGTTTGCCTGCTTATTTATATGGAGCATGAGGAATGAGTTGACATATACATGAGATACTGTTGGGGCTGGGCCCTTGGCTATTGCATGTTGAGATTAAAGCGTGCTGAATAATATTATTATGCATGTGGATGAATATTGGGATAAAGGTTTACATATTGTAACGCCCTACTTCCTTAGAGCCGTTACCAAGTGAGTTTTAAGACAAAACAGTGTGCATGAACTCGCTAACCGAGGTTTTTAAAACAAAAGTGTGACTAATCAAAAGTTTAAAGCTGTAATCTTTACAATGCGTTATTTCACTAAAACTTTCTAGTATTAAACATTTGGGATCCCAAAATAAGGTTTGAAAACTGTTTACAACCTAAAATAAGTTTACAATTGCTCAATTAATAAAATCTCGGATTATTACCGCCATTTCTCAAATAAACCCCCAACCAAAGCAGTCGGGCAGGCCAAACATGTACGCGTCACTTCACACTCTCCGTACTCATGGTTGGTTGACTCAATCTATGCCCTTACCTGTAACACAGAGCACCCGTGAGCCGAAGCCCAGTAAGAAAACTCATGCAGTTCATAACATATGCAAATTATACAGTTATTCATATCAGATAGTCCACAGATAAACAGGTCAACCATTAGACTAAGCAAACACGGCCATGCCGCCCCAGAAGCCTTACCACAGCCTGGGGTCTCGGTCCTCACCATAAGGATATCACATGTATCCACTGGGTCCTACCCTGACTATAAGCATCCCATGTGCTAAGTGTTACTTCCGGCCCCACTGCCGTTCTCGGCCTTTCGCCGTTCTCGGCTCCATTGCCATTCTCGGCTCCGTTGTCGTTTCATTCCACTATAATCACATATAGCATAACTCAACAACATTCAAACAAATATCAATTCATTTAAGTCTGCACCCTAACATGTAATGCAATATAGGGCCGTGCCCCGCAATCACACTATAGGCCCATGCCCTATCCTACGGGTGCTATAGTTTTCTTACCTTTCAATTCGATAGCTTTCAACACTTGACTCCTTGAGCACGATTCCACACGAGCCTTAGCGCACCCCTAAACATAGCCATAGGTCAAAGTCAACACCGAACCCCAAGTCCGAAAACCTAGCCTCGGGACCAATCCCGAGCCCCCCGGGAAGTCCTAGATCCACAAAACAAGGTGGCAGAGTCGAACCCCGAACCCTAGGTCAAAATTCCTCACAAATAGCCCAAAAACCCCATTTTCTCGGTGTAGGGTAGCGCTACAGCGCTCAAAAGAGAGCGCTATAGCGCTACAAGCAGAATCAGCACCACCCCAGAAAGAAGGCCTAGCGCTACAGCGCCCAAAGACTAGCGCTGTAGCGCTAGTTGCAGGGAAGCAACACCAGAAATCGTTTTCTGCGATTTCTTTCAGCCAAACTCAACCCAAACTTCCCCAAATCTTTACCAAACTCAAAATCAAGCTTATAAACACTCTCCACTCATCCCAAGCATCTCAAATCCTCAAAACCCAAGCACATTCATCCCAAATCTCAAAATTCACCATGATCAACCCTAAACCCAGAAATTCAGTCAAACAACAAGGTTAAAGGCATAGAATTCATACAGTTGATGCAATATCGACCTTGATTCATTCCCTAGACCTTCATAGCATGCTCATCCTCAAAGCTTGCCCAGAAATTCCCTAAAATTTCCATCATCTCAGCTCAAAACACAACTCAAACCAGCCAAATCCTTAAAAGTGAAATCTTTATAAACTTACCTCAAAAGTTAATGTGATCTTGCTAATCCTTGCCAAATCTTCAAGTCCAACTTAAGATCCTTGATGCTCAGCCTGTCCTAGCACTCCACTGAGCTTTGCCCCAAGAAATTTGAAGAGAAGAGGTGTTAGAACCCCAAATTGATCCTTTGGAAAACCCCTCTATTTTTCTCTCTTTTCTTTTCTTCCTTTTTCTTTCTTTTCCACAGCCTTTACACTTTTCCTAACAATACCACTAAGTATATAAAGCCCCAATAATCAATCTCTAAAAAGCCAATTGACCAAAATGCCCTCCCTATTAATTCTAAACCCTTTTGTCCATGTAGGGCCATTTTAGTCAATTTACCCAATTCCCGATAATCCTCAAGTGTCTCTAATATTTTCCCGCCATGATTTTTCCGCTAACCCGCTCTCTGGGATCGTCTCGAGTCACAAATCACTGATACACCCACATACCACTGTGGTCTCAACAATCATCTCATATCAATACAGTTATGCCCAAAATGGCCAAAATTACAATTATGCCCATCTAACACAATCAGGGCCTACATGCATACTAATACACATAGTCATGCATCTCAAATATTCAAATAGTCATATATCATGCTTTAAATTATAATCATGCATTTTACTCATTAAAATCAAACATAATTCCCATATGCCCTCCAGGCACACTAATCAAGGCCCTTAAGCCTTATTAGCGATTTTGGATCGTTACACATATTGAGTGTATGTGGTTAATTGTCTGAATTAAATTCATATGTAATATATGTTTATTGGCTTGTATGAAGCATGTTGAGACATGGGTATGCTTAGTGGTGTTAAAATCTGGTAGCTAAATGTATATCATTGTGGTTTTGGCCTAAATATGCTTTGTGTATGCATGATAACTGTGGTTATTTGGATCTAGTTGTGGTTGAGTTCAGAGTATGAACCATAGAGCTCAGGATTTTGGTCAGTACCGGTAGATGAACTCGAATTGTTTGTTCCTAAAAGGGTTAAGTGGATCTGATATTGTTTTGAAGGGGGATTCTAGATAAAAGTTGGAGTTAGAGATCTCCATTTATCCCCGAAAGCAGCAGCAGAGGGTCACTAGTGTGTGAGTAAGCTATGGAGTTTAATAGTTGAGATGGAACAGAAGGATAACGGACTTCTCTGGGAAAATAGATGATTTATATGTTTTAACAGTAAGGTTACCGGTGTTGGTGTTGTGAGAGTGTGGACAGATAAGGGTATTATATGAAAGACTTAAAGGGTGTTATCCTCTGGTTTTGAGGAAAGTTCGAGTTGACAAAGAATTTATCAGTGGATGGGCAAGGTTAATTCCACCCTTGGTTATAAGGGGATGAGAGCCCATGACTAAAGGGTTGTGTTAAGTATTGTGTTAAAGGGATGCCTGGAAACGGCACTTGGGCTAAGGCATTTGCGTGATGGGTTGGAAAGAACCTAGATGATGAATTGATAGTAGAGGATATAAAGGCATAATCTGAACTATGGAGAATGGAGACCTTATAAGATTGGTTTGGAATGATATAGTGGCAATAGTGTAAATTTTTGGGCTTTGTGAATTGAGTAATTCATTTCGGGAAATGGATACGGATGGATGCAGTGGAAAATGATGATGACCCATTTAAGGATTTAAAATCTGGAATAGCTAAGGTATTTATGCCTCTCCGATGTGTGTACTCACCATCTGTATGGGGACAGTGGAGAGGGCCATGTGGTTCGAAGAACTGATGAATGATGTATAGAGCATGATTGCTAGAGCTACAAATAGCAGTGCTTCTTTTGATGGATTATAGTAAGGATAGATTTTCGGTAATCAAAGCAGAAGAACCCCGAAAAGCTTGATAGCTCTTAGTTTTGCCAGAAAGGGGGGAAAACCTGATTGACTAGATAGCCGTCAGGATAGTGATGGAAATCGATGAAGTTATCTTCTTTGCATCAGAGACAGGAGATGCCACCTGGGAAGAGGTCAGGTGAGGGCATGACTTCTACATAGAATGACTTGATATGTTAGGATGGACTTCCCATGGTGAGGGAACAGAAAACTAGAATGCCTCACTACATTCGTAGTTCGAGGCTGATTCCTCGAGGATGAGTATTCAACTGAATGGTTATGATTTGGTCACGTAATGAACTGGAAGAACTCAGTGTCGAGAATGTTCCGAGAGGGAGTTAAACATAGAGAGTTTGCCTCATGGGTGCTATATGAGAGGCTTGAGATAGTAACACTTATTGAGAAGGAATTAGAAATTTCTGGCAAATGAATTGGGATGCAAGTGGTCAAGAAGTGCATAGTAATAACAACAGAGTTTGTCTTATGGGAGCCACAACACGAGTCATAGTGAGAGAGTTAATGAGTTAAGAAATAACCATGGATTGTAGAGGATATCATCTGGAGTATGTTAATGAGACTGAGTGGAAACTGAGCTGACCAGTGGGAAAATTTTATGGGTATGTAAAGAAAGATTGGGGGTACATCAAGGTCGAACTACAGATAGGATTGGTATAAGGAATGTTGTAAAAGATGGTATTGGCTGACAGAAAAAATCTATTGAAGCAATCGAAGGAATTTGACCCTAGAGTAGCCAGAGCGTTATACTGCGGGGATTGTTAGCATCGTCGGGTTAGAACGAAAAGTACAATGTTGGATACAAGATGGGACGATGTCTCCAGGAGTTGATCTATGACCTGGTTATTACCACCTGGAAACCAAGGATAGAGACATTTCATGAATTTTTATTTTGCACCGGGTAGGGTGTGAGGAGTTGGTAACAAAGATTCTAGATTGGTTTAAGCTACAACAGCACAGGTAAGTTCTTAAAGTGGAGAATACAAGAATGGTATAGGCAAGTCCCCTTCAAGTTCACAAGCAGTATGTGTGGATTACTCCCAGGTGGAAAGGGAGAGCAAATGACTATTATGCGGAAGACGTTAGTACTAAGGGAGCAGGGTCACAAGTAATGCTATACGAAGAATCAGTTTGGGTTTCATTAAGAGTACTCCGAGTAGAGCTACAAGAAGAAAGGACAGGTAAGAGGATTTGATATGAAGCCACAAAGGAGCTAATGAAGAATAGAAAGCATAACAGGAGTGGTAAGCGTGTCATCTATTGCATAAGTATCTCCGGAGACAACTACATCAGAGATGAGGAGAACAGTAAAACTTGAGGTTAGACAGAATGAGTGGTGTCAAGTCAGGAAAATTCAGAAGATAAGGTAAGAATTGATTGGTATCTGGCGATGCTGGAATATGTGTGTGATATGGTTAAGTATAGAGTGATAGCATAAAGGACCTGATCCATGATGAGGATATGGAACTGTGGGGGTGCATCATAGATTGGGCACGCCCAGGCGCAAATCGACGAGAGGGTGGATCGAACCTTGCGGGAGGTGAAAGAATGGATCATGGTTGATATACTTGGAACGTTAAGTTGACAGTTATGCATATCATAAGGTACTTGAGTGATGGGTATTAGTAAGAAAGGTAACGTTGAGACCCAGATGTGGTGAAAAGTAACAGACGGACGATCAATGTTTATAATCCTCGATTGAACGAGGGGAAATTTAATTGGAGGCGGAACTCCTAATTGAGAGGCATGTGTCAGTCAAGGAATAACGCCATAGACTATAATGGAGTGGACAAGGCAATGACTGAGATTGGCGTAACGTTGGTAGGTAATGATTAGCTGGTGAGTGTCATTGAACTATGGAATCCAAAGAGTGGGCTTTGGTTGAAACAGGGAAGAACCCTGTCAAGGTGATACAAGTTAGGATACCAGGATCGAATGAAGGATCCAATTAGAAATTGGTATTTGAATGAGAATTCTGAATGGATATCATTCCACCTCCTAGGGTACGTTGTACCGGGAGGGTTGATCGAGTGACGAAATTTAGTAATTTCTTTTGGACACTGAGGGGTTAAGTAATGTAGTGGTGTATCGTGGAATAGACCACATTAGACCTTAAGTAAGGTGTTTGGACATGAAAAGTTTCAACTCGGTTGATTGAGTTAATGTAGTTGGTTCGGGTGAACTGGTTTCAGGGTAGGACGCCGATGATACTGAATTGAGACCCTATTGTATTCTAAATTTTTTGAAAGAAACTAGAGAACAAAGAGAACAGAGTGGGAACCTAGAATTAGTAGTTGATTACAAGTGGAATAGCAGTCTGAAAGCTTATCACATATCTTAAAGAATTAAGCGTTGACTATGCGAATACTTGAGGTTTTAAGGGAAGTGTAATCCCTGATAAGTTAGTCATGGTGGCAGATGCTGGCATCTTGTTAAAGTAACATGACATAGGACATGGTAAGAGGCGAAGGATAGTGAATACTACGGTTTGGCATTGGTTCAGAGTGAAAGCCAAAAGAGGTTGTTGGAATTCTTAAGGTAGGAGTGTCTGCCTATCTGGAAGAATAAAAGAACTTGTAATTGTTAAATTTTGAGAAAATAAAGTCTCGGAAGGAAAGATTTGTATCTCTCTACGTAATAACAGACGAGGATTTGTATGGTGTTCAGAGAAAGAAGGAAGAGTTCTGACTCTTGATTCAACATAAATTTTGAAGTTGTACCAAGGGTTAGGCCAGCGGGGCCTACCAATTGATCCCACCTAGTAGAGGTGATGACTTTTGGGTATCTCTGGAATCAGGAATAAGACATTGAGGTGATTATGGGCTAACGAAAGTATGGCCATTAGACAAGATCTTGTGGGGCAAGAATGTTACTCTTGTAAGAGTGTTGTTGAGAAGTAAAGTAAGGCGGTGGACCTTGGAAATTTATGGTCAGAGTTGTGGGTTTACTGACTGATATGTTTGGGTAAATTTCGAGGACGAAATTTTTATGAGGAGAGGATAGTTGTAACGACCCAAATTCGCTAATAAGGCTTAAGGGCCTTGATTAGTGTGCCTAGAGGGCATATTGGGATTTATGTGTGAATTTATTGAGTAAAATGCATGGTTATGATTTAAAGCATGTTATATGACTATTTGACTATTTGAGATAAATGACTATGTGTATTAGTATGCATGTAGGCCGTGATTGTGTTAGAAGGGCATAATTGTAATTTTGGCCATTTTGGGAATAACTCTATTGATATGTGCTGATTGTTGAGACCACATTGTGATGTGGATGTATCTGTGATTTGTGACTCGAGACGATCCTAGAGAGAGCAGACTAGCGGAGAAGTCAAGGCAGGGATTTATACCTGGCTCGAGGCGAGCCTGGGGTATAAATAGGAATCTGATGAGTATAGATAAATAGGAATCTGATGAATATAAATAGGAATTTGATATCGAGGAATATTATTTGGTGATTTATCAGTTATTGGGAAGCAACAGGAAAATATTAGAGACACTTGAAGAATTAGCGGGAATTGGGTAAAATGACTAAAATGGCCCTACATGGACAAAAGGGTTTAGAATTAATAGGGAGGGCATTTTGGTCAATTGGCTTCTTAGAGATAAGTTTATTGAGGCTTTATATACTTAGTGGGATTGATAGAGAGAGTTAGATGGCAGTGGAAAAGAAAGAAAAAGGAAGAAAAAGAAAAAGAGAGAAAACTGAGGGGTTTTTCCAAAAGTGGCGGTTTGTGGATTCTAGCACCATTTCTCTTCAAATTTCTTGGAGCAAAGCTCAGTGGAGAGCTAGGATAGGCTGAGCATCAAGGATCCTAAGCTAGACTTGAATATTTGGCAAGGGATTAGCAAGAACACATCAACTTTTGAGGTATGTTTTTAGGGTTTTCAGTTTTTGGGTTTGGCTGGTTTAAGATGTGTAATTAAGCTGAATGATGGGAAATTTAGGGGAATTTCTGGGATAGCTCTGAGAAAGAGCAAGCTAAGGAAGTCTAGGAATTGAATCAAGGTCGAAATTGCATCAACGATATGAATTCTAAGCCTTTAACTTTGATGTTTGACTGAATTTCTGGGTTTAGGGTTAATCATGGTAAATTTTGAGATTTGGGATGAATGTGCTTGGGTTTTGAGGATTTAGGATGCTTGGGATAAGTGAAGAGTGTTTATAAGCTTGATTTTGAGTTTGGTAAAGATTTGGGGAAGTTTGGGTTGAGATTGGCTCAAAGAAATCGTAGAAAAAGAATTTGGGAGTTGCCTGCTTGCAACTAAAGCTACAACGCTAGTCTTTGGGTGCTGTAGCGCTAGGCCCTAATTCTGGGTGGTGCGGTTCTGCTTGTAGCGCTATAGTGCCCTCTGTTGAGCGCTGTAGCGCTACCCTGTTCCCAGAAAGGGATTTTTGGGTTATTTTTAAGGGATTTTGACCTAGGGTTCGGGGTTCGATTCCACCATCTTGTTTTGTGGATCTAGGACATCCTAGGGGCTCGGGATTGGTCCCGAGGCTAGGTTTTCGGACTTGAGGTTCGGTGATGACTTTGACTTATGGCTGTGTTTAGGTGTGCGCTAGGGCTCGAGTGGGATCGTGCTCAAGGAGTCAAGTGATGAAAGCTATCAAATTGATAGGTAAGAAAACTATAGCACCCGTAGGACAGAGCATGGGCCCATAGTGTGATTGCAGGGCACGACCCTATATTGCATAACATGTTAGGGTGCAGACATAATTGAATTGATATCAAGGCACGGCTCTATATTGCATTACATGGTAGGGTTCAGACTTAATTGAATTGATATCAGGGCCCGACCCTATATTGCATTAGATGTTAGGGTGCAGACTTAATTGAACTGATATATGTTTGAATGTTATTTGAGTTATGCTATTTGTGATTATAGCAAGAATGAATGGCAAAGGAGCCGGGAACGGCAAAAGAGCCGAAACGGCAAGGAGCCGAGAACGGTGAAAGGCCGAGAACGGCAGCTGGGCCGAAAGTAACACTTAGCACGTGAAGTGCTTGTAGACAGGGTGGGACCCCAATGGATACAGGGGATATCCTTACGGTTAGGACTGAGACCCCAGGCTTTGGTAATACCTTTGGGACGGCATGGCCGTGTTTGTTTAGTTTGATGGAATACTCATTTATCTGTGGATAATCTGATATGTTAACTATATAATCCGCATATGTTATGTACTGTATGAGTTTTCTTGCTGGGCTTCGGCTCACGGGTGCTCTAAGTTGCAGGTAAGGGCAAAGATTGAGTCAACCAGCCATGAGTACGGAGAGCGTTAAGCGACGCGTACATGTTTGGCCTGCCTGACTGCTTTGGTTGGGGGTTATTTGAGAAATGGCTGTAATAATCTGTGATTTTAATAATTAATCGACTGTAAACTTATTTTAAGTTGTAAATAGTTTTCAAACCTTATTTTTGTAACGACCCAAATTCAATGTTAAGGCTTAAGGGCCTGGAGTTGTGTGCCTGGAGGGCATGATGGGATTTTGTGTGTGACTTTATTAAGTTTAATGCATCATTATGATTTATTGCACGTTATATGACTATTGGATTATTTGAGATGCATGACTATGTGAATCGGTATGCATGTAGAACTGATTGTCTTAAAATGAGCATGATTGTAACTTGGCCATGTTAGGGCATAACTGTGATAATTATACTATGTGAATTGTGCCATGTGAGTGTGATGTTTTACCAGGATGCACGCATCGGGACGGTCCTAGTGAGCCAGTTAGTCTAAAAGTCACAACGGGTTGTTGTACCCGGCTCGGGAGGAGCCCAGGGGTACTTCGGGAATCTTGTAAGTTGAGTTTAGAAAGAGTGATTAGTATTGGTAATTTGGTAACCATTTGTAACTGCTGTGAGTAACAAGTTTTAAGATAGGAAGTGGTAGAATTGAAATGAAAGTGTTAAGACTTAAGTACCCTTGAAGGTTTAGCTTAGAAGGATTAGTAAGGAGGGGTAATTTGGTCTTTTGGCAAGGCAAATAGACATTATGCAGCTGGGATTTAGGGGGTACGGTTTGGGCATTTGGGTCACTTGTGGCTTTGATAAATTAGAAGAGAAGGAAAAGAAGAGGAGAGAAAGGCTAGGGCAAAGAAGAAGAAAGAAGAAGAGGTGTAGAAAGGGGGCTGAAGTGGGAAGCTTAGAAGGAGATCAAGGGAACTTTTAGGGTGGATTCTACTCTTGAGGTAAGGATTTTATGCTTATTTAAGTTTGTTTTCTGTGTTGGTTGAGGAATTTAATGCTTGAGTTAAGATTTTCATGGGTTTTGATTTGGGTTGTTGAATTTGAAATCAAAGGAGTGGATCTTGTGTGTATTGATGTTTTGGATTTGATTCTAGTGTTTATGGGGTGTTAGATTGTTCATATGAGGTTTGGATTTGAGTTTTGGGGTTTAGGTTTTGGTTTGGGATGATTTGGGGAGGTTAAAGCTCGGGGAAAATTGCAGGAAAAACCCAGAATTCTGGGTCTGCGAAGGCGTGCCGCGGCAGGGTTTTTGTGTGCCGCGGCAAGGGAGCTCCTGTCTGATGGGTGCCGCGGCACAAGGATGTGGTGCCGCGGCACAAGGCAATTTTCAGGGTAGCTCTTTTTGGCAATTTTAGGTCTTAGCTCCGGGGGTTCGTGGGATGCCTCCGGGGTGTTGTTTTAAGGTTTTAGAGGTCCCGAGAGTGCGGGATTGGTCCCGGGAAGTGGTTTTGGGTTTGGTTAGTATTAAAAGTGTTTTATGTGTGTTGTGACTAGGATTTCGGAGAGGCTCGTGCTAAAGGACCGTGCTCGTGACCGTGGTACTTTGGAAAGCACGGGATACAGGTAAGAAAACCGTAACACCCGAGTTTAGGGCATGGCCCCACTGTGTGATTGTAGGGCGTGGCCCCGGATTGTATTACGTGCAAATGCTTAAACTTAAATGAACCATGATGTGTGTGAATGTTTATTTTGAATGTACTATATGTGTTATTATGATGAAACGAGCGGCAGAGGCCGGGTACGGCATAGGCCGGGGCGGCCGTGGGCCGAAAGTAACACAGCACATGGGATGCTTATATTCAGGGTGGGACCCAAGGGATACATGAGTGATCCTCGCGGTGAGAACCGAAACTCCAGGCTTTGGTAAGGCCTTGGGAGCGGCATGGCCGTACTTGTTTATTATGGTGGTTTTCTTATGTATCAGTGAATTATTGCCAGCTATTTACTTTGCATATGTTATGTGTTATTTGGGTTTTCTTGCTGGGCTTCGGCTCACGGGTGCTCCGTGTGGCAGGTAAAAGCAAGGAGTCAGTCAACCGGCCATGAGTATGGAGAGCGTGGGGGCGGCGCGTACATGTTCGGCCTGCCCGACTGCTTTGGTTGGGGGCATTTTGTATATGGCTGTATTTAACCATTCTTTTGATAGCTGATCAAGTGTAAATCTATTTTGAGTTGAAAATATTTTGTAAACCTTATTTTGGGATCCCAGATGTTTTATAATTAACGTTTTTAATGAAACTAAACATTTTCAAAGAGTACAGCCTTAAACTCTGGTTTATTCACACTTTTGGTTTTAGAAACCACTTGAGTCAATTAGATGCACAATTTCTGTTTTAAACTCACTTAGTAACGGCTCTAAGGTAGTAGGGCGTTACAATTTTGGGATCCCAAATGTTAAATACTAGAAGTTTTCAATGAAACATCGCTTTTTTAAAGATTACAGCCTTAACTTTTGCTCAGTCACACTTTTGTTTTAAAAACCTCGGTTAGCGAGTTCATTTCACATTTTGAGTTTTAAAACTCACTTAGTAACGGCTCTAAGGAAGTAGGGCATTACAGCCTTGGTGCCGCGGCTCCCCTGGCGCGAGGCCTCCCTCGCGAGGCCCTTGGATGGCGCAGCTTCTATTGCGTGGGGTCTCCCTTGTGAGGCCCTTAGTGGCGCAGCTCCCGCGGTGCAAGGCCTCCCTCGCAAGGCCCTTAGTGGTGCACCCCTGATGTGCGAGACACCTGTAACGACCCAAAATCGCTAATAAGGCTTAAGGGCCTTGATTAGTGTGCTAGGAGGGCATGTTGGGATTTATGTGTGATTTTATGAGTTAAATGCATGGTTATGATTTAAAGCATGTTATTTGACTAACTGTTTATCTGAGATGCATGACTATGTATATTAGTATGCATGTAGGCCCTGATTGTGTTTGAAGGGCATAATTGTAATTTTAGCCCGCTGAGGGCATATATGTGATAATTGTATTCCGTGATTTGTACCACGTGAGTGTGGTGGTATTATCGTGATGCACGTGCCGAGACGGTCCTTGAGAGCTAGTTAACTTAAGAGTCACAACGGGATTTCTATACCCGGCTCGGGAGGAGCCTAGGGGTACCTCAGGAATTTTATAGTTAAGTTGAGATTTAGCGGGTAATGGTTATTGGAGATTTAGTAACCTGGGTAACCATTAGTTACTGCTGAGAGTAACAAGTATTAGAAAGAAAATGGTAGAATTGAAATATTAGTGAAAGGACTAGTGTACCCTTGAGGAATTAGTTGAGAAAGGATCATTTGGAGGGGTAGCATGGTCATTTGGCAAGGGTAATAGTCAATTCTCAGCTGGGTTTTAGTGGGTCACGGTTTGGGTATTTAGGGTCATTTGATGCCTTGACCAAAATTGGATGAGAAGAAGAAGAAAGGAGAAGAGGTGTAGATGGGGCTGAAGTTTTGAGACCTAGGAGGAGATTCAAAGGGATTTGAGGAACCAAAAACCAGATTTGAGCTAGGACTACTCAAGGTAAGATTTATATTCTGTTATTTCTTGGGTTCAAGGTTGATTTCTCAAAGTTTTAGTGTGGAATTTAAAGATAGGATGGTTGGTTTAAAGTTTGAGGAATTTGAAACTATAGATGAGATTTTTAAGTTTGATTGTGTGTTTGGATGTCTTTGATGATGTTTATGGGTTGTTAGATGGTCTATTTGATGTTTGAAATTGATTTTGGGGTTTGGGTATTGGTTTGGTATGATTTTGGAAGGTTTTAGCTCGGAGAAACGCAAGAGAAAACCCAGATTTTCTGGGTTCGCGAAGGAGCGCCGCGACCCTGTTCTTGGGCGCCGCGGCGCGAGGTTGCATCAGGAGAGGGGCATCTCGCTGGGCGCTGCGGTCCTTGAGGGGAGTGCCGCGGCGCTAGGCCATTTTCAGGGCACCAAAAGTTGCATTTTTGAGCTTTTGCTCTGGGGGTTCGGGGGATGTTTCCGATGAATTGTTTTAGGGATTTGGGAGTCCCGAGAGTGTGGGATTGGTCCCGGGAAGCGGTTTTTGATTTGATTAGTGTTGAGGGATATTTCTTGTGTGTTGTGACTAGGTTATTGGAGAGGCTCGTGCTTGAGAACCGTGCTCGCGGTTTTAGTGCATCAGGAGGCTCGGAATGCAGGTAAGAAACTATAACACCCGTAGGATAGGGCATGGGCCCATAGTATGATTGCGGGGCGCGACCCTATATTGCATCCCATGTTAGGGTGCAGACTTAAATGAATTAATATTTGATTGCATGTTGTTGTGTTATATTATATGTGTGATTATAATGGAATGAACGGCAAGGGCCGAGAGCGGCGTAGGCCGGGTACGGCAGCGGGGCCGGAAGTAACACCAAGCACATGGGATGCTATAGTCAGGGCGGGGCCCGGTGGATACATGTGTTATGCTATAGTCAGGGCAGGGCCCGGTGGATACATGAGTTATCCTTACGGTGAGAACCGATACACCAGGGCTTTGGTAAGGTTTCTGGGGCGGCATGGCCGTGTTTGCTTAGTCTAATGGTTGACTTTTATGTATGTGGATTATCTGTTATGATAAATTGTATAAATGCATATGTTATGTTCTGCATGAGTTTTCTTGCTGGGCTTCGGATCACGGGTGCTCTGTGTTGCAGGTAAGGGCAATGACTGAGTCAACCAACCATGAGTATGGAGAGCGTGAAGCGACGCGTACATGTTTGGCCTGCCCGACTGCTTTGGTTGGGGATTTATTCGAAAATGGCTGTAACAAACTATAATTTTTATAACTGATCAATTGTAAACTTATTTTAAGATGTAGAAAGTTTTCAAACCTTATTTTGGGATCCCAAATGTTTAATACTAGAAGTTTTATTGAAACGACGCATTTTTCTAAGATTACAGCCTTAACTTTTAATTAGTCACACTTTTGTTTAAAAACCTCGGTTAGCGAGATCATTGCACACTGTTTTGTCTTAAAACTCACTTAGTAACGGCTCTAAGGAAGTAAGGCGTTACAACTTGGTATCAGAGCCTTGACCCAGCCGAAAGTGTGGCCGACAGGGACGTCGGGCCCGTAAGGGGGGGTGATTGTGACAGTCAGAATCCCATGATCCGTAAGGTAAGCTGTGCAATCCCACACCGCCTGGGGAAGGTCAAGTGTAATGATTCTAAGACTGTGTAGGTATGGGACTAAACAGTTGAAGATGGCTTAAATGGATTGATGGGTACTACCTATATCAGGAAGGTGCATCTTCTTTTCGGTAGCCCATCACTTGAGAACTCCATGGTTAAGCGTGCTTGGCCTGGAGTAATCTAGGGATGGGTGACCTCCTGGGAAGTTTTCCCAGGAAGTGTGCGAGTGAGGACAAAGCACGCTGGAAAGACTTGTCTTGGTTTGTAGGGCCAGTCGTCATTCCAGAAAGCAGTCATAGTGACGTGGGACGTCACATAATGGTATCAGAGCGAGCCAAGGTTTATTGGTTCTGGAGATCGACCGAACATGTACGCTCGCTGTCAGTGACATGCTAGACTCAGGGTTGGTTGGTATGATTGATTGACATGTCTGATTATATGATTGAATGCCCTGTTTGCCTGCTTATTTATATGGAGCATGAGGAATGAAATGACATATGCATGAGATGCTGTTGGGCTGGGCCCTTGATTATTGCATGTTGAGATTGATGCATGCTGAATAACATTATTATGTATGTGGATGAATATTGGCATAATGGTTCGCATATTAAGCGTATGTGGTTAATTTTTTAAATTAAATTCATATGTTATATGTAACGCCCTACTTCCTTAGAGCCGTTACTAAGTGAGTTTTTAAGACGAAATAGTGTGCAATGAACTCGCTAACCGAGGTTTTGAGCAAAAGTGTGACTAATTAAAAGTTAAGGCTGTAATCTTTGAAAATGCGTCGTTTCATTAAAACTTTTATCATTAAACATTTGGGATCCCAAAATAAGGTTTGAAAAATAATTACATCTTGAAATAAGGTTACAGTTAAGAAATCATAAAAATCATAGATTATTACAGCCATTTTCGAATAAACCCCCAACCAAAGCAGTCGGGCAGGCCAAACATGTACGCGTCGCTTCACGCTCTCCGTACTCATGGTTGGTTGACTCAGTCATTGCCCTTACCTGCAACACAGAGCACCCGTGAGCCGAAGCCCAGCAAGAAAACTCATGCAGAACATAACATATGCAATGTATACAGTTTATCATAACAGATAATCCACAAATAAACAAGTCAACCATTAGACTAAGCAAACACGGCCATGCCGCCCCAGAGCCTTACCGAAGCCTGGGGTATCGGTTCTCACCGCGAGGATAACTCATGTATCCCTTCGGTCCCACCCTGAATATAGCATCCCATGTGCTAGGTGTTACTTTCGGCCCACGGCCGCCCCGGCCTATGCCGTACCCGGCCTCTGCCGTTCATTTCATCATAATCACACATATAGTACATTCGAAATAATCATTCACACACATCACGATTCATTTAAGGTTAAACATTTGCACACAACACAATCTGGGGCCATGCCCTGCAATCATCTCATCATCCAACATGCAATATAGGGCCATGCCCGGCAATCACACTATGGGCCCACGCCCTATCCTACGGGTGTTATAGTTTTCTTACCTTTCCAATCAATAGCTTAGATCACCTGACTCCTTGAGCACGATCCCACCCGAGCCTTAGCGCACACCTAGGCACAAACATAGGTCAAAGTGAACACCGAACCCAAAGTCCGAATACCTAGCCTCGGGACCAATCCCGAGCCCCCGGGAAGTCCTAAATCCCCAAAACAAAGCGGCGGAATCGAGCCCCGAACCCTAGGTCAAAATCCCTCATAAAAACCAAAAATTCACCTCTGTGAACAGTGCAGCGCTACAGCGCTCTAAAGAGGGCGCTGTAGCGCTACAAGCAGAACACACCCCCCAGAACAGGGGCTAGCGCTACAGCGCCCACTGACTAGCGCTGTAGCGCTAGTTGCAGCCCAGCAGAACCAAAAATCGCATCTTGCGATTTTCTCCTCCCATTTCAACTCCAAACTTGTCCAAACCTTTTCCAAACCCAAAATCAAGCTTATACACACTCCACACTCATCCCAAGCATCCCAAGAACTCAAAACCCAATCACATTCAACCCAAATCTCAAAATCTAACATGAAGAACTCAAAAACCAGAAACTCAATCAACAACAAAGTTAAAGGCTTAGAATTCTTACCATTGATGCAATTTCGACCTTGATTCAACCCTAGGCCTCCTTAGCTTGTTCATCCTCAAAGCTTGCCCAGAAATCCCCTAAAGTTCCCAACAACTCAGTTCAAAACGCAGCTCAAACCAGCCAAAACCCTAAAACAGAAATCCTCAAGAACTTACCTCAAGTTTCAGATGTTCTTGCTAATCCTTGCCAAGTATTCAAGTGTGACCTTAAGATTCTTGATGCACAGCCTATCCTAGCTCCCCACTGAGCTTGACCTCAAGAAAAATGAAGAGAAGAGGTGCTAGAACCCCCAAACCGATCCCTTAGAAAACCCATCAGTTTTCTCTCTTTTCTTTCTTTCCTTTTTCCTTTCTTTTTCAGCCCCTTTACTCTATTCTACAAAATCCACTAAGTGTATAAAGCCTTATTTATTCTATCTTCAAAAGCCAATTGACCAAAATGCCCTCCCTATTAATTCTAAACCCTTTTTCCCAAGTAGGGCCATTTTAGTCATTTACCCAATTCCCGCTAATCCTCAAGTGTCTCTAATATTTTTCCCGTTGCTTCCCAATACCTGATAAATCACCAAATAATTATCCCCCATCATCAAAATAAATCTCAATCTATTTCTCTGAATTCCTGTTCATACCTCCAGGCTCGCCCCGAGCCGGGTATAAATTCCCGTCATGAATTTCCGCTAGCCTGCTCATTGGGATCGCCTCGAGTCACAATTCACAGATACATCCACATCACAATGTGGTCTCAACAATCATCACATATCAATGCAGTTATGCCCAACATGGCCAAAATTACAATTATGCCCTTCTAACACGATCCGGGCCTACATGCATACTAACATACATAGTCATGCATCACAGATAAACAAATAGTCATATAACATGCTTTAAATCATAACCATGCATTTAAATCATTAAAATCACACATAAATCCCATCATGCCCTCCTGGCACGCTAATCAAGGCCCTTAAGCCTTATTAGCGAATTTGGGTCGTTACATTATATCTGTATATTGGCTTGTATGAAGCATGTTGAGACCTGGATATACTTAGTGGTGATAAAATTTGGTAGCTAGATGTATATGATTGTGGATTTGACCTAGTATATGCTTGTGTGTGCATTATACCTGTGGATATTTGGATCTAGTTGTGGTTTGGTTCAGGGTATGAACCACAGAGTTCAGGAGTTTGGTCAGTTTTGACAGATGAACTCGAGTTGTTGGTTCCTAGAAGGGTTTGGGGACCTGATATTGTGTTGAAAAGGGGATTCTAGATATAAGTTGGAGTTGAGATCTCCAGTTACCCCTGAAAGCAGCAACAGTGAGTCGCTAGTGTGTGAGTAGGCTGTGGAGTTTGTTAGTTGAGATGGGTTGGAAAGAACCTAGATGATGATTGTTAGAAGGGATTATTAAGACATTATTTGAACTATGGAGACTGGTGGACTTACAAGTTTGGTTTGGACTGTTAGGGTAACAACAGTGTAAATCAATGGTCTTGGTGAATTGGGTAATTCATTTCGGAAAGTTATACTGGCGGATGTATCCAGAATTGATGGCGACCCATTTAAGGATTTGAGATCGGGAATAGTCTAAGGTATTTGGGCTGCTCTGAGGTATGAGTTTATCGTCTGCATGTGGATGGCGGAGAGGGTCATGTTGTTCGAGGAACTGATGGTCGATGTATAGAGCATGAATGCTAGAGCCGCAAGGGCGATGCTCCCTTTGATGGAGTTAGTAAAGGTAGATTCGTGATAATCAAGTTGATAGAACCCCGGATAGTTCTGTGGCTTCTGGTTTTGCCAGAAAGGGGGAAAGGTCTGATTGATAAGATGGTACTTTTGTTGATAGGACGCAGCGAGGTCGAATTCTCAATTTTTGAGGTAAAAGGACCCCAGACAGTGCTTGGGCACCTAGATTGAGATTGGAAAGAAGCCTGATCGAATATGTAGTTATCGAGATGGTGACAGGAACCAGGAGGTTATTTGGTATGCATATGAAGAAGAGGATGCCACCTGATAGGAGGTCAGGTGAGGGCATGACTTCTACGTAAAATGACTGAAGATGTTAGGATGGGTTTCCCATGGTGTGGGAAACAGAGAACTAGAATGCAGCGTTACATTCAAAGTTCAAGGCTGAGTCCTCAAGGATGAGTATTTAACTGACGAGCTTATGCTCTGGGCATGTAACGAACTGGAAGGGCTCGGTGTTGAAAATGTTCCGAGAGGGAGATGGATATAGAGAGGAAGCCTCGAAGGTGCTTCCTGTATGATATCTGCATTGCTGTTCATGGTTGGTTGTTGTGATTGGGAGGTGGTATTGGACTTTGTTGTCATGCCTGATGAGCGGCGTCATTGATTGCAGGCATACAGTTGTGATGCCTTGGCAATCATCTAGACTCCGCGGCAGTCGGGCCGAGGATGACAACCAGGGTCAGGACCCTCCACTTGCCCCGTAGAATTGGCGAGAAATGTTCGCTGAAATGGAAGCGAGATTGCAGAGAACAGAGGAAGAACTACGTCAGTTGAGGCAGCAGGCCCCTCCACAGGTCACTGGGCTACCAATTCAGCAGGGTGCAGCGACAATGCTGGTTCTGCCTGTGGTTGAGAACAGGTGGGATCCTTTGTATGAGAGATTCAGAAAGCAGCATCCTCCCACCTTTGAGGGTGGACCAGACCCACTGCAGGCAGAGCAGTGGATGAATATTGTTTCCTCTATCCTGGATATGATGAGGGTTGAGGGATATGAGAGGGTTGCCTGTGCCAGTTATATGTTCAGAGAGGATGCCCGCATCTGGTGGGACGTTGTGATTCAGAGAAGGAACGTGGTAATTATGACCTGGGAAGAATTTAAGAATATCTTCAACGAGAAGTAGTACAGTGTAGCAGTCCGAGCTGCAAAGGTTGACAAGTTCATCAACTTGACTCAGAACCGATTGACAGTGATAGAGTATGCCATGAGATTTGATCGTTCGACAAAGTTTACACCAGATCTAGTGCCGATAGATGCGGCAAGAAGAGACAGGTTTGTGCGGGGGCTTAACGTTATGATCGCCCGCGATGTGAACATTACATTGGATCCAGTGACTACTACTTATGAACAGGTAGTAGACAAGGCCCTTACAGCTGAGAGGGCCGAAGATCAAATATGGAGAGAGAGGGCTATTAGGCGTGATGCTAGGAGGACAATGCCTCCTTTTGTTGGATGCAGTCGGGGTAGTGGCCCCAGTGAGCAGAAGAGGAAGGCCTCAGATTCTTTCGTTCCTCCCAATTCTGATAAGAGGGCACGGGATGCTTTTAGTGGCCGCCAGGGCAGGGGTGACAACTGGAGGAGTTTCCAAGTGTGTCCTCGGTGTAGACGACGACATCAGGGTGAGTGCAGGATTAGGGCCTGTTTTGTCTGTGGGAGTGCTAATCATTTGAAGAAGGACTGCCCACAAGTCAGGAAGGAGGAGTCTAAGCAGGGAGATAGTCTCGCTCCTGCCAGAGTGTTTACTTTGACTCAGACTGAGGCGGAGGCTTGCCCCTCAGTTGTGACAGGTTAGATTTCTAGTGCTGGGTCTTTCTATACTGCGTTGTTTTATTCAGGAGCTACCCATTCGTTTGTGTCTGCTAGGGTGATAGATCTGCTGTGTAGACCTAGTATTGTGTATGCTAGAGGTTTTCAGACTTTGTTGCCAACTGGGGAACTGGTAGTTTCTAGGAGATGGATTAGGGCATTACCAGTAGAGCTAGATGGTAGGGAATTGTCTGTTGATTTGATTGAGCTTGAGATGGATGACTTTGATATGATCTTAGGAATGGATTTGTTAGCGAAATATGGGGCATCGATTGACTGCAAGCGCAAGATGGTGACTTTTGAACCAGAAAGGGAGGTACCCTTTGTGTTCGTGGGGATGTCCGGTGGACCGCAAATACCTATTATTTTAGCATTGTAAGCTAGAGACCTGATGCAGGAAGGTTGCATAGGATTCTTAGCAAGTGTTATGGACACCTCCAAGGTTGAGTCGGTTGGACCAGGTGAGACTAGATTGGTGTGTGAATTTCTAGACTTATTTCCGGCAGATCTGCCAGGTTTGCCGCCGCAGCGGGAGATTGACTTTGTTATTGAGTTAGCGCCCGGGGTGGAGCCAGTATCTAGAGCACCCTACAGAATGGCTCCAGCATAGTTAAAGGACTTAAAGATTCAGTTACAGGAGCTACTAGATTTGGGGTTCATCAGACCGAGTTTTTCGCCATGGGGTGCTCCGGTGATGATTGTTAAGAAGAAGGATGGATCTCTTAGGATGTGCATTGACTATAGGGAGCTGAATAAGTTAACCATTAAGAACAAGTATCCACTGCCTAGGATCGATGATTTATTTGACCAGTTAAAAGGGAGTACGATGTTTTCTAAGATTGATCTCCGGTCAGGTTACCATCAGCTAAGGATTAAAGAGGAGGACATACCAAAGACTGCTTTCCGCACAAGGTATGAACATTATGAATTTCTGGTTATGTCCTTTGGATTAACCAATGCTCCAGTAGCTTTTATGGATATGATGTATAGGATTTTCAAGGATTATCTGGATAAGTTTGTGATTGTATTTATCGATGATATCTTGGTGTATTCTCAGTCAGAGGCAGAGCATGAGCATCATCTGTAGTTAGTTCTACAGCGGTTGAGGGAGCACAAGTTGTATGCTAAGTTTAGCAAGTGTTAATTTTGGCTACCGCAAGTCACGTTTCTGGGTCATTTCGTCATTAAGGAGAGGATTCTGGTTGATCCATGTAAGATTGAGGCAGTTAGGGATTGGCCTAGACCGAGCAATGTTCCTGAGGCGATGAGTTTTCTAGGTTTAGTAGGATACTATCGGCGGTTTGTTGAGGGGTTCTCCAGAATAGCTACGCCTTTGACAGAACTGACAAAGAAGAAGACAATGTATGCCTGCACGGACAGATGTGAGAATAGTTTTAAAGATTTGAAGCGATGACTGATCACTGCGCCAGTGTTGAGTCTGCCAACCGATAATGAGAAGTTTGTGGTTTACTGTGATGCTTCCAGGCAGGGTTTGGGGTGTTTATTGATGCAAGCCGGTAAGGTGATAGCCTATGCATCGAGACAGTTAAAGGAGTATGAGCAGAGATATCCTACGCATGATTTGGAGTTGGCAGCGGTGGTATTCACACTTAAGATTTGGAGACATTATGTCTATGGTGAGAAGTAAGAGATATACATCAACCATAAGAGCCTGAAGTATTTATTTACTCAGAAGGACCAGGATATGCGCCAGAGGCGGTGGCTAGAATTTGTTAAGGATTATGAATGTGATATCCTATATCATCTTGGGAAGGCTAATGTAGTGGTTGATGCATTGAGTCAGAGAGGCCCAAGATACTTGTTCAGTTCAAGGCAGATATCTAACAAGCTGGAAGAGGAGATCACTAGAGCGGGAATAGAGTTGGTGGTTGGCCGGTTAGCCAACATCACTCTTCAGTCTACACTTCTTGAGAGGATTAAGGAGGCGCAGGGGAAGGATTTCCAGTTAAGAGGGCACAGAGAGAATGTCTTAGTCAGAGCGACTAAAGACTTTTCCCTTTCAGAGATCGGGTTACTGAAGTACAAGGGTCGGATTTGTGTCCCGATGGATTCTGTTATTCGATATGAGATTCTAGATGAATCACATACCACTCCCTACTCATTACATCCAGGTACGACGAAGATGTATCAAGATTTGAGAGCTTTATATTGGTGGTCGGGCATGAAAAGGGATGTAGTGGATTATGTGGCCAGGTGTTTAACATGTCAGCAGGTTAAGGCTGAGCATTAGAGGCCAGCGGGATTGCTGCAGCCTCTAGGGATTCCGAAGTGGAAATGGGATGATATCACCATGGAATTCGTGGTTGGTTTGCCGAGAACCATAGGATAGCATGACTCGGTGTGGGTGATTGTGGATAGGTACACCAAGTCCGCCCACTTTTTGCCTGTTAGGACGACTTATACTGTCGAACAGTATGCTGAATTATATGTTAAGGAAATTGTTCGACTTCATGGAGCTCCGAGGTCAATAGTGTCTGATAGAGACCCCACCTTCACCTCCAAGTTTTGGGAGAGCCTACAGAAGGCTATGGGCACGCAGTTATGGTTTAATACCGCTTATCATCCTCAGACAGATGGATAGTCTGAAAGGGTGATTCGAATATTGGAGAACATGTTGCGAGCCTGTGTATTAGACTTTGGGGGATCTTGGAGTAAGTATCTTCCTCTGATTGAGTTCTCATATAATAACAGCTATCAAGCAACTATTGGAGTGGCTCCGTATGAGATGTTATACGGGAGGAAGTGCAGATCACCCATCCATTGGGACGAGATGAGTGAGAGAAGTTATTTGGGTCCTGAGATGGTTCAGAGGACCAATGAGGCAATTGTGAAGATCAGAGCGCGAATGCTCTCCTCCCAGAGCCGCCAGAAGAGTTATTCAGACCTGAAACGCAGGAGTGTAGAATTTCTGGTTGGAGATCATGTGTTCCTTAGGGTTTCACCTCTGAGAGGAGTGAAACGGTTCGGTGTTCGGGGCTAGCTGGGCCCTAGGTTTGTTGGACCCTTTGAGATTCTGGAGCGGGTTGTGGGAGGTAGCTTACAGGTTGGCGATGCCTCCAGCCTTATCAGGGGTTCATAATGTTTTTCATGTATCCATGCTGAGGAAGTATGTATCAGATTCAACTCACGTGTTGAGTTATGAGAGTTTGGAGCTGGACCAGGATTTTTCCTATGAGGAGAAGCTAGTTCAGATTCTTGACCGAAAGGATAAGGTTTTGCAGAACAAGACCATTGCCTTGGTGAACGTACTATGGAGAAACAGCAAGGTTGAAGAGGCGACATGGGAACTTGATTCAGACATGCGGGAGCGGTATCCCGAATTGTTCAGGTAATTTCGAGGACGAAATCTCAGTAAGGAAGGGATAGTTGTAGCGACCCAAATTTGCTAATCAGGCTTAGAGCCTTGATTAGTGTGCTTGGAGGGCAATAATTGTTATACTGTGTTAATCTATGTGAATTTAAATGATTATGTGATTAGAATGCATGTTTAGGTGGAATAAATATGCATGTGGGCCCCATTTGATTGTTAGGGGTAAATTGGTAATTTCAACCTACTGAGGGCATAAACGTAATATATGTGAAATTTATGGTATAACGTTAATATAATTGTGATACACGTGCCGAGACGGTCCTAGGGAGCTAATTAGTTTAAAAGTCACAACGGGATTAAATACCTGGCTCGGGAGGAGCCTAGGGGTATTTTGGGAATATTATAATTTGAGATTGGGAATTTGTAAGTATTGTTTAATGGTATTTTAGTGGTTTGAGTAACCATTGTTAACCAGTGAGGATAAATACCCTAAGTGATAAAATGGTATATTTGTAAGGGATGTGAAATGTCTAGGATGCCCTTGAGGTTTAGTTAGAAAAGGGAATTAGATGGAAGGGTAAAATGGTCTTTTGGCAAGGCTTTAGACAACTTCAGCTGAGAAGAGAAGTCATTCACGTTTTGCACCTAGAAGCTCTTGTTCTTGCTCGAAGTTTGAGGAGAACCTAGAAGGAAAGGATGAAAAAGGCAGGGAGCTGGAATTGTGAAACCTAGGACGAGAATCGAAGTGGCTTGAGGCAACTAAAACCAAGTATAAGCCAAGATTTTCTCAGAGCTAGGAATTTATCCATGTTTTGTTAAGTTTCTAAGCTTGATTTTTAGAGTGTGAGCATGAAAATTGAAAGTTGGTTTGTGGCTGGTTTGTGTGGGAATTGAGTTTGAGAAACAAGAGGATTTAGCTTGAAGCTGAAACTGAAGGAAGCTTAAGCTCGAATTCTCCACTTGAGGTAAGAATTCTATGTAATTCTGAGGTTTGTTTCTGGTGTGGTTTAAGAATTTTGAAGCATGGTTTAAGTTTTATAAGCCTTGGTTTAAGTTTCTGGTTTACTGGTCTAAACTTCTGAAATTTGAAACCAAAGTGTGAATTGTGGGTGTGATTATGTGTTTGTGCATGTTGTTAGTGTTTATAGGTTGCTAGATGGTTTATTTGAGGTTTTGGATTGATTTTCGGGTTTAGGTATGCATTGGGGTTGAATTGGGAGTGTTATGGCTCGGGGAAATTGCAGGGGAAAAATTAGAATTCTGGATTCGCGTAGGGGCGTCGCGGACCTGTTCTTTGGTTCCACAGCGCAAAGCAACATCAAGCATCTGGAGCCCTTCTGGTCGCCGCGACCCTCCATGGGTATTGCCGCATCAGTAGGCTATTTTTGGGCGGGCAAAATTTTCCATTTTAGGGCTTTTGCCCAGGGGGCTCGGGGGATGTTTCTGCTACATTGTTTTGGGAAATTGGAGGTCCCAAGAGTACGGGATTGGTCCGTGGAAATAGTTTTGGATTGGTTAGTATTAAAGAATTTATTAAATGTATTGTGACTAGGTTTTCGGAGAGGCTCGGGTTAAAGGACATTGCTCGTGACTTTGGTGCGTAAGAAGCTCGGGACACAGGTAAGAAAACTACTGTTTCCCGTAGATCATGAGTTGTTGGGCTCGGCCCTATATGACTGTGATGTGGGGTTTGAACCTTTGTTTGAGTTTATGTATGTTTATCTTATTGATTATCTTTATCATATGTGAGTGTGATGACTGTACGGCATGAGCCGTGAACGGTGAAGACTGATAACGGCAATGGGCCGGGAACGGCGATCGGCACGTGGAGTGCGAGGCCGTGTAAGGCAAGGGGCCAGGGCCGGAAGCAGCATTTAGCACGCAGAGTTCGAGTTGCTAGGTTAGATGCTAAAGGATATCTAGGATATCCTCATGGTATAGACCGCCAATCCAGGGCATGGTAAGGCGCATGGGACGGCATGGTCGTATGTGTTTAGCCAGTTGATGGCCTGTTTAACTGAGAAGTGTTTGATATGCATATGTTATCTATTTGTGAGTTTTCTTGCTGGGCTTCGGCTCACGGGTGCTCTGTGGTGCAGGTAACGGCAAGGAGAATGTCAACCAATCATGAGTATGCATATTTTCACACAACAGTCAAGGGCCAGGCCGTATCAGTTTCTCATGCTTCCTAGTAATCCTGTAAATAACAGCATTCATAGCTCACTTCAGGCACATAAGCACATAAACACATATACACATTACCGAACCCTGATTTTAGCTTGTCTCTAGCAGCGAATGTACATGTCCAGCCTATCTTCAGGAACCCTTAAACCTAGGACGCTCTGATACCATGTTGTAACGCCCTGGATAGCCAAGACCCCTACACTGTGTACTTGTAAAGTGCAAGACTTGCAAATCAAGTCATTAATTTAAAAATGTGTCATTATTTTAAGTGTTCTAGGGTTAAAAGACATTTTGGTCTCAAAAGAAACATTTTATAAATCAACAAACAGTTTACAAAAGGGATCCCCAAAAGATCAGAGTTTAAAAGCTGAATTGCAAAACCCAACAGTTAAAAGTAAACTTTTGCCATACTAAGGCAAAATACAAGGTTCTGGTCCTTTTGTCCATGTGACCTCCTCAACCGTGGCGGCTGAGCGGCCTGCCATGTACATTCTGCTCATTGAGCTCTCCAATCAGGGTTGGTCTAACTTGCCCTCACCTTTACCTGCCCCACGTAGCACCCGTGAGCCAAAGCCCAGCAAGAAAACATCATATACAACACAAACAACGATAACAGACAGTTAAATCATTACGCATGTACTCTCATCAAATAATCCACAGCAAATATTCATCACATACATTTAGATTCACGATACAATCAATGACATATTTCATTCATATCACATGATATTCAGGGCCGACGACTTAGGCCACACCCTCAGTTTAACCCACTGACTCCGGCCCGCTTAAACCGGGCTCAGTGCATAATAAGCTGTCCTCGGCTACTAGTGGCCGAGCTGCTCCCTATGCACTAGTGTAACCCTTGGCACCCTTAGGCTGTTGGTTCACTAAATAGCTTGCATGGCATAATACCATCATCTAAAGCAATCACAGTAGGGAACCCTTAGTCCCGTCACATATATTCAATCAGGTGCAGTTTTCTTACCTTTAATCTTTACAGTTATTGAATTACGAGCAACGCCCCTCAAGCACGATCTGTTCTTGAGCCTAAGCCTTTATCACCTAGTCACAACCAAAGTATAGGGTTCCATTAACACTCGAATATAGGTTTCTGGTTATAAAACTAACTCCCGGGAATCCGAATTCCACCAAGCACGGTGGTGAAATCAATTCCGAGCATACTAGACCACATTCCCATGCCTAAAACCCTCAAAAGTTCATGTGCACAACCAAGGGCTGCGGCCCTAGCCTCAAAACAGAACCAAGGCTATCCTGAACAAAGACACGTGCCGCGGCCCTTGCTTTGGGCACCGCAGCGCCCTCCCTTGGCCGAGCCTCCTTGGCCCTTTTTCATCCTAGGGCTGCAGCGCTCTAGAATAGAGCCGCGACCCTTCCTTTCAAACCCAGAAAACCGACCATTTTAGAGCTCAAAACCTCAGCCAAAACCACCCCTAAGCTCTCTACTTCAACACCCAACATTTCCACAACTTATGCTACACAATTCAACAAAAAATCAGCTCAATAACCCATAGAAAACTCACTTCCAACCCTTGAAACTCTAAGAACGTAAACGCCCAATTTAGTCAGTCAAAACTCAAACTCAAATCACCAATCATGAAACAAGGCTTACCTTCTTCATTGAACCCTTCCTCTAGCCAAAACCCAGTTGATTCCAAAGATTTCCCCAACTCAATTCCATCCTAATCATCAATTGAACAATACCTCAATACCCATCTGAGAACTCAAGGTTAAACTTCAGATAACATAGGATTAATACTTACCTTAGATTGATTTGATTCCCCTGAGTAAGTCTGGAGCTAAGCCTCAGAAATTCCCACTTAATTCCCAGCAATTTCCCCTAATTTTTCCCTATTTTGCTTCTGTGATTTTCTCTAGTTTGCTTTACTTGAGAGAGAGAGAGAGAGAGAGTAACCAGCTGAGTAGAAAATTGAGTCGGTTTATTTTTCCTTTAAGGCTTCCTAACTTTTGTCTTACTTGTTAAGCTAATACCATGGCTCGGGGTGCCGAAACCGTCCCCGAGGCCAATACAGTAAAATCCCCCAATATTCCCGCCTAGACATCCTAACCTCAAATATATCTCCATATATTTATTTTCATAACCTGATAGTCCAAATCACTACCCGATACCTAAAATACCCCTGACTTGTCCAAAGTCATATTTTAAGTCCCGTTGTGACTTTTCCCACTATCTGACCCTAGGATCGTCTCGAGTTGCGCTATATGAACCTGCCCACATAATAATGTGGTTCTCACATATATCACATGTTTATTTCATATTATCACATAACATCATTAATTATCATATAATCATCATTAATCACATATTCACACATTTAAGTCAATAATATTAGCTCTAGTC
The DNA here is from genome assembly GCF_963169125.1 of Humulus lupulus. Taxonomy (NCBI): domain Eukaryota; kingdom Viridiplantae; phylum Streptophyta; class Magnoliopsida; order Rosales; family Cannabaceae; genus Humulus; species Humulus lupulus. The sequence goes on along the minus strand of NC_084795.1, from coordinate 192,950,553 downwards.
CCATTTATGCCCTCCTGGTACACTAATCAAGGCCCTTAAGCCTTATTAGCGAATTTGGGTCGTTACAAGACCATTCTATCCCTCCATCAAAATCCTCTCCTAACTAAATCTCAAGGGCATTTTTGACATTTCACTTTTCTTGCAAATCTCCAACTTTCTCATCTAAAATCTGTTACTCCTAATGGTCACCAATGGTCACTCAAGTTACTCAATTACCATTAACCATAACTCCCAAACTCAAGGTACAAAATTCCCAAAATACCCTTAGGCTCCTCCCTAGCCGGGTATTTAATCCCGTTGTGACTTTTAAACTAATTAGCTCCCTAGGACTGTCTCGGCACGTGCATCACAATAATATCACCACTCACACGTGGTATTAACCATATAATACAATTATCACATTTATGCCCTCAACAGGCTAAAATTACCAATTTACCCCTAACAAACAAACGGGGCCCACATGCATATTTATTCCACCTAAACATGCATTCTAATCACATATTCATTTAAATTCATATATTAACATGTTAATTCACTTATTGCCCTCCAGGCATGCTAATCAAGGTCCTAAACCTTATTAGCAAATTAGGGTGTTACAACTATCCCCTCCTTGCAAGAATTTTGTCCTCGAAATTACCTGAATAACTCGGGATGCCGCTCCCGCATATCAGACTCAAGTTCCCACGTCGCTTCTTCAACCTTGTTGTTCCTCCACAACACTTTAACCAAGGCGATGGTCTTGCTCAGCAAGATTTTGTCCTTCCTATCAAGGATCTGAATAGGCTTCTCCTTGTATGATAAATCCTGATCCAACTCCAAATTCTCATAGCTCAACACATGAGTAGTATCTGATACATATTTCCGGAGCATGGATACGTGAAACACGTTATGGACCCTTGATAGAGCTGGAGGCATCGCTAATCTGTAAGCCACCTCTCCAACTCATTCTAGAACCTTGAAGGGGCCAACAAACCTGGGGCTCAACTTGCCCTAAGCACCAAATTGTTTCACTCTTCTCAGGGGCGAAACCTTAAGGAACAAATGATCACCGACCTGAAATTCCACGCTCCTGCATCTCAGGTTCGAATAACTCTTCTGGAGACTCTGAGAGGCAAGCATACGAGCTCTAATCTTCTCAATTTCCTCATTGGTCCTCTGAACCATCTAAGGACCTAAATATCTTCTCTCACCAGTTTCATCCCAATGTATCGGTGATCTGCACTTTCTCCCATACAACATCTGATACGGAGCCACTCCAATAGTCGCCTGATAACTATTATTGTACGAGAACTCAATCAAAGGGAGATACCTACTCCAAGATCCCCCAAAATCCAACACACAGGCTCGTAACATATCCTCCAGTATCTGAATCGTCCTCTCAGATTGCCCATCTGTCTGAGGATGATAAGCGGTACTAAACCGTAACTGTGTGCCCATTGCCTTCTGCAGGCTCTCCCAGAACTTGGAGGTGAAGGTGGGGTCCCTGTCGGATACTATCGACCTCGGAGCCCCATCAAGTCGAACAATTTCCTTTACATATAGCTCAGCATACTGCTCCATAGTATAAGTTGTCCTCACAGGTAAAAAGTGGGCAGACTTAGTATACCTGTCCACAATCACCCACACTGAGTGATGCTGGCCCGCGGTCTTCGGCAATCCAACCACAAAGTCCATGGTAATATCCTCCCATTTCCACTCGGGAATTCCTAGAGGCTGCAATAACCCTGCTGGCCTCTAATGTTCAGCCTTAATCCGCTGACAGGTGAAGCACCTAGCCACATAGTCCACCATATCCCTCTTCATGACTGTCCACCAATACAAAACTCTCAAATCTTGGTACATCTTCGTAGTACCTGGGTGTAAAGAGTAGGGAGTGGTATGAGACTCAAATCCGTCCTTTGTACCTAAATAAACCCATCTCTGAGATAAAGAAGTCCTTGGTCGTTACAGTTAGGACATTCACTCTATGTTTAACTAACTGGGGATCCCTTCCCTGTGCTTGCTTAATCCTCTCAAGGAGCGTTGACTGAAGAGTTATGTTGGCTAACCTACCAACCACTAACTCTATACCTGCTCTGGTCATCTCCTCAGCTAATCTGTCAGATACCTGTCTCGAACTAAACAAATGTCCTGGGCCCTTCCGGCTCAATGCATCAGTGACTACATTAGCCTTCCCAGGATGGTATAAGATGTCACAATCATAATACTTTACCAATTCTAACCATCATCTTTGGCACATGTTCAAATCTTTCTGAGTAAAGAAATACTTTAAACTCTTGTGATCCGTGTATATCTCACACCTTTCACCATACAGGTAATGTCTCCAAACCATAAGAGCAAATACCACTGCAGCTAACTCCAGATCATGCGTGGGATATCTCTGGTCACACTCTTTTAATTTCCTTGATGTAGAAGCTATTACTTTCCCAGCTTGCATCAACACACATCCCAAACCCTGTCTGGAAGCGTCACAGTAAACCATAAACTTCTCTTTGTCTATCGGCAGGCTTAACACTGGTGCAGTAATCAATCGCCGCTTCAATTCCTTGAAGCTATTCTCACACTGATCTGTCCACACATGCAGGGTCTTCTTTGTTGTCAACTCTGTCAATGGAGTAGCACTTGTGGAGAACCCCTCTACAAACTGCCGGTAGTATCCAGCAAACCCAAGAAAACTTATGACCTCAGGAACACTGCTCGGTCTAGGCCAATCTCTCACTGCCTCTATCTTACTTGGGTCAACCAGTATCCCCTCCTTACGGACAATATGGCCCAGAAATGTAACCTGCGGTAACTAGAACTCGCACTTACTAAACTTGGCATATAGCTTATTCTCTCTCAATTGCTGCAACACCAAGCCCAGATGATGCCCATGCTCTGTCTCTGACTTGGAGTACACCAGTATATCATCGATAAATACAATCACAAACTTATCCAGATAATCTTTGAAAATCCTGTTCATCATATCCATAAAAGCTCTTGGGGCATTGGTTAATCCAAAGGACATAATCAGAAATTCATAGTGCCGATACCTTCTTCGAAAAGCAATCTTTGGTATGTCCTCCTCTTTAATCCACAACTGGTGATAGCCTGACCGGAGATCAATCTTTGAAAACACCGTACTCCCCTGTAACTGATCAAATAAATCATCGATCCTAGGCAGTGGATACTTATTATTAATGGTCAACTTGTTCAACTCTCTGTAGTCAATGCACATCCTAAGCGATCCATCCTTCCTCTTAACAAATAACACTGGAGCACCCCATGGCGAGAAGCTCGGTCTAATGAATCCCAAATCCAGTAACTCTTGTAACTGAATCTTCAACTCCTTTAACTCTGCCGGAGCCATTCTATAGGGTGCCCTGGATACTGGCTCCATTTCTGTTGCCAACTCTATGACGAACTCGATCTCCCGCTATGGCGGCAATCCCGGCAAATCTCCTGGAAATAAGTCTGGAAACTCACAAACCAATCTGGTTTCATTCGGTCCCCTGTTACCACTCTAGAGGTATCTACAACACTTGCTAGGAATCCTATGAACCATCCTGCATCAGGTCTATTGCCTTCAGTGTTGAGATCATAGGCACTCGCGGTCCATTCACCGTCCCCACAAACACAAAAGGTACCTCGCCTTCTGGTTCAAAAGTCACCATTCGCCGCTTGCAATCAATCGTTGCTCCATACCTCATTAACCAATCCATCCCTAATATCATATCAAAATCATCCATGTCTAATTCAACCAGATCAACAAACAATTTCCTACCATCTATCTCTACTAGTAATGCTCTAACCCACCTCCTAGAGACTACCCTGTTCTCCTGTTGGTAACAAAGTCTGAAAATCCCTAGCATAGACAATACTATGTCTACAAAACTGGTCTATCAACCTAGCAGATACAAATGAGTGGGTAGCCCCTGAATCAATCAATGCAGTATACAAAGAACCATCGCTAGAGATCTGACCAATCACAACTGAGGGACTAGCCTCCGCCTCAGTCTGAGTCAAAGCGAATACCCTGGCAAGAGCGAGACTATCTCCCTGCTTTGGTTCCTCTTTCTTAGCTTGTAGGTAGTCTTTCTTCAGATGGTTGGCACTCCCACAAATAAAACATGCCCTAATCCGGCACTCACCCTGATGTCGTCGTCTACATCGAGGACACACTGGAAAACTCCTCCAGTTGTCACCTCCGCCCTGACGGCCACCAACAGAACCTCGTACCCTCCTATTAGAACTAGGAAGAACAAATGAATCTGGAACTCTTCTTTTCTACTCACTGGGGCCACTGCCCCGACTAGACCCAATAAAAGGAGGCACCGTCCTCCTGACATTGCGCCTAACGACGCTGTCTTTCCATATCTGATCCTCAGCCCTCTCTGCAGTAAGGGCCTTATCCACCTCTTCAACATAAGTAGTAGTCTCTGAATTCAAGGTAATACTTACATCATGGGGGATCATCACATTCAAACCCCGTATAAACCTATCTCTCCTGGCCACATCTGTTGGCACTATGTCTGGTGCAAACTTCGCCAATCTATAAAATCTCAGGGCATACTCAGTAACTGATATCTTGTTCTGAGTCAGGTTGATAAACTCATCAACCTTTGCAGCTCGGACTGCTACGCTGTAGTATTTCTCATTAAAGATACTCTTAAATTCTTCCCAAGTCATAACTATAACATTCCTCCGCTGACTCACTACTTCCCACCAGATACGGGGATCCTCTCTAAGCATGTAGCAAGCACAGGCCACCCTTTCATTTCATTCAACCCTCATGAAATCTAGGATTAAGGAAATCATATTCATCCACTGCTCAGACCGCAGCGGGTCTGATCCACCCTCAAAGGTAGGAGGTTGTTGCTTTCTAAATCTTTCGTACAAAGGTTCCCACCTGTTCTCAACCACAGGCTGAACCAACACTGGCACTACATTCTGCTGAATTGGTAACCCTGTGACCTGTGAAGGGGCCTGCTGCCTCATCTGACGAAGTTCTTCCTCTGTTCTCTGCAACCTAGCCTCCATTTCGGCTAATATCTGCTGCCAGTTCTGTGGGGCAGGTGGAGGGTCCTGACCCTGATTGTAATTGTAATGACCCCAAATTCGGTATTAAGGCTTAGGGCCTGAGATAGCGTGCCTGGAGGGCATAATGGAATTCTGTGTGGGTCTTTAATGGGTTTTATGCATGATTATGATTTAGTGCACGTTTTATGATTATGTGATTAATTGTGGTGCATGATTATGTGAATTAATATGCATGTAGACCTGATTGAGCATATTTGTAATTTGGCCATGTTGGGCATGACTATGTTGATACCTGTGATCTATGACTCGAGACGATCCTAGAACGAGCGGGTTAGCGGAAAGTCAAAGCGGGAACCTGTACCAGGCTTGGGTTAAGCCTGGGGAGTTAATCGAGAATTTGGGAATATATTTGGTGATTTATTAGGCATTGGGTAGCGAACGGGAATTATTAGGAACACTTGAGGAATTAGTGGGAATTTGGGTAATATGACTAAAATGCCCTTTATGGACATAAAGGCTTAGAATTAGTAAGAGAGGGTATTTTGGTCATTAGGCTTGCAAGAGATAAAATAAAGAAGGCCTTTATACTTAGTGGATTTAGTAGAGAAAAATTATAGGCTGAAAAGAAAGAAAGAAAGAAGAGAAAAGAAAGAGAGGGAAAGCTGAAGGGTTGGCTTTGAAGATTTGGTTTGTGGTTCTCCCACCCTTTTTCTTTGATTTTTCTTGAGATGAAGCTCAGTGGTAAGCTAGGTTTGTTGATTTGCAAGGGATTAGCAAGATCAAATAAGAGATATGAGGTAAGTTCTTGAGGTTTTCGGTTTTAGGGTTTTGCTGGTTTTGAACTGTGTTTTTGAGCTAAATGGATGGGGTTTTTGGGGAAAACAGGTCAAGGTTGTGAAGGTGCAAGCCAAGGAGGTCTAGGGTTCAGTTCAAGGTCGAAGTTCCACCCACGGTATGATTTCTAAGACCCTATCCTTGTTGTTTGATTGATTTTTCTGGTTTTTGGGGTTCATTGGGTTAGATTTTGAGTTGTGGGTTGCTTGAGCTTGGGATTGAGTTCTTGGGATGCTTGGGATGAGTGTGTGGTGTATATATGTTTGTTTTTGGGCTTGGGAAAGAGTTGGACAAGTTTGGGTTCGAAATGGGGGAAGAAAATCGCAAGATGCGATTTTTGGTTTTGTTATGCTGCAACTAGCGCTACAGCGCTAGGCAGGGGGCGCTGTAGCGCTAGCCCCTGTCTGGTGAGGGTGGTTCTGCTTATAGCGCTACAACGCTACCTTTTGAGCGCTGCACTGTTCACAGAGGGAATTTTTGGGCTTTTGTGAAGGGATTTTGACCTAGGGTTCGGGGCTCGATTCCGCCACTTTGTTTTGGGGATATAGGACTTCCCAGGGGCTCGGGATTAGTCCCGAGGCTAGGTTTTGGACTTGAGGATTGGTGATGACTTTGACTTGTGGATTTTACTTAGGTAAGCGCTAGGGCTCGGGTAAGATCGTGCTCAAGGAGTCAGGTTGATCAAGGCTACTTAATCTAAAGGTACGAAAACTGTAACACCCGAGTTTAGGGCATGGCCCCACTGTGTGATTGTAGGGCGTTGCCCCGGATTGTATTACGTGCAAATGCTTAACCTTAAATGAACCGTGATGTGTGTGAATGTTTATTTTGAATGTACTATATGTGTGATTATGATGAAACGAACGGCAGAGGCCGGGTACGGCATAGGCCGTGGGCCGAAAGTAACACACAGCACATGGGATGCTTATATTCAGGGTGGGACCCAAGGGATACATGAGTTATCCTCGCGGTGAGAACCGAAACTCCAGTCTTTGGTAAGGCCTTGGGAGCGGCATGGCCGTACTTGTTTATTATGATGGTTTTCCTATGTGTCAGTGAATTATTGCCAGCTATTTGTTTTGCATATGTTATGTGTTATTTGGGTTTTCTTGCTGGGCTTCGGCTCACGGGTGCTCCGTGTGGCAGGTAAAAGCAAGGAGTCAGTCAACCGGCCATGAGTATGGAGAGCGTGGGGGCGGCGCGTACATGTTCGGCCTGCCCGACTGCTTTGGTTGGGGGCATTTTGTATATGGCTGTATTTAACCATTCTTTTGATAGCTGATCAAGTGTAAATCTATTTTGGTGTTGTAAACATTTTGTAAACCTTATTTTGGGATCCCAGATGTTTTATATTTAACGTTTTCAATGAAGTTGACCATTTTAAAAGAATACAGCCTTAAACTCTGGTTTAATCACACTTTTGGTTTTAGAAACCACTTTGAGTCAATTAAATGCACAATTTCTGTTTTAAACTCACTTAGTAACGGCTCTAAGGTAGTAGGGCGTTACAACTTGGTATCAGAGCGAGCCAAGGTTTATTGGTTCTGGAGATTGACCGAACATGTACGCACGCTGCCATTGAAAAGCTCGACTCAGGGTGGTTTGGTATGGTCGATTGATATATTCATGAATATGTGTTTAATGCTTTGTGTGCCTGCCTAGATTGTTATGAGCATGATGATTCAAATAACATATGCATGATGCCAGGGCGAGGCCCGTTGTATGCTGCATGATATTTGTATGTCATTCTGGTCGATTGACCTTGGTTGTTGTTGAGATGGAGAGGTGGAAATTGGACCTTGTTATCATACCTAATGAGCGGTGTCATTGATTGCAAGCATTTAGTTGCAATGCCTCGCCAATCATCGAGACTCCGCGGCATTCAGGCCGAGGATGATAACCAGGGGCAGGACCCTCCACCTGCTCCTCAGAACTGGCAACAGATTTTAGCAGAGATGGAGGCTAGGTTGAAGAAAACAGAGGATGAGCTTAGTCAGTACAGGCAACCAGCTCCTCCACCAGCCACTGTGATACCACCACCGCCTAGTGTGGTACTGGCTCCGGTTCAACCTGTGACTGGGAACAGGTTGGAACCTCTATATGAAAGATTCAGAAAACAACAACCTCCTACCTTTGAGGGGGGAGCAGACCCACTGCAGGCTGAGCAGTGGATGAGTACAATGTCTGTAATCCTGGACTTCATGAGGGTTGAAGGAAGGGATAAGGTTGATTGTGCCAGTTATATGCTTAGACATGATGCACGAATATGGTGGGAGGTAGTAGGACAGCGAAGGGATACTGCTATTATGACCTGGGAGGAATTCAAGAGCATTTTCAACGAGAAATACTACAGCGTAGCCGTTCGAGCGGCGAAGGCGGATGAGTTTAACAGTCTTACTCAGGGCAGGTTATCTGTCATTGAGTACGCCTTGGTATTTGATAGATTGGCGAAGTTTGCGCCAGAGCTTGTGCCGACTGATACGGCCAGAAGGGACAGATTTGTACGGGGATTAGGTGCAATGATCGCCCGTGACGTGAGTATTACAATGGCTCCAGAGACTACCTATGCACAAGTGGTGGACAAGGCCCTCACTGCTGAGAGGGCTGAGGATCAGATCTGGAAGGATAACGCTGCTAGGCGTGATACCAGGAGGGTAGTGCCTTCTTCTTCTGGGCCTAGTCGGGGCAGCGGCCCCAGTGAGCAGAAGAGGAGAGTACCAGACTCATTTACTCCCTATGGTTCTGACAGGAGGGTTCGCGGTTCTGTGGGTGGCCGCCAGGGCGGTAATGACAACTGGAGGAGTTATCCATGGTGTCCTCGATGCAGGCGACGGCATCAGGGCGAGTTCCGGTCCGCCTCTGAAGCGGGTACCGGCATCAGGGCATGTTTTGTTTGTGGAAGCACCAGTCACTTGAAGAAAGATTGCCCGCAGGCTAAGAAGGAGGAGCCTAGGCAGGGAGACAGGCTCGCACCTGCTAGGGTCTTCACCTTGACTCAGACTGAGGCAGAGGCCAGCCCATCAGTGGTCACAGGTCAGATTTTTAGCGCTGGATCCTTGTTTACTGCATTGATTGATTCTGGTGCTACGCACTCATTTGTTTCTGCTAGGGTGATTGATCAGCTATGTAGACCTAGTATTTTGTATGCTAGGGGTTTTCAGACTATATTGCCTACAGGAGAGCTGGTAGTCTCTAGGAGGTGGGTTAGAGCCTTACCAGTAGTGGTAGACGGTAGAGAATTATTTGTTGACCTGATTGAACTAGATATGGACGATTTTGACATAATACTAGGGATGGATTGGTCGACGCGGTATGGAGCAACAATTGATTGTAGGCGACGAATGGTGACCTTTGAACCGGAGGGCGAGGCACCCTTTGTGTTCGTGGGAACGGTGGATGGACCGCGGGTACCTGTGATCTCAGCACTAAAGGCTAGAGACCTGATGCAAGAGGGTTGCATAGGATTCCTAGCAAGTATAGTGGATTCCTCTAAGGTGGCGGTAGTGGGACCGAATGAAACCAGAGTCGTCTGCGAGTTTTCAGACTTGTTTCCAGCGGATCTACCGGGGTTGCCGCCACAGCGGGAGATTGAGTTCGTCATAGAGTTGGCTCCGGGAGCAGAGCCAGTTTCCAAGGCACCTTACAGAATGACTCCAGCAGAATTAAAGGAATTGAAGATTCAGCTACAGGAACTACTTGATTTGGGGTTTGTCAGACCGAGTTTCTCGCCGTGGGGTGCTCCAGTTTTATTTGTTAAGAAAAAGGATGGATCGCTCAGGATGTGCATCGATTACAGGGAGTTGAATAAGTTGACCATCAAGAACAAGTATCCATTGCCTAGGATCGAGGATTTATTTGATCAGCTTCAAGGGAGTACAATGTTTTCGAAGATTGATCTCCGATCAGGCTACTATCAGTTGAGGATCAGAGAAAAGGACATACCAAAGACTGCATTTCGGACACGGTATGGGCATTATGAATTTCTGGTTATGTCCTTTGGATTAACCAATGCCCCAGCGGCATTTATGGATTTGATGAACAGAATTTTCAAGGATTACTTGGATAAGTTCGTGATTGTGTTTATTGATGATATCCTAGTATACTCCCAGTCAGAGTCAGAGCATGAGCATCATCTGCGCCTGGTGTTGCATCGGTTAAGAGAGCATAAGTTATATGCTAAGTTTAGCAAATGCGAGTTCTGGTTATCGCAAGTTTCATTTCTAGGCCACATTATCAGTAAGGATGGGTTACTAGTCGACCCAAGCAAGACGGAAGCAGTAAGAGATTGGCCTAGACCCAGCAATGTTCCTGAAGTTAGAAGTTTCCTTGGACTAGCAGGTTACTACCGGCGGTTTGTAGAGGGGTTCTCCAGAATTGCTACTCCGTTGACAGAATTGACAAGGAAGAAGACCAAGTTTGTGTGGACAGATCGATGCGAGAATAGCTTCAAAGAGCTGAAGCGGCGGTTGATTACTGCACCAGTGCTGAGCTTGCCAACAGATAATGAGAAGTTTGTGGTCTACTGTGACGCTTCCAGACAGGGTCTGGGATGCGTGTTGATGCAGGCTGGGAAAGTAAGAGCGTACGCATCAAGGCAATTAAAGGAGTACGAGCAGAGGTATCCCACGCATGACCTGGAATTAGCTGCAGTGGTATTCGCACTTAAGGTTTGGAGACACTATCTGTATGGAGAGAGGTGCGAGATATACACTGATCACAAGAGTCTAAAGTATTTCTTTACCCAGAAGGACTTGAACATGCGCCAGAGACGGTGGCTAGAGCTGGTAAAGGATTACGATTGTGATATCCTATACCATCCTGGGAAGGCTAATGTAGTGACTGATGCATTGAGCCGGAGGGGCCCAGGACAGCTGTATAGTTCGAGGCAGATATCTGACAGATTAGCTGGAGAGATGACCAGAGCAGGTATAGAGCTAATGGTTGGCAGGTTAGCCAACATTACTCTTCAGTCAACGCTCCTCGAGAGGATTAAGGAAGCACAGGGAAAGGACCCCCGGTTAGTTGAACGTAGAGAGAATGTCCTATCGGGAGCAGCTAAGGACTTCTCTATTTCTGAGATGGGTTTGTTGAAGTACAAAGGACGAATTTGTGTTCTGATTGATCCAGACATTCGGCGAGAGATTCTGGACGAGTCTCATACCAGTCCTTACTCTTTACACCCAGGTTCTACGAAGATGTACCATGACCTGAAGGTTTTGTATTGGTGGTTAGGCATGAAGAGGGACGTGGTGGATTATGTGGCTAGATGCCTAACCTGTCAGCAGATTAAGGCAGAACACCCGAGGCCAGCAGGATTATTACAGCCTCTTGGGATTCCCGAGTGGAAATGGGAAGATATTGCCATGGACTTTGTGGTAGGATTGCCAAAGACCGTGGGTCAGCATGACTCGGTATGGGTGATTGTGGACAGGTATACGAAGTCCGCCCACTTCTTACCTGTGAAGACAACTTATACTGTGGAGCAGTATGCAGACCTTTATGTTAAGGAGATTGTTCGACTTCATGGGGCTCCGAGGTCGATAGTATCCGACAGAGACCCCACTTTCACTTCCAAGTTTTGGAAGAGCCTGCAGAAGGCTATGGGCACGCAGCTTCGGTTTAGTACCGCTTATCATCCTCAGACGGATGGACAGTCTGAGAGGAAAATTCAGATACTGGAGGACATGTTACGAGTGTGTGTGTTGGATTTTGAGGGATCTTGGAGTAAGTATCTCCCTCTGATTGAGTTCTCGTACAATAATAGTTATCAGGCGACTATCGGAGTGGCTCCGTATGAGATGCTGTATGCAAGAAAGTGCAGATCACCGATTCACTGGGAGGAGGCAGGGGAGAGAAAGTATTTAGGTCCTGAGATGGTTCAGAGGACCAATGAGGCACTTGAGAAAATTAGAGCTCGTATGCTCGCCTCCCAGAGTCGCCAGAAGAGTTATTCAGATCTGAAACGCAGGAACGTGGAATTTCAGGTTGGTGACCATGTATTCCTCAGGGTTTCACCCCTGAGAGGAGTAAAACGATTTGGCATTCGGGGCAAGCTGAGTCCCAGGTTTGTTGGTCCATTCGAAGTTCTAGAGCGAGTTGGGGAGGTGGCTTACAGGTTAGCAATGCCTCCAGCTCTATCAGGGGTTCATGACGTGTTTCATGTATCCATGCTTCGGAAGTATGTTTCGGACACTACTCATGTGTTGAGCTATGAGAACTTGGAGTTGGATCGGGATTTATCGTACGAAGAAAAGCCTGTTCAGATCCTTGATAGGAAGGACAAGGTCTTGAGGAGCAAGACAATCGCCTTGGTTAAAGTACTGTGGAGGAATAGCAAGGTCGAAGAGGCGACGTGGGAACTGGAATCGGATATGCGGGAGCGGTATCCCGAGTTATTCAGGTAAATTTCAAGGACGAAATCTCCAGAACCAATAAACCTTGGCTCGCTCTGATACCAAGTTGTAACGCCCTACTTCCTTAGAGCCGTTACTAAGTGAGTTTTAAGACATAACAGTGCAATGAACTCGCTAACCGAGGTTTTGAAGCAAAAGTGTGACTAATAAAAGTTCTAGTATTAAACAATTGGGATCCCAAAAATAAGTGTGAAAATGCGTTGACTCAATAAAAACTTCTAGTATTAAACAATTGGGATCCCAAAAATAAGGTTTGAAAACTATTTACATCTTGAAATAAGTTTACAGGTTATCAGTTATAAAATCATAGATTATTACAGCCAATTTCAAATAAACCCCCAACCAAAGCAGTCGGGCAGGCCAAACATGTACGCGTCGCTTCACGCTCTCCGTACTCATGGTTGGTTGACTCAGTCATTGCCCTACCTGCAACACAGAGCACCCGTGAGCCGAAGCCCAGCAAGAAAACTCATGCAGAATGTAACATATGCAATGTATACAGTTTATCATAACAGATAATCCTCAAATAAACAAGTCAACCATTAGACTAAGCAAACACGGCCATGCCGCCCCAGAGACCTTACCAAAGCCCTGGGGTATCGGTTCTCACCGCGAGGATAACTCATGTATCCCTTGGGTCCCACCCTGAATATAGCATAACACATGTATCCACCGGGCCCCGCCCTGACTATAGCATCCCATGTGCTAGGTGTTACTTTCGGCCCACGGCCGCCCCGGCCTACGCCGTACTCGACCCACGGCCGCCCCGGCCTACGCCGTACTCGGCCCACGTCCGCCCCGGCCTACGCCGTACTCGGCCCACGGCCGCCCCGGCCTACGCCGTACTCGGCCCACGGCCGCCCCGGCCTACGCCGTACTCGGCCCTTGCCGTTCATTTCATCATAATCACACATATAGTACGTTCGAAATTATCATTCACACACATCGTGATTCACTTAAGGTTAAACATTTTCACATAATACAATCTGGGGCCATGCCCTATTCTCGGGTGTTACGGTTTTCTTACCTGCATTCCGAGCCTCCTGATGCAGTAAAGCCACGAGCACGGTCCTCTAGCACGAGCCTCACCAACAACCTAGTCACAACACACAAGAAACATCCCTCATTACTAATCAACCCAAAACCACTTCCCGGGACCAATCCCGCACTCTCGGGACTCCCAAATCCCTAAAACAATTAGCCGGAAACATCCCCCGAACCCCCGGAGCAAAAGCTCAAAAATGGAACTTTTGGTGCCCTGAAAATGGCCTTGTGCCGCGGCACAAGAAAGTTGTGCCGCGGCACCCATCAGACAGGGGCTCCTCGCCGCGGCACGAAAAAGCTGTGCCGTGGCACACCTTCGCAGACCCAGAATTTTGGGTTTTCTCCTGCGTTTTATCCGAGCTAAAACCTTCCCAATTCATACCAAACCAATACCCAAACCCCAAAATCAAATCCAAACTTCATATGACCCATCTAACAACCCATAAACATCATCAAAGCAATCAAACACACAATCAAATCCCCAAAATCCACATCCTTGATTTAAATTTCAGAAAATTAAAAACTCAAAGTTCAAACTTAAACCATGCTCAAATCTCTTAACCCATAACATAATCAAGTCTTAAATGTGTATAAATTCCTTACCTCAAGTAGAGAATCCCATCCCAAGCTCCCTTGATTCATCTCCTAAGTCTCCAAATTTCAGCTCCTTCACTTCTCTTCTTCTTCTTCTTCTTCCCATTGCCCTATCTTCCCTTCTCTTTGGTTTTTATTCTCTTTAGTTTTTTATCAAAACCAATCAATGCCAAGACCAAACCGTGTACCCCTATAACACAGCTCAAATTTGTCTATTAACCTTGCCAAATGACCACTTTACCCCTCCTTGCATATCCTTTCATAACTAAACCTCAAGGGCTTACTTGTCATTTCCTATCCATTACAATTCTACCATTTTACCATCAAAACCTGTTACTCTCTATGGTTACTAACAGTCACACAAGTTACCAAAATCTCTCAAGAACTGAGTTACAAAATCCCCGAATTACCCTTAGGCTCCCCCCGAGCCGGGTATAAAATCCCGTTGTGACATCTAAGTTAAACTAGCTCTCTAGGACCGTCTCGGCACGTGCATCACAATAATAAAACCACACTCACGTGGTACAATTCACAGAATAAAATTATCACATATCAATACAGTTATGCCCAACATGGCCAAAATTACAATTACGCCCTTCTAACACGATCCGGGCCTACATGCATACTAGTAAACATAGCCATGCATCTCAGTTAAACAAATAGCCAAATAACATGCTTTAAACCATAACCATGCATTAAATTCATAAAATCACACATAAATCCCAACCTGCCCTCCTGGTACACTAATCAAGGCCCTTAAGCCTTAATAGCGAATTTGGGTCGTTACAATTTGGGTTTGAACCTCCCTGACCATGTATTTCTTGGATGGGACTAGGCTTTGGGCCTTAAGTCCCATTTGGTTTTAAATCCCCTGGCCAAGCATGTCCGGGATGGGACTAGGCATTGGGCCTTGCGTCCCATTTGGCTTTGTAGCCCCCGGACCATGTATGTCCGAGAAACCACTAGGCTTTGTGCCTTCCGTCCCATTTGCGTTTCATCCTCCCTGACCATGTTCTGTCTGAGATGGGACTAGGCTTTGTGCCTTGCATCCAATTTCGTTTTCATCCCCCAATACCAAACACGTCTGGGATCGGACTCGTCATTGGGCCTTACGTTCCATTTGGGTTTGAACCTCTCAGACCATGTATGTCCGGGATGGGACTAGACTGTGTGCCTTGCGTCCCATTTGCTTTTGAACCCTCCCGGACCATCTTGCATCTTGGATGGGACTGGGCTTTTTACCTTGTGTCCCATTTGGGTTTGTACCTCCCGGAAAATGTATGTCCGAGATGGGACTAGGCTTTGTGATTTGCGACCCATTAGTGTTTGAACCTCCCGGACCACTTATATCCAGGATGGGATTAGGCTTTGTGCCTTGCGTCCCATTTTATTTTAAACCCCCCAAGACCAAGGATATGGTGGATGGGACTTGGGATTGGGCCTTGAGTCCCATTTGTGTTTGAACCTCCCAGACCATGTGTGTTTAGGATGGGACTAGGCATTGGGCCTTGCGTCCTATTTCGTTTTATACCCCACGGACCAAGCATGTCTGGGATGGGACTATGCATTAGGCCTTGCATCCCATTTGGATTTAAAACCCCCGGACCAAACATGTAGGGAATGGGACTAGTCATGGGGCCTTTCGTCCCATTCGGGTTAGAACCTCCCAGACCATGTATGTCCGGGATGGGAGTAGGAATTGTGCCTTACGTCCCATTTGGTTTTAAACCCCCCGGACCAAGCATGTCCGGGATGGGACTAGGCATTGTGCCTTGCATCCCACTTGGTTTTAAACACCCCAGACCAAGCATGTCTGGGATGAGACTAGGCATTGGGCCTTTCCTCCCACTTGGTATTAAACCCCCGAAACCAAGCATATACAGGATGGAACTAGGCTTTGTGCCTTGCGTTCCATTTGTGTTTGAACCTCCTCGTCCATGTATGTCCAGGATGGGACTAGTCTTTGTGCCATGTTTCCTATTTGGGTTTGAACCTCTCGCCCCATGTTATGTCTGGGATGGGACTAAGCCTTGTACCTTGCATCCCATTTCGTTTTCAACCCCACAGACCAAGCATGACCGGGATGGGACTAGGAATTGGGCCTTGCGTCCAATTTGGGTTTGGACCTACAGGACCATGTATGTCCAGGATGGGACTAGGCATTGGGCCATGCGTCCCATTTGGGTTTTAACCTCCCGGACCATGTATGTTTGGCATGGGACTAGGCATTGGACCTTGCGTCCCATTTGGGTTTTAACCTCTCGGACCATGTATGCATGGGATGGGACTAGGATTTGTTCCTTGCATCCCATTTGGTTTCAAAAACCCCAGACCAAGCATGTTCGGGAAGGGACTAGGCATTAGGCCATGCGTCCCATTTGGGTTTGAACCTCCCGGACCATCTATGTCCGGGATGGGACTAGGAATTGTGCCTTGCGTCCCATCCGGTGTTAAACCCCCCGGAACAAGCATGTTCGGGATGGGACTAGGCATTGGCCCTTGCTCCCCATTTAGGTTTGAACCTCGTGGACCATGTATGTCCGGCATGGGACCGGGCTTTGTGCCATGCGTCCCACTTGGTTTTAAACAGCCAGACTAAGCATGTCTCGGTTGGGACTAGGCACTAGGCCTTGCGTCCCATTTGGGTTTGAACCCCATGACCAAGCATGTCTAGGATGGGAATTGGCATCGGGCGTTGCATCCCACTTGGTTTGAAACCCCACCAGACCAAGCATGTCCAGGATGGCACTAGGCTATGTTCCTTGCATTCCACTTGGGTTTGAACCTCCCAGACCATGTATGTCCGGGATGGGACTAGGCTGTGCGCCTTACGTCCCATTTGGTATTGAACCCTCCCGTACCATTTAGCGTATAGGATGGAACTGGGCTTTGAACCATATGTCCCATTTGGGTTTGAACCTTTCAGACCATGTTATGTTCGAAATGGGAATAGGCTTTGTACCATGCGTCCCATTTGGTTTTAAAACCCCCAAGACCAAGGATGTCCCAGATGGGACTAGGCATTGGGCCTTGATTCCCATTTGGATTTGAACCTCCCGGACCATTTACGTTCACGATGGGACTAGGCATTGGGCCTTGTGTCCCATTTGGTTTTAAACCCCCCGGACCAAGCGCGTCTGGGATGGGACTATGCATTGGGCCTTGCATCCCATTTGCTTTTAAAACACCTAGACCAAGCATGTATGGGATGGGACTAGGCATTGGGCCTTGCATCCCATTTCGGTTTGAACCTCCCGAACCATGTATGTCGGGATGGGACTAGGAATTGTGCCTTGCGTCAAATTTGGTTTTAAACCCCCTGGACCAAGCATGTCCGGGATGGGACTCGGCATTGGGCCTTGCGTCCCATTTTTTTTTGAACCTCCCGGACAATGTTTGTCCGTGATGGGACTAGGCATTCGGCCTTGTTCCCCTTTTGGGTTTGAACATCCCGAACCATGTATGTCCAGCATGATGCTGGGCTTTGTGCCATGCGTCCCATTTGGTTTTAAACCCCTCAGACCAAGCATATCAGGGATGAGACAAGGCATTGGGCCATGCGATCCATTTGGATTTAAACTCCCCAGACCAAGATTTTCCAGGATGGGACTAGGCTTTGTTCCTTGCGTTCCATTTGGGTTTGAACCTCCAAGACCATTTATTTCCGGGATGGGACTAGGCCGTGTGCCTTGCGTCACATTTGGTTTTGAACACTCCCGGACCATTTTGCGTCTGGGATTGGACTGGGCTTTGTACCTTGTGTCTGATTTGGGTTTGGACCTCCCGGACCATGTTATGTTCGAGATGGGACTAGGATTTGCGACATGCGTCCCATTTGTGTTTGAACCTGCTGGACCATGTATGTCCGTGATAAGACTAGACTTTGTGCC
This sequence comes from Humulus lupulus, assembly GCF_963169125.1. Lineage (NCBI taxonomy): Eukaryota > Viridiplantae > Streptophyta > Magnoliopsida > Rosales > Cannabaceae > Humulus > Humulus lupulus. Next base: position 192,932,759 of record NC_084795.1, on the reverse strand, counting down.
TTGCGTCCAATTTTGTTTTAAACCCCCCCAGACCAAGGATGTCCAGGATGGGACTAGGCATTGGGCCTAGAGTCACATTTGGGTTTGAACCTCCCGCACCATGTCTGATTAGGACGGGACTAGGCATTCGGCCTTGCGTCCTATTTGGTTTTAAACCCCCCAGACCAAGCATGTCTGGGATGGGACTATCCATTGGCCCTTGCGTCCCATTTGGTTTTAAACCACCCAGACCAAGCATGTTCGGGAAGGGACTAGGCATTGGGCCTTGCAACCCATTTGGTTTTAAAACCCCTGAACCAAGCATCTCTGGGATGGGACAAGGCATTTGGCCTTGCGTCCAATTTGGGTTTGAACCTCTCAGACCATGTATGTCCGAGATGGGACTAGGCTTGGTGACTTGCATCCCATTTTTGTTCGAAACTCCCTGACCATGTATGTCCGGGATGGGACTAGGCTTTGTGCCATACGTCCCAATTGGTTTTAAATCCCCCGGACCAAGCATGTCCGGGATAGGACTAGGCTTTTTGCCTTGCGTCCCATTTGGTTTTGAACCATCCCTGACCTTTTTGTGTCTGGGATGGGTCTGCGCTTTCTACCTTATGTCCCATTTGGGTTTGAATCTTTCGGAACATGTTATATACGGGATGGGACTAGGGTTTGTGACTTGCGTCCCATTTGGGTTCGAACATCCCGGACCATGTATGTCCGGGATGGGACTAGGAATTGTGCCTTTCGTCCCTTTTGGTTTTAAACCCCCCGGACCAAGCATGTCCGGGATAGGACTAGGCATTGGACCTTACGTCCCATTTGGGTTTAAACCACCCGGACAATGTATGCCCGGGATGGGACTAGGCATTGGGCCTTGCTCCCCATTTGGGTTTGAATCTCCCGGATCATGTATGTCCGGCATGGGACTGGGCTTTCCTCCATCCGCCCCATTTGGTTTTTAACCCCTCGGACCAAGCATGTCCGAGATGAGACTAGGCATTCGACCTTCCGTCCCATTTGGATTTAAACCCCCCAAGACAAAGCATGTCCAGGATGGGACTAGGCATTGGGCCTTGCGTCCCACTTGGTTTTAAATCCCACCAGACCAAGCATGTCCAGGAAGGGACTAGGCTATGTGCATTGCAATCCATTTGGGTTTGAACCTCCTGGACCATGTATGTCCAGGATGGGACAAGGCATTATGCCATGCGTTGCATTTGGATTTGTTCCTTCCCGGACCATTTTGCGTCTGGGATGGGACTGGGTTTTGTACCTTGCCACCCATTTGGGTTTGAACCTCCCGGAATATGTATGTCCGGGAAGGGACTAGGCTTTTTGCCTTGCCTCGCATTTAGTTTTTAACAGTCCCGGACAATTTTGCATCTAGGATGGGACTGGGCTTTGTACCTTATGTCTGGGATTGGACTAGTGTTCGTGACTTGCGTCCCATTTGTGTGTGAACCTCCCGGACCATGTATGTCCGGGATGGGACTAGGCTTTTTTCCTTGCGTCCCATTTCGTTTTCAACCCCCCAGAATAGGCATTGGGGCTTACGTCTCATTTGGGTATGAAATTCCTAGACCATGTGTGTCCAGGACGGGACTGGGCTTTGTGCCATGCGTCCTATTTTGTTTTAAACCCCCCAGACCAAGCATGTCTGGGATGGGACTAGGCATTAGGCCTTGCATCCCATTTGGGTTTGAACCTCCCATTTGGGTATGACCGGGATGGGACTGGGCTTTGTGCCTTGCGTTGCATTTGGTTATAAACCCCACGAACCAAGAATGTCCGGGATGGGAATAGTCATTGGGCCTTGCGTCCCACTTCGTTTTAAATCCCCGCACCAAGCTTGTTCGGGATGAGACTAGGCATTGGGCCTTCCGTCCCATTTGGTTTTGAACCTCCCAGACAATGTATCTTCGGGATGGGACTAGGCATTGGGCCTTGCGTCCCATTTGGTTTTAAACCCCCCGGACCAACCATGTCCGGGATGGGACTAGGCATTGGGCCTTGCGTCCTATTTGGGTTTGAACACCCTGGACCATGTATGTCCGGGATGGGACTTGGAAATGTGCCTTGCATCTCATTCGGTATTAAACCCCCCAGAACAAGCTTGTCTGGGATGGGATTAGGCATTAGGCCTTGCGTCCCATTTGGGTTTGAACCTCCCAAACCATGTATGTCCGGGATGGGACAGGGCTTTGTGCCTTGCGTTCCATTTTGTTTGAACCTCCCGAACCATGTATGTTTGCAATTGGAATAGTCCTTGGCCCTTGCGTCCCGCTTGGTTTTAAATTGCCGGACCAAGCATGTTCTGGATGAGACTAGGCATTCGGCCTTGCGTCCCATTTGGGAGTGATCCTCCCGGACCATGTATGTCGGGGATGGGATTGGGCTTTGTGCCTTGCATCCCATTTTATTTTAAACCCCCCGGATCAAGCATGTCTGGGATGAAACTAGGCATTGGGCCTTGCGTCCCATTTGGATTTAAAACCCCCAGACCAAGCATGTCCAGGATAGGACTAGGCATTGGGCCTTGCGTCCCACTTGGTTTTAAACCCCACCAGACTAAGCATGTCCAGGATGGGACTAGGCTTTGTGCCTTGCATTCCATTTGTATTTGAACCTCCCGCACCATGTATGTCCGGGATGGGACTAGGCTCTGTGCCTTGCGTCGTGTTTTGTTTTGAACCCTTCGAGACCATTTTGCTTTTGGGATGGGACTGGGTTTTGTACCTTGTGTCCCATTTGGTTATGTCTGGGATGGGACTAGGGTTCGTGACTTGCGTCCCATTTGTGTTTGAACGTCCCAGACCATGTATGTCAGGGATGGGACTAGGCTTTGTGCCTTGCGTCACGTTTGGTTTTAAATCCCCAGACCAAGGATGTCCAGGATCGGGATAGGCATTGGGCCTTGCGTCCCATTTAGATTTGAACCTCCCAGACCACGTGTGTTTGGGATGGGACTAGGCATTGGGCATTGCGTCCCATTTGTGTTTAAAGCCCCCAGACCAAGCATGTACGGGATGGGACCAGGCATAGAGCCTTACATCCCGCTTGGTTTTAAAACCCCCGGACCAAGCATGTCCGGGATGGGACTAGGCATTGGGCCTTGTGTCCCATTTGGGTTTAAACCTCCCAGACCATGTATGTCCGGGATAGGACTAGGAATTGTGCCTTGTGTCCCATTTGGTTTTAAACTCACAGACCAAGAATGTACGGGATGGGACTAGGCATTGGGCCATGGGTCCTATTTTGGTTTAAACAACCCGGACAATGTATATCCGGGATGGGACTAGGCATTGGGCCTTGATCCCCATTTGGTTTTGAACCTCCCGGACCATGTATGTCCGGCATGGGACTGGGCTTTTTGCCTTGCGTCCCATTTGGTTTTAAACCCCATGGACCAAGCATGTCCGGGATGAGACTAGGCATTGGACCTTGCGTCCTATTTGGATTTAAACCCCCTCAGACAAAGAGTGTCCTAGACGGGACTAGGCATTGGGCCTTGCTGAATTGGCAGCCCAGTGACCTGTGGAGGGGCCTGCTGCGTCAACTGACATAGTTCTTCCTCTGTTCTCCGCAATCTCGCTTCCATTTCAGCGAACATTTCTTGCCAATTATGCGGGGCAGGTGGAGGGTCCTGACCCTGATTGTCATCCTCAGCCCGAGTGCTGTGGAGTCTAGATGATTGCCGAGGCATCACAACTATATGCCTGCAATCAATGACGCCGCTCATCAGGCATGATAACAAGGTCCAATACCAACTCCCAGTCTCAACAGCCAACCATGAACAGTAATCTAGATAACATACAGATAGCACATAGCACACAACGGGCCATGCCTTGGCATCATGCATATGTTAACTCACTCATCATGCTCCATATGAAATAAACATGCAAACAGGGCATTCAAACACATATTCAAACATATTAATCAACCATACCAACCAACCCTGAGTTGAGCTTGCCACTGACAGCGAGCGTACATGTTTGGTCAATCTCCAGAACCAATAAACCTTGGCTCGCTCTGATACCAAGTTATAATGCCCTACTTCCTTAGAGCCGTTACTAAGTGAGTTTAAATCGTGCATCTAACTCGCTAATCGAGGTTTTAAGGTAAACATGTAATTAAATCATAATCAGAGACGTAAACTTTGAAAATATTACCTGTTTACTGAGTTTTTCGGAAACGAATACAAACAGAATAATAAAAAGATAAGAACTGTAAAAGTGCTGAAATGTAACTAAACAAACAGTGTTTTTACGTGGTTCAGGCGTTAACGAGCCCTAGTCCACGAGTCGATGTTATTATACTTGGAAAGGATTACAGTAAGATGGCTGGTGTACAAGAACTTCACACACTCACAATGTTTCTCTCGGGTTCTCTTGAAGAAGAAGAAGCTAGAGAGATTTTAGCAGAGTTCTTGCTATGTGATTTGTTGGCCGTCCCCCTTCTTGTGAAATGAAGGGGTCTTTATAGCTAGGGTTTCGGATTAGGGTTTTTCTCTACGTACATGAGTCTTAATTACACCAGCCATAAATAGGGGATACAATTACTGTAGTAGCATGGCTATAAGACTCTATGTGGGTATATTTACGTGAAAGTATGGGGAACACACAAAGTCAGCCGTCTTTTCCAAGTTGTCAGCGGAACAGTAGGCGAAAAGGTACCCTTAGGCGTGCTGGGATTTGTGCGGCTTTGACCTGACGGGCGTGTCAGGCGGGATCCTGTGTCAGGTGGATATCATTCCAAATACGCCTCCTCCATGACTCGACCGCTTGGTTTTGTTCCGTGCGAGGCACGGAACTGTTTCCGCGGAGACCACTCGAAGAGCTTCTCCTGGAAGGGGCTTCCCCGAAGGATACCCCTTCGGGAGTCCGGGAGAGTTGACGAGTTTTCCGTGTCGTGTTTGCTTGGAAGAGTAATCCGGACACTAAACGGGAGAGGCGAAGCCTTTCTGTCCATCCGCGAGCTCTGGTCACCTACCGTGAAAGACATCGATAATTCTGCTTTCCCGAGGACATCAATCTAAACGCCATCCGGAAATCTGGATAACATTACCATTTACTGAAAATTATAAAAGGTTAAACATTTGGGATCCCAAAATACGGTTTAGAAATATTTACAACTTAAAATATAATCACAGTCAACTAAACGAAAAAATCCGGTTTTATACCTTCATCTCCCAAAAATACCCCTGACCATGGCAGTCAGGCTGACCAAACATGTACACACCGCTTCATGCTCGCCATACTCATGATTGGTTGACTTTCTCCTTGCCCTTACTTGTACCTCAGAGCACCCGTGAGCCGAAGCCTAGCAAGAAAACTCTCAAACAGATAAAATATGCATATCAAACACTTAATACTTAAATAGGCCATCAACTGGCTAAACAAATACGGCCACGCCGTCCCAGGCGCCTTATCATGCCCTGGATTCATGGTCTATACCATGAGGATATCCCAGGTATCCTTTAGGATCTATCCTAGCAACTCGCACTCCGCGTGCTAAACGCTGCTTTCGGCCCTGGCCCCTTGTCGCACACGGCCTTGCACTCCACGTGCTTATCGCCGTTCTCGGCCCGTTGCCATTCTCAGCCTATGGTATTATCGGTCTTCACCATTCATGGCTCATGTCGTAAGATCAACACACTCACATATGATAAAGCTAACCAACAAGCTAAGCATACATAAACGCAATCAAAGGGTCAAACCCCACAACACAGTCATATAGGGCCGAGCCCTGCAAGTCATGCTCTACGGGAAACAGGAGTTTTCTTACCTGTGTCCCGAGCTTCTTATGCACCAAAGTCACGAGCACGGTCCTCTAACCCGTGCCTCTCTGGAAACCTAGTCACAACACATTTAAAACATTCTTTAATACTAACCAATCCAAAACCATTTCCCGGGACAAATCCCGTACTCTTGGGACCTCCAATTTCCCAAAACAAAGTTGCAGAAACATCCCCCAAGCCCCCTGGGCAAAAGCCCTAAAATGGAAATTTTCCCCTATCAAAAAATAGCCTAGTGCGGCGGCACCAAAGAACAGGGCCGCGACACCCCTACGCGAACCCAGAATTCTAGGTTTGCCCCTGCATTTTCCTCGAGCCATAACACTCCCAATTCAACCCCAATGCATACCTAAACCCCAAAATCAATCCAAAACCTAAAATAAACCATCTAGCAACCTATAAACACCAACAACAAGCACAAACACATAATCACACCCATAATTCACACTTTGGTTTCAAATTTCCGAAGTTTAAACCAGTAAACCAAAAACTTAAACCAAGGCTTATAAAACTTAAACCAAGCTTCAAAATTATTAAACCACGCCAGAAACAAACCTCAGAATTACATAGAATTCATACCTCAAGTGGAGAATTCGACCTTAAGCTTCCTTCAATTCCAGCTTCAAGCTAAATCCTCTTGTTTCTAAAACTGAATTCCCACACAAACCAGCCACAAACCAGCTTTCAATTTCCATGTCACACTCTAAAAATAAGGCTTAGAAACTTAAAAAAACAGAGATAAATTCTTACCTCTGAGAAAATCTTGGCCTATACTTGGTTTTATTTGCCTCAAGCCACTTTGATTCTCCTCCTAGGTTTCACAATTCCAGCTCCCTGCCTTTCTCCTCCTTTCCTTCTAGGTTCTCCTCAAACTTCCACGAAGAATAAGAGCTTCTAGGTGTAAAACGTGAATGACTTCTCTTCTCAGCTGAAGTTATCTAAATCCTTGCCAATAGACCATTTTACCCTTCCATCTAATTCCATTTTCTAACTAAACCTCAAGGGCATCCTAGACATTTCACATTGTTTACCGAGTTTTTCGGAAACGAATACAAACAAACTAATAAAAGGATAAGAACTGTAGAAGTGAAGAAATATAAATAGACAAATAAGTTTTTTACGTGGTTCAGGCGTTAACGAGCCCTAGTCCACGAGTCGATGTTATTATACTTGTAGAGAATTACAGTAAAATGGTTGGTGTACAAGAACCTCACAAACTCACAGTGTTTCTCTCGAGTTCTCTAGAAGAAGACGAAGCTAGAGAGATTTTGACAGAGTTCTCTCTATGTCATCTGTTCTCTCCCCCCTCTATTGCAAAATGAGGGGGTTCTTTATAGCCAGAGTTTTTTATTAGGGTTTTACTCTCCCCCCATGAGTCTTAATTACACCAGCCATAAATAGGGGATAAAATTACCGTAGTCGCCTGGCTACCAGGCTCTATGTGGGTACATTTACGTGAAAGTATGGGGAATGCACAAAGGAAGCTGTCTTTTCCAGGCTGTCAGCGGAACAGTAGGCGAAATAGTACTTTTAGGCATGCTGGGATGTGTGCGGCCTCGACCTGTCGGGCGTGTCAGGCGGGATCCTGTGTCAGGTGGATATCATTCCAACTATGCCTCCTCCATGACTCGGCCGCTTGGTCTTCTTCCGTACGAGACACGGAACTGTATCCGCGAAGGTAACCTGAAGAGCTTCTCCTGGAAGGACCTTCCCCGACGGACATCCCTTTGGCAGTCCGGGAGAATCAACGAGCTTCCGCGTCGCGGTTGCTTGAAAGAGTCTGCTGGACACTGAACGGGAGAGGCGAAGCCTTTCTGTCCATCCGCGAGCTCTGGTCACCTTTCGTGAAAGACTTTGATAATTTATCTTCCCCGAGGCTATCCATTTAAACGCTATCCGGAAATCTGGATAACACACATCCCTTACAAATATACCATTTTATCACTCAGGGTAGTTGTCTTCACTGGTTACCAATGGTTACTCAAACCACTAAAATACCATTAACCAAAACTTACAAACTCCCAATCTCAAGTTATAATATTCCCAAAATACCCCTAGGCTCCTCTCGAGCCAGGTATTTAATCTCGTTGTGACTTTTAAACTAATTAGCTCCCTAGGACCGTCTTGACACGTGCATCACAATTATATCACCAATATACCATAAATTTCACATATATTACATTTATGCCCTCAGCGTTCTAAAATTACCAATTTACCCCTAACAATAAAACGGGGCCCACATGCATATTTATTCCACCTAAACATGCATTCTAATCACATAATGATTTAAATTCACATAGATTAACATAGTATAACAATTATTGCCCTCCAGGCACACTACTCAAGGCTCCAAGCCTTATTAGCAAATTTGGGTCGCTACAGCTCTGGGACACATTCAAGTCGCGACTTGCTCGAACTCGGTCGCCACTTGACCCCGCGAACCCAACTCCCCTGCATTGCGTTCAATCTAAACCTCAACTAAAACTCATCAAACCAATCCGAATATCATAATCAATCATCACCACAACATTATCACTACTTTAACAGCAAAACCCAAGCTTTGTAACACTCAAAAACACGTCCAAACACTCAGACCTAAGATCAAATATCAAGCTTATAAATAGCCTTAAAAATAAAATAAAAACCAGAGATTTACAGCTTAAAACCTTACCTCAAACTTGAATTGAACCCCTTTTTAGATGCTTATCATTAGCCTAAACCTTCAAGCCTTAAAGCCTCAAGTTAATCCTCTAGCTTTGCTTCAAAACTCCAAACCGAGAGAGAGAGATGATCGAGAGAGATGAGAAGGGAACTCTATTTTTGCTTGTTCCTTCTATAGCTTACCCTTGGCTTAACATATCCTATGGTCTTAAATGACCAAATTGTCCCTAGGACCATTTTAATTCCTCAAAGCCACCAAATGGTATAATTGTCATTTCCCACCTATCACGTGAATAATAATTAACATCCTCCGAATCCTATTACTCCCAATATCCTTAATTAATTGATAAATCATATCCCATCACCCATTCAGTCCTGGTAATGTACTAAGCATCAATTTACCCCTAGGCTCACCCAAAGCCCAGTAATTAACCCCGTTATGACCAAACCGCTAACTTGCTTCCTAGGATCATCGCATGTCGAATAGCTCAAACATATCCACAATATAATGTGGTCTCACCCATATATCACATACATGAACATAAATATACAATTATGCACTTGATGAGTCAAAATTACTTAAATGTACTTCTAATAAGAAGTGGGCCCACATGCATGCAATTATCATCATATAATAATATAAGTCACATAATCATGCATATAATCACATAATTGCATATTAAATCAATTATGGCCCTCCTGACCCCCTAATCCAAGCACTAAGCCACATTAGGGAATTTGTGACATTATATACACTTACTGAGTGCTCTGTTGAAACCATAAAGTCTTCATTGATATAATCATTACATACAAATTAATTCTGTATTGATGATTCATAATTAAGTTGGTATAAGCAAATCCCAAATCTTTGGGAATCCTATAGTATGCAGTATGCGTTATATTTGAATCACCCGAGCTGCGAATCTTCCATGGCCTTGTATTTTAACAGCTATCCGAACCCGAACTAGTGCTTTGGTGACTTATCTTATTCGTAGTTCATGGTAAAGTCAGAACGCCTAACACCAGGTCTGACCATTATGAACCTCAAGCTGTCCGTATGGATAATAATTAGATATTCTTCTGAATACTTTTCCACGTAATTATCTGCCAGCTGTACCCGAGCTGACTGAATGAGCTCGCGCTAAGATTAAGGTACAACATTTTCCCCCTAAGCTCCTGCTCGTGTACGGCTTCATAATTTTCTGACCTACACAGTAGGGGCTTCTAAACTTTTTCTACATAAAACAATGCCTGCCTACTACACAAGTACTGGACTCGTGTTCTTCTACAATTGGCGTTTGTTCGGGTTTCAAGGAATGAAATAATTGTCTTGTAAACTTTTTTCCGCCATTTGGTCTATTTAATCTTGGCCCTTGGATCTTGAGCTAACCAAATTTGTAACGACCCAAATCCGCTAATAAGGCTTGAGGGCCTTGATTAGCGTGCCAGGAGGGCATGATGGGATTTATGTGTGATTTTAATGATTTAAATGCATGGTTATGATTTAAAGCATGTTATATGACCATTTGTTTATCTGAGATGCATGACTATGTATGTTAGTATGCATGTAGGCCCGGATCGTGTTAGAAGGGCATAATTGTAATTTTGGCCATGTTGGGCATAACTGCATTGATATGTGATGATTGTTGAGACCACATTGTGATGTGGATGTATCTGTGAATTGTGACTCGAGACGATCCCAGTGAGCAGGCTAGCGGAAATTCATGACGGGAATTTATACCCGGCTCGGGGCGAGCCTGGAGGTATGAACAGGAATTCAGAGAAATAGATTGAGATTTATTTTGATGATGGGGGATAATTATTTGGTGATTTATCAGGTATTGGGAAGCAACGGGAAAAATATTAGAGACACTTGAGGATTAGCGGGAATTGGGTAAATGACTAAAATGGCCCTACTTGGGAAAAAGGGTTTAGAATTAATAGGGAGGGCATTTTGGTCAATTGGATTTTGAAGATAGAATAAATAAGGCTTTATACACTTAGTGGATTTTGTAGAATAGAGTAAAGGGGCTGAAAAAGAAAGGAAAAAGGAAAAAGAAAAGAGAGGAAACTGATGGGTTTTCTAAGGGATCGGTTTGGGGGTTCTAGCACCTCTTCTCTTCAATTTCTTGAGGTCAAGCTCAGTGGGGAGCTAGGATAGGTTGTGCATCAAGAATCTTAAGGTCACACTTGAAGACTTGGCAAGGATTAGCAAGAACATCTGAAACTTGAGGTAAGTTCTTGAGGATTTCTGTTTTAGGGTTTTGGCTGGTTTGAGCTGTGTTTTTGAGCTAAATGGATGGGAATTTTGGGGGAAAGCAGGTCAAGATTTGATGATGATCAAGCTAAGGAGGCCTAGGGTTGAATCAAGGTCGAAATTGCATTAACGGTATGATTTCTAAGACTCTATCTTTGTGGTTTACATGAATTTCTGGTTTAGGGTTGTTCATGGTAGATTTTGAGTTGTTGGGTTGCTTGAGCTTGGGATTGAGTTCTTGGGATGCTTGGGATGAGTGTGAGGTGTGTATAAGTTTGTTTTTGGGCTTGGGAAAGACTTGGACAAGTTTGGAGTTGAAATGAGAGAAGAAAATCGCAAGAAGCGATTTTTGGTTTTGGCTGCCTGCAACTAGCGCTACAGCGCTAGTCTTTGGGCGCTGTAGCACTAGGCCTTCTTTCTGGGGAGGTGCTGATTCTGCTTGTATTGCTATAGCGCTCTCTTTTGAGCGCTGTAGCGCTACCCTGCGCCCAGAATGGGGTTTTTGGGCTATTTGTGAGGGATTTTGACCTAGGGTTCGGGGTTCGACTCCGCCACCTTGTTTTGTGGATCTAGGACTTCCCGGGGGGCTCGGGATTGGTCCCGAGGCTAGGTTTTCGGACTTGGGGTTCGGTGTTGACTTTGACCTATGTTTGTGCCTAGGTGTGCGCTAAGGCTCGTGTGGGATCGTGCTCAAGGAGTCAGGTGTTTTTAACTATCGAATTATCAGGTAAGAAAACTATAACACCCGTAGGATGGGGCGTGGGCCCATAGTGTGATTGCGGGGCACGGCCCTATATTGCTTGTTGCATGATGAGATGAATGCCGGGTGTGGCCCTATACTGCATTACATGTTAGGGTGCAGATTTAATTGAATTAGCATTTGTTTGAATGTTGCTTGATTTATGCTATGTGTGATTATGATGAAATGAACGGCAAGGGCCGAGTGCGGCGTAGGCCGGGTACGGCCGTGGGGTCGAAAGTAACACACTGCACATGGGATGCTTATATTCAGGGTGGGACCCAAGGGATACATGAGTTATCCTCGCGGTGAGAACCGAAACCCCAGGCTTTGGTAGGGCCTCGAGGGCGTCACGGCCGTACTTGTTTATTATGATGGTTTTCCTATTTATCAGTGAATTATGCCAGTGATATTATTATTTGCATATGTTATGTTCTGCATGAGTTTTCTTGCTGGGCTTCGGCTCACGGGTGCTCTGTGTTGCAGGTAAGGGCAATGGCTGAGTCAACCAACCATGAGTACGGACAGCGTGAAGCGACGCGTACATGTTTGGCCTGCCCGACTACTTTGGTTGGGGGTTTATTTGAAAATGGCTGTAATAATCTATGATTTTATGATTTATCAACTGTAAACTTATTTCAAAATGTAAATAGTTTTCAAACCTTATTTTTGGGATCCCAAATGTTTAATACTAGCAGTTTTAAATGAAACGACGCATTTTCTAAGATTACAGCCTTAAATTTTAATTAGTCACACTTTTGTCTCAAAACCTCGGTTAGCGAGTTCATTGCACACTGTTTTGTCTTAAAAATCACTTAGTAACGGTTCTAAGGAAGTAGGGCGTTACAAAATTGGATGGCCCAGATAAATTTCCATAATTTACGTATAAATAAGATGACCAGATTTCAAACCTCACCTCCTTTGCATTTAAAAATTTCCCTTTTCTGAACTTCCAAGCTTCCCTTCTTCCCATGAATCCCCAAAACTGTTCATCGTGCCCAGACATTCAGAAGCTTTTTAGGAGCTTTCCATTGCCGGTCTACTCCCCCTAATCAGTGAACGTATTTCCTGTAAGTATCCCTTCCCATGATTTTAAAAGTTTTCCTTTTTTATTTATTTCATCCAATGAAATTTCTGTTCTTAACCATGTTAATCCACAACACTCATTGTAGTTACTTGTTATCCAAAAAACAAGCAAGGATGACATGGCAAACATTTAGTACACGTGGCTAACATCTGGCAGAATTCGTGCTCGACCATCGACCCGGGAGACATCTACTGTCACGACGTTTGATCTCTTCATACGACTAGCCTGGTCGTACGGATGCTTTACGCGGAAAAGATCCTATGCAGTTATGATAGTATCCGAAATTATCTCCCATGATTTCTTGAGTATCCGATTATTTAGGAAATAATATATGTAACAAATTAATGTAAATCCTCCTTGAGCCTATAAATAGAGAAGGAGGGCTCAAGGGAAAGGGATCTTCTTCTTCTTTTTTGCTTTCTGATCATTTGATATATTGTCTTGTTCTTCAGAGGTTGGTGAAACTCATTGAACCCTAACTCTTTGATCACTCCTTTGAATTCTATATCAATAACAATTCAAGTGGACGTAGGTTATTACCAGATTCTGGGGCCGAACCACTATAAACTCTTGTGTTCTTTATTATTTCGTCATCACATTCTTTCCAACGTGTTTGTCCATATCAAGCAAATTTGACTCTGTGTCAGTTGGCCAAAATCAGGGTCAACATTCTGCTGCTTTCATTGGGAGCTTGATACATTATCGTTGAAAGATCAATGGCGAAAACTTCCAAGAAAACTGGACAGGCGGCCGGCGCTGCACCATCTCACCCGCCTCCTCCTCCTCCAAACGTGGCTGAGGATGAGCCACATTTGGAATTTGATGACGAAGAAATGGACTCCGAGACGGTGAAGAATACCCTAGGGGTATTGCAAGATTAACTGCCCAATCTGAGGGCTAGCCAGGAAAGTTTTGCCGAAATCATGGCGTGGCAGCAACAAGAAATTGAACGGCAACGCCTGGAGCTGAGTGAAAGATAGGCGGAGATGGACCGTCCCCAGAGGGAGGCCATGGCAGCCCTCGAGGCAGCCTTACAACTGGCTAGGAATCAGGCTGCGCCTGCCTCGCATCCTGATCAACCTGTGAATGGGTCGCCCCATAGGGTTTCCAATCCTAGCCCGCCTATCCAGCCCTCGAGCCCACAAAGGCCCGAGTAGCCACCGGTGCCTCAGGACGATGTCCCGCTAAGGGACCCTGAAGCACAGCCTCAATCCCAAGCTGGTCACAGCAATCCCTCGCAGCAGAGGCAGAATAAGGTCGGGCAGTAGCCTCGCTGTCCTAGACGCCATAGGGGCGACGAGCCAAACCCTCCGAGTAGAGGACAGCGTCCTCCTGGTAATAGAAGGAACTCAGAGTTAGGCTCTGCGGTCCGAGGCCCCCCACGGCATGATAATGCACGGGGACCTACCGACCAACGCAGACCACCCTCTAATCCTCGGGAGGTTCCAGCCCGGGAAGGCAATCGAGTGAACAGTCAATCCCACCATAGCCAATCAAGATTCAGAGATGGCCATGGTTATATTGAGGCTGAATTAGGCAGAGGAAATGCCAGTCGGAGGAATGAAGAAAGGGGTGGAGATAGAAGCCTACCGCCTAGGAATGACCAACCCGACAGACGGGATGCTGGGGGCAGCCCAGACAAAATAACGTCTTCAACCAGCTCGGAGCTAGCGAGCAGCGGAGGAGAGACGAGGATTTATGAGACGTACTCAACGATCGCTGGGAGCGGCAGGACGAGAATGTCCCCCTAGCACCAGAGGCCACGACGATTCCTGGCGCCATGAAAGCCCAGATAGATGCCCTGAACTAGGCGATACAACAGCTGGTCGGGGGAAGAACATCTTATATCGACCACGATAGGAGAAAAGGCACTCCTTTCGTACAGAGGATAGCTATCACAGAAACTCCTAGCAAGTTTAAGATGCCTACGCTTCCGAACTTTGATGGGTATGGTGACCCGGTATCTCACATCAACAAGTTTGAGATACAAAGGAACATTCGGTGCAGAATCTTCCCTTCAACACTTTCTGATGTCGCATAGGAGTTGTTTTTCAAATTCCCTCCTGCAAGTATAGTTTCCTGGGAAATGTTCGTAAAGGAGTTTTACGGACAGTTCTTCGCGGGTCGTGTGCACCCGACTGAGGCAAACCAGCTGGTTGAAATACGCCAGCAAGACGGAGAACCACTGAAGGACTACGTCTAGTGCTTTATGCGAGCAGCTGCTGGAGCAAAGACAGTGGGAGACGAAGGCAAGAAGATGGCCATAACCGCAGGGGTTAAACGCCGCAGGCCTCTTTGGGACAGCCTCAGAAAACATGGGGTTAGAACTACCCAGGAATTCTTGGATCGAGCTGATCGATACATCAAGCTCGAAGATGCTATTGCCAATGAAGGGAAGCCCCCAGGCAAGGATAAGGGGACTGCCAAGCCCGCCAAAGCCGCCAATGGGTCCAACCCCAACGGCAACGGCAAAGGCAATGGGAACGGCAATGGCAATGGCAAGAATGGGGGGAAACGGCCACACAGTGAGCCTTCCACCTCTGACAATAAACGATCCAAGGGTAATCGTTATGAACCTCGGTTCACTAACTATACTGCCCTTATTGAGTCTCGGGGAGAGGTTTATCAGGCCACGAGTTCCAGTGTGCCTGATAAGAAACCTGCTCCCATTCGAAAGGATATTTCGAGAAGAGACACTACCAAGTTCTGTCGTTATGATAACGACTACGGACATGATACAAATGAATGCAACCAGCTAAAGGATGAGATCGAGTTCCTTATTAGACAAGGACACTTGATAAGATATATACAGGCCTCAGGAAATTCCCAACGAGAAGCTCCAGGTGGCAACGATCAAGCGCCCACTTGCCAACGCTCGCCACCTTTGCAGCCTGACCCCGTAACTGGCACATTGTTAACCATCTGTGGAGGCCCGCACCTCACGGGAAACAGTGGAAAGGCCAGAGAATGATATGCTCGGACTCTGGGCCACGACCAGGACATCGAGATGATGACTATGGATGATCGCGCGCCAAAAAAGGCTCGGTCAGAAGAACGCAAAATAACCTTCTCTGATAGCGACGTCCAACATGTTCGGTTCCCACATTCCGATTCGCTGTTCGTGGATATCCAAATGGCCAATATGATGGTGAAGAGAGTGCTAGTTGATACAGGAAGTTCGGTGAACATCCTGTACAAGTCTTCGCTGGAACGCATGAAGTTATCCGTTAACGACCTAGAGCCCTACAACCAAACAATATACGACTTCTCTGGTGAGGGACTCGCCCCAGCAGGATCAATCAGACTACTAATGACAGCAGGTACAACGCCTGCTACCAGGACATTACTCGCTACTTTCATAGAAGTCGATTGTCCTTCGGCGTACAATGCCGTCATTGGGAGGCCTATACTGGTTGATCTACGGGTCGTCACCTCTATATGGCACTTAGCCATGAAATTCCCGACAGACACAGGGGTAGGACGCGTGTTGGGAAACCAGAGGGAGACTAGGGAGTGCTACAACGCCTCAGTCACGAAGGCGAAGAAGGGAATGTCAAAGAGCACTCCCCCAGATAGGTTGCAGATGGAAATAGATATACAAGCCCAATCCGGTGATGAAGTCAGCAAATAGGTTGTTGCCCAAAGTGAGGATAGATATTTAGATCCTCGCTTTGGGGATTTGAGGAAAATGTTTGACCCATCTATTATCCAGATTTCCAGATAGCGTTTAGATTGATACTCTCGGGGAAGCAGAATTACCAATGTCTTTCACGGTAGGTGACCAGAGCTCGCGGATGGACAGAAAGGCTTCACCTCTCCCGTTTAGTGTACGGATTACTCTTCCAAGCAAACACGACACGGAGGCTCATCAACCCTCTCGGACTCCCGAAGGGGTATTCTTCGGGGAAGCTCCTTCCAGGAGAAGCTCTTCAAGTAGTCTTCGCGGAAACAGTTCCGTGCCTCGCACGGAACAAAACCAAACGGTCGAGTCATGGAGGAGGCATATTTGGAATGATATCCACCTGACACAGGATCCCGCCTGACACGCCCGACAGGTCAAAGCCGCACACATCCCGGCACGCCTAAGGGTACCTTTTCGCCTACTGTTCCGCTGACAACTTGGAAAAGACGGCTGACTTTGTGTGTTCCCCATACTATCACGTAAATATACCCACATAGAGTCTTGTAGCCATGCTACTACAGTAATTGTATCCCCTATTTATGGCTGGTGTAATTAAGACTCATGTACGTAGAGAAAAACCCTAATCCAAAACCCTAGCTATAAAGACCCCTTCATTTTACAAGAAGAGGGACAACCAACAGATCATATAGCGAAAACTCTACAGAAATCTCTCTAGCTTCATCTTCTTCAAGAGAACCCGAGAGAAACACTGTGAGTGTGTGAAGTTCTTGTACACCAGCCATCTTACTGTAATCCTTTCCAAGTATAATAACATCGACTCGTGGACTAGGGCTTGTTAACGCCTGAACCACGTAAAAACACTGTTTGTTTAGTTACATTTCAGCACTTCTACAGTTATTATCTTTTTATTATTCTGTTTGTATTCGTTTCTGAAAAACTCGGTAAACATTTTGGTGCTTTCATTGAGAGCTGTAGGAAGTTGTTAGTCAGCTCTTTTTCTATGTACGTTTTTTGTATTCACTTCGTGCTAAAGAGATGGTGACTACGAGAAAATCCGCGGTTGACAAAAATGCTAGGGTCAACCCCGATACTGTGATGGAAGATGCGGTGCAAAACGAACCCTTGGACTACCAAGGTGAAGACCCAACATCCCGCCAGGATCGGGTCAGTACCGAAGATACGACATACTTAGAAGACGAAGAAGAGTATGTCCAAGACGGTTATTACAAGGACGGCTGCTACTATGAGAAGGACCCAGAACTGGTCCAAGTAGCCGAAGAACTGGAGGTCACCAAAACCAAGCTTGCTGAGCAGGAGCGCCTCTCCGAAAAAATGAAGCTCATGATGGAGCGCCTCCAAAGCAAGTTCGGAGACCTAGGCGACTCGGACGAGGACGCCTCTGTTTTAGGTGGTGCTGATGCCGCTATGCCGGATCCAGCCGCTGCTGGACCATCCAAAGCCGCCCCTAACAAGGGCAAAGAAAAAGTTGGAGAGCCTGTACGCGCTGACGCCCCTGCACCTCCTAAAGGCGTGAATCACCAGGCCGACTGCCCCCCCCGCGCGCAGAAGGTCTCTGGCGCTCCTAAGCCCAGACGTCCTTCAGCCCCAAGGGGGCACTCCGTGCCTAAAGGGCCCGGTGCTAAGGCACCCAGGCCTAGGGGAAGGAACAACTGCCCCAGTGATTCCGTCGGGCTGCGAACTCGCACTCCGAAGACAGTTGGTCCACGGTGGACCTAAGAAGAAGGTTGGAGGCCAAGTATGAAAAGGCCAAAGGAGAAAAGGCCCGGCCTCGCGGAGATGACCTCCGAAATCATATTAATGACAAGCTCCGGGGACGTGACCTCCCGGAGAGTGATACGAAGAGGCTCGAGGAACAGATTGCTGCCTTGACCAAGCTGGTCCGGAAGCAAAGTGGAGCCCTGTCAGACTCTGAGGAGGAAGACCCGGAACCATGTATTCGGAGGATCGCGGAAACGTCCCTCCCGGATAACTTCAACATGCCTCACATAGAATTATATGATGGGAGGACAGACCCGCGTACCCACCTAGCTAAATACAACAAAATGATGCAAGTGGCGCGTGTCAGTGAGGACGCCAAATGCATGTGCTTCTCACTCACCCTTACCAAGTCCGCGGAGGACTGGTGGAAAAGATTAGCTCCCGGATCAATCCACAGTTGGAAGGAGCTACAGTCCGCATTCAGGAGGCAGTTCATTGCTGCCCGCGACCACGACATGGAGGTTGGATCCTTAACCAACATCAAGCAGCAACCCAATGAGAACCTCAAAGCTTTCATTCAGAGAATGATGGAAGCTCCTGCAAAGACCAAGGTCAGCGATGACATGAAGCTGATCGCCCTTCAATCGGGCCTTACTGTCGGCTCCCTGCTTTGGGGGGAAATGCAAAGGAGATGGGCAGAAACGCTGTCCGAATTCATGTCAAAAGCTCAGGGAATCATCAACCTTGAGGATGCCTACCAGCAGGCCTTCGGAGTTCCCCCGGCTCCAACGCCTTCCGTGACTGCGCCGAGCTTTGCTTCGCAAGCTCCCGCACCGGCCCTCACGCTTCCAGGAGCCCAATTCACTCCAAGTGTGTATGGGCCTTCCGCGTCTGCTCAGACGCCGAGTCAAACCCATTTCTCTGGGTACGGAGCTGTACAAACCGGATGTAGTATCGCTCCTGGCATGCGGCAGCCGCAAGCGGAAGGCCCAGAACGAAATTTGAGCCAATCGCGGAGCAAACGAAGCGGAAGAAACTCCAACCGGGGAGACCATTCAAAGAAACCCCGGAAGGACTATGAGCCCAAGTTCACGGAGTATACCAGTTTGATAGACTCGCGAGAGAATGTCTATCGGGCGACCTGTAATATGGTCAACTACAGGAAGCCCCCGAAAGTGTCTCACGGAGGAAGGCGTCCGCGAGACTCCAATAAGAGGTGTGAGTTCCACGGAGATGTGGGGCACACCACGAACGAGTGCCTTCAGCTGAAGGATGAGATCGAGTCCCTGGCAAGAGCGGGACACCTCGGTCAGTGGGTGAGGATACCCATTATCTATCCCGGACAGGGGGTAGTTCACGGAGCTGCATATTCCCCGGGACAGAGGGGGACCGCTAGCACTCCTGGAGCCGGTCAACCCCAAGCTCCCGGGTCTCAGTTCCCAGCACTTCCTGCTCCAACCGCTCCGGCACCCATTGCCTTGTTGGCTCCAGGACCGGGCAACCCATATCCGCCCGGCCTTGCTCCGCCACCCATTGACGGACACGTAGCCACCATTTCCGGAGGACCGCACCTTGCCGGAAGCACCTGCAACTCCCAGAAGAGGTACTTGAGGGAGTTAGAACACACCGGGGAGATGTGCGCCTTGGTTCAATCACCTGCTCAACGTCCCCGAATGATGGACCTTCCCATCACCTTCACGAAGGATGATGCTCGACATGTGCACTTCCCCCACAACGATCCCCTCGTGGTGGAAGCCCAAATTGCCAATAAGAAGGTCTCACGGATCTTGGTCGACAACGGAAGCTCCGTAAACATCCTCTTCAAAGCGGCCTTCCACGCGATCGGATTAACCGAGACAAACCTGACCCCATGCCCCATCCAGCTTCAAGGGTTCAATGGGGATGCACTCATGCCATTAGGCAAAATTCAACTTCCAGTCACCCTCAGGGGAGAAAGCGACGCTTGTGCCTTCAAGCACAGCACATTCGTGGTGGTCGACTGCCCCACGGCGTATAATGCCATCCTAGGCCGACCGGTCCTAATAGATTGTGGGGCCATAACCTCAATATGCCACTTATGCTTGAAGTTTCCATGCGGCGATGGGCGTATCGGCACCCTCCGAGGAGACCAGCAAAGTGCGCGAAGCTGTTATAACGTCTCCGTCCGATCCGTCTACACGGTCCAGGAGACGGTTGCTGCCTTTCCTTTGGCGGAAGAATTACCAGAAACTGGGGGTGCTCAAGAGGCATACTTTGATGAACTCGACCCAAGAGTGGGAATCGAGAAAGCGATAGAGCCGATGGAGGAAGTCGAAGAGGTGATCCTCAACCCGGTAGATCCCACCAATGTCATTCAGGTGGGGAAAAACCTGTCGTCGGCCATTCGAGATAAGATCGTGGCCACTGTGAAGAATAATCAGGATATCCTGGCATGGTGCCACGCTGATATGATGGGGATTAATCCTAATGTTGCGTGCCACGCACTCAACATAGACCCCTCTGCAACTCCAGTTCGCCAAAAGAGGAGGCCGTTAGACCCAGTGAGGGCCGAAGCCGTCAAAGCTGAAGTGGACAAGTTGATGTCCATAGGCTTTCTCCAGGAGTCACACTATCCCGTGTGGTTGGCCAACCCAATTCTGGTCCCAAAACCCGATGGGTCCTGGAGAATGTGCATTGACTTCACGGACCTAAACAAAGCCTGCCCGAAAGATTGTTTCCCTCTCCCGCGAATCGATCAGATGGTAGACGCTACTTCCGGGTACGAACTCTTATCCTTCATGGATGCGTACTCCGGATACAACCAGATCAAGATGCATGTCGCGGACCAGGAACACACCAGCTTCCTCACGGACAAGGGTGTCTACTGTTACGTGGTCATGCCTTTCGGTTTGAAGAATGCTGGGGCGACGTACAAGCGTCTAGTAAACAGGATGTTCAAGGACCAACTGGGGAGGAACATGGAGGTGTACGTGGACGACATGTTGGTAAAGTCCAAGACCTCCGGGGACCACAGTGACGACCTTGAGGAAGCTTTCGCCGTGATCCGAAAGTACGGAATGAAACTGAATCCAAAGAAATGTACTTTCGGGGTCTCGTCTGGGAAGTTCCTCGGTTTCATTGTCAGCTCCCGCAGAGTGGAAGCCAACCCTGAGAAAATTAAGGCGTTCATAGATATGCCTTCCCCCCGGAAGCATAAGAATGTCCAGAGCGTCACCGGAAGGATAGCTGCTCTCAGCAGCTTCGTATCCAAGGCCACTGACAAGTGTATCCCCTTCTTCAATGTGTTGCGAGGAAACAAGAAGTTCGAGTGGACCCCCGAATGCGAAGCAGCCTTCCAACACCTCAAGGAACATTTAACCCGAGCTCCCATTCTGTCCAAACCTGTCGAAGGAGAGGCGTTGTTCTTATACTTAGCTGTGACTGAGCACGCAGTGAGTGCCGCTCTCGTCCGGGAAGATGGCCGTATCCAGCTCCCTGTGTATTACGTAAGCAAGAGGTTATTGGACGCCGAGTCCAGATATTCAATGATCGAAAAACTCTCCCTCTGCTTGCTAATTGCTTCGCGGAAGCTAAGGCCATATTTCCAGGCGCACACCATCAAAGTACTCACCAATCATCCTCTCCGACAAGTCTTGCAAAAACCCGAGTCTTCTGGCAGATTGCTTAAGTGGGCCATGGAACTGAGCCAGTTCGACGTCCACTACCAACCACGTGTTTCCATAAAAGGTCAAGCTCTCGCGGACTTTATTGTGGAATGCTCGGGAATGAATGACCTCTCGGATGATCTTGTCCCGGAACTTCCCACCTGGAAGGTCAACGTAGACGGAGCCTCAAATGAAAAAGGAGCTGGAGCACGGGTCATCCTAATATCCCCCCAAGGGCATCAGCTCCAGAGCGCCATCCGTTTCGCGTTCCCAGCATCCAACAACGAGGCAAAACACGAAGCCATGTTAGCTGGATTACGACTGGCCAGAGAAGTCGGAGCCCAAAAAATCGAAGTATACAGCGACTCCCTACTTGTGGTAAACCAAATATCCGGGGAATACCAGACGAAAGGCGAAAAAATGGCTGCCTACGTGTCTCTCTCCCGCGGCCTACTGCAGCATTTCAAAGGCTACCAAATCCTCCAGGTCCCCCGGGAACTCACTCGCGGACACGCTGGCCAAGCTTGCAACAGACCCGGAGATCGAACAGTATGGCCTGGTGCCCATCGGGCACTTAGAAGCACCCACTACCGAGACACAGAGGGTAAATGCCATCATCGACCATTCCCATTCCTGGATAGGACCCATCCTTAGATTTCTCACCACCGGAGAGCTCCCCACTGATAAAGCTGACGCAAGGAAGCTCCAATATCAAGCTCCCCGATACATGGTTATGGATGGAAAGCTTTACCGCAGGGGGTTTTCCATACCCTTCCTTAGGTGTGTTGCCGGAACCGAAGTCAGCGCCATCATCCATGAGGTTCACGGAGGCTTCTGTGGCGATCATACCTCCGGGCTGAGCCTCTCCAAAAAGATCCTTCGACAAGGATACTTCTGGCCCACCATGAAGAAGGATTGTGTGGATTATGTCAGAAAATGTGAGCAGTGCCAAAGGTACGCCAAGGTTCAGCGAGCGCCACCTACAGAAATTACCTTAATGACCAGCCCCTGGCCGTTCGCCGTTTGGGGCATTGACCTAGTAGGTTCCCTTCCAACTGGAAAGGGTGGAGTCAAGTATGCCATAGTCGCGGTAGACTACTTCACCAAATGGGCTGAAGCTGAACCTATGAACACGGTCACATCTAAAAAAGCACTGGACTTTGTCATCAGGAATATAGTGTGTCGTTTTGGGCTTCCACGAAAAATTGTGTCCGACAACGGGAAGCAATTTGATAGTGAACACTTCACGAACTTCTGTGCTTCGCATGGAATTATCAAAAGCTTTTCCGCAGTCGCCAGACCCCAGGCTAATGGGCAAGTGGAGCCTGTAAACAAAATATTAAAGACCACGTTGAAGAAAAAACTCCAAGCCTGCAAGGCTCACTGGCCGGAAGAACTTCCGCGAGTACTTTGGGCCTATCGCACAACAGAAAGAACTTCAACGGGGCACACACCTTATTCCATGACCTTCGGTTGCGAGGCCGTCATCCCAGTAGAAACTGTGATCCCCTCTCACAGGCAGGACACCTACGACCCTACCCGGAACCACGCCCTTCTCAAGGAGTCCCTGGACATGATCGAAGAGCTCCGGGAGCAGTCGCAGGTCCAACTAAAAATATACCGAGGCAAGATAGCCCGACACTTTAACACGAGAGTCAAGAGCCGTACATTCGAAGTTGGGGATCTTGTCCTACGGAGAGTATTTCCTGCTACGCAGGATCCGGGAGTGGGAGTCCTCGGACCCAACTGGGAAGGTCCCTATGAAGTCCAAGAAAAAGTGGGCCATGGGACGTATCACTTAAAGAGACTTGATGGATCTAAAGTCCCGCGCGCCTGGAACGCGGAGCACCTCCGCCGTTACTACCAGTAGGCCCCGGACCATCTAGTCGGAAGTCCTTGGTGAAATTAGCAAAAGTGAAAAATGTGGAAATCATCCTCCCTGTTGTAAAACACGTGCCTAGCAGGCTAATTTAATGAAACACAGAGAGATTCACTCCACTTTTACTGCACTTTTTATCCCTGTGTTCAAAGCTGCGTTTTAACAAGTGACCACGCGGTCCGGAGACGTCCGGACCCCACGCTCACTTGGGGGGGTATACATGGCTAAGGCATAGCCATACGCCCCTTGAACAAAACATACACAGAACACCACTTATGTGCTAGCATTGTGTTTGAAATTTTTAAATTGTTTGAAATGTTTAAATTGTTAAGCTTAGGTTTATTTGTTGCCATGAACATGCTTGCATTACGTGTCATATGTGCATTATGTGCTTATGTGAAAATTGCCATTAAAATGCCTGCCAGTATGTATCATGAAAATCATCTCCTGTGTAGCCCAGCGATGGACAGGACTGGGGGTTGAGGCACGTTCATAGAGCTACGCCGAAACACCCCCAACTCCCTGACAAGTCCTTTGCAGAATACTCCGCGATCGCTGTAGAGCTTTGCTTTGCAAGCTCCAACTCCGGGTCCCGCAAGGCGAAAGATGGCAAGATCCGCGACCGTTGTAAGCCTTGCTTCGCAGGCTCCAGCTCCGGATCTCACAAAATAATGCATGGCGAGCTCCTCGACCATTGCAAGTTTCAGCTCCAGGAGCAGACATGGTCGATCCCCCACTCACAGCAGGCCTTGCTTCGCAAACCCCCTGCTCCGGGATCACACCTGGTCGGCGTGGCGATTTCCCCGACAGCAACGAGCCTTGCCTCGCAGGGCTCCATGCCAGGTCCCTGAAATCAGCCACCATGAGGTTCGCAACAATAGTTATTTTTTCTTCGCAAAGATCTAACCTTAAGTCTAGCGACGCTCACCAAAAGAACTCCCGTTCCAAGCCATGAAACAGCTCACCTTAAGCAATCCCAGCGAATAGTATAACTACAAGTCCCGGGATTGGCTATTCGCCTTAGGAAAGCTAAAATACGGTGAAAGGAGCCTGGCCGTTGGAACCAGGAAACCTTCGTAACCTAGAAACTACGTGGGAAAAGACATCAGCCGTTAGAACATCAAGTGGGAAGTGCATAGGTTCTGGCCGTTGGAACCAAAACCTCATGCGCCCCTACAACAGTTTCTACCGTATAAAAGTCTACCCTAAACGCAAATAAAAATAAAGAACTCGGCAGAAAAGAAAGGAGAATGCTATCATTATGGCAAATATGTCTGCAATGAGAAAAAAGTACAAGGAGCTTCGCCCCAAAGAAAAACTCAAATGAAAAGTAATTAAAGATAAAACCCCTTCAAGCATTGGGGGTGGCTGCAGCTTCCACGACCGCGGCCTCGGGGACATCGGCTTCAACTGAGGCTGGTGGAGTCGGCTCATTGGAAGGCAGAATTTTGTCACGAGAAGGTTCAGAGGTCCCCGCCTCTCCGGGATCTCCTGCCTCAGGGGCTCCAGCACGTTCGTCAATGTTGTAAGTTTGGACGTACACCTTTGGGCCTTGATCCCACACCTGTAGCTTCTCCCTCATGGCGTCGGCATCCTCTCCCAGATAGCCTAGTACCTCCGGGTTCACTTTCAAGAGTTGATGCATGAGGACCACATGCGATATATTAATCGTCCTGTTCAGTATCACCTCGGCATCCTCTTTCTCCTTCAAGCGCTCCGCCTCGGAGGTTTCCAGCTGTGCCTCCACGACAGCTAATTGGGCCCTTAGTTTGTCCATCTCGGCCTTGGAGGCATCCCGCTCTCCCTTAAGAGAATCAATCTCCTTGCGCTGCTCCCTATTTTGGCTCAGCACGGATTGCTTCTCGATCACATGCCCCCTGGCAGTGAATTGCAAGGCCCCGATCTCTTTATCCTTCTCGGTGAGCCCCAACTCCAGCATAGACACGAGATCCTTGCTCCTCTTATGAAATTGCTCCTCCTCGTGCAGCTTACTCTGAAGAGTGGAATATTCCTCTTGCTGCTTAAGGAGGAGATCATTTTTTGATTGCAAGCGGGCTTCCAAGGTGTCCTTCTCCACCCTGGCTTGGGACAGCTCTTACCGGAGCTTGGAGTTTTCGGCCTTCATCTCATCCGACCGCTGTCTGAACTCATTCTCTGCCTTGGCCCGGTACTCTTGATATTTGGCAAGATATTTCTTGTCCACCTCTCCCTCAGCCATGCGCTGGACCTGATCAATCTTCTCTGAAGCCTCCAAGGCCTGTTGGGTCAGATTCTGCTTCTCCGCCTCCAAGGCCTGGCGAGCCAGCTGGCTCTCCTCCAGCTGAACCAGAACTGCACCAACCTCCCGGAACGAGCGTTCCGCGATCATAGAGGCCTGCAAGGAAAGACAACAGAATGAGTTAAGCCGGACCAAAAGACAGATGATCCCAAAACACAACAACTGACGGCTTACCCCGGACAATTGCTACTTCACGGCATGTGTCAGCAACAGCGGATCCTTACTGCTACCGATGGCCCATTTCTCAGAATTGAGCTCGCACAAGCTCAGGGCCATGTCCTCCATCATCTCCGCTCCGAACGGCGCCAATGCACGTCCAAGCCTAGGCACCAACCTCTTCTCCAAGGCTGGGCCATCCAAAACCGCTCCAACCGGGTGAAGAGACCTCACCCCCTCGGCCAACTCAGCTCTCTTCACGGCAGACAAGTTGTCTGCCCTTCCCTTGGTAATGGCCTTCTCAGCCTCCAACCGTCTCTTCAAAAAATTATCGGCCCGTCTTACACCCTCCAGGAGGGCAGCGGGGAAACGGGTTGGTTTCTGCGGGAAGTGGAACTTCAGGCCAGGCAGAGGAAGGTTTTTTGGCTGAGAAGAAGGAGACCCCGAAAGGGTGGACCCCTTTTGGGCTGGAGGAGGAGGCAGACGGGGTATTAAGGCCCCGGTCTGTTGCTTTTGCTGCTGCAGCAGCGGAAGTAATTGCCCTTGTTGCTGCTGCTGGTTTGGATGTTGTTGTTGCTGCCGCTGTGGCGTTGGTGATTGTCTCTGTTGTTCTTGTTGCTGCTGTTGTTGTAGTTGTGGTTGCTGTCGTTGCTGTTGTTGTTGCCTTCGACCAGGAGAAGAGTGTCTAAGGCGTTTCTTGTTAGCGCCCTCAGCATCTTCTCCGGGACGCTTGCTCACCCCAGTTGTCTTCACGGGGAACACAAGCCCTTCCCCGTCGCTGCTGCTACTCGAGACCATCATAGTCTCGGAAGGCCCGTCGGCAGGAGACTTCTCTACCCCCGGAGACGCTTGCGCCTCGCCACTTGTCTTCTTGGGGGTGGCAGCTTTACCCCCCCTACCAGCCTTGGTCTTTCGTCCTTTCCCCGTGGACGGGTCTTGGCTGGTGGCAGCCTTCTTAATTAGCAAAGTAACTCTCCCCAACATCTTGGCTTCTGGATACTCTGCAAGAAACATACGAAGCAAGGTTAACGAACCAACAAGCAATGAGAAAAAAGATAAGCGGAAGACAAGACAATCAACAACATAAAAGCACAAGCAAGTCGGCCAGCAGAGAACAAGAAACAAGAAAAAGAAAAGTTTGAAAGGGACGACCATGCACGAGAAACGTGGATGGCCTTCCCCGAGCAAAACAAAACACCGCTTCCTGCTCCAGGAAGCTCCCGTACTCCTTGAAGTCCGGGAATGACATGCTAAGGGAAGAAGGGTTAACCATGATGACACCTTCTGGCAGACTACCGTCACTCAGACACCCGAGAAGCTCATCTACCCTATCGCAATACCTGTCAAAGGGTATCCTACGCGGATCTAGCCTAAGGAAGCGGGGATCAAACCCCATCTGAGAGGTCCGGGAAACCTCAGACAGGCTGGGGGTGTGGATCAATCGAAAACTAGTCTTACCTCTCTCGGAGGTACTAGCCCCCGGAGCCCCTTCGTTAGGGTAAGCCGCGGCGTGACGAGCCTCAATCTCCTCTTCCTCCGGCTGGGGGTCGGGGAACCTCTCCGCCCAACTAGGAGATAAAGTATTCTCGTCCCGGGCAGCTTGGGTAATCACCTTGGACAGCTCCAGGGCAATCTGCTCCCGGATGTCAGCTGACACCTGACTTTACCCCCTGCCACTCACTGGCTCGATGTTATGGAAGGAGGCGAGTAGCCCATACTCCCTCAAAGATTCGGAGGTCACAAGTCCCTCCACTTTCAACTCTTCCTCTGAAAGCCCTTCGTAGAACTTGTACCTCCTTATCATCTCCGCACAGCGAGGTGTCCGCGGAACGACTTCTGCAAAATTCAAATACAAGCATTAGAGATCCTCCCGAAAGGCAAATCAAACGCAAAGAAGCAAAGTTGAAAAGGAGAGGAAAGAGCACTTACCAGGGATTTTGAAGTCCAAAGATAGGGCTGGCACCCTCTTCAGCGGGAAGCCAGTCGTCAGGAACCAGTACTCCCGGAGGTCTGGAACCCTCGCGGTATGACAGGTGGGGCACATCACGTCCGGGTGCCTTTCCAGCTTGTAAAACCCCACCTTGTCTGAATGACCCCTCATAGGCTGAGACTTCAACCCGTAGAACTACAGCACCTCCTCCGGAGAAGGAGTTTCTAGTTTCCGGGACTTGCAAAAGATGAACCACCCCGCTAGGAGCTTGTAGCTGGGAGGAATCAACTGGAAGGGGGCAATCCCCGCCTTCACAGAGAAATTGGCAAAGTAACTTCTTAGGGGCAAGTGCGCCCCACACACTATGTGTGCCCAGCTCCAGGCACCAAAGCCCTCGTGACTCTGGCTAGCCGACTCGCCCAGCACCAACAGACGGTGCCACATCAGACCTGGGATGTTCTTCAGGCCTGCCTCGGAGGAATACAGCTCCAGCATGCCATAATTCCTGAAAAGGTTCGGCTTCTGGTCCATCTCCCAGATTGAACTATTGGAAGTCGGTGGGCTAGCCGCGACCACTTTTGCCTTTCCTTTCCCCTTTGCGCCAGCGACAGGGGAACCCTTCTCCTGGGCAGAATCAGCCTCCACCACAGCGAGGAGTTGTTCCTTTGAGATGTTCGTCACTGAGCAAAAGAAACAAAGAAGAAAACACTCTAAGCAGTCAGCACCCTTGTCATACCCTAGTGGTATCAAAGGCGTCGGGGAGACCCTCCCCGAAAACTGCTTGGAGAGGCTCCCACCGAGCTTGCCGAGGGGTTGGCACCATGCCACCCGAAGGGCAGCAAGGAACCAGACTCAGACTCCGAGCCTAAGCCCACCAAAAGAAGTGTTTTTCCAGAGAAAGACACCCTAAAGGCGTTCATGCTTATGCCCTAAAACAGCAAAACAAGGAACGACTTTCCAAACGCAAATCGTCAAAGCATGCAAAAAAGGCTACTTATCGACTCACATCAATCACATGCCTACCAAAGCCCTATTCACGCATGCACATAGGCGATAATGGCAGAAACCTCAACTCTAACAACTACCAACAACCTAAGGTTTGGGAGGAAAGAGCAAAGTAGAAATACTTACTGGTATTCGGGTAGTTGGAGGTTGAAGGAGTAACCGGATCACTGCACAGCACGATCGCGAGAAGTAAAAGCTGCAAAGACGAACGACGATTCAAACCAGGAACTTCGGCGAATAAACCCACTGCCAAATCAAAAGAAAAGTTTCCAGATCCCTTACCAAAAGAAGTGGCAAGTTCGAAGGAACGGAAGCTTGGAAGCCTGAGAGTTCGAAGGTTTGGAAATCTGAAAATCCGAAAGATAGAGAATTTGAAAGCGTAAAGAGGAAGAAAGGTCCTTTCCCTCGTTTTTATAGCAGGGAAGAAGTCGTTTCGAATTCCTCAAACGGACGGTCCCGATCTTCCCATTCCGTGTGCATCGGATCCAACGGCTGGAGATGAAGCGACGATCTTATTTATGACTCCTCGGATGGGAATAAAGTATTTATTTCCCATCATTATACCACCTCGGGCCCGGAGTACCATTAAAAACCGTCAAATCATTACTCAGATGACTGACGCACGCATACTCAACCAGTCGCCTCACGCACACGTCTTGGTCGCAGAACCATCCCCAGCATGACGCGTGGTCCTTGTCGCACTTGAGTACTTGAGTTCAAACAGAAGAAATTCCCATTCTTTTTCATACTAACGTTCAGGCAGGAAAAAGGAACCCTTCCAGGAACAGAGAAGGTGGCCCCTCGCCTAATCTAAGAAACCGAAGTACCCTGAGGACTGTACAAGCTCCCGGACCTCTCAAAGCTCCGTGACCTTGGGGGGTAAATGTTATCCAGATTTCCGGATAGCGTTTAGATTGATACTCTCGGGGAAGCAGAATTACCAATGTCTTTCACGGTAGGTGACCAGAGCTCGCGGATGGACAGAAAGGTTTCGCCTCTCCCGTTTAGTGTCCGGATTACTCTTCCAAGCAAACACGACACGGAGGCTCGTCAACCCTCTCGGACTCCCGAAGGGGTATTCTTCGGGGAAGCCCCTTCCAGGAGAAGCTCTTCAAGTAGTCTTCGCAGAAATAGTTCCGTGCCTCGCACGGAACAAAACCAAACGGTCGAGTCATCGAGGAGGCATATTTGGAATGATATCCACCTGACACAGGATCCCGCCTGACACGCCCGACAGGTCAAAGCCGCACACATCCCGGCACGCCTAAGGGTACCTTTTCGCCTACTGTTCCGCTGACAACTTGGAAAAGACGGTTGACTTTGTGCGTTCCCCATACTTTCACGTAAATATACCCACATAGAGTCTTGTAGCCATGCTACTACAGTAATTGTATCCCCTATTTATGGCTGGTGTAATTAAGACTCATGTACGTAGAGAAAAACCCTAATCCAAAACCCTAGCTATAAAGACCCCTTCATTTTACAAGAAGAGGGACAACCAACAGATCATATAGCGAAAACTCTACAGAAATCTCTCTAGCTTCATCTTCTTCAAGAGAACCCGAGAGAAACACTGTGAGTGTGTGAAGTTCTTGTACACCAGCCATCTTACTGTAATCCTTTCCAAGTAAAATAACATCGACTCGTGGACTAGGGCTTGTTAACGCCTGAACCACGTAAAAACACTGTTTGTTTAGTTACATTTCAGCACTTCTACAGTTCTTATCTTTTTATTATTCTGTTTGTATTCGTTTCCGAAAAACTCAGTAAACACCATCGATGTAACGACCCAAATTCAGTGTTAAGGCTTAAGGGCCTGGAGTAGTGTGCCTGGAGGGCATGATGGGATTTGGTGTGTTTCTATTGAGTTTTATGCATGATTATCATTTAATGCACGTTATATGACTAATTGATTATTTGAGATGCATGACTATGTGAATTAGTATGCATGTAGACCTGATTGTCTTAGAATGAGCATGATTATAATCTGGCCATGTTAGGGCATAACTGTGATAATTGTACTACGTGAATCGTGCCATGTGAGGTGGTGTTTTTATCAGGATGCACGCATCGAGACGGTCCTAGTGAGCCAATTAGTTTAAAAGTCACAACGGGATGTTGTACCCAGCTCGGGTTAAGCCTAGGGATACTTTGGGAATCTTATAAGTTGAGTTGAGAATGGGTGGTTAGTTATTGGTGATTGGGTAACCTGGGTAACCGTTTGTAACTGCTGTGGGTAACAAGTTTTAAGATAGATAGTGGTAGAATTGAAATGAAAGTGTAAAGACTTAAGTGGCCTTGAAGGTTTAGCTAAGGAGGGATTATTAAGAAGGGGTAAAATGGTCTTTTTGCAAGACAAATAGGCAAGTTTCAGCTGGGTATATGGGGTATACGGTTTGGGCATTGGATCATTTAGTGTCTTGATAAAATTAGAAGAGAAGGAAAAGAAGAGGAGAGAAAGGCTAGGGCAAGCAAGAAGAAGAAGAAGAAGAGAAGGAGAAGTGGGAGTCTAGGAGGAGGTCAAGGACTTTGTGTGGATTCTTCATTTGAGGTAAGGGTTTTATACATATTTAAGTTTGGATTTTTGTTTTGAATTAAGGAATTTAAATGCCTAAGCTAAGCATTGTGGAGTTTTGGGTTAGTTGCTGAAATTTGAAATCAAAGGAGTGGATCTTGAGTGTGTTGATGTTTTGATTTGATTCTAGTGTTTATGGGGTGTTAGATTGTTCATATGAGGTTTGGATTTGAGTTTTGGGGTTTAGGTATTGGTTTGGGGTGATTTGGAGAGGTTAAAACTCGGGAAAAATGCAGGAAAAACCCAGAAAATCTGGGTTCGCGATGGAGCGCCGCGGCCCTGTTCTTGGGCGCCGCGGCGCGAGGAGGCTTCAGGATGTGTGTGAATGTTTATTTCGAATGTACTATATGTGTGATTATAATGAATTGAATGGCAAGGGCCGAGTGCGGCGTAGGCCGGGTACGGCCGTGGGGCCGAAAGTAACACACAGCACATGGGATGCTTATATTCAGGGTGGGACCCAAGGGATACATAAGTTATCCTCGCGGTGAGAACCGAAACCCCAGGCTTTGGTAAGGCCTCGGGAGCGGCATGGCCGTACTTGTTTATTATGATGGTTTTCCTATTTATCAGTGAATTATGCCAGCTATATGATTTGCATATGTTATGTACTATTTGGGTTTTCTTGCTGGGTTTCGGCTCACAGGTGCTCCGTGTGGCAGGTAAAAGCAAGGAGTCAGTCAACCGCAAATGAGTATGGAGAGCGTGGGGGCGGCGCGTACATGTTCGGCCTGCCCGACTGCTTTGGTTGGGGGCATTTTGTATATGGTTGTATTTAACCATTCTTTTGATAGCTGATCAAGCGTAAATCTATTTTGAGTTGTAAATATTTTGTAAACCTTATTTTGGGATCCCAGATGTTTTATAATTAACGTTTTTAATGAAACTAAACATTTTCAAAGAGTACAGCCTTAAACTCTGGTTTATTCACACTTTTGGTTTTAGAAACCACTTAGAGTCAATTAAATGCACAATTTCTGTTTTAAACTCACTTAGTAACGGCTCTAAGGTAGTAGGGCGTTACAGTCGAGGACCTAGAAGAGGTCCAACTTGATGAAAAAGACCCGACCAGAGTCGTTAAGCTCGGGAAAATTTTTGAACCAGCCACGAAGCATGCACTGGTGAAGTTTTTGCGGAAAAACCAGGAAGTCTTTGCCTGGTCGCACAAAGACGTGGCTGGGATAGATCCTGCAGTTATCAGCCATATCCTGAACATAGCCAAGAGTTTTCCACCCGTGCAAAAGAAAAGAAGGTTGCTCGATAAGGATCGGTCGAGAGACTTAAAAGAAGAAGTTGAAAGATTAAAGGAGAATGGGCTCATCAGGGTGGCGTTTTATCCATCATGGGTCTCTAATCCAGTGCTGTTTCCCAAGCCTAACAGCAAATGGCGAACCTGTGTGGATTTTATAGACCTCAATAAAGCCTACCCAAAGGATTGCTTCCTGCTCCCAAGGATCGATCAGTTGGTCGATGCTACTGCAGGACACGAGATCCTCTCCTTCATGGATGCATACTCAGGCTACAATCAGATCAGCATGCATCCCCCTCACGAGGATCACACCAGCTTTCGGACCGATACGAGACTATACTGTTATAAAGTAATGCCCTTCGGACTGAAAAATGCAGGTGCGACTTACCAGCGATTGGTTAACCACATGTTTAAAGAATTGATCGGCGTAAACATGGAGACGTACGTGGATGACATGCTGGTAAAGTCGAAAAAAGTAGAAGGACATGTGAAGGATTTACAAGAGTGTTTCGATGTATTGAACAAATACCAAATGGAATTAAATCCTCTCAAATGTTCCTTCGAAGTTGGATCAGGGAAGTTCTTGGGGTTTACTGTCAATTCAAGAGGAATCGAGGAAAACCCCGACAAGATAAAAGCCCTGATCGACATGAAATCGCCAGAGAAGATCAAGGATGTACAAAGTTTAACTGGGAGAATTACTGCCCTAAGTAGATTCATTTCCAAATCAACGGATAAATGTGTCTCGTTCTTCAATCTACTTAGGGGCAACAAGAAGTTCGAATGGACAGGAGACTGCGAGCAAGCTTTTCAGGCCCTAAAATCCCATATGGCACAACATCCTATTTTATCAAAGCCTATCGAAGGAGAAACTTTGTTCATTTACCTGGCGATCACTGAAGTTGCTGCTAGTGCGGTACTAGTACGAGAGGAAGAAGGCGTACAAAAAGCGGTTTACTATGTAAGCAAGAGGCTAATCGAAGCAGAGCTGAGGTATCCTCCCATCAAGAGGTTAGTGTATTGTTTAATCTTGGCCTCAAGGAAGCTACGTCCTTACTTCCAAGCCCATCCCATTACAGTCTTAACTGACTAGCCCCTTCGGCAAGTCCTCCAAAAACAAGAGGCGGCTAGGCGTTTATTGAAATGGGCTGTCGAACTGGGGCAGTTCGATATTACATATTCACCGCGAGCAGCAGTAAAGGGACAAGTCTTGGCTGATCTTATCGCAGAGTTCACTGAACTCCCAGACAGCGAGCAGTGCAAAAAGCCTAGTGCTCCTGAGCCTCAAGATGAAGCTCCTTCGTGATCAGAATTCGAACGCAGATGCCTTAGCCAAACTCGCGAGCACGAAAGATGCTGACACTATAACGACTCAAAATCGCTAATAAGGCTTGAGGGCCTTGATTAGTGTGCCAGGAGGGCATGTTGGGATTTATGTGTGATTTTATGAGTTAAATGCATGGTTATGATTTAAAGCATGTTATATGACTAATTGAACATTCGAGATGCATGACTACGTGGTTAGTATGCATGTTAGGTGAAATAAATATGCATGTGGACCCCGTTTGCATGATAGGGGTAAATTGGTAATTTTAGCCCGCTGAGGGCATATATGTGATAATTGTATTCTGTGAATTGTACCACGTAAGTGTGGTGTTATTGTTGTGATGCACGTGCCGAGACGGTCCTAGAGAGCAAGTTAACTTAAGAGTCACAACGGGATTTCTATACCCGGCTCGGGAGGAGCCTAGGGGTACTTTGGGAATTTTATGGTTAAGTAGAGAATTGGCGGTTAATGGTTATTGGAGATTTAGTAACCTGGGTAACCATTAGTTACTGCTGAGAGTAACAAGTTTAGCTGAAAGAATTGGTAGAATTGCAATATAGGAGAAAGGACTAGAGTGCCCTTGAGGTGTAGTTAGCAAAGGGTTTTGATGAAGGAGTAAAATGGTCATTTGGCTGGGATATTGATATATTGCAGCTGGGTATTAAGGGGTACACGGTTTGGGGGGTTTGGTCACTTGATGCTTTGATAGAAATTGAAGAGAAGAAAGAGAAGGAGAAAGAAGAGCTAGGGCAAGTAAAAAGAAAAGAAGAAGAAGGGCTGAATTGGGAGCTTAGGAGGAGATCAGGGAAGCTTGTTGGGTGGATTCTTCACTTGAGGTATGGATTTTATACACACTTAAGTTTGGTTTCTGTGTTGATTTGAGGAATTTAATGCTTGAGTTAAGCTTTTCAAGGTTTTGGTTTGAGTTGCTGAAATTAGAGATCAAAGGTGTGGATCTTGGGTGTGTTGATGTTTTGATCTTGATTCTAGTGTCTATAGGATGTTAGATTGTTCATATGACGTTTGGAATTGAGTTTTGGGGTTGAGATATGCGTTTGGGTTGGTTTGGAGGTATTATGGATGAAGGAATTGAAGGAGAAAAACCCAGTTTTTTTGGGTTCGCGAAGGAGCGCAGCGACCCTGTTCTTGGGTGCCGCGGCGCGAGGCTGTTTGCAGTCAGGAAACTCTCTGACTTCTCTGGGCGCCGCGGCCCTTGCGGGTAGCGCCGCGGCGCTACGCCTTTTTCAGGATGGGAAATTTTGCAAATTTGAGCTTTTGCTCCGGGGGTTCGGGAGATGTTTCCGATGAATTGTTTTAGGAATTTGGGAGTCCCGAGAGTGTGCGATTGGTCCCAGGAAGTGGTTTTGAATTGATTAGTATTTAAGGATGTTTCATGTGTGTTGTGACTAGGATATTGGAGAGGCTCACGCTAGAGGACCGTGCTCGCAGCTTTAGAGCATCAGGAAGCTCGGAGTACAGGTAAGAAAACTATAACACCCGTAGGATGGGGCATGGGCCCATAGTATGGTTGCGGGGCACGACCCTATATTGCATGTTTCATGATAAGATGATTGCCGGGCACGGCCCTATATTGCATTACATGTTAGGGTGCAGGTTTAAATGAATTGATATTTGTTTGAATATTGTTTGATTTATGCTATATATGATTATAGTGAAATGAACGGCAAGGGCCGAGTGCGGCGTAGGCCGGGTACGGCCGTGGGGCCGAAAGTAACACCCAGCACATGGGATGCTTATAGTCAGGGTGGGACCCAAGGGATACATGAGTTATCCTCGCGGTGAGGCTTCTGGGGCGGCATGGCCGTGTTTGCTTAGTCTAATGGTCGACTTGTTTATTTGTGGATTATCTGTTATGATAAACTGTATATTTTGCATATGTTATGAACTGCATGAGTTTTCTTGCTGGGCTTCGGCTCACGGGTGCTCCGTGTTGTAGGTAAGGGCAAAGACTGGGTCAACCAACCATGAGTATGGAGAGCGTGAAGCGACGCGTACATGTTTGGCCTGCCCGACTGCTTTGCTTGGGGGTTTATTCGAAAATGGCTGTAATAATCTATGATTTTTTTTGTAACTGATCAATTGGAAACTTATTTTAAGAAGTAAATAGTTTTCAAACATTATTTTGGGATCCCAAATGTTTAATACTAGAAGTTTTATTGAAACAACGCGTTTTTCTAAGATTACAGCCTTAACTTTTAATTAGTCACACTTTTGTTTCAAAACCTCGTTTAGCGAGTTCATTGCACACTGTTTTGTCTTAAAAACTCACTTAGTAATGGCTCTAAGGAAGTAGGGCGTTACAGACACTTTGAATATTGTGCCAGTGGAAAGATTGAGCGAGCCAAGCATATGAGCAAATGAAACCAGTATGGAAATCCAAATGGAAGATACATGGATGGCGCCTTATTTGGAGTATCTTACAAATGGTGTACTACCAGCAAATAGGAACAAGGCCAGAACTCTTCAAAGGCAGGCTGCTAGGTATATACTGGTCGTTGGTGTTCTATACCAAAGGGGATATTCCATGCCTCTACTCAGATGAATTACACCAGAGAAAGCTAAGGAGCTAATGAAGGAAGTACATGAAGGCTTCTGCGGGGATCACACTGGGGGGCAAAGTTTAACGAAAAAGATTCTAAGACAAGGTTATTTCTGGCTGACTATGAACGAAGATTCAATGGAGTTTGTGCGAAAGTGCGATAAGTGTCAGAGATTTTCTAAAATCCCATGCGCAGCTCCAAACGAGTTAAAGCAGATGAACAGTCCTTGGCCTTTCGCAGTATGTGGTATAGACTTAATTGGATCCCTGCCAACAGGAAAAGGCGGAGTGAAGTTCGTAGTTGTAGCAGTCGACTACTTCACCAAATGGGCCGAAGCTGAACCCCTCGCTACCATAACGACCAAGAAAGTTCTTGACTTTGTCATCAAGAACATTGTTTCCCGATATGGTTTGCCTCGAAAGATTGTCTCAGACAACACATACAAGTTTGACAGTGACTTATTCACAGACTTCTGCGAAAGGCACAGGATTATTAAAAGCTTTTCTTCAGTCGCGCATCCACAAGCAAACGGGCAGGTCAAAGCAGTGAATAAAATGCTTAAAGACACCCTGAAGAAAAGGCTTGAAGACGCTAAAGGAGCATGGCCAGAACAGCTGCCTGAAGTCCTCTGGTCGTATAGAACTTCTCATCGAACACCGACAGGTCATACCCCGTTTTCCTTAGCATACGGATATGAAGCTATGTTACCTATCGAATTAGATCCCCCCTCACATCGACGCATTACATATGACCAGAGCCAGAATAGCCCACTAATGATGGTGTAACGCCCTACTACCTTAGAGCCGTTACTAAGTGAGTTTAAAACAGAAATTGTGCGTTTAATTGACTCAAAGTGGTTTCTAAAACCAAAAGTGTGATTAAACCAGAGTTTAAGGCTGTATTCTTTTAAAATGGTCAACTTCATTGAAAACGTTAAATATAAAACATCTGGGATCCCAAAATAAGGTTTACAAAATGTTTACTACACCAAAATAGATTTACACTTGATCATCTATCAAAAGAATGGTTAAATACAGCCATATACAAAATGCCCCCAACCAAAGCAGTCGGGCAGGCCGAACATGTACGCGCCGCCCCCACGCTCTCCATACTCATGGCCGGTTGACTGACTCCTTGGTTTTACCTGCCACACGGAGCACCCGTGAGCCGAAGCCCAGGAAGAAAACCCAAATAACACATAACATATGCAAAGCAAATAACTGGCAATAATTCACTGATACATAGGAAAACCACCATAATAAGCAAGTACGGCCATGCCGCTCCCAAGGCCTTACCAAAGCCTGGAGTTTCGGTTCTCACCGCGAGGATAACTCATGTATCCCTTGGGTCCCACCCTGAATATAAGCATCCCATGTGCTGTGTTACTTTCGGCCCACGGCCGCCCCGGCCTATGCCGTACCCGGCCTCTGCCGCTCGTTTCATAATAATAACACATATAGTATATTCAAAATAAACATTCACACACATCATGGTTCATTTAAGGTTAAGCATTTGCACGTAATACAATCCGGGGCCACGCCCTACAATCACACAGTGGGGCCATGCCCTAAACTCGGGTGTTACAGTTTTCTTACCTTTAGATTAAGTAGCCTTGATCAACCTGACTCCTTGAGCACGATCTTACCCGAGCCCTAGCGCTTACCTAAGAAAAATCCACAAGTCAAAGTCATCACCAATCCTCAGGTCCAAAACCTAGCCTCGGGACTAATCCCGAGCCCCCGGGAAGTCCTAAATCCCCAAAACAAAGTGGCGGAATCGAGCCCCGAACCCTAGGTCAAAATCCCTTCACAAAAGCCCAAAAATCCCCTCTGTGAACAGTGCAGCGCTACAGCGCTCAAAAGGTAGCGCTGTAGCGCTACAAGCAGAACCACCCTCCCCAGACAGGGGCTAGCGCTACAGCGCCCCCTGCCTAGCGCTGTAGCGCTAGTTGCAGCACAGCAAAAACCAAAAATCGCATCTTGCGATTTTCTTCCCCCATTTCGAACCCAAACTTGTCCCACTCTTTCCCAAGCCCAAAAACAAACATATATACACCACACACTCATCCCAAGCACCCCAAGAACTCAATCCCAAGCTCAAGCAACCCACAACTCAAAATCTAACCCAATGAACCCCAAAACCAGAAAAATCAATCAAACAACAAGGATAGGGTCTTAGAAATCATACCGTGGGTGGAATTTCGACCTTGAACTGCACCCTAGACCTCCTTGGCTTGCACCTTTACAACCTTGACCTGATTTCCCCAAAAACCCCATCCATTTAGCTCAAAAACACAGTTCAAAACCAGCAAAACCCTAAAACCGAAAACCTCAAGAACTTTCCTCAAATCTCTGATTTGATCTTGCTAATCTCTTGCCAATCCACAAACCTAGCTTACCACTGAGCTTCACCTCAAGAAAAATCAAAGAAAAAGGGTGGGAGAACCACAAACCAAACCTTCAAAGCCAACCCTTCTGTAACGCCCTACTACCTTAGAGCCGTTACTAAGTGAGTTTAAAACATAAATTGTGCATTTAATTGACTCAAAGTGGTTCCTAAAACCAAAAGTGTGATTAAACCAGAGTTTAAGGCTGTAATCTTTTAAAATGGTCAACTTCATTGAAAACGTTAAATATAAAACATCTGGGATCCCAAAATAAGGTTTACAAAATATTTACAACTCAAAAATAGATCTACACTTGATCAGTTATCAAAAGAATGGTTAAATACAGCCATATACAAAATGCCCCCAACCAAAGCAGTCGGGCAGGCCGAACATGTACGCGCCGCCCCCACGCTCTCCATACTCATGGCCGGTTGACTGACTCCTTGCTTTTACCTGCCACACGGAGCACCCGTGAGCCGAAGCCCAGCAAGAAAACCCAAATAACACATAACATATGCAAAGTAAATAGCTGGCAATAATTCACTGATACATAGGAAAACCACCATAATAAAGAAGTACGGCCATGCCGCTCCCAAGGCCTTACCAAAGCCTGGAGTTTCGGTTCTCACCGCGAGGATAACTCATGTATCCCTTGGGTCCCACCCTGAATATAAGCATCCCATGTGCTGTGTTACTTTCGGCCCACGACCGCCCCGGCCTATGCCGTACCCGGCCTCTGCCGCTCGTTTCATCATAATAACACATATAGTACATTCAAAATAAACATTCACACACATCATGGTTCATTTAAGGTTAAGCATTTGCACGTAATACAATCCGGGGCCACGCCCTACAATCACACAGTGGGGCCATGCCCTAAACTCGGGTGTTACGGTTTTCTTACCTGTATTCTGTGCTTTCCGATGCACCACGATCACGAGCACGGTCCACAAGCACGAGCCCCTCCGAAATCCTAGTCACAACACACATAAAACACTTTCAATACTAATCAAGCCTAGAACCACTTCCCGGGACCAATCCCGCACTCCCGGGACCTCTAAATCCACAAAACAAAGTATCGGAATCATCCCCCGTGTCCCCGGGCAAAACCCCTAAAATTCAACATTTGGGCTGCCAAAATGGCCTAGGGCCGCGGCGCCCAGAGCCCAAGCCCCATCCTGAAGCATCCTCGCGCCGCGGCGCCCAAGAACAGGGCCGCGGCACTCCATCGCGAACCCAGAAAATCTGGGTTTTTCCTGCATTTTTCCCGAACTTTAACCTCTCCAAATCACCCCAAACCAATACCTAAACCCCAAAACCCAAATCCAAACCTCATATGAACAATCTAACATCCTATAAACACTAGAATCCACTCAAAACATCAACACACCCAAGATCCACTCCTATGATTTCAAATTTCAGCAACTAACCCCAAAACCCAACAATGTTTAGCTTAGGCATTTTAATTCCTTAAATCAAAACAAAAATCCATACTTAGATATGTATAAAACCTTTACCTCAAATGAAGAGTCCACACAAGTCCTTGATCCCCTCCTAGACTCCCCTTTCTCCTTCTCTTCTTCTTCTTCTTCTTGCTTGCCCTAGCCTTTCTCTTCTCTTCTTTTCCTTCTCTTCAAATTTTATCAAGACACTAAATGCCCAATACTCCAAACCGTGCCCCCTATATCCCAGCTGCCTTTTGTCTATTACCCTTGCCAAAAGACCAATTTACCCCTCCTTACTAATCCTTCTAAGCTAAACCTTCAAGGGTACTTAAGTCTTAACACTTTCATTTCAATTCTACCACTTCCTATCTTAAAACTTGTTACTCACAGCAGTTACAAGTGGTTACCAAAACACCAATAACTAATTACTCTTTCTAAACTCAACTTATAAGATTCCCGAAGTACCCCTGGGTTCCTCCCGAGCCGGGTACAACATCCCGTTGTGACTTTAAGACTAACTGGCTCTCTAGGACCGTCTCGAAGCGTGCATCCTGATAAAACATCACATTCACATGGCACAATTCACATAATACAATTATCACAGTTATGCCCTAACGTGGCCAAGTTATAATCATGCTCATTTTAAGACAATCAGTTCTACATGCATACTGATTCACATAGTCATGCATCTCAAATAATCAAATAGTCATATAACGTGCAATAAATCATAATGATGCATTAAACTTAATAAAGTCACACACAAAATCCCATCATGCCCTCCAGGCACACTACTCCAGGCCCTTAAGCCTTAACACTGAATTTGGGTTGTTACACCTTCAGCTTTCCCTCTCTTCTTTTCTCTTCTTTCTTTTCAGCCTAAAGTTTTCTCTACTAAATCCACTAAGTATAAAGGCCTCCTTTATTTTATCTCTTGCAAGCCTAATGACCAAAATACCCTCTCTTATCAATTCTAAGCCTTTATGTCCATAAAGGGAATTTTAGTCCTAATACCCAAATTCCCACTAATTCCTCAAGTGTTCCTAATAATTCCCGTTCGCTACCCAATGCCTAATAAATCACCAAATACATTCCCAAATTCTCGATTAACTCCCCAAGCTTAACCCAAGCCTGGTACAGGTTCCCGCTAACCCGCTCGTTCTAGGATCGTCTCGAGTCATAGATCACAGGTATCAACATAGTCATGCCCAACATGGCCAAATTACAAATATGCTCAATCAGGTCTACATGCATATTAATTCACATAATCATGCACCACAATAAATCACATAATCATAAAACGTGCACTAAATCATAATCATGCATAAAACCCATTAAAGATCCACACAGAATTCCATTATGCCCTCCAGGCACGCTATCTCAGGCCCTAAGCCTTAACACCGAATTTGGGGTCGTTACAACTATCCCCTCCTCATGAAAATTTCGTCCTCGAAATTTACCTGAATAACTCGGGATACCGCTCCTGCATATCCGATTCCAGTTCCCACGTTGCCTCTTCGACCTTGCTATTCCTCCACAGTACTTTAACCAAGGCGATTGTCTTGCTCCTCAAGACCTTGTCCTTCTTATCAAGGATCTGAACAGGCTTTTCTTCGTACGATAATTCCCGATCCAACTCCAAGTTCTCATAGCTCAACACATGAGTAGTGTCCGAAACATACTTCCGAAGCATGGATACATGAAACACGTCATGAACCCCTGATAGAGCTGGAGGCATTGCTAACCTGTAAGCCACCTCCCCAACTCACTCTAGAACTTCGAATGGGCCAACAAACCTGGGACTCAGCTTGCCCCGAACGCCAAATCGTTTTACTCCTCTCAGGGGTGAAACCCTGAGGAATACATGGTCACCAACCTGAAATTCCACGTTCCTGCGTTTCAGATCTGAATAACTCTTCTGGCGACTCTGGGAGGCGAGCATACGAGCTCTAATTTTCTCAAGTGCCTCATTGGTCCTCTGAACCATCTCAAGACCTAAATACCTTCTCTCCCCTGCCTCCTCCCAGTGAATCGGTGATCTGCACTTTCTTCCATACAGCATCTCATACGGAGCCACTCCGATAGTCGCCTGATAACTATTATTGTACGAGAACTCAATCAGAGGGAGATACTTACTCCAAGATCCCTCAAAATCCAACACACACGCTCGTAACATGTCCTCCAGTATCTGAATTGTCCTCTCAGACTATCCATCCGTCTGAGGATGATAAGCGGTATTAAACCGAAGCTGCGTGCCCATAGCCTTCTGCAGGCTCTTCCAAAACTTGGAAGTGAAAGTGGGGTCTCTGTCGGATACTATCGACCTCGGAGCCCCATGAAGTCGAACAATCTCCTTAACATAAAGCTCTGCATACTGCTCCACAGTATAAGTCGTCTTCACAGGTAAGAAGTGGGCGGACTTCGTATACCTGTCCACAATCACCCATA
Source organism: Humulus lupulus (assembly GCF_963169125.1). Lineage (NCBI taxonomy): Eukaryota > Viridiplantae > Streptophyta > Magnoliopsida > Rosales > Cannabaceae > Humulus > Humulus lupulus. The sequence continues at coordinate 192,889,991 of NC_084795.1, read as the reverse complement.
CCGAGTCATGCTGACCCACGGTCTTTGGCAATCCTACCACAAAGTCCATGGCAATATCTTCCCATTTCCACTCGGGAATCCCAAGAGGCTGTAATAATCCTGCTGGCCTCTGGTGTTCGGCCTTAATCTCCTGACAGGTTAGGCATCTAGCCACATAATCCACCACGTCCCTCTTCATGCCTGACCACCAATACAAAACCTTCAGGTCATGGTACATCTTCGTAGAACCTGGGTGTAAGGAGTAAGGAGTGGTATGAGACTCGTCCAGAATCTCTCGCCGAATGTCTGGATCAATCAGAACGCAAATCCGTCCTTTGTACTTCAACAAACCCATCTCAGAAATAGAGAAGTCCTTAGCTGCTCCCGATAGGACATTCTCTCTACGTTCAACTAACTGAGGGTCCTTTCCCTGTGCTTCCTTAATCCTCTCGAGGAGCGTTGACTGAAGAGTAATGTTGGCTAACCTACCAACCACTAGCTCTATACCCGCTCTGGTCATCTCTCCTGCTAGTCTGTCAGATATCTGCCTCGAACTATACAACTGTCCTGGGCCCCTCCGGCTCAATGCATCAGCCACCACATTAGCCTTCCCAGGATGGTATAGGATATCACAATCGTAATCCTTTACCAGCTCTAGCCACCGTCTCTGGCGCATGTTCAAGTCCTTCTGGGTAAAGAAATACTTTAGACTCTTGTGATCAGTGTATATCTCGCACCTCTCTCCATACAGATAGTGTCTCCAAATCTTAAGTGCGAATACCACTGCAGCTAATTCCAGGTCATGCGTGGGATACCTCTGCTCGTACTCCTTTAATTGCCTTGATGCGTACGCTATCACTTTCCCAGCCTGCATCAACACGCATCCCAGACCCTGTCTGGAAGCGTCACAGTAGACCACAAACTTCTCATTATCTGTTGGCAGGCTCAACACTGGTGCAGTAATCAACCGCCGCTTCAACTCTTTGAAGCTATTCTCGCATCGATCTGTCCACACAAACTTGGTCTTCTTCCTTGTCAATTCTGTCAACGGAGTAGCAATTCTGGAGAACCCCTCTACAAACCGCCGGTAGTAACCTGCTAGTCCAAGGAAACTTCTAACTTCAGGAACATTGCTGGGCCTAGGCCAATCTTTTACTGCTTCCGTCTTGCTTGGGTCGACTAGTAATCCATCCTTACTGATAATGTGGCCTAGAAATGAAACTTGCGATAACCAGAACTCGCATTTGCTAAACTTAGCATATAACTTATGCTCTCTTAACCGATGCAACACCAGGTGCAGATGATGCTCATGTTCTGACTCTGACTGGGAGTATACTAGGATATCATCAATAAACACAATCACGAACTTATCCAAGTAATCCTTGAAAATTCTGTTCATCAAATCCATAAATGCCGCTGGGGCATTGGTTAATCCAAAGGACGTAACCAGAAATTCATAATGCCCATACCGTGTCCGAAATGCAGTCTTTGGTATGTCCTCATCTCTGATCCTCAACTGATAGTAGCCTGATCGGAGATCAATCTTCGAAAACACTGTACTCCCTTGAAGCTGATCAAATAAATCGTCGATCCTAGGCAATGGATATTTGTTCTTGATGGTCAACTTATTCAACTCCCTGTAATCGATGCACATCCTGAGCGATCCATCCTTTTTCTTAACAAATAAAACTGGAGCACCCCACGGCGAGAAACTCGGTCTGACAAACCCCAAATCAAGTAGTTCCTGCAGCTGAATCTTCAATTCCTTTAATTCTGCTGGAGCCATTCTGTAAGGTGCCTTGGAAACTGGCTCTGCTCCCGGAGCCAACTCTGTGATGAACTCAATCTCACGCTGTGGCGGCAACCCCGGTAGATCTGCTGGAAACAAGTCTGAAAACTCGCAGACGACTCTGGTTTCGTTCGGTCCCACTGCCGCCACCTTAGAGGAATCCACTATACTTGCTAGGAATCCTATGCAACCGTCTTGCATCAGGTCTCTAGCCTTTAGTGCCGAGATCACAGGCACCCGCGGTCCATCCACCGTCCCCACGAACACAAAGGGTGCCTCGCCCTCCGGTTCGAAGGTCACCATTCGTCGCCTACAATCAATTGTTGCTCCATACCGCGTCAACCAATCCATCCCTAGTATTATGTCAAAATCGTCCATATCTAGTTCAATCAGGTCAACAAACAATTCTCTACCGTTTACCACTACTGGTAAGGCTCTAACCCACCTCCTAGAGACTACCAGCTCCCCTGTAGGCAATATAGTCTGAAAACCCCTAGCATACAAAATACTAGGTCTACACAGCTGATCAATCACCCTAGCAGAAACAAATGAGTGCGTAGTACCAGAATCAATCAATGTAGTAAACAAGGATCCAGCGCTAAAATCTGACCTGTAACCACTGATGGACTGGCCTCTGCCTCAGTCTGAGTCAAGGTGAAGACCCTAGCAGGTACGAGGCTGTCCCCCTGCCTAGGCTCCTCCTTCTTAGCCTGTGGGCAATCTTTCTTCAAGTGCCTGGTGCTTCCACAAACAAAACAGGCCCTGATGCCGGTACCCGCCCCAGAGGCGGACCGGCACTCGCCCTGATGCCGTCGCCTGCATCGAGGACACCATGGATAACTCCTCCAGTTGTCATTACCGCCCTGGCGGCCACCCACAGAATCGCGAACCCTCCTGTCAGAACCATAGGGAGTAAAGGAGTCTGGTACTCTCCTCTTCTGCTCACTGGGGCCGCTGCCCTGACTAGGCCCAGAAGAAGAAGGCACTACCCTCCTGGTATCACGCCTAGCAGCGTTATCCTTCCAGATCTGATCCTCTGCCCTCTCAGCAGTGAGGGCCTTGTCCACCACTTGCGCATAGGTAGTCTCTGGAGCCATGGTAATACTCACGTCACGGGCGATCATTGCACCTAATCCCCGTACAAATCTGTCCCTTCTGGCCGTATCAGTCGGCACAAGCTCTGGTGCAAACTTCGCCAGTCTATCAAATACCAAGGCATACTCAGTGACAGATAACCTGCCCTGAGTCAGACTGTTAAACTCATCCGCCTTTGCCGCTCGAACGGCTACTCTGTAGTATTTCTCGTTGAAAAGGCTCTTGAATTCCTCCCAGGTCATAATAGCAGTATCCCTTCGCTGCCCTACCACCTCCCACCATATTCGTGCATCATGCCTAAGCATATAACTTGCACAATCTATCCTATCCCTTCCTTCAACCCTCATGAAGTCCAGGATTACCGACATTGTACTCATCCACTGCTCAGCCTGCAGTGGGTCTGCTCCCCCCTCAAAGGTAGGAGGTTGTTGTTTTCTGAATCTTTCATATAGAGGTTCCAACCTGTTCCCGGTCACAGGTTGAACCGGAGCCAGTACCACACTAGGCGGTGGTGGTGGTGGTGTCACAGTGGCCGGTGGAGGAGCTGGTTGCCTGTACTGACTAAGCTCATCCTCTGTTTTCTTCAACCTAGCCTCCATCTCTGCTAAAATCTGCTGCCAGTTCTGAGGAGCAGGTGGAGGGTCCTGCCCCTGGTTATCATTCTCGGCCTGAATGCCGCGGAGTCTCGATGATTGGCGAGGCATTGCAAATAAATGCCTGCAATCAATGACACCGCTCATTAGGCATGATAACAAGGTCCATTTTCCACCTCTCCATCTCAACAACAACCAAGATCAATCGACCAGAATGACATACAAATATCATGCAGCATACAACGGGCCTCGCCCTGGCATCATGCATATGTTATTGAATCATCATGCTCATAACAATCTAGGCAGGCACACAAAGCATTAAACACATATTCATGAATATATCAATCGACCATACCAAACCACCCTGAGTCGAGCTTTTCAATGGCAGCGTGCGTACATGTTCGGTCAATCTCCAGAACCAATAAACCTTAGCTCGCTCTGATACCAAGTTGTAACGCCCTACTACCTTAGAGCCGTTACTAAGTGAGTTTAAAACAGAAATTGTGCGTTTAATTGACTCAAAGTGGTTTCTAAAACCAAAAGTGTGATTAAACCAGAGTTTAAGGCTGTATTCTTTTAAAATGGTCAACTTCATTGAAAACGTTAAATATAAAACATCTGGGATCCCAAAATAAGGTTTACAAAATGTTTACAACACCAAAATAGATTTACACTTGATCATCTATCAAAAGAATGGTTAAATACAGCCATATACAAAATGCCCCCAACCAAAGCAGTCGGGCAGGCCGAACATGTACGCGCCGCCCCCACGCTCTCCATACTCATGGCCGGTTGACTGATTCCTTGGTTTTACCTGCCACACGGAGCACCCGTGAGCCAAAGCCCAGCAAGAAAACCCAAATAACACATAACATATGCAAAGCAAATAACTGGCAATAATTCACTGATACATAGGAAAACCACCATAATAAGCAAGTACGGCCATGCCGCTCCCAAGGCCTTACCAAAGCCTGGAGTTTCGGTTCTCACCGCGAGGATAACTCATGTATCCCTTGGGTCCCACCCTGAATATAAGCATCCCATGTGCTGTGTTACTTTCGGCCCACGGCCGCCCCGGCCTATGCCGTACCCGGCCTCTGCCGCTCGTTTCATAATAATAACACATATAGTATATTCAAAATAAACATTCACACACATCATGGTTCATTTAAGGTTAAGCATTTGCACATAATACAATCCGGGGCCACGCCCTACAATCACACAGTGGGGCCATGCCCTAAACTCGGGTGTTACGGTTTTCTTACCTTTAGATTAAGTAGCCTTGATCAACCTGACTCCTTGAGCACGATCTTACCCGAGCCCTAGCGCTTACCTAAGCAAAATCCACAAGTCAAAGTCATCACCAATCCTCAGGTCCAAAACCTAGCCTCGGGACTAATCCCGAGCCCCCGGGAAGTCCTAAATCCCCAAAACAAAGTGGCGGAATCGAGCCTCGAACCCTAGGTCAAAATCCCTTCACAAAAGCCCAAAAATCCCCTCTGTGAACAGTGCAGCGCTACAGCGCTCAAAAGGTAGCGCTGTAGTGATACAAGCAGAACCACCCTCACCAGACAGGGGCTAGCGCTACAGCGCCCCCTGCCTAGCGCTAGTTGCAGCACAGCAAAAACCAAAAATCGCATCTTGCGATTTTCTTCCCCCATTTCGAACCCAAACTTGTCCCACTCTTTCCCAAGCCCAAAAACAAACATATATACACCACACACTCATCCCAAGCACCCCAAGAACTCAATCCCAAGCTCAAGCAACCCACAACTCAAAATCTAACCCAATGAACCCCAAAACCAGAAAAATCAATCAAACAACAAGGATAGGGTCTTAGAAATCATACCGTGGGTGGAATTTCGACCTTGAACTGCACCCTAGACCTCCTTGGCTTGCACCTTAACAACCTTGACCTGATTTCCCCAAAAACCCCATCCATTTAGCTCAAAAACACAGTTCAAAACCAGCAAAACCCTAAAACCGAAAACCTCAAGAACTTACCTCAAATCTCTGATTTGATCTTGCTAATCTCTTGCAAATCCACAAACCTAGCTTACCACTGAGCTTCACCTCAAGCAAAAATCAAAGAAAAAGGGTGGGAGAACCACAAACTAAACCTTCAAAGCCAACCCTTCAGCTTTCCCTCTCTTCTTTTCTCTTCTTTCTTTTCAGCCTAAAGTTTTCTCTACTAAATCCACTAAGTATAAAGGCCTCCTTTATTTTATCTCTTGCAAGCCTAATGACCAAAATACCCTCTCTTATCAATTCTAAGCCTTTATGTCCATAAAGGGCATTTTAGTCCTAATACCCAAATTCCCACTAATTCCTCAAGTGTTCCTAATAATTCCCGTTCGCTACCCAATGTCTAATAAATCACCAAATACATTCCCAAATTCTCGATTAACTCCCCAAGCTTAACCCAAGCCTGGTACAGGTTCCCGCTAACCTGCTCGTTCTAGGATCGTCTCGAGTCATAGATCACAGGTATCAACATAGTCATGCCCAACATGGCCAAATTAGAAATATGCTCAATCAGGTCTACATGCATATTAATTCACATAATCATGCACCACAATAAATCACATAATCATAAAACGTGCACTAAATCATAATCATGCATAAAACCCATTAAAGATCCACACAGAATTCCATTATGCCCTCCAGGCACGCTATCTCAGGCCCTAAGCCTTAACACCGAATTTGGGGTCGTTACAGATGGAGTCCCTAGACTCAATTGAAGAAATACGAGAATGAGCCCAACTCTGAGTTGCTGCGTACCAGCAAAAGGTCACCCGGTATTTTAACTCAAAGGTAAAAGAAAGGAAATTCAACGACGGTGACCTAGTGCTACGATGAGTTTTCTTGAATACCCGTGACCCCACTGCTGGAGTACTAGAACCAAACTGGGAAGGACCTTACCAGATTGAAGAAGCCCTTCATCCGGGCACCTATAAACTTGCACGCTTAAATGGAGATCTCGTTCCACGTTATTGGAATGGAGAACACCTGCACAAGTACTACAAATAAACAGTCCTTTTTAAAGGACTGGCTTGTATTAATTTTTACTTTTTACAAGTTTCGAAAAAGGGTTAGCCACGTTGTATGGCTAATCGCTTATAAGTGTAAGATCTTTTTAAGATCACTCGTAACGACATTTTTAGTCCATTTTTAATACGAGATTATAAGGGACTGTGCGCAGCCAGTCATTCTTGCAACCTTTGTAAATTTATTTTTACAAGTGTTTGTTCATTACGTGTGTTGTTTTGTTGTATTATAAGTGTTACGATTCCTACCGAGTAGCAATGTTCGCACAGGCCGTGGTCAAGGCAAGTGACCAAGGACCTAAAGCTCCTCGATCACTTGGGGGGCACATAAGGTACATCGATAGCAAAGCATACCAAAGGGTATGTAAACACATGAACAAAATGAGTGAAAGCATGCTATGGTACTTAGAGTATTTTTAAAAATTTATGTTTTGTTAAATCAAACCAAAGTACTATGCTAAGTTTGGTCATGCGAACAGATATTATAATAAAAGAAACATTATAATATCAGTAAGGCAATCTTTTACACCGCGAGCAGTATTGCTCGGATGTAATTGTTCAATTAAAAGAAAAAATCTTTTGCACCGCAAACAGTATTGCTCGGATGTAATTGTTCAGTTATAAGTAAAAAAAGTTGCCCTTGCAGTAATAAAAATAAATTGTCTTTACAAACAGACCCGTGGGCCATAAAAATAAAAAAGAAAAATTTTTACTGAGCAAGAGATTCTTGAGGATTAGAGGGAGTGCCCTAGTCGGCAGGAGGACTAGCTTCAGCATCAGCAGCAGGAGCCTTAGCCTTAGCCTTCTCCTCTGCCTCTAACCAGGTGGCGCACTGCGCCATCAGAGTTCTCTTCAACCGCTCGGAAAGATAGTTGAAGTTGGCCTCCTGGTTGTGCTTCCAGAAGTCGTAAAAGCAGAGGAGAGTGGCCTCCTTATACTTCTTCAAGTTCATGGCCCCTTCCTCCTTAAGCTCCTGCACTTGCCCCTCGAGCTCCCGCACTCGCTCTTTGAGCTTCTTTGTCTTATCCCTGCTGACAGTCAGATCAAGTCCAAGCAACTTACACTCTTGGGTGATGAGTACAGAACTTTCCCTCCATTTCCCCCGTTCCTTGTTGGCTTCCTTCAAGGCATCTTGGGCATCCTGAAACTCCTTGGTGAGAGTGGCTTGGTCCTTACACAGTTGTTCATTCATCTTGGACAGCTCCTTGTTCTCCTCGAGCAGCTTGTTGTTCTCATCCTCAAGTGCTTGCTTAGCCTGGGCAAGCCTGGAGTCGAAGTTCTTTCCCCGAGAAACCAATGTCCCAGCACGGCGTCAACTAGCAGTTAAAGACAGCAGCCCCTGAAGATAAAGAATGAGATAAAGTAAGGAAAAAAGTCAGACATAAATGATGAAGTAGCAGGAGATGACTTACGCTGACTATCTCATTCAACCCTCTGTTGATGATTTGGTCGACCTCCATTGAGGCAGTTTCTGCGTCTGTGCTTCGAGAGCTTATATATCCTCTCCCTGGCCGAGCCAACCACGAGGCTGGATAGGGAGCCTTCGGGCAAGTTGTCCAAAGTCTACTTGTCAGCAGCCTTAGAAGAAGGCTGTGGATTAATAGGTGTGAGAGTCGTCTGCTTGGAAGGAGGCGGATGTGGTGAGTTCTCCTTGGAAGGGCAGTGGCAGGAACATCTTCTGATCGAGCCTTTTTCGAGGGGGTCTTGCTACTTTCCCCTCGAGCCCTCTTGCTATCCTTCTTCGGTAAAGAAGAGGCTGCGACAGCCTGATAGTGCGCAAAGACGTCCTCGGAGTCCATACCTGCACCAAAGGAAACAACTCGAGCATTAAGATTAAATGGTCATAGGGGGAATAGAGATAAAAGTAAAAGGATTACAAGTAAAGTACCCGGGCAACAACTATTGGTCGTAACATTATTTACTGAACTACCTAGTTCCTGGAAGAAATCTGAGTTTAAAGAGGGAGCATTTCTAAAGTTGTCGTCCCCATCAAATACATGAGAGGGAATTGGAAAATTATTTAAAAGCGAGATTATTGTACCGTTTACATCCGATGAATCGTCAGAAAGTTCGGTAGGCTCAACAACCTTTTGTTTTCCCTTGCCCTTGGGGACTGAAGGTTTCTCCGCTGGGGGGCGGGTGGGGACGGCAGGTTCCCTGAACGTAACTCTAGTTGGCCGCCTTTGAGGAGGCGCCGCCTGAGGTTGCTGCTCGGGTTCCTGCTTAGGTTCCACGTCGGCTTGGACACCGCCCGCTAAGGGTTCATTCGCGCAGATTGGGAGCCCCATAAGTCGACTAGCCTAAGGTTAGCCTTGTTGACTAAGTTTTTTACACTCTTATCAGCATTCGACATGCTGGCTAAGAGTGTTGCCCTTGAATCCATCCCTGGAGTAGGGACTGGACGTAACCAGGGGCCTGGAACACAGTGGAATGTCAAGATATTGTGACAGAAGAACACTAAGTAAAGAAGCTGCTCGCGTAAGAATTTTTACCTCCTCGGGTGAAGGCCAGGTTGTCCGCAGCAAGGTCAGGAGTGAGGAAGTAATTATGGTGATACTTCCCCACATTAGAGATATGGGTGGTGTCGGACAAAAAAGTGCGTCCGGATTCCTGATGGCAGAAGTGAAAAAACCCCGTACCATCTTGGTTGGGGTTTGACTTAAGGTCAAAAAGAAAATTGACCTCGTGGGGGGAAGGTACTGGCCATTTTTTGAGCTTATAAAGGATATAGAGTGCGGCCAACATTCTATATCCGTTCTGGGTGATCTAAAAAGGGGCTACTCCGAAGTAATTAGCCACCCCCTGAAAAAACGAGTGGAAAGGTAGGGTGGCACCTGCCTCAATGTGGAACCTCGACCAGGCGCTGTAAGCCCTGCCTGGCAGGTTGGCTTGCTGGTTGATAGATGGTTTAACTAAGGTCACACCCGTCAGATTTTATCTGTTTAAATAGTTGGCAATCATTCATAGTGTCACCGTACTTTGAGGAATGACGTGCCACGTAACGGCTGGCTGGTCAACATGGCGAAGACAGGCACGCCTTTGGACATTGGTCTCTGGAGCGAATTTGCCTCGACCACTGGTTGAGGGGGCATCAACAGAAGGTTGGCCTGAGGAGTTAGGGTCTTTCCTTTTTCGAGCCTTTGTTTTTGTTCGGGCCATTCTCTGATTGGGGGGTGGAGGACGGTTTGAGCTAGGGCGAGAAAAAGGAATTTCGGGTATCAAAGTAGATGGGTTCTCTTCGCCTTCAAGTAGTTGAGCCAAGTGGTCGTCTTCAATAGGTCTTTCTCCCCCCCAAGGGTCTTGCATATGAACTGCAAACAGACAATGGAGGAGATAAGACACAGTCTGCGAAGTAGTGTGGAAGATTGGGATAACGTTGCTCGCGTCTAAAAAACCAGCAGCATCCTACTCCTACACTAAGATTCGGCACTAATGGTTTGAAAAATGGATCAAAGAGGAAAGAAACCGTTTTCTGAAAGAGAACTGTTTCGACTCCTAAAGGGCGGGAAAATACCCAGTTTTTTCACCTAGCTTAAAGATAGAATTTTTACGTCGATCTTACGCCCTAAGCCTATGATCCTTACTATCAAACTAAGTCCTAACTTAGACAAAGCATAAAGACGCCCTCTTACCAAGCAGTGGAAGGTTTATACAAAAAAAAAATCCTCATAAAATCCTATTCAAGCACACAGAAATTACAGAACCTAGAAACGGCATGCATGGTATAATGAAAAGTTTAAAAAGACAGAGTGATTACCTGGGCGAAGATGGAGATTCAGAAGAGAATGAAAAAGTTCAAGTCAGGAAGATCCTCGGCTATGCAACTAATTGGTTTCGAAGCTCTGTATTCTGAGGGCAAGGTTCTTGAAGTTCTTGACAAAGATGGTAAGAAAATAAATTTTAAAGAAGAAAAAGAAGGTATTTATGGGGACCGAGGTATGGCCAAAAAGTAGCAATCATTATTTTAATTCTCGAAACGTGGGGAAGTGTATAAGCCGTCAATTTGTTTCTTGAAAACTGAAAAGGCTTGATTAGACATAATTAAACGCACGGGGATCCTGACAGACATCGTGGGGATATGAACGGTTGTTTCCTTAAAGTTTCTATATTGCTGGTCGCACTAAAAAAACTTGGGGGGAAAATGTTATCCAAAAAACAAGCATGGATGACATGGCAAACATTTAGTACACGTGGCTAACATCTGGCAGAATTCGTGCTCGACCATCGACCAGGGAGACATCTACTGTCACGACGTTCGATCTCTTCATACGACCAGCCTGGTCGTACGCATGCTTTACGCGAAAAAGATCCTATGCAGTTATGATAGTATCCGAAATAATCTCCCATGATTTCCTGAGTATCCGATTATTTAGGAAATATTATCTGTAACAAATTAATGTAAATCCTCCTTGAGCCTATAAATAGAGAAGGAGGGCTCAAGGGAAAGGGAACTTCTTCTTCTTTTTCGCTTTCTGATCATTTGATATATTGTCTTGTTCTTCAGAGGTTGGTGAAACTCATTGAACCCTAGTTCTTTGATCACTCCTTTGAATTCTATATCAATAACAATTCAAGTGGACGTAGGTTATTACCAGATTCTGGGGCCGAACCACTATAAACTCTTGTGTTCTTTATTATTTCGCCATTACATTCTTTCCAACGTGTTTGTCCACATTAAGCAATTTTGACTCCGTGTCAGTTGGACAAAATCAGGGTCAACATTACCATTAGGCTATTTCTAAAAGTTCATAGGGAATAGGTTCCATTAGCTCGTATAACAAAACTAATCCATTTCGTCTGTACATTCGCGCCTACTTATAGATCATCTTAGGCCACCTACTAACTAGGTCGTTTTGTCGTCAAGCATCGAATGCCCGCCCCCCCCCCCCCCCCAAAAAAAAGAAGAAATCAGCGAGCTCATCTACCCAGTGCAAGGACAAAGGGAAGCAGGTCGTCCCTGACTCTCCCATTCCGTACTTAGATTCGGTTGTGGAGAAAGAAGTTTCCATCGACCCCAAAGCATTCTTCGAGGCTGAGCACATCATCTCAAGGATCACAACTTAGGGGAAGGTGAATAAGATTATGTTGAGCCACAACATAGAGATCAGAGCTGCGACTCTCCTCGCTCGACCTATGTAACGACCCAAAATCGCTAATAAGGCTTAAGGGCCTTGATTAGTGTGCCTGGAGGGCATAATGGACTTTATGTTTGATTTTAATGAGTAAAATGCATGATTATGATTTAAAGCATGTTATATGACTATTTGACTATTTGAGATGCATGACTATGTGTATTAGTATGCATGTAGGCCCTGATTGTGTTAAAAGGGCATAATTATAATTTTGGCCATTTTGGGCATAATTGTATTGATATGAGATGATTGATGAGACCACATTTGTAACGACCCAAATCCGCTATTAAGGCTTAAGGGCCTTGATTAGCGTGCCAGGAGGGCATGATGGGATTTATGTGTGATTTTAATGATTTAAATGCATGGTTATGATTTAAAGCATGTTATATGACCATTTGTTTATCTGAGATGCATGACTATGTATGTTAGTATGCATGTAGGCCCGGATCGTGTTAGAAGGGCATAATTGTAATTTTGGCCATGTTGGGCATAACTGCATTGATATGTGATGATTGTTGAGACCACATTGTGATGTGGATGTATCTGTGAATTGTGACTCGAGGCGATCCCAGTGAGCAGGCTAGCGGAAATTCATGACGGGAATTTATACCCGGCTCGGGGCGAGCCTGGAGGTATGAACAGGAATTTAGAGAAATAGATTGAGATTTATTTTGATGATGGGGGATAATTATTTGGTGATTTATCAGGTATTGGGAAGCAACGGGAAAAATATTAGAGACACTTGAGGATTAGCGGGAATTGGGTAAATGACTAAAATGGCCCTACTTGGGAAAAAGGGTTTAGAATTAATAGGGAGGGCATTTTGGTCAATTGGCTTCTGAAGATAGAATAAATAAGGCTTTATACACTTAGTGGATTTTGTAGAATAGAGTAAAGGGGCTGAAAAAGAAAGGAAAAAGGAAAGAAAGAAAAGAGAGAAAACTGATGGGTTTTCTAAGGGATCGGTTTGGGGGTTCTAGCACCTCTTCTCTTCATTTTCTTGAGGTCAAGCTCAGTGGGGAGCTAGGATAGGCTGTGCATCAAGAATCTTAAGGTCACACTTGAAGACTTGGCAAGGATTGGCAAGAACATCTGAAACTTGAGGTAAGTTCTTGAGGATTTCTGTTTTAGGGTTTTGGCTGGTTTGAGCTGTGTTTTGAAATGAGTTGTTGGGAACTTTAGGGGATTTCTGGGCAAGCTTTGAGGATGAACAAGCTAAGGAGGCCTAGGGTTGAATCAAGGTCGAAATTGCATCAATGGTAAGAATTCTAAGCCTTTAACTTTGTTGTTGATTGAATTTCTGGTTTTTGAGTTCTTCATGTTAGATTTTGAGATTTGGGTTGAATGTGATTGGGTTTTGAGTTCTTGGGATGCTTGGGATGAGTGTGGAGTGTGTATAAGCTTGATTTTGGGTTTGGAAAAGGTTTGGACAAGTTTGGAGTTGAAATGGGAGGAGAAAATCGTAAGATGCGATTTTTGGTTCTGCTGGGCTGCAACTAGCGCTACAGCGCTAGTCAGTGGGCGTTGTAGCGCTAGCCCCTGTTCTGGGGGGAGTGTTCTGCTTGTAGCGCTACAGCGCCCTCTTTAGAGCGCTGTAGCGCTGCACTGTTCACAGAGGAGAATTTTTGGGTTTTATGAGGGATTTTGACCTAGGGTTCGGGGCTCGATTCCGCCGCTTTGTTTTGGGGATTTAGGACTTCCCGGGGGCTCGGGATTGGTCCCGAGGCTAGGTATTCGGACTTTGGGTTCGGTGTTCACTTTGACCTATGTTTGTGCCTAGGTGTGCGCTAAGGCTCGGGTGGGATCGTGCTCAAGGAGTCAGGTGATCTAAGCTATTGATTGGAAAGGTAAGAAAACTATAACACCCGTAGGTTAGGGCATGAGCCCATAGTGTGATTGCCGGGCATGGCCCTATATTGCATGTTGGATGCTATATTCAGGGTGGGACCGAAGGGATACATGAGTTATCCTCGCGGTGAGAATCGATACCCCAGGCTTCGGTAAGGCTCTGGGGCGGCATGGCCGTGTTTGCTTAGTCTAATGGTTGACTTGTTTATTTGTGGATTATCTGATATGATTAACCATATATATTTGCATATGTTATGTTCTGCATGAGTTTTCTTGCTGGGCTTCGGCTCACGGGTGCTCCGTGTTGCAGGTAGGGCAAAGGCTGAGTCAACCAACCATGAGTACGGAGAGCGTGAAGCGACGCGTACATGTTTGGCCTGCCCAACTGCTTTGGTTGGGGGTTTATTTGAAAATGGCTGTAATAATCTATGATTTTGTAACTAATCAACTGTAAACTTATTTCAAGATGTAAATAGTTTTCAAACCTTATTTTGGGATCCCAATTGTCTAATACTAGAAGTTTTTATTGAGTCAACGCATTTTCAAAGATTACAGCCTTAACTTTTAATCAGTCACACTTTTGTTCAAAACCTCGGTTAGCGAGTTCATTGCACACTATTTCGTCTTAAAAGCTCACTTAGTAACGGCTCTAAGGATGTAGGGCGTTACAACATTGGTATGTGGATGTATCTGTGACTTGTGACTCGAGACGATCCCACAGAGCAGATTAGCGGAAGGTCAAGGAGGAAATTTATACCCGGCTCGGGTTAAGCCTGGGGGTATAAGCAGGAAATTTAGAGAATATATTGAGGTTAATTTTGATAATGAGGAATACATATTTGGTGATTTATCAGGTATTGGGAAGCAAGCGGGAAAATATTAGAGACACTTGAGGATTAGCAGGAATTGGGTAAAATGACTAAAATGGCCCTACTTGGACAAAAAGGGTTTAGAATTAATAGGGAGGGCATTTTGGTCAATTGACTTTTTAGAGATAAATTAATTGAGGCTTTATATACTTAGTGGGATTGATCGAGAGAGTTATATGGCTGTGGAAAAGAATGAAAAAGGGAGGAAAAGAAAAGAGAGAAAACAGAGGGGTTTTTCCAAAAGGGGCGGTTTGTGCATTCTTGCACCATTTCTCTTCACTTTTCTTAGGGCAAAGCTCAGTGGAGAGCTAGGATAGGCTGAGCATCAAGGATGTTACAGTTAGACTTGAATATTTGGCAAGGATTAGCAAGAACACATCAACTTTTGAGGTAAGCTTTTAGAAATTTCAGTTTTAAGGGTTTGGCTGGTTTGAGCTGTGTTTTGAGCTGAGTTGATGGGAACTTTAGGGAATTTCTGGGAAAGTTTTCAGGAAGAACAAGCTAAGGAGGTCTAGGAAATGAATCAAGGTCAAAATTGCATCAATGGTATGAATTCTAAGCCTTTAACTTTGTTGTTTGACTGAATTTCTGGGTTTAGGGTTAATCATGGTAGATTTTGAGATTTGGGATGAATGTACTTGGGTTTTGAGGATTTTGGATGCTTGGGATGAGTGGAGAGTGTTTATAAGCTTGATTTTGAGTTTGGTGAATATTTGGAGAAGATTGGGTTGAAATTGGCTCAAAGAAATCGCAGAGAAGAAAATGAGAATTTTCCTGCCTGCAACTAGCGCTACAGCACTAGTCTTTGGGCGCTGTAGCGCTAGGCCTTGTTTATGGGGATGCTGATTCAGCTTGTAGCGCTATACCGCCCTCTTTTGAGCTCTGTAGCGCTACCCTGTGCCCAGAAAGGGGTTTTTGGGCTATTTGTGAGGGATTTTGACCTAGGGTTCAGGGTTTGATTCCACCACCTTATTTTGTGGATCTAGGACTTCCCGGGGGGCTCGGGATTGGTCCTGAAGCGAGGTTTTGGACTCGAGGTTTGGTGTTGACTTTGACCTATGTCTGTGCTTAGGTGTGCGCTAACGCTCGAGTCGCATCGTGCTCAAGGAGTCAAGTGATCGAAGCTATCGAATTGAAAGGTAAGAAAACTATAGCACCCATAGATTAGGGCATGGGCGCATAGTGTGATTGCAGGGCACGGCCCTATATTGCATTACATGTTAGGGTGCAGACTTGATTGAATGAATATATGTTCAAATGTTATTTGAGTTAGACTATCTGTGATTATAGTTGAATGAAACGGCGAGGAGCCGAGAACGGCGAAAGGCCGAGAACGGCAGTGCGGCTGGAAGTACCACTTAGCACGTGAAGTGCTTGTAGTCACGGTGGGATCCCCATGGATACATGTGATATCCTTACGGTGAGGACTGAGACCCCAGGCTTTGGTAAGGCTTCTGAGGCGGCATGGCCGGGTTGCTTAAGTCTAATGGTTGACCTGTTTATCTGTGGACTATCTGATATGATTAACTATATAATTTGCATATGTTATGAACTGCATGAGTCTTCTTGCTGGGCTTCGACTCACGGGTGCTCTGTGTTGCAGGTAAGGGCAAAGATTGAGTCGACCAGCCATGAGTACGGAGAGCATGAAGCGACGCGTACATGTTGGGCCTGCCCGACTGCTTTGGTTGGGGGTATTTTCAAGAAATGGCTGTAATAACCTGGGATTTTAATAACAGACCAACTGTAATCTTATTTTAAGTTGTAATTAGTTTTCAAACCTTATTTTGGGATCCCAAATGTTAAATACTAGAAGTTTTCAATGAAACCACGCATTTCAAAGATTACAGCCTTAACTTTTTCTTAGTCACACTTTTGTTTTAAAAACCTCGGTTAGCGAGTTCATTGCACATTGTTTGCCTTAAAACACACGTGGTAACGACTCTAAGGAAGTAGGGCATTACAACTTGGTATCAGAGTGAGCCAAGGTTTATTGGTTCTGGAGATCGACCAAACATGTACGCTCGCTGTCAGTGCCAAGCTCGACTCAGGGTTGGTTGGTATGATTGATTGACATGTCTGAACATATGTTTGAATGCCCTGTTTGCCTACTTATTTATATGGAGCATGAGGAATGAGTTGATATATGCATGAGATAATGTTGGGGCTGGGCCCTTGACTATTGCATGTTGAGATTAAAGTGTGCTGAATAATATTATTATGCATGTGGATGCATATTGGGATAATGGTTCGCATATTAAGTTTATGTGGTTAATTGTAAAAATTGAATTCGTATGTAATATCCGTTTATTGGCTTGTATGAAGCATGTTGAGACTTGGGTATGCTTAGCGGTGTTAAAATCTGGTAGTTAAATGTATATCATTGTGGTTTTGGCCTATATATGCTTTGTGTATGCATGATAACTGTGGTTATTTGGATCGGGTTGTGGTTTGATTCTTAGTATGAACCACAGAGCTCAGGAGTTTGGTCAGTAGTGACAGATGAACTCGAATTGTTGATTCCTAGGTTGGTTAAGTGGATTTGGTGTTGTTTTGTAGGGGGGATTTTAGATAATAGTTGGAGTTAGAGACCTCCATCTACCCCTGAAAGCCGCAGCAGAGCGTCACTAGTGTGTGAGTAAGCTGTGGAAGTTAATAGTTGAGATGGAAAAGAAGTATAGCGGACTTCTCTGGGAAGATAGCTGATTTATATGTTTTAACAGTAAGGTCACCGGTGTTGGTATTGTGAGAGTATGGATAGATAAGGGTATTACATGAAAGGCTTAAAGGGTGTTATCCTCTGGTTTTGAGGAAAGTTCGGGTTGACAAAGAATTTATCAGTGGACGGGCAAGGTTAATTCCACCCTTGGTTATAAGAGGATGAGAGCCCATGACTAAAGGGTTGTGTTAAGTATTGTGCTAGAGGGATGCCTGGAAACGGCATTTGGGCTGAGGCATAGGCGTAATGGGTTGGAAAGAACCTAGATGATGAATTGTTAGAAGAGATTATAAAGACATGATTTGAACTGTGGAGACTGGTGGGATTATAAGTTTGGTTTGGACTGATAGGATAACAACAGTGTAAATTAATGGGTTTGGTGAATTGGGTAATTCATTTCGGGAATTTATACTGGCGGATGTATCCGGAAATGATGGCGACCCATTTAAAGATTGAACTCTGGGATAGTCCAAGGTATTTGGGCCGCTCTGATGTAAGAATTTATCGTCTATATGTGGATGGCGGAGAGGGCCATGTTGTTCGAGGAACTGATGGTTGATGTATAGAGCATGAGTGCTAGAGCCGCAATGGCAGTGCTTCCATTGATGGAGCTAGTAAAGATAGATTCGTGATAATCGAGTTAAAAGGACCCTGGATAGTTCTGTGGCTTCTGGTTTTTCCAGAAAGGGGGAAAAGTCTGATTGATAAGATGGTACTTTTATTGATAGAATGCAGCAAGGACAGATTCTCAATTTTTGAGGTAAAAGGACCCCAGACAGTGCTTGGGCACCTGATTTGAGATTGGAATGAAGCCTGATTGAAAAGGTAGTTATCAAGATGGTGACCGGAACTAGGGAGGTTATTTGGTATGCACATGAGGGAGAGGATGCCACCTGAGAGGAGGTCAGGTGAGGGCATGACTTCTACATAGAATGACTCGATATGTTAGGATGGATTTCCCATGGTGAGGGAACGGAGAACTAGAATGCATCGATACATTCCAAGTTCGAGGCTGATTCCTTGAGGATGAGTATTTAACTGACTGGTTTATGCTTTGGTCATGAAACAAACTGGAAGAACTCGGTGTTGAGAATGTTCCGAGAGGGAGATGGACATAGAGAGGTTGCCTCAAAGATGCTATTCGAGAGGCTGATGATAGTAATACTTATTGAGAAGAAATTAGAAACTCTGGCAGATGGATTGGGATGCAAGTGATCAAGAAGTGCATAGTAATAACGACAGAGTTTGTCTTAAGGGAGCCTTAGCATGAGTCACAGTGAGAGAGTTAATCAGTTAAGAAATAACCATGGATTGTAGAGGATATCATCTGGAGCATGTAAATGAGATTGAGTGGATCTGAGCTGACTAGTGGGAAAATTTTGTGGGTATGTAAAGAAAGATTTGGGGGTACTTCAAGGTCGGACTACAGATAGGATTGGTATAAGGAATGTTGTAAAAGATGGTTTTGGCTGACAGAAAAATCTATTGAAGCAATCAAAGGAATTTGACCCTGGAGTAGCCAGAGTGTTATACTGCGGGGATTGTTAGCATCATCGGGTTAGAGCGAAAAGTACAATGTTGGATACAAGATGGGACGCTGTCTCCAAGAGTTGATCTATGACCTGGTTATTACCAGCTAGAAACCAAGGATAGAGACATTTCGTGAATTTGTCTATTTTGCACCGGGTAGGGTGTGAGGAGTTGGTAACAAAGATTCTAGAATGGTTCAAGCTACAGCAGCACAGGTAAGTTCTTTAGGCAGAGGATGCATGAACGGTATGGGCAAGTCCCCTTCAAGCTCATGAGCAGTATATATGGATTACTCCCAGACGGAAATGGTGAGCAAATGATTATGCTGAAGACGTTAGTACCCAGGAGGCAGAGTCACAGGTAAGGTTCTACGGAGTGTTAGTTTGGGTGTCGTTAGGAGTACTCAGAATAGAGCTACATGAAGAAAGGACAGGTATGAGGAGAATTGATCTGAAGCCCCAAAGAAGCTAAGGATGAATATCTGAAGAATAGAAAGCATAATAGGATTGGTAAGCGCGTCACCTATTACATAAGTATCTCCGGAGACAACTACATCAGAGATGAGGAGAATAGTAAAACTTGAGGTTAGACGGAATGAGTGGTGTCAAATCAGAAAGAAATTCAGAAGACAGGGTAAGAATTGATTGGTATCTGGAGATGCTGGATTATGTGTGTGTTATGGTTAAGTATAGAGTGATAGCATATAGGACCTGATCTATGGTAAGGATATGGAAATGTGTGAGTGCATCACGATTTGGGCACGGCCAGGCATAAATTGACGCGAGGATGGATCGAACCTTGCAGGAGGTGAAAGAATTAACATGGTTGATATACTTGGAGCGTTAAGTTGACAGTTATGCATATCATAAGGTGCTTGAGTATTGGGTATTAGTAAGAAAGATAACGTTGAGACCCAGATGTGGTGAAAAGTAGTAGACGGTTGATCAGTGTTTGAAATCCACGATTGAGCGAGGGGAAATTTAATTGGAGGCGGAACTCCTAACTGAGAGGCGTGTGTCAGTCAAGGAATAACGGCATAGATTGTAATGGAGTGGACAAGGCAACGACTGAGATTGGCATAATGTTAATAGGTAATGATTAGCTTGTGAGTGTCACTAAACTATGGAGTCCGAAGTGTTGGCTTTGGTTGAAGCAGGGAAGAACCCTGCCAAGGTGGTACAAGTTAGGATACCAGGATTGGATGAAGGATCCAATTAGATTTGGTTTATGAATGAGAATTCTGAATGGATATCATTACACCTCCTAGGGTACGTTGTACCGGGAGGGTTGAGCGAGTGACAGAATCTAGTGTTTTCCTTTGGACCCTGAGGGGTTAGGTGATGTGGTGGTGTATCGTGGGAATAGACCACAATAGACCTTAAGTAAGGTATCCGGACATGAAAAGTTTTAACTCAGTTGATAGAGTTAATGTAGTTGGGTCAAGTGAACTGGTTTCAGGGTAGAACATCGATGATACTGAATTGAGACCCTATAGTATTTTAAATTTTGGAATGGATCTAGAGAACGAAAAGAACAGAGTGGGAATCTGGAATTATCAGTTGATTGCAAGTGAAATAGCAGTCTGAAAGCTTATCAGATATCTTAAAGAATTAAGCGCTGAGTATGCGACTACTTGAGATATTAAGGGAAGTGTAATCCCTGATAAGTTAGTCGTGGTGGAAAATGCTGGCGTCTTGTTAATGTAACACGACATAGGACATGGTAAGAGGTGAAGGATAGTGAATACTACGGTCTGGCATTAGTTCAGAGAGAAAGCCAAAGAGGTTGTTGAAATTCTTAAGGCGAGAGTGTCTGCCTATCTGGGAGAATAAAGGAACTGGTAAATTGTTAAATTTTTGAGAAAATAAAGCTTCGGGATGAAAGAGTTGTATCTCTCTACGTAATAACAGACGAGGATTTGTATGGCGTTTAGGGAAAGAAGGGAGAGTTATGACTCTTGATTCAATATAGATTCTGAAGTTGTACCAAGGGTTAGAATATCTCTGGTATTGGGTATAAGACAACAAGGTAATCATTGTAACCAAAGCAGACTCTGAAGTTTCAGCAGGGTTGCGGTGTAATTGAGGAGCTAACAAAAGAATGGCTATTAGAAAAGATCTTGTGGAGCAAGATTGATACTCTTGTAAGAGTGTTGTTGAGAAGTAAAGTAAAGGCGGTGGACCTGGGAAATCATGGTCAGAGTTGCGGGTTTACTGACTGATGTGTTTGGGTAAATTTCGAGGATGAAATTTTTATGAGGAAGGGATAGTTGTAACGACCCAAAATCGCTAATAAGGCTTAAGGGCCTTGATTAGTGTGCCTGGAGGGCATAATCGACTTTATGTTTGATTTTAATGAGTAAAATGCATGATTATGATTTAAAGCATGTTATATGACTATTTGACTATTTGAGATGCATGACTATGTGTATTAGTATGCATGTAGGCCCTGATTGTGTTAAAAGGGCATAATTATAATTTTGGCCATTTTGGGCATAACTGTATTGATATGAGATGATTGATGAGACCACATTGGTATGTGGATGTATCTGTGACTTGTGACTCGAGACGATCCCAGAGAGGAGATTAGTGGAATGTCAAGGAGGAAATTTATACCCGGCTCGGGTTAAGCCTGGGGGTATAAGCAGGAAATTTAGAGAATATATTGAGGTTAATTTTGATAATGAGGAATACATATTTGGTGATTTATCAGGTATTGGGAAGCAAGTGGGAAAATATTAGAGACACTTAAGGATTAGCGGGAATTGGGTAAAATGACTAAAATTGTAACGACCCAAATTCGCTAATAAGGCTTAAGGACCTTGATTAGTGTGCCAGGAGGGCAGGTTGGGATTTATGTGTGATTTTATGAATTAAATGCATGGTTATGATTTAAAGCATGTTATTTGACTATTTGTTTATCTGAGATGCATGACTATGTATACTAGTATGCATGTAGGCCCGGATCGTGTTAGAAGGGCGTAAATGTAATTTTGGCCATGATTGGCATAACGGTATTGATATGTGATAATTGTATTCTGTGAATTGTACCACGTGGGTGTGGTTGTATTATTGTGATGCACGTGCCGAGACGGTCCTAGAGAGCTAGTTAACTCAAGAGTTGCAACGGGATTTCTGTACCCGGCTCGGGAGGAGCCTAGGGGTACCTCGGGAATTTTATGGTTAAGTTGAGATTTAGCGGGTAATGGTTATTGGAGATTTAGTAACCTGGGTAACCATTAGTTACTGCTGAGAGTAACAACTTTTAGAGAGAAAATGGTAGAAATGAAATAGAAATGAAAGGACTTAAGTGCCCTTGAGGTTTAAGTAGGAAAAGATAGGTAAGTAAGGGTAAAGTGGTCATTTGGCAAGGTTAATAGACAAATTTGGGCTGTGTATATGGGGTGTACGGTTTGGGGCTTATTTATGTTTAGTCTTGATAGAGTTTGAAGAGAAGAGAAATGAGAGGGAAAAGCTAGGGCATGAGGAAGAAGAAGAAGAAGAAGAAGAGAAGGAGAAGTGGGAGTCTAGGAAGGGGTCAAGCAAGCCTTGTGTGGATTCTCCATTGGAGGTAAGAGCTTTATACATACCTAAGTTTTGATTTCTGTTTTGAATTGTAAAATCTAGAGCTTGAGTTAGTTGTGTGAGTTTTGGGATGAGTTGCTGAAAATAGGAATCAATGGGTGTGAATCTTGGGTGTATTGATGTTTTGAGCTTGAACCTTGAGTTATGGGTTGTTATATAGTCTATTTGATGTTTGAAAATGATTTTGGGGTTTGGGTATTGGTTTAGTATGAATTGGGAAGGTTTTAGCTCGGAGAAAACGCAGGAGAAAACCCAGAATTCTGGGTCTGCGAAGGCGTGCCGCGACACAAGTTTTTCGTGCCGCGGCAAGGGAGCCTCTGGCTGGTGGGTGCCGCGGCACAAGGATGTGGTGCCGCGGCACAAGGCAAATTTCAGGGCATCATTTTTAGGCAATTTTAGGCCTTTGCTCCGGGGGTTCGGGGGATGACTCCGGGGTGTTGTTTTAAGGTTTTAGAAGTCCCGAGAGTGCGGGATTGGTCCCGGGAAGTGGTTTTGGGTTGATTAGTATTGAGGGATGTTTCTTGTGTGTTGTGACTAGGTTGTTGGTGAGGCTCGTGCTTGAGGACCGTGCTCGTGGCTTAAGTGCATCAGGAGGCTCGGTGTGCAGGTAAGAAAACTATAACACCCGAGGTTAGGGCATGGCCCCAGATTGTATTATGTGCAAATGTTTAAACCTTAAATGAATCATGATGTGAGTGAATGATTATTTTGAATGTACTATATGTGTGATTATGATGAAATGAGCGGCAAGGGCCGAGTACGGCGTAAGCCGGGGCGGCCGTGGGCCGGGTACGGCGTAAGCCGGGGCGGCCGTGGGCCGAAAGTAACACCTAGCACATGGGATGCTATATTCAGGGTGGGACCCAAGGGATACATGAGTTATCCTCGCGGTGAGAACCGATACCCCAGGCTTCGGTAAGGCTCTGGGGCGGCATGGCCGTGTTTGCTTAGTCTAATGATTGACTTGTTTAATTGTGGATTATCTGTTATGATAAACTGTATACGTTGCATATGTTATGTTCTGCATGAGTTTTCTTGCTGGGCTTCGGCTCACGGGTGCTCTGTGTTGCAGGTAAGGGCAATGATTGAGTCAACCAACCATGAGTACGGAGAGCGTGAAGCGATGCGTACATGTTTGGCCTGCCCGACTGCTTTGGTTGGGGGTTTATTCGAAAATGGCTGTAATAATCTATGATTTTGTAACCGATCAACTGTAAACTTATTTCATGATGTAAATAGTTTTCAAACCTTATTTTGGGATCCCAATTGTTTAAATACTAGAAGTTTTTATTGAGTCAACGCATTTTCAAAGAGTACAGCCTTAACTTTTTATTAGTCACACTTTTGTTTCAAAACCTCGGTTAGCGAGTTCATTGCACTGTTTTGTCTTAAAACTCACTTAGTAACGGCTCTAAGGATGTAGGGCGTTACAACTTGGTATCAGAGCGAGCCAAGGTTTATTGGTTCTGGAGATCGACCGAACATGTACGCTCGCTGTCAGTGACAAGCTCGACTCAGGGTTGGTTGGTATGAGTGATGGACATGTCTAAATATATGTTTGAATGCCTGTTTGCCTGCTTATTTATATGGAGCATGGGGAATGAAATGACATATGCATGAGATACTGATAGGGCCTGGCCCTTGACTATTGCATGTTGGGATTGATGCATGCTGAATAATACTATTATGTATGTGGATGAATATTGGCATAATGGTTCGCATATTGAGTGTATGTGGTTAATTTTCTGGATTTAATTCATTAGTTATATTTGTATATTGGCTTGTTTGAAGCATGATAAGTATGGATTTACTTAGTAACGATTGAATCTGGTAGCTAAACGTATATCATTGTGGATTTGACCTAGTATATGCTTGTGTGTGCATTATACCTGTGGATATTTGGATTTAGTTGTGAGTTGGTTCAGAGTATGAACCTCTGAGTTCAGGAGTTTGGTCGGTTTGGACGGATGAACTTGAGTTGTTGGTTCCTAGAAGGGTTTTGTGGACGTGATATTGTGTTGAAAGGGGGTTTTAGATATAAGTTGGAATTGAGATCTCCAGTTACCCCTGAAAGTAGCAGCAGAGGATCACTAGTGTGTGAGCTAGCTGTGGAGT
This sequence comes from Humulus lupulus, assembly GCF_963169125.1. Lineage (NCBI taxonomy): Eukaryota > Viridiplantae > Streptophyta > Magnoliopsida > Rosales > Cannabaceae > Humulus > Humulus lupulus. The sequence goes on along the minus strand of NC_084795.1, from coordinate 192,865,691 downwards.
TTGTTAGTTGAGATGGGATAGAAGAACAGTGGATTCCTTTGGGGAAACTAGCTGATTCCGATGTGTTAACAGTAAGGTTACCAGTGTTGGTTTACTGTGAGGTATGGACAGATAAAGGTATTACATGAGAGGTTTAAGGGGTGTTATCCTCGGGTTTTGAGGAGAGCTCGAGTTGGCAAGGGATTTATCAATAGGCGAGCAGAGTTAATTCCACCCTTGGTTAAGGGGATGAGGGATCCTGATTAGAGGGTCGTGTTAATGTTGAGGCAGAGAGGTACCCGGATTTGGTACTCGGGCTGAGGTACTGGCTTAATGGGTTTGGAAGGACCTATATGATGAAAGGTTAGAAGAGATTTTAAAGACATGATTTGCACCATGGAGATTGGTGGGCTTATAAGTTTGGCTTGGACTGTTGGGGGTAACAACAGTGTAAATCAATGGGTTTGGTGATCTGGGTAATTCATTTCGGAAAGTTATACTGATGGATGTATCCGGAATTGATGACGACCCATTTAAGGATTTAAGATCGGGAATAGTCTAAGGTATTTGGGCTGCTCTGAGGTATGAGTTTATCGTCTGCATGTGGATGGCGGAGAGGGCCATGTTGTTCGAGGAACTGATGGTTGATGTTTAGAGCATGAGTGATAGAGCCGCAAGGGCGGTGCTTCCTTTGATGGAATTAGTAAGGATAGATTTGTGATAATCAAGTTAAAGGGACCCCGGATAGTTCTATGGCTTCTAGTTTGCCAGAAAGGGGGAAAAGTCTGATTGATAAGATGGTACTTGTGGTGATAGAACGCAGTGAGGTCGGATTCTCACTTTTGAGGGGAAAGGACCCCAGACAGTGCTTGGGCACCTAATTTGAGCTTTGAAAGAAGTTTGGTTACTAAGGTGGTTGTCAAGATGGCGATAGGAACCAGGGAGGTTATTGGTATACATGAGGAAGAGGATGCCACCTGAGAGGAGGCCAGGTGAGGGCATGACTTCTACGTAGAATGACTCGAGATGTTAGGATGGATTTCCCATGGTGCGGGAAACGGAGAACTGGAATGCATCGATACATTCGAGGTTCGAGGCTGAGTCCTCAAGGATGAGCATTTAACTGACGAGCTTATGCTTTGGACATGTAACGAACTGGAAGGGCTCGGTGTTGGGAATGTTCCGAGAGGGAGATGGACATAGAGAGGTTGCCTCAAAGGTGCCATTTGAGAGGCCGAGGACAGTAATACTTATTGAGAAGGAATTAGAAACTCTGGCAGATGAATTGTTGAGGATATCATCTGGAGTACGTAAAGGAGACAGAGCTGATCAGTGGAAAAATTACGTGGGTATGTAAAGAAAGATTTAGGGGATACTTCAAGGTCAGACTACAGATAAGGATCGGTATAAGGAATGTTGTAAAAGACGGTTTTGGCCGACAGAAAGTCTATTGAAGCAATCGAAGGAATCTGAGCCTGGTATAGCCAGTGTGCTATACTGCGGGGATTGTTGGCATCGTCGGGTTAGAACAAAAGTTTAATGTTGGATACAAGATGGGACGATGTCTCCAAGAGTTGATCTAGGACCTGGATTTTACCAGTTGGAAACCAAGGATAAAGACTTTTCGTGAATTGATTAGGTGGCACCGGGTAGGGTGTGAGAAATTGGTAACAAGGATTCTGGAACTGTTCAAGCTGCAGCAGCACTGGTAAATTCTTTAGGCGGAGAATGCGTGAACGGTATGGACAAGTCCCCTTCAAGCTCACGAGCAGTGCATGTGGATTACTCCCAGACGGAAATGGTGAGCAACTGATTATTAGGCTGAAGACGTTAGTACCCAGAAGGCGGTGTCTCAGGTAAGGTTCTACGGAGTGTTAGTTTGGGAGTCGTCAAGAGTATTCAGAATAGAGCTACAAGAAGAAAGGACAGGTATGAGGAGATTTGATCTGAAGCCGCAAGGAAGCTAATGAAGAACATCCAAAGAATTGAAGGCATAACAAGACTGGTAAGCGCGTCATCTACTGCATAAGCACCTCCGAAGATTACTACATCAGAGATGAGAAGAACAGTAAAGTTTGAGGTTAGATGGACTGAGTGGTGTCAAATCAGAAAGAAATTTAGAAGACAAGGTAAGATTTGATTGGTTACGGACGATGATGGAATTTGCGTGTGTTTTGGTTAAGTAAAGAGTGATTTCATAAAGGACCTGATCTATGGTAAGGTTATGAAAATGTGGGAGTGCATCACGGGTTGGGCACGCCCAGGATTAAATTGATGCGAGGATGGATTAAACCTTGCGGGAGGCGACAGAATGGATCATGGTTGATGCACTTGGAACATTAAGTCGACCGTTGTGTATGGCATAAGGAACTTAAGTCTTGAGTATTAGTAAGAAAGGTTATCATTGAGACTCAGTGCGGTGAAAAGTAACAGACGGATGATCAGTGTTTGAAATCCTTGATTGAAAGAAGGGCGATGTAATTGGAGGCGGAACTCCTAGCTGTGAGGCATGTATAAGTCAAAGGATAACGCCATAAATTGTAATAGAATAGACAAGGCAACGTCTGAGATTGGCATAATGTTAGTAGGCAATGGTTAGCTGGTGGGTGTCACTGAGCTATGGAATTCAAAGTGTTGGCTTGAGTTGAAACAGGGAAGGACCCTGTCATGGTGGTACAAGTAGGATACCAGGATCGAGTGAAGGATCCAGATAGGATTTGGTTTTGAATGAGGGTTCTGTATGGACATCATTCCACCTCCTAGGGTACGTCGTACCGGGAGGGTCGAGCGGGTGACGGAATCTTGTGTTTTCCTTTGGACCCTGAGGGGTTAGGTGATGTGGTAGTGTATCACGGGAATAGACCACTTTGGACCTTGAGTAAAGTGATTGGACATGAAAAATTTTTAACTCGGTGGTTTGAGTTGATGTAGTTGGTTCAGGGGAACTGGTAGCAGGGTAAAACGTCGATGATACGGAATTGAGACCCAAGAGTATTTTAAATTGTTGGAATGGATTTAGAGGACAAAAAGAACAGAGTGGGAACCTGGAATTATCAGTTGATTGCAAGTGATTGGCAGTCTGAAAGTTATCAAATGTCTTATCGAGTTGAGCGCTGAGTAGGCGAATACTTGAGGTATTAAGGGAAGTGTAATCCCTGATGGATTAGTCGTGGTGGCAATTGCTGGTGTCTTGATTAATGTAACGCGACATAGGGCTTGGTAAGAGGTGAAGGATAGTGAATGCTACAGTTTGGCTTTAGTTCAGAGTGAAAGCCAAAGAAGTCGTTGAAACTTCTTAAGGCAGGAGTGTCTGCCTATTTTGAAAGATTAAAGAGTTGGTAAATTGCTAATTTATGAGGAAATAAAGTTCCGGAAGGAAAGAGCTGCGTCTCTGCGTAATAACAAACGAGGATTGGTAAGGTGTTCAGAGGACGAAGGGAGAGTTCTGACTCTTAATTCAGCCTAAAATTCTGAAGTTGTATTAAGTGTTAGGCCAGCGGGGCCTACAAGCTGATCCCACCTAGTAGAGGTGATGACGTTTGAGAATCTCTGGAATCAGGAATAAGACAATGAATTGGTCATTGTAACCTAGGCAGACCCTGGGCATCGGCAGGGTTGCGGTGTAGCGAAAGGCTATCGAGAGTATGGCCGTGAGACAAGATCTTGTGAGGCAAGATTGTTACTCCTGTAAGACTGTTGTTGAAAAGTAAAGTAAAGGCGGTGGACCTTGGAAGTTATGGCCAAGAGCTGCGGGTTTATTGACTGATATGTTGGATAAATTTCGAGGACGAAATTTTTATGAGGAGGGGATAGTTGTAACGACCCAAATTCGCTAATAAGGCTTAAGGACCTTGATTAGTGTGCCAGGAGGGCAGGTTGGGATTTATGTGTGATTTTATGAATTAAATGCATGGTTATGATTTAAAGCATGTTATTTGACTATTTGTTTATCTGAGATGCATGACTATGTATACTAGTATGCATGTAGGCCCGGATCGTGTTAGAAGGGCGTAAATGTAATTTTGGCCATGATTGGCATAACGGTATTGATATGTGATAATTGTATTCTGTGAATTGTACCACGTGGGTGTGGTTGTATTATTGTGATGCACGTGCCGAGACGGTCCTAGAGAGCTAGTTAACTCAAGAGTTGCAACGGGATTTCTGTACCCGGCTCGGGAGGAGCCTAGGGGTACCTCGGGAATTTTATGGTTAAGTTGAGATTTAGCGGGTAATGGTTATTGGAGATTTAGTAACCTGGGTAACCATTAGTTACTGCTGAGAGTAACAACTTTTAGAGAGAAAATGGTAGAAATGAAATAGAAATGAAAGGACTTAAGTGCCCTTGAGGTTTAAGTAGGAAAAGATAGGTAAGTAAGGGTAAAGTGGTCATTTGGCAAGGTTAATAGACAAATTTGGGCTGTGTATATGGGGTGTACGGTTTGGGGCTTATTTATGTTTAGTCTTGATAGAGTTTGAAGAGAAGAGAAATGAGAGGGAAAAGCTAGGGCATGAGGAAGAAGAAGAAGAAGAAGAAGAGAAGGAGAAGTGGGAGTCTAGGAAGGGGTCAAGCAAGCCTTGTGTGGATTCTCCATTGGAGGTAAGAGCTTTATACATACCTAAGTTTTGATTTCTGTTTTGAATTGTAAAATCTAGAGCTTGAGTTAGTTGTGTGAGTTTTGGGATGAGTTGCTGAAAATAGGAATCAATGGGTGTGAATCTTGGGTGTATTGATGTTTTGAGCTTGAACCTTGAGTTATGGGTTGTTATATAGTCTATTTGATGTTTGAAAATGATTTTGGGGTTTGGGTATTGGTTTAGTATGAATTGGGAAGGTTTTAGCTCGGAGAAAACGCAGGAGAAAACCCAGAATTCTGGGTCTGCGAAGGCGTGCCGCGACACAAGTTTTTCGTGCCGCGGCAAGGGAGCCTCTGGCTGGTGGGTGCCGCGGCACAAGGATGTGGTGCCGCGGCACAAGGCAAATTTCAGGGCATCATTTTTAGGCAATTTTAGGCCTTTGCTCCGGGGGTTCGGGGGATGACTCCGGGGTGTTGTTTTAAGGTTTTAGAAGTCCCGAGAGTGCGGGATTGGTCCCGGGAAGTGGTTTTGGGTTGATTAGTATTGAGGGATGTTTCTTGTGTGTTGTGACTAGGTTGTTGGTGAGGCTCGTGCTTGAGGACCGTGCTCGTGGCTTAAGTGCATCAGGAGGCTCGGTGTGCAGGTAAGAAAACTATAACACCCGAGGTTAGGGCATGGCCCCAGATTGTATTATGTGCAAATGTTTAAACCTTAAATGAATCATGATGTGAGTGAATGATTATTTTGAATGTACTATATGTGTGATTATGATGAAATGAGCGGCAAGGGCCGAGTACGGCGTAAGCCGGGGCGGCTGTGGGCCGGGTACGGCGTAAGCCGGGGCGGCCGTGGGCCGAAAGTAACACCTAGCACATGGGATGCTATATTCAGGGTGGGACCCAAGGGATACATGAGTTATCCTCGCGGTGAGAACCGATACCCCAGGCTTCGGTAAGGCTCTGGGGCGGCATGGCCGTGTTTGCTTAGTCTAATGATTGACTTGTTTAATTGTGGATTATCTGTTATGATAAACTGTATACGTTGCATATGTTATGTTCTGCATGAGTTTTCTTGCTGGGCTTCGGCTCACGGGTGCTCTGTGTTGCAGGTAAGGGCAATGATTGAGTCAACCAACCATGAGTACGGAGAGCGTGAAGCGATGCGTACATGTTTGGCCTGCCCGACTGCTTTGGTTGGGGGTTTATTCGAAAATGGCTGTAATAATCTATGATTTTGTAACCGATCAACTGTAAACTTATTTCATGATGTAAATAGTTTTCAAACCTTATTTTGGGATCCCAATTGTTTAAATACTAGAAGTTTTTATTGAGTCAACGCATTTTCAAAGAGTACAGCCTTAACTTTTTATTAGTCACACTTTTGTTTCAAAACCTCGGTTAGCGAGTTCATTGCACTGTTTTGTCTTAAAACTCACTTAGTAACGGCTCTAAGGATGTAGGGCGTTACAAAAATGGCCCTACTTGGACAAAAAGGGTTTAGAATTAATAGGGAGGGCATTTTGGTAAATTGGCTTTTTAGAGATAAATTAATTGAGGCTTTATATAATTAGTGGGATTGATAGAGAGAGTTATATGGCTGTGGAAAAGAAAGAAAAAGGGAGGAAAAGAAAAGAGAGAAAACAGAGGGGTTTTTCGAAAAGGGGCGGTTTGTGCATTCTTGCACTGTAATGCCCTACTCCCTTAGAGCCGTTACTAAGTGAATTTTTAAGACAAAACAGTGCAATGAACTCGCTAACCGAGGTTTTGAGCCAAAAGTGTGACTAATAAAAGTTAAGGCTGTAATCCATGAAAATGCGTTGACTCAATAAAAACTTCTAGTTTTAAACAATTGGGATCCCAAAAATAAGGTTTGAAAACCATTTTCATCTTGAAGTAAGTTTACAGTTGATCAGTTATAAAATCATAGATTATTACAGCCAATTTCAAATAAACCCCCAACCAAAGCAGTCGGGCAGGCCAAACATGTACGCGTCGCTTCACGCTCTCCGTACTCATGGTTGGTTGACTCAGTCTTTGCCCTACCTGCAACACGGAGCACCCGTGAGCCGAAGCCCAGCAAGAAAACTCATGCAGAACATAACATATGCAGTTAATACAGTTTATCATAACAGATAATCCACAGATAAACAAGTCAATCAATAGACTAAGCAAACACGGCCATGCCGCCCCAGAACCTTACCAAAGCCCTGGGGTATCGGTTCTCACCGCGAGGATAACTCATGTATCCCTTGGGTCCCACCCTGAATATAGCATCCCATGTGCTAGGTGTTACTTTCGGCCCACGGCCGCCCCGGCCTACGCCGTTCTCGGCACTTGCCGTTCATTTCATCATAATCACACATATAGTACATTCAAAATAATCATTCACACATCATGATTCATTTAAGGTTAAACATTTGCACACAACACAATCTGGGGCCATGCCCTGCAATCATCTCATCATGCAACATGCAATATAGGGCCATGCCCGGCAATCACACTATGGGCCCATGCCCTATCCTACGGGTGTTATAGCTTTCTTACCTTAGTTCCAAATGCTTTAAATAGAAAATGACGGCCCCCGAGCACGATCCACTTCCCGAGCACTAGCTTAACACCTAGTCACAACCAAGATAATGGATACCAATAAGATTAATCTCAAATGAGTTTCTAAACCAAGTTCTAGTACTCGGAACGTTGAAATTCACCAAACATTGTAAAAGACTCAACCCCGAGCACCCTAGGTTAAATTCCCAAGCCCAAATTCTCAAAATCCCAAAATTCCTTAAGCGCCGCGGCATGGCCCAACCATGCCGCGGCATGGCCCCCAAACAGAGCCACAAAATGCCCAGAAACAGGTAAGGGCCGCGGCCCTACAAGGACCATGCCGCGGCCCGCCCTCCATCCTCAGCACAACTTAGCCTTCAAGGGCCGCGGCCCTCCAAGAACCATGCCGCGGCCCGATCCTTCGAACCCTGAAAAACCCACCATTTTAATCTCTAAACCTCACCTTAAACCATCCCAAACACATATCTCAATCTCAAAACTCAATTCCAAACCTCATATGAACAACTTAACAACTTATAGGCGCTATATACAAGATCAAAGCATCAACACACCCAAGAATCCACCCCTTGATTCCTATTTTCAGCCACCCAAACCAAAACTCAAACAACTAACTCAAAACTTCAACAAAAACAACTCAAGCTCTAGATTTTACCAATCAAAACAGAAATCAAAACTTAGATGTGTCTAAAAACCTTACCTCAAATGGAGAACCCACACAAAGTCCTTGATCTCCTCCTAGACTCCCACTTCTCCTTCTCTTCTTCTTCTTGCCCTAACCTTCTTTCTCCTTCTCTTTCTTCTCTTCAATTTCTATCAAGCCTCAAGTGGCATAAATGCCCCAAACCGTATACCCCCAAATCCCAGCTGCCATTTATCTATTTCCCAACCAAATGACCATTTTGCCCCTCCTTGCCTATCCTTTCCTACTTAAACCTCAAGGGCACTTAAGTCCTTTCATTTCTATTTCATTTCTACCATTTTCTTTCTAAAACTTGTTACTCTCAGCAGTAACTAATGGTTACCCAGGTTACTAAATCTCCAATAACCATTACCCGCTAAATCTCAACTTAACCATAAAATTCCCAAGGTACCCCTAGGCTCCTCCCGAGCCGGGTATAAAATCCCGTTGTGACTTTTAAGTTAATTTGCTCTCTAGGATCGCCTCGTGCCGAAAGTTACACATCACGGATATACCCACATATCACTGTGGTCTCAACAATCATCACATATTAATACAGTTATGCCCAACATGGCCAAAATTACAATTATGCCCTTCTAACACAATCCGGGCCTACATGCATACTAATATACATAGTCATGCATCTCAAATAATCAAATAGTCACATAACACGCTTTAAATCATAACCATGCATTTAACTCATAAAATCACACATAAATCCCAACATGCCCTCCTGGCACACTAATCAAGGCCCTTAAGCCTTATTAGCGAATTTGGGTCGTTACAACTATCCCCTCCTCATAAGAATTTCGTCCTCGAAATTTATCCAAACACAACAATCAGTAAACTCGCAACTCCGACCCTGAATCCCAAGGTCCACCGCCTTTACTTTAGTTTCCAACAACTCTCTTCCAGGCGCAACAATCTTGCCCCACAATATCTTGTCTAAGGGCCATACACTCGATAGCCTCTCGTTTACACCGCAACCCTGCTGAAGCCTCAGGGTCTGCCTAGATTACAATGACCAATTCATTGTCTTATTCCTGATTCCAGAGATACCCAAGAGTCATCACCTCTACCAGGTGGGATCAACTTGTTGGCCCCACTGGCCTAACCCTTAGTACAAGTTCAGAATTTTATGTTGAATCAAGAGTCAGAACTCTCCCTTCTTTCTCTGAACACCTTACAGGTCCTCGTCTGTTATTGCGCAGAGATGCAACTCTTTCCTTCCGGAGCTTTGTTTCCTCGTAATTTAACAATTTACCAGCTCTTATGCTTTCAAATAGACAGACACTCCTGCCTTAAGAAGTTTCAACGACCTTCTTGGCTTTCCCTCTGAACTAAAGCCAAACTGTAGTATTCACTATCCTTCACCTCTTACCATGTCCTATGTCGTGTTACTTTAACAAGACGCCAGCATTTGCCACCACGGCCAACTCAACAGGGATTACACTTCCCTTAATACCTCAAGTATTCGCCTACTCAGCGCTTAATTCCTTAAGATATCCGATAAGCTTTCAGACTGCCACTACACTTGCAATCAACTGATAATCCCAGATTCCCACTCTGTTCTTTTCGTTCTCTAAATCCATTCCAAAATTTAAAATACTATAGGGTCTCAATTCGATATCATCGATGCTCCATCCTGAAACTAGTTCACTTGACCCAACCACATTAACTCCATCAACTGAGTTAAAACTTTTCATGTCCAAACACCTTACTCAAGGTTTAAAGTGGTCTATTCCCATCATACACTACCACATCACTTAACCCCTCAGGGTCCAAAGGAAAACACTAGATTCTGCCACCTGCTCAGCCCTCCCGGTACGACGTACCCTAGGAGGTGGAATGATATCCGTTCAGAATTCTCGTTCACAAACCAAATCTAATTGGATCCTTCATCCATTCCTGGTATCCCAACTTGTACTACCTTAGCAAGGTCCTTCCCTGCTTCAACTCAAGCCAACACTTTAAATTCCATAGATCATTGACACTCACCAGCTAATCATACCTACTAGCTTTACGCCAAACTCGGTCGTCGCCTTGTCCACTCTATCACAGTCTATGGCGCTATCCCCTGACTGACACACGCCTCACAGCTAGGAGTTCCGTCTCCAATTATAACTCCCCTCACTCAATCGAGGATTTCAAACACTGAACATCTGTCCGTTACTTTTCACCACCTCTGTGTCTTCAACGCTATCTCTCTTACTATTACCCAATACTCAAGCACCTTATGATATGCATAACTGTCAACTTAACGTTCTAAGTGTATCAACCAGGTTCATACTTTCGTCTCCCGCAAGGTTCGATCCAACCTCGCGCCAGGTGCGCCTGTGCGTGCCTAATCTGTGATGCACCCCTACAAGTCCATGTCCTCATCATAGATCAAGTCCTTTATGCCATCACTCTTTACTTAATCATAACACACACAAATTCCATCATCGTCCGTAACCAATCAAATCTTACCTTGTCTTCTGAATTTCTTTCTGATTTGACACCACTCAATCCGTCTAACCTCAAGTTTTGCTGTTCTTCTCATCTCTGATGTAGTCGTCTCCGGAGGTGCTTGTGCAATAAATGACGCGCTTACCAGTCTTGTCATGCTTTCAATTCTTCAGACGCTCTTCATTAGCTTCTTTACGGCTTCAGATCAATTCTTCTCTTACTTGACCTTTCTTCTTGCAGCTGTAATCTGAGAACTCCTGACGACACCCAACTAACACTCCGTAGAACCTTACCTGAGACTCTGTCTTCTGGGTACTAACGTCTTCAGCATAATAATCAGTTGCTCACCATTTCCGTCTGGGAGTAATCCACATGCACTGCTCGTGAGCTTGAAGGGGACTTGCCCACACCGTTCATGCATTCTCTGTCTAAAGAACTTACCTGTGCTACTGTAGCTTGAACCATTCCAGAATCTTTGTTACCAACTCCTCACCCTCTAGCCGGCGCAAACTAGACAATCCATGAAATGTCTCTATCCTTGGTTTCCAACTGGCAATAACCAGGTCGTAGATCAACTCTTGGGGACATCGTCCCCTCTTGTATCCAACATTGTACTTTTCGTCCTAACCCGACGATACTAGCAATCCTCGCAGTATAACACTCTGGCTAATCCAAGATCAAATTCCTTCGATTGCTTCATTAGATTTCCTGCCAGCCATAACCGTCCTTTACCTCGTTCCTTATGCCAATCCTATCTGTAGTCCAACCTTGAAGTACTCCCAAATATTTCTTTTCATACCCACATAATTTTTCCACTGGTCAGCTCTGTCTCCTTTACGTACTCCAGATGATATCCTCGACAATCCATATGCCAGAGTTTCTAATTCCTTCTCAATAAGTATTACTGTCTTCGGCCTCTCAAATGGCACCTTTGAGGTAACCTCTCTATGTCCATCTCCCTCTCGGAACATTCTCAACACCGAGCCCTTCCAGTTCGTTACATGTCCAAAGTATAAGCTCGTCAGTTAAATACTCATCCTTGAGGACTCAGCCTCGAACCTCGAATGTATCGATGCATTCCAGTTCTCCGTTTCCCGCACCATGGGAAATCCATCCTAACATCCCGAGTCATTCTACCTAGAAGTCATGTCCTCACCTGACCTCCTCTCAGGTGGCATCCTCCTCCTCATGTGCATACCAATTAACCTCCTGGTTCCTGTCGCCATCTCGATAACTACCCTTTTCGATCAGGCTTCTTTCCAATCTCAATCTAGGTGCCCAAGCACTGTCTGGAGTCCTTTTTCCCTCAAAATTGAGAATCTGACCTCGCTGCGTTCTGTCAACAAAAGTACCGTCTTATCAGTCAGACTTCCCCCCCTTTCTTGGCAATCCAGAAGCCACAACACTATCCGGGGTTCTTTCAACTTGATTATCACGAATCTATCTTTACTAATTCCATCAAAGGAAGCACCGCCCTTGCGGCTCTAGCACTCCTGCTCTAATCATCAACCATCAGTTCCTCGAACAACATGGCCCTCTCTGCCATCAACATGCAGACGATAAACTCGTACCTCAGAGCAGCCCAAATACCTTAGACTATTCCCGATCTCACATCCTTAAATGGGTCGTCATCAATTCCAGATACATCCGCCAGTAAAATTCCCGAAATGAATTATCCAATTCACCAAACCCATTATTCTACACTGTTGTTACTCTATCAGTCCAAACCAAACTTATAAGTCCACCAGTCTCCACAGTTCAATTCATGTATTTATAACCTCTAACAATTCATCATCTAGGTTCTTCCCAACCTATTAAGCCAGTACCTCAGCCCGAGTACCAATTCCAGGCATCTCCCTGCTTCAACATTTAACATAACCCTCTAATCAGGATCTCTCATCCTCTTAACCATGGGTGGAATTAACTCTGCTCGTCTATTGATAAATTCCTTGTCAACTCGAACCTTCCTCAACACTAGAGGATAACACCCCATACCCCTTTCATATAGTACCCTTATCTGTCCATACCTCACAGTAAACCAACACCGGTAACCTTACTGTTAAAACCTCAAAATTAGCTATTTCCCCCGAGAAATCCGCTGATCACATATCCCATCTCGACTAACAAAACTCCACAGCTTACCCACACACTAGCGACCCTCTGCTGCTGCATCCAGGGATAACTGGAAATCTTCACTCCAACTTATATCTAGAATTCCCCTCTTTAACACAACATTAGGTCCACGAAACCCTTCTAGGAACAACCAACACGAGTTCACCCGTCAAACCGACCAAACTCCTGAACTCTGTGGTTCATACCCTGAACCAAACCACAACTAGATCCAAATATCCACAGGTATAATGCACACACAAGCATATACTAGGTCAAATCCACAATAATATGCATTTAGCTACCAGATTCTATCATCACTAAGTATAACCATACACATCATGCTTCATACAAGCCAATATATAGATATAACATATGAATTAAATCCAGAAAATTATCCACATACACTCAATATGCGAACCATTATGCCAATATTCATCCATATGCATAATAGTACTATTCAGCATGCATCAATCTCAACATGCAATAATCAAGGGCTCAGCCCAACAACATCTCCTGCATATGTCAACTCATTTCTCATGCTCCATATAGATAAGCAGGCAAACAGGGCAATCAAACATATATTCAAGCATATTAATCATTCATACCAACCAACCCTGAGTCGAGCTTGTCACTGACAGCGAGCGTACATGTTCGGTCGATCTCCAGAACCAATAAACCTTGGATCGCTCTGATAACAAGTTGTAACGCCCTACTCCCTTAGAGCCGTTACTAAGTGAATTTTTAAGACAAAACAGTGCAATGAACTCGCTAACCGAGGTTTTGAGGCAAAAGTGTGACTAATAAAAGTTAAGGCTGTAATCCATGAAAATGCGTTGACTCAATAAAAACTTCTAGTTTTAAACAATTGGGATCCCAAAAATAAGGTTTGAAAACCATTTTCATCTTGAAGTAAGTTTACAGTTGATCAGTTATAAAATCATAGATTATTACAGCCAATTTCAAATAAACCCCCAACCAAAGCAGTCGGGCAGGCCAAACATGTACGCGTCGCTTCACGCTCTCCGTACTCATGGTTGGTTGACTCAGTCTTTGCCCTACCTGCAACACGGAGCACCCGTGAGCCGAAGCCCAGCAAGAAAACTCATGCAGAACATAACATATGCAGTTAATACAGTTTATCATAACAGATAATCCACAGATAAACAAGTCAATCAATAGACTAAGCAAACACGGCCATGCCGCCCCAGAACCTTACCAAAGCCCTGGGGTATCGGTTCTCACCGCGAGGATAACTCATGTATCCCTTGGGTCCCACCCTGAATATAGCATCCCATGTGCTAGGTGTTACTTTCGGCCCACGGCCGCCCCGGCCTACGCCGTTCTCGGCACTTGCCGTTCATTTCATCATAATCACACATATAGTACATTCAAAATAATCATTCACACATCATGATTCATTTAAGGTTAAACATTTGCACACAACACAATCTGGGGCCATGCCCTGCAATCATCTCATCATGCAACATGCAATATAGGGCCATGCCCGGCAATCACACTATGGGCCCATGCCCTATCCTACGGGTGTTATAGCTTTCTTACCTTAGTTCCAAATGCTTTAAATAGAAAATGACGGCCCCCGAGCACGATCCACTTCCCGAGCACTAGCTTAACACCTAGTCACAACCAAGATAATGGATACCAATAAGATTAATCTCAAATGAGTTTCTAAACCAAGTTCTAGTACTCGGAACGTTGAAATTCACCAAACATTGTAAAAGACTCAACCCCGAGCACCCTAGGTTAAATTCCCAAGCCCAAATTCTCAAAATCCCAAAATTCCTTAAGCGCCGCGGCATGGCCCAACCATGCCGCGGCATGGCCCCCAAACAGAGCCACAAAATGCCCAGAAACAGGTAAGGGCCGCGGCCCTACAAGGACCATGCCGCGGCCCGCCCTCCATCCTCAGCACAACTTAGCCTTCAAGGGCCGCGGCCCTCCAAGAACCATGCCGCGGCCCGATCCTTCGAACCCTGAAAAACCCACCATTTTAATCTCTAAACCTCACCTTAAACCATCCCAAACACATATCTCAATCTCAAAACTCAATTCCAAACCTCATATGAACAACTTAACAACTTATAGGCGCTATATACAAGATCAAAGCATCAACACACCCAAGAATCCACCCCTTGATTCCTATTTTCAGCCACCCAAACCAAAACTCAAACAACTAACTCAAAACTTCAACAAAAACAACTCAAGCTCTAGATTTTACCAATCAAAACAGAAATCAAAACTTAGATGTGTCTAAAAACCTTACCTCAAATGGAGAACCCACACAAAGTCCTTGATCTCCTCCTAGACTCCCACTTCTCCTTCTCTTCTTCTTCTTGCCCTAACCTTCTTTCTCCTTCTCTTTCTTCTCTTCAATTTCTATCAAGCCTCAAGTGGCATAAATGCCCCAAACCGTATACCCCCAAATCCCAGCTGCCATTTATCTATTTCCCAACCAAATGACCATTTTGCCCCTCCTTGCCTATCCTTTCCTACTTAAACCTCAAGGGCACTTAAGTCCTTTCATTTCTATTTCATTTCTACCATTTTCTTTCTAAAACTTGTTACTCTCAGCAGTAACTAATGGTTACCCAGGTTACTAAATCTCCAATATCCATTACCCGCTAAATCTCAACTTAACCATAAAATTCCCAAGGTACCCCTAGGCTCCTCCCGAGCCGGGTATAAAATCCCGTTGTGACTTTTAAGTTAATTTGCTCTCTAGGATCGCCTCGTGCCGAAAGTTACACATCACGGATATACCCACATACCACTGTGGTCTCAACAATCATCACATATTAATACAGTTATGCCCAACATGGCCAAAATTACAATTATGCCCTTCTAACACAATCCGGGCCTACATGCATACTAATATACATAGTCATGCATCTCAAATAATCAAATAGTCACATAACACGCTTTAAATCATAACCATGCATTTAACTCATAAAATCACACATAAATCCCAACATGCCCTCCTGGCACACTAATCAAGGCCCTTAAGCCTTATTAGCGAATTTGGGTCGTTACATGCACCATTTCTCTTCACTTTTCTTGGGGCAAAGCTCAGTGGAGAGCTAGGATAGGCTGAGCATCAAGGATGTTAAAGTTAGACTTGAAGATTTGGCAAGGATTAGCAAGATCACATCAACTTTTGAGGTAAGCTTTTAGAAATTTCAGTTTTAAGGGTTTGGCTGGTTTGAGCTGTGTTTTGAGCTGAGTCGATGGGAACTTTAGGGAATTTCTGGGCAAGCTTTGAGGAAGAACAAGCTAAGGAGGTCTAGGAAATGAATCAAGGTCGAAATTGCATCAACGGTATGAATTCTAAGCCTCTAACTTTGTTGTTTGACTGGATTTCTGGGTTTAGGGTTAATCATGGTAGATTTTGAGATTTGGGATGAATGTACTTGGGTTTTGAGCATTTGGGATGCTTGGGATGAGTGGAGAGTGTTTATAAGCTTGATTTTGAGTTTGGTGAAGATTTGGAGAAGTTTTGGTTGAAATTGGCTCAAAGAAATCGCAGAGAAGAAAATGAGAATTTGCCTGCCTGCAACTAGCGCTACAGCGCTAGTCTTTGGGCGTGTAGCGCTAGGCCCTGTTTCTGGGGATGCTGATTCTGCTTGTAGCGCTATAGCGCCTTCTTTTGAGCGTTGTAGCGCTACCCTGTGCCCAAAAAAGGGTTTTTGGGCTATTTGTGAGGGATTTTGACCTAGGGTTCGGGGTTCGATTCCACCACCTTGTTTGGTGGATCTAGAACTTCCCAGGGGGCTCGGGATTGGTCCCGAGGCGAGGTTTTGGACTCGAGGTTTGGTGTTGACTTTGACCTATGTTTGTGCTTAGGTGTGCGCTAAGGCTCGAGTCGCATCGTGCTCAAGGAGTCAAGTGATCGAAGCTATCGAATTGAAAGGTAAGAAAACTATAGCACCCGTAGATCAGGGCATGGGCCCATAGTGCGATTGCAGGGCACGGCCCTATATTGCATTACATATTAGGGTGCAGACTTGAATGAATTAATATATGTTCAAATGTTATTTGAGTTAGACTATCTGTGATTATAGTTGAATGAAACGGCGAGGAGCCGAGAACGGCGAAAGGCCGAGAACGGCAGTGGGGCCGGAAGTACCACTTAGCACGTGAAGTGCTTGTAGTCACGGTGGGATCCCCATGGATACATGTGATATCCTTACGATGAGGACTGAGACCCCAGGCTTTGGTAAGGCTTCTGGGGCGGCATGGCCGGGTTGCTTAAGTCTAATGGTTGACATGTTTATCTGTGGACTATCTGATATGATTAACTATATAATTTGCATATGTTATGAACTGCATGAGTCTTCTTGCTGGGCTTCGGCTCACGGGTGCTCTGTGTTGCAGGTAAGGGCAAAGATTGAGTCGACCATCCATGAGTACGGAGAGCATGAAGCGACGCGTACATGTTTGGCCTGCCCGACTGCTTTGGTTGGGGGTATTTTCAAGAAATGGCTGTAATAACCTGGGATTTTAATAACAGACCAACTGTAATCTTATTTTAAGTTGTAATTAGTTTTCAAACCTTATTTTGGGATCCCAAATGTTAAATACTAGAAGTTTTCAATGAAACCACGCATTTTAAAGATTACAGCCTTAACTTTTGCTTAGTCACACTTTTGTTTTAAAAACCTCGGTTAGCGAGTTCATTGCACATTGTTTGCCTTAAAACTCACTTGGTAACGACTCTAAGGAAGTAGGGCGTTACAACCTATGTTCGAAGGGTAACAGAGTTGTGCCCCTTTCCAAGACGACTACACGACTTGGAGTGATGAGCACTTGAAGGTTGGGGCCTTCCTTCCCCTGGACCAGTATTTCGTAGATTTTTTAAATTACGTAAAACTGGCTCCTTTTCAGCTGCCCCCAAATTCTTATAGACGTTTGGCGGGGCTGAAATATCTGTTCTTGAGACATGAGTGGGAGGTCCCCACCCCGGCAGACATATTATATTTCCTCTGCCTCAAGGTGAGCCCCGACCAAAGGGGACGGATTCTACTACATCACGTGATTTCCAAACTTCGCCTCCGTCATTGAGCTCCCTAGGCTTCCAAACAACTATAAAGAATTATACTTTATGTCGAATGGCTTCAAGAACTACAAACACCATTAATTTAACTGACCTTGTAAGTCTTCCATCTTTGTGAATCCAGCTCGAGAACTTTTATTTCTTTAAAATATTTTTCTTATACACATCTTGATTGAACTTGCTTTTCATGCAGCCATATTTGCCAGGATGGGAAATCTATGACCCTCGGGGCTCACTATGAGAAGTTGTCCAGACTTCCTCCCAGTGAAAAGGACTATCGCAAGGTCGTGAATGACGTCACGATGCTAGCCTATATGTTGATCGACGAGGGTAAAACATTGGCCCTGAGGTCCCAGGCTCGTCTTTTGGTGATTCCCGAGCTTCCCTTCTCCCAAGAGGCCTTGCCAGCCACCGAGCACACCGAGGAGGAAGAGGATGAGGTACCTCTCATGCGAAAAAGGTGGGCCCCCAAACCAGACCAATGACCTGATCTCGACCAAGCTGCTCCTGGGGCAGATGTCGTTTCCTCCATCCAAGGTCACCCATACCTTTTTAGGGAATTAGGTCATGCTGCTGCTAACTTTAGGTTAATTCGTTTCAACCCCAACCAGCTAGTTAGTCTCCACGCCACCTGTAATGCCCTGTATAGCCAAGACTGTTACACTGTGTGTTTATAAAGGTTCTAGACTTGCTAATCAAGTCATTTAATTAAAAACGTGTTACTGAAACTATAGTGGAACTAGGTTTAAAAGATTTCGGTCTCAAAAGTCGCATTTCTTATAAATAACATTTTCTGTTTACACGAGATCCAAAAAGTAATAAGATTAGAACCATTTACAAAGATTCAAGATTTAAATACAGTAATTAGCCATTCTAAGGCAAAACAGACTGTTAGGTATTCCCTGTCCTGATCCACTCCTCGGCCATGGCGGCCGAACAGCTAGCTATGTACATTCAGCCCCGCAGCTCTCCATCTCAGGATTGGTCCAACTTGCCTTTGCCTTTACCTGCACCACGTAGCACCCGTGAGCCAAGGCCCAGCAAGAAAACATAACAACAGAGCATAATCATTCAACAGATAATCCAATTTATCATATCACATAAACATGTTCTCAACAGTCTAAACATCCATGGTGATCAAGTATTTAGCATACCAAACATATCGTTTCATATCAATAATCAATTCATAAATGATAACTAGGGTTAGCGCCCTTAAGTTGCACCCTCTGTTTATCCCATTGACTCTGGCCCGCTTAAACCAAGCTCAGTGAATATTAAGCTGTCCTCGGCTACAAGTGGCCAAGCCGCGCCCTTTGTGCAAAAATTGTATATGGCACCCTTAGGCCGTTTACCACATGTCCCATGGCATAATACCATCTATGACATTATACAGATATCGGGAGCACTTAGTCCCATCACAAACACATAACCGGGTGCAGTTTTCTTACCTTTAGATTCGCTAGCTTTGTTCAATTCGGTCCTTGAGCATGATCCTTCTTGAGCCCTAGCGCACACCTAGTCACAACCATATATCAGAATCATCACCAAACCTCAAATCCAAAACCTAACATCAGGACCAATTGTTACGACCCAAATTCGCTAATAAGGCTTAAGGGCCTTGATTAGCGTGCCAGGAGGGCATGATGGGATTTATGTGTGACTTTGATGAGTTAAATGTATGATTATGATTTAAAGCATGTTATATGACTATTTGTTTATCTGAGATGCATGACTATGTATATTAGAATGCATGTAGGCCCGGATCGTGTTAGAAGGGCATAACTGTAATTTTGGCCATGTTGGGCATAACTACATTGATATGTGATGATTGTTGAGACCACATTGTGATGTGGATGTATCTGTGATTTGTGACTCGAGGCGATCCCAGTGAGCAGGCTACCGGTAAGTGATGGCGGGAATTTGTACCCGGCACGGGGCGAGCCTGGGGTATAAATAGGATCTGTTGAGTTTATTGGCATTTATTTTGATATCGAGGAATATTGTTTTGGTGATTTATCAAGTGTTAGGAAGCAACGGGAAAATATTAGAGACACTTGAGGATTAGCGGGAATTGGGTAAAATGACTAAAATGGCCCTACTTGGACAAAAGGGTTTCGAATTAATAGGGAGGACATTTTGGTCAATTGGCTTTTTAGAGATTGATTATTGGGGCTTTATATACTTAGTGGGATTGTTAGGAAAAGGGTAAAGGCTGTGGAAAAGAAAGAAAAAGGAAGAAAAGAAAAGAGAGAAAAACAGAGGGTTTTGCAAAGGATCGGTTTGGGGTTCTAGCACCTCTTCTCTTCAAATTTCTTGGGGCAAAGCTTAGTGGAGAGCAATGATAGGCTGAGCATCAAGGATATTAAGGTTACACTTGAAGATTTGGCAAGGATTAGCAAGAACACATCAACTTTTGAGGTAAGTTTTTAGAGATTTCAGTTTTAAGGGTTTTGATGGTTTGAGCTGTGTTTTGAGCTGAGTTGATTGGAATTTTATGGAATTTCTGGGCAAGCTTTGAGGATGAACAAGCTAAGGAGGTCTAGGGTTGAATCAAGGTCGAAATTTGCATCAATGGTAAGAATTCTAAGCCTTTAACTTTGTTGTTGACTAAATTTCTAGGTTTAGGGTTGTTCATGGTGAATTTTGAGATTTGGGATGTTTGTGCTTGGGTTTTGAGATTTAAGGATGCTTGGGATGAATGGAGAGTGTTTATAAGCTTGATATTGGGTTTGGAAAAGGTTTGGACAAGTTTGGGGTTGAAATGGTTGAAGGAAATTGCAAGAAGCGATTTTTGGGTTCTGCTGGGCTGCAACTAGCGCTACAGTGCTAGTCAGTGGGCGCTGTAGCGCTAGCCCCTGTTCTGGGGGGAGTGTTTTTGCTTGTAGCGCTACAGCGCCCTCTTTAGAGCGCTATAGCGCTGCACTGTTCACAGAAGTGGATTTTTGGGTTTTTGATAAGGAATTTTGACCTAGGGTTCGGGGCTCGATTCCGCCACTTTGTTTTGGGGATCTAGGACTTCCCGGGGGCTCGAGAGTGGTCCCGAGGCTAGGTATTCGGACTTGGGGTTCGTATTGACTTTGACCTATGTTTGTGCCTAGGTGTGCGCTAAGGCTCGAGTGGGATCGTGCTCAAGGAGTCAGGTGATCTAAGCTATCAAATTGAAAGGTAAGAAAACTATAACACCCATAGGATAGGGCATGGGCCCATAGTGTGATTGCGGGGCATGGCCCTATATTGCATGATGAGATGATTGCAAGGCACGACCCTATATTTTGTATTACATGTTAGGGTGTAGACTTATATGAATTGATATTTGTTTGAATGTTGTTTGAGATATACTATATGTGGTTATAGTTGAATGAAACGGCGTGGAGCCGAGAACGGCAATGGAGCCAAGAACGGCGAAAGGCCAAGAACGGCAGTGGGGGCCGGAAGTAACACTTACCACATGGGATGCTTATAGTCAGGGTAGGACCCAGTGGATACATGTGAGATCCTTACGGTGAGGACCGCGACCCCAGGCTTTGGTAAGGCTTCTGGGGCGGCATGGCCGTGTTTGCTTAGTCTAACGGTTGACTTGTTTATCTGTGGACTATCTGATATGATTAACTGTATATTTTGGGCTTCGGCTCATGGGTGCTCCGTGTTGCAGGTAAGGGCAAAGACTGAGTCAACCAACCATGAGTACGGAGAGCGTGAAGCGACGCGTACATGTTTGGCCTGCCCGACTGCTTTGGTTGGGGGTTTATTCGAGAAATGGCTGTAATAATCTACGATTTTTATAATTAATCAACTGTAAACTCATTTTAAGATGTAAATAGTTTTCAAACCTTATTTTGGGATCCCAAGTGTCTAATTCTAGAAGTTTTTAATGAAACAACACATTTTCAAAGATTACAGCCTTAACTTTTTATTAGTCACACTTTTGTTTTAAAAACCTCGGTTAGCGAGTGCTTTGCACACTGTTTTGTCTTAAAACTCACTTGGTAACGGCTCTAAGGATGTAGGGCGTTACACTAATCCCGAGCCCTTGGGAAGCCCCAATTCCACCAAACGGGGTGGTGGAATCAAACCCCGAACCTCCGGGCCAAAACCCATGAAAATAACTCAAAAACCCCTTTCTAGAAATAGGGTAGCACTACAACGCTCTTAGGAGGGCACTACAGCGTTACAAACAGAGCCCAAAATCATCCCAAGGTATATGGCCTAGCGCGACAGCGCCCAAAGGCTAGCGCTGTAGCGCTAGTCTTAGAACAGCAAATGCTGTTTTTCCTTCCTTCGATTTTCCCCGAGCCAAACCTTACCAAAACTTCTCCAAACTTCAACCAGACTTAGAATCAAGCTTACTAACATGTATAACTCATCCCAAGCACCCCAACCATACAAAACTTAAGCACATGCACCCCTAATCCAAGATTTCACCATAGCTGAACCTAGAATTCGAAAACTCAGCAAAACAACCACTAAAACCACAAAGTTCAAACTAGAATCCCTTACCTTTGCTGGATAAATTTAGCCTAGGTTTTCCTCCTCTTAAGCTTGAGCTTCTCCTCCTCGAATCCTTAGCCTCAACTCCCTAGGATTCCCACAGAACTTTGCTTAGAAAACCAACTCAAAACCAATACCAAAACAGATTGTTAACCTCAAAATCTTACCTCAAGTGGATGGTTTGTCCTTGCTAAATCCCTACCAATTCTTCCAGGGAGATCAAAGACCTTAACCTCAAGCTTCTGCTCTGATTCTCCCTAAGTTTCTTCCCCAAAAGTCCTCAAGATGGTGATGAAAACTTGAGCCGAGAGGGAGAGAAGGGTAGACTTCCAATTCCCTTTCTTACCTTCCTTTTCTTTCATTTTCTTTTCTTCAGAATTTCCTGCCCCTTCTACCAATTTCACTAAGTATAAAGCCTGATAATACTTATCCCTTATAAGCCAAATGACCATAATACCCTCCCCTTTAAATCTAAATCTTTTAATCCACCTAGGGGCATTTTGGTCATTTCACCCAATTCCCGCTAATTCCTCGAGTGTCTCTATTATTATTTTCCGCTTACTTCCTGATACCTAATTAATCACCAATTATATTCCTCAATGTCAAAATTGACCTCAATATATATTCTCTAAATTCCACTTTATACCCCAGGCTCACCCCAAGCCGGGTATAAATCCCCGCCTTGACTTTTTTGCTAACCCGCTCACTAGGATCGTCTCGAACCACATATCACAGATATATCCACATAATAATGTGGTCTCGACAATTTATCACATATATATATACGATTATGCCCTCAACGGGTCAAAATTATTATTATGCCCTTCTAACCTCATTAGGGCCTACATGCATACTAATACACATAGTCATGCATCTCAGATATTCAAATAGTCATATAGCTTACTTTTAATCATTAAATCACATATATTCCAATTATGTCCTCCTGATACACTAATCAAGGCCCTCAAGCCTTATTAGTAAATTTGGGTCGTTACAACTTTCCCCTCCTAATGAGAATTTTGTCCTCGAAATTTACCTGAATAACTCAGGATATTGATCCCGCATCGCTGTCTCAAGCTCCCAGGTTGCCTCCTCGACCCTACTATTCCTCCATAACATTTTAACAACAGGAATCATCTTATTCCGCAATACTTTATCTTTCCGATCCAAGATCTGAAACGGTTGCTCTTCCTAAGCCAAATCTGTCTGTAAGTCCAAATCTTTTATATCTCAATACATGGGTCGCATCTGAAACATACTTCCGGAGCATAGAAACATGGAATACGTCATGAACTCCAGAGAACGGTGGTGGCAAAGCTAATTTGTAAGCCACCTGACCAATCCTTTCCAGGATCTAAAAAGGTCCAATGCATCTAGGACTTAGCTTGCCCTTATTTCCAAACCTCCTCACCCCTCGAAAAGGTAAAACTCCATGTCCCTACGCTTAGGATTAGGGTAGCATTTTTGTCTGCTCTGAGAAGCGAGCATTCTAGCTCGGATCATCTCTATAGCTTCACTTGTCTTCTGAACCATATCTGGCCCCAAATACTTCCTCTCACCCATTTCATCCTAATGAATGGATGATCTACAATTCCTCCCGTACAACAACTCATAGGGAGCCACTCCTATCGTTGATTGGTAACTATTATTATACGAAAATTCAATCAAAGGATGATACTTACTCCATGAACCCTCAAAATCAGTCACACACGCTCTGAGCATATCTTCCAACACCTGAATCGTCCTCTCAGACTGTCCGTCAGTTTGAGGATGAAAGGTTGTACTGAACTTCAACTGAGTCCCCAAAGCCTTCTGCAAACCACCCCAAAACATGGAAATGAAGATAGGATCCCGGTCTGACACTATAGAATTAGGAACCCCATGGAGACGATCTCCCTCACATACAACTCAGCATACTGATCCACAATATATGTCAATCTTACTGGAAGAAAATGGGCTGACTTGGTGTATCTATCCACTATCACCCACACTGAGTCATGAAGCCCCACTGTTCTGGGTAAACCTCCTACAAAATCCATAGTAATGTCCTCCCATTTCCACTTGGGAATACCCAAAGGCTGAAGCAACCCTGCTGGTCACTAATGCTCATCTTTCACCTGCTGACAGGTTAAACATCTGGCTACATACTCCACTACATCCTTCTTCATCCATGGCCACCAATATAACGTCCGTAGATCCTGGTACATCTTCGTGGTACCCGGATGAAGTGAGTACGATGTCGTTTGAGACTCATTTAGTATCTCTCGTCTGATTCCGTCATCAGCTGGAACACAAATCTGTCCCTGATACCGAAGCAAACCAACCTCCGAAATAGAATAGTCCTTAGCTACTCCCGCTAAGACATTCTTTCTAACCTCTTGTAATTGAGAATCTACCAACTGTCCCTCTCTAATCCGCTCTAGCAGGGTCGACTGTAGAGTAATATTGGCCAACCGGCCCACCACCAATTCTGTCCCTGCTCTGACCATCTCATTAGCTAACTCTCTTGAGATCTGGGTGGAACTATATAACTGACCTAGGCCTCTCCAGCTCAATGCATCTGCCACCACATTGGCTTTCCCTGGATGGTAAAGAATATCACAATCATAGTCCTTCACCAACTCCAGCCAACGCCTCTGTCTCATGTCTAGGTCCTTCTGTGTAAAGAAATACTTCAGACTCTTATGGTCAGTGTATACCTTGCACTTCTCCCCATATAAATAATGTCGCCAAATCTTAAGTACGAATACCACTGCTGCTAGCTCCAAATCATGGGTAGGATACCGCTGTTCATACTCCTTCAGTTGTCATGATGCATAAGCTATAACCCTCTCATTCTACATCAACACACAGCCTAAACCCAACCTTGATGCATCGCAGTAGACCACAAACTTCCCTTCCCCGAAGGAAGACTCAACACAGGCGCCGAAATAAGTCGTCGCTTCAGCTCTTGGAAACTGTCTTCACACTTATCTCACCAGATAAACTTCAAATTCTTCCGTGTCAATTCTGTCATCGGTGCCGCTATCTTCGAGAAGCCCTCTACAAACCGTCTGTAATAACCCATAAGACCAAGAAAACTCCGCACCTCTGAGGCGTTCCTTGGCCTCAGCCAATCCCTAACCGCCTCTACCTTAGATGGATCCACCTTAATCCCATCTGCACCCACGATATGTCCAAGGAATGTCACTTCTGGTAACCAAAATTCACATTTCTTAAACTTGGCGTACAACTGATGCTCCCTCAATCTCTGAAGAACTTGTCGAAGATGAAGCTCGTGCTCTGCCTCTGAACTGGAATACACCAAGATGTCATCGATGAAGACAATAACAAACTGATCCAGGAAGTCCTTGAACACTCTGTTCATCAAGTCCATAAAGGCTACTGGGGCATTGGTCAAACCAAACGACATGACCAGAAACTCATAGTGGCGATACCTCGTTCGGAAGGCCATCTTCGATATATCCTCATCCTTGATCCTCAACTGGTGATAACCAAATTGAAGATCAATCTTTGAGAACACCGTCTTACCTTGCAGCTGATTGAACAAGTCATCAATCCTTGGTAGGGGATACTTATTCTTGATAGTCAACTTGTTCAACTATCTGTAGTTTATGCACATTATCAAGGTCCCGTCCTTCTTCTTCATGAATAAAATTCGAGCACCCCACGGCGAGTAACTAGGCCTGATGAATCCCAAATCCAGAAGCTCCTGCATCTGTATCTTCAATTCTTTTGGTTCTGCCGGTGCCATCCTATATGGTGCCCTTGACACTGGCTTTGTCCCCGGCGCCAACTCAATGACAAACTAAATCTCTCTACGTGGTGGCAATCCAGGAAAATCCTAAGGAAACACATCCAAGAACTCGCAAACCAGTCTGGTCTCCTCCGGTCCTACTGGTGAAACCCTGGTTGTATCCATCACACTAGCCAGAAAGCCTATGCATCCACCCTGTAGCAAGTCTCTGGCTCTCAATGCCGATATCCTGGGTATGCAGGGTCCATGCACCGCTCCCACAAAAATAAAGGGATCCTCATCCTCGGGCTCAAAAGTCACCATCTTCTTCTTGTAGTAAATGGTAGCTCCATATCTAACCAGCCAATCCATACCTAGAATCATATCAAAGTCCTCCATACTAAATTCAATCAAGTCTACTGATAACTCCCTACCATCAACTATCACTGGCAGTGCTCTAATCCATCTCCTAGACACTACCAGTTCCCTTTAGGCAAAGTAGTCCCAAACCCTGAAGCACAATACTCACTAGGTCTACACAGGGTATCAATCACCTTACTAGAAACAAACGAATGTGTAGCACCCACTACACCAATAACCCCTTTTTATAATAGATGAATACAACACTAATGAAAAAGTATTATAATAGAGGTAAAAATATGGGCGGCAAACAGACAATAAAAAAATGCGCTAATTTATTTCTAGGAAAGACACTTTTTCCTTTTATTTTTTTATTTCTAACTTTACAACAGAGGTCAACCCCAACCCTTTCCATCTCTCTCACCTCTTCACATTAACCCAACTAGGTCATCTCCTGAATTTGCTTAGAAAAGAAATTGGGGAAGACTCGACGCTCTAGGTCCTAGATTGCTATGGCATTCTCCACCAAACAGTTCAAGTCGTCAGAAATTGGGGAAGACCCGATGACTCTCTTCCTCCGTCATCGCTCAGCTAGTCTGGAAGCCTCGACCAACCGGTTCGACTCTCTCTCTGTCATTCTCTTTCACCGGTTCGACTCGCTCACTTCTCGTCTCTCACTGATTACAGTCTTTGGTCACCACCTTCACAGAGCCCTTCTTAGTGTCTTCGGTGGCGTGAAGTTGTGGGATGGATCTTCATGGAGCCACTGATTTGCCACTCCAAAGGGCCACAACCATAATAATATTAAAGTTTTGAATTGGTATGTCTATTTCTCTTCTTTTTTCATGAAGATTCTGTAGAGGGAAAGTTGGGTTTGATTATGATTGTGTTGATTATTTATTGCTTCTCCATAGTTATCTTTAGTTGATATTTATGAAATGGGTTATCTTTATTGATTATAATTGCTTGGGTCATATGTCAATCTTTAGAAGACCTTGATTGGATATGGATACAGATTGTTCAATGATTGCTTATATTGAATCTTTTTTCTTTGTATATTTTACTATAATGGCTTTGCAACATCACCATAATCTAGCTCATCCTATTGTAAATTATGAAAATTTGGTTACATTGGAGCCCTAGAAGCTCTCAAGATATTTATTATATTCTTAGTTTTGTAAATTGTTACAAGGTCCATTGATAAGATCTAGATAATATATTGTGTGCTTGTGCTGGATTATTTGTAATTCTGAGCACTGCGGACCTAGTGTTGTTCACACTCAAATTTTTCTATAAATGTTTACATTATTAAGTCTTTCTAAAATCTTTAAAGTTGTTTCTGACAGGGAAGTTCATACCTATCACAAGGGATGGTGGCATCTATCAAGAACACATGAACAAAGCCTTGAGAAATTAAGAACTGGAGCATGGGTATTCACTTCTACTCTTTTTTTTTTTTTTATCAAGAAGAATGAGGACTTCATTAATCAACTGAACAGATACAAACTACAATTCACCAAAGCTCCTAAAACGGAGACTCCACCAAACAAAACAAACTACTTACATTAGTAATCTCATCAAGTAATTCCTCTCAAGCCTATTCAAGTTTCTATTTTTTACAGTATGTAATTTGTACTTCACTATAGATTTAACATCATTCACAATGTGAGAGATTGAACTAGAGCATCCTTCAAAAATACACATATTCCTATTAATCCAGATACAATAGTTGACTGCTGCAAGAACAGCAACATTAATACAGTGCAACAAACTGGCCATCTTCAGGTTCAGCCAACTAATCCAACATTAAAATCTTTAGGCCAAGCATTAAAATCTTTAGGCCAAGCATTCATGCCTAACCACTCAAAGATCTGATCAACAATACGACAAGACAAGCTACATTTGTAGAACAGGTGCTCATGAGTTTCGGAGCTGTCACCACACACAGGGTCGTCCAAAGTGTCCAAGTCAAGATGAAATTTAACCATATTATTTCTGGTTAAGATTTGGGAATTCACCACTTGCCACAGCATGAAACGATGCTTAGGTAAATTCAAAGAGTTCCAGACAGCTTTATAGTAGTAGCAGACCTGAGAATGAGTTAATGAATTGTTATAAAGAGCTGAGGATTTGAATTTACCCGAACAACCAGCAGCTTCAATATCTGATTTAGTAAATCGATGTCTCAAGTAGCAGAGCTTACGCCAGTTCCAGCTCGTGTCTGGTTTAAGATCATAAGACCAGAACGGGGTACCTTTAAGATAAATGGTATTGATCCATTTGACCCAAAGTAGGGCACTCTTACCTGAGATGGCCCAGACAAACTTAGCTAGGATAGCATGGTTCCAATTAATCCCATTCTTGAATGCAAGACCCCCATAAGGCTTCGGGAGACACACCTTATCCCAAGAGGCAACATGAATTTTCTCAACCTCCTTAGTCACACTGTGAGGCAGCACAAGGATGCTCATCCAGTAGTTACGAAGACCAAATAACACCGAGTGAATCAACTGGATTCTTCCAGCAAAGGATAAATGCCGACTAGCCCAAGAATGCAGCCTCTGATTAATTTTCTTAATGATAATTCTACAGTCTTCTGCTTTCCATTTTGTAGGCCTAAGAGGCACCCCCAAATACTTGAAAGGGAATGCTCCTTCTGTGAGATGAAGGTCATTGAGAATAGTACTCTTCTCAATAGATTTCACACCACCAAAGAAGACCTGCGATTTGTCCTCACTGACATGAAGCCCTGTAGTTTTGCTGAACTCGTCCAGCACTTCTTTTATGACTAACTGAGACTGCCTAGAACCTTTGCTAAAAAGGATTAAATCATCTGCAAAGCAGAGGTTAATGAGATTTAATCCCTTACACATAGGATGATACCTGAATAAAGAGTGATTAGTAGCTAGCTGAAGTCTTCTAGTCAGGTATTCCAAGATTAGGACAATGAGTAAAGGTGATAACGGGTCACCTTGTCTCAACCCTTTCTCACCATTGAAGCTGCCTTGCACCCTCCCATTCATAGAAAGAGAATAGGTTGTTGACCGAATACATATCATCACCCTTTCGACAAATTTTTCAGGTAAGTTGAAGGCAGTGAGCAGAGCTTCAAGAAAATCCCAGTTAACAGTATCATAAGCCTTGCTTATGTCAATTTTGATGGTGCATCTAGGAGAAACTATCTTTCTTTCATAATTTTTCAAAAGATCTTGCAATATCATCACATTGTGAGCTATGGATCTACCCTTAATGAATGATCCTTGGTTTTGGTTGACAAAAGAAGGAAGCACTTTCGCAAGCCTCAAACACATCAATTTAGAGATGCATTTGTAAACTGTGGAACAACATGCAATAGGACGGTAATCAACAGCTCTCGAGGGGTTATCCTTCTTAGGAATTAGAGATATCATCGTAGCATGAAACTCAGAAGGCATACTCCCTGTGTTGAAGAAATCCAAAATGGCTCTACAAAATTAAGCTCCTAAAACTGGCCACATTGTTTTGAAAAAGCCTGAACCATACCCATCAGGCCCGGGGGATTTCTCATCAGGAATACTGAAAAGAACTCTCTTAATTTCCTTGTTTGAGAAAGGTTTCAGAACAGTAAGTTGCTGCTCCAGGTTGAGTCTAGCACCCTTTTCCATACACTCAATATTCAGCCTCATAGTAGTTGTGCTTCTGCTCCCCATATAACCACGAAAGTGGTATAGAAAATGATCAACAACTTCAGTAAAATTATCATTAACAGCACCTTGGTCAGTAATAAAAGTTGCTATCCTGTTCTCCACCTTCCTTTTCTTCAAATAAGCATGAAAAAGGCAGTATTCTCATCCCCTTGTTGGAGCCACTTATTTTTACTTCGTTGTCTCAGAAAGCTGAAATACATCTTCTCATTTCTGCTTAAAATCTCAGCAGCTGTCTTTTCCAAATTCTGGTAACCTATATCTCTCGGATGAGCTTGGGCCTACTGTCTAGCATCAATGAAGTTAGTTCTAGCTTCAGAAAAAGCTGTCCCCACATCTCCAATAGTAGCCTTATTAAACTTCTTAAGGATATGTTTTAACCTCATGAGTTTATAATAGATACCTTTCAAACCCCTAACAGCCAAAGGCTTCTCCCAGCGAGCAGAAACTATCTCCTTCAATTCCTGGTGTTCTGCCCAAAAATTAAAATATCGAAATGGCTTAAACCCAATCTTCTCAGATATAGTAGCAGCAACCACACACGAGCAATGATCAGATATAGTTTCCCAAGCAAAATGGGCAGTAGTGTTAGGAAAAATATCATGCCATTCCTCGTTAACAAACGCATGGTCTATTCTAGAATAAATTCTACTAGCGCCTTCTTGGTTGTTAGAACAAGTGAAAAATGAGCCTGATCTTTTAAGAGCTTCCACATGAGCCTGAGCTTGCCATAAAGTAGAATCATTCAAGTCCTTTATAGATATAGGAATCCCACCAGATCTGTCTTCACAATTGAACACTGCATTGAAGTCTCCAAGCAGCAGCCAAGGCTTCACAGGAAACCTAAGACTCAAAAGATCCACCCATAAGCTTTTCCTCTCATCAATGGTGTTTAAACGATAAACAAACGTAACACAAAAAGCTTCTTCCTGACCTACCATTTTTACATAGCAGGGAAAAAACTGAGGGGATTCAGTAATGACTGTCACTCAACAAAGCTTTTCCTCCAAATAATAAGCAAATGACCTTCAATGGTTGGGCTATTATAGAAATCCCAACTACTGAATTTATTCATCATCATCTCGTTAATCTTTTTATCCTTCAACTTAGTTTCGAGCAAAGCTCCAACTCCTATTTTATTCATACTACAAAACTCTAAAACAGAATTCTGTTTATTCTTGTTATTCACCCCCCGAACATTCCAACTAGCAACATTGCAATTATCCATCATTAAGTAATGGCAATACCTGATCCCTTTGCCTCAATTGGCACTAGACCCTTCTCCAAACTAGTTCCTGATTCCTGCAAAATGCTAAACGCATTCCCAGTTAGCCTCCCTGCCTGTCTAGCTGAACCTGGTTTATCATAATCATGAGATCCCTGCCCTTTTGATTGCACTGTTCTTTTAGGAATAAGCCATTCTTTATCTTGGGTAGGTAGATCATTAGCTTTGTTATTCAGAGGCACTTCTTGACTGATCTTTTCCACTTCAACCAAAGGCTTTGACTGCTATGTTTTGTGAGCTGCACTAGACTTTGCTGCAACATTCATTTTTCCTTTTCTAATATTTTCCCCCTTACGACAATCAACCATAAGGTGCCCATACCCCGAGCAATGCTTACACTTCACAGGAAGCCATTCGTAATCGATGCCCTGCTCCACTAGTTGTCCATGTTCATTTAGAAATTGGATAATACGAGGAAGAGAGTCCGTAATGTCCATCTCAACCAAGACCCTAGCGAATTGAATTCTAGTACGATATCTAGTATGTTGGTCCACCATGATTGGTTTCCCAACAGTACTAACTAAGGCACTTAAGCTCTTGTTCCCCCAGTACTGAAGACCTAAGTCGTGTAAATGGATCCATAAGGGCACAGATTGTACAAGTTTAAGAGTGTTCAGATCTGTAGTCGAAGGCTTGATGATGACAGGCTTTCGATCAAATTTAAGCACCCCTGGCTCTAGAACCTGATCTCTAGTAGCATCATCATTGAATCTAACCATAATCAAACCCATTGTCATTCTAGCCACTTGAGCAATCCCAAGGTGTCCCCAAATTCGCTTGATGAAACCCTCAAACATAGCCATAGGAGGATTTGCTCCCAAAACCATGCAGATAACAGCCCAACTCCAGTTAGCAGCTTGCATCACCACCTCCTCTGGATCCACTT
Source organism: Humulus lupulus (assembly GCF_963169125.1). Classification (NCBI taxonomy): domain Eukaryota; kingdom Viridiplantae; phylum Streptophyta; class Magnoliopsida; order Rosales; family Cannabaceae; genus Humulus; species Humulus lupulus. The sequence continues at coordinate 192,833,822 of NC_084795.1, read as the reverse complement.
GAGCTATCTTCATCCCATCCTTGATCAGAGGTTCAGAATAGGAGAGCATTGGATCACGCATGAACATATTCTCCTTAGAAAAGGATTTCCAATGAGTCTTTGCTGATTCTTGGTAATGACCCTGGCCTACCTCAGATTCAGGTTTCGACTCCACCTCCTTAGCCCAGCTCGAGCTGTGCTGAATATTCGTATCAACCTTCGAACCAGACGGACGCTCACGACTGCTATTAGTCTGACTGATTTCCCCTGAATTCGCCACTTCTGCAATTAGATCCAATCCAGCTGAAGAACTAGCAACTTCCTCTACATCTTCTCCTTCGTGAGAAGCAACTTTCGAACCTCGATCAGGCGTTTGGAAAACTGGCTTTCGTGCCACTCTCTTCTTCTTCATCATGGAAGAGAGAAAACAGGGAAACGCGCGCTAAAAAATTTTGATCTTCTACTCTTTTTATTATAAAGTAAGTTTCAACATTTTGTGGGGAGGGTGCTGCCAAGTGTAGTCCCTTATTCATAATGCTTTTTCTTACTTGAGTCCTTTCTTGATCATAGAGACTTAGTTTGTGTTTACTCTTCTCCTCTGATGATTAATCTCATGTCAAAATCTAGTTATTAATAATATGTTTTGAAGTTCTATTTTTGTGTATCTTAAGTTGCTTTATACATAGCAGAATTTTGAAAGTTGTACAGTTAGTTTTCCATCTGTTTTATTACAAAAAATGCATACTCCTTCGTCCACTAATTAAGCTCTTATTTACTCCTCTCTGCTCTCATCCCCTATAATTATTTATGATAATTTTAATAACTCTACCTAACTCTCTGATTTGATCAAGATTCTTAAAGTTACCATAATTTGAAGCTCCAAGTAGCAATTAAGTATTGCAAAGTTTTAATATTGATATTTCTTTCCATGCTTATTTTTGCATGACTAGAGCTAATTTTTATATTAAGCATGCCTAGCATCTTACACCTAGGACTGCAGACCGGTTTGGTGAACTAGGGATTATTGCTTCAGTAAAGTTTCATCACAGCTCTCTGTTGCACTCTAGTAATATACAGTATAACCAAATTTAATAGTTTGATCAGCAAAACCTCCATTTGATTCTTGTCAAGACAATGAAATGATGTTTCCTGGGATTGGTAAAATAGTGCATGGACCAGTTTTTTTTCTTAGCTTTCATGGTGCCTAAATTGAACTCATTAAAGAGAGTTAGTCAAGAGCTTTATTTATATAGAGAATGAGTAGTACAGAAGGGGTAGTTATGAAACTAACTACCATATAACAAACTCTTCAGCATACAAACTAACATAACTAAATAATATTAACAACTAGTACTTTCAGAAGTGAATCATGTCTTGTTAACAGAATGATTTTTCAACTAGTTACAGGTCTTTCCCAGAGCTTGGACAACAATTTTGATTTCTCTAGACAATAGTGGCATGTGGAACCTTCGAACAGACAATCTAAACTCATGGTATCTAGGCTAGGAAACGTACATTAGTGTCGTAAACTCTGAGTTTGGGAGAAGAATTGCAGAAGCAGCAGAAAGTAAGTTCAATGCAATTTCGTTTTCTGGTTTTAGATATGCAACACGCATTTTATTGATTTTTCCTCTTTTTTATTTCTATTTAATGTGATAAACATTTCCAAGTCTATACTTACTTTACATTTATTCAATAAGACCAAATAAGAAAAGAAGAAGAAAGAAAATAGTCTATTGTTCTTAAAGATTATAAAAATCTGAAATCATCAATTGCTGAAGTCTACATATTTTATATTTACTGCACTCTTTGTTTCAAGGATGGAATCATGAAACTATACATCTAATGAATTATGTTTGTGTCAAAATTATTTATATAAATATACAATTAATTTCAGTCACATTTTTTTGCAAGTGGTTTGAATCATATTCAGATTGAAAAGAGAGAATAAAAAATATAAGTGAAGGGACTAAACTATAAGTTGCAATCAACATGAATTAGAAATTAGAAATGCCACAAAGAAATAGACAATAAAATTTTTACATTATGAAAAGAAAAATATCCGTGTATAGTCTACCCAAAAGAGCAAAAACTTCTTCATAAATGGCTTATTTAGTCCTATTATAATCGTGCCACTGGTTTATGTTGTGGGTCTTGGGCTCTTTGCAAGGGCATTCCCACTTGTAATGTCCAGAAAACTCTATTACTTTAGCTTTTTTTATAAGCTAAAGCTATTACATTTTGCTTTGATTTTCCATGAAAAAGATGCGATTTTTACCTGTGTTTTGTGGGTAACAAAAGTGTTTGTACATTAGTAACAAGGTTTTAGTTGCTGGCATAGTCTGGTGGCCATATATTTTCCCAATGTCCCCACTCAAGGGCCTTAAAAATAGAAAGAGGTCTTAGATCACTATTGGGTTCCATGACTAATGAGTTGATTGAGTATAAAAAAGGCTCCATTTTAATATGTTTTTAAAATGTGTATGTCTAAAAGAACTGAGGGCTTTATCTCAAATGACTACTATGTTTTGATTATTGAATAACTTTTATTCGAGTCCCAATTGTGCCTTGTTGATATTTAAATTTGGTTATGGTATTTATTTTTATTCACAGTAGATGTCTGTGCATATGATTGGAGCAGAAAAAACAGGGTACATTTGTTGTTTAGTTTGTGTAGATAACCAACCTTAATGCAATTATAGTGTCTCAAATTACTTGGGATTGCAATATGCATGAATATAACAGTAGGCCGAAATCACATTCCCCATAAGACCAACCATCTAGGGGACTCAGGAACAAAATGTATACCAACCAGTAAGACAATGCATGGAACAAGTCCTTCAGATAAAAAAATAAAAAAACGCAGAAGTCAGTCCCTTAAATTCTTGTATGTTTCATTGAAAAATTCAGTTCAATCACATAACATACACATATATAGTGATATAGGAAAAAAATTAAAATATGTAATTGTAATCACTATTTACATCAAAATGGCTCTGATTGAGTTAGTTGACAGAAAATCCAAGGTGGAACATGCATCTATAATTTGTTTTCTCTACAATAATCATATGGTAATCTCAAGCCTGCTTTTCTTTTTATCTTTAGGCCATTCATTCCATATCAACTAAGCTTCGATTTTACCCTAAACAATGGTGCTCTTATGAATTTATAACAAAAGAAAAGACTAGGAATAACAGTCTTTTTAAAGTGTACTAGGAAGAGGGCATACAAAAGATGCAAGCCATTTTTTTTTTGTTTTTTTTTTGGGTAGTGATCTTCTTTTTATTGTTTTTTCTCATGTATAGTACAATCTTTCCAAAGCTTCTTTTTGCTTCTTTCACTTTAACTTTGTTTGCCTTCCATGAAGATTGGGCGAAAAAAGGTCTAGTTGAAGCAGCAAAGAGAAGCTGGTAAAAGGTGAATCCCCTATTTTTTGTTGTGTTATTTGAATTTATGTCTTTCTATTTTCAGTAAAACCTGTAAGTGGTTGACAATTAGTTTGATTCGGGTTAGGATTAACAGTAACTTAACTCAATCTGGTTATTATGCTTGACCACTTTCACATCAACAGAATAATGCCAAAAGCTTCCCCTTTTCTTACAAAAAAATAGAGAATAGAACTAATACAACAAAAAAACATAAATATATACATATAGATATATATACAGCTTGATTCATAGAGAGAGAATACTGAGAGAGTGAGCCAACTAGCCTAACAAAATTTCTATGTATAACATAAAAACTGAATAAACTACACACACATACAAAAAATGCTTGTAAATATACAGTAGCTTATGTATTTTCTCAATATATGTACGCTCTTCAGTGTTTCTAGCTTGTAAGTGAATTTACTTGCACCTGATTCTTAAATTTTATTTTATTCTGTTTTAGCTACATGATTTTGATACGTGCATTGCAAAAAATGAAGAAGCTATTCAAATTGATCCTCACTTTGCTGAGTGTTATGGAAACATGGAAAATGCTTGGAAGGTAATCTTTAGTATCTTTTATGGTTCCACTGTCAAGTATTTAGCCTGCAAGCATCTAATAGACAGTTATCATGTTTCTGCTGCAGGAGCAGGGCATCATTGATGTTGCAATCCGCTACTATTTAATTGCTATCGAGGTTTGTTACAGCCATCAATCTAGACCATAAGTGGGGTTTTTTTTGTGATGTGTTTGCAATATATACTTTTTGAGTTCAAATTATATTTTCTTTTTTTGGCTTACAATTATTAGTTAGCTTCTGATATATTCTTTCCACTGGTGGGGGTGTTTATGTTAATTAAAAGTGTTAATAATCAATTCTTTAGCTGATGTAAGTTGGTGTTTGCTTAAATTATTACTTTAGTGTTGATAAATTCCAGTGAAAGTTAACCAACCTGGCTAGAGCAAACACGCCAACTAGGTTGTTTTGAAGTATTGGGTAGAGTCAATTTGATGGGAAGGTTTTGGTTGTTATATTAGCTAATATCACTCCTCGTACTAGGAATCTTACACCCAGTGGCGGAGCCAAATTTGTTTTTTCGTGGGGGCATGATCATCAAGAGCAAAAATATATATTCTTTCTTTGAATTCTTTTTTCCATATTATACTGATTGTTTTATTTTGCAGCTCCGACCAAATTTTGTTGATGCATGGTCAAATTTAGCAAGTGCATATATGCGTAAAGGGCAGTTTAACGAGGCAGCTCAATGTTGTCGCCAGGCTCTTGCACTGAATCCACGTTTGGTAGAATTTATTTCTGACTCTTGACACTTGGATATTTAATGATTTAACAAAATCTTTGAATAGAACATAACATTTCTTCTTAATGTTACAGGTTGATGCACACATTAATCTTGGGAATTTGATGAAAGCTCAAGGATTAGTTCAAGAGGTGAGGAATCCATGGTCTTTATTTTCTTTCTTGATAGGTCTGATATTAGGTGTACATGGTTACTCTACAAACTTTTACCTATTTCCTAAATGTCTACACTCTTCCATGATTGAATACAACACACACACATACATATATATATACTAGTGTTCAGGTTCCTCTGTACTCCAATATCTATGGAACTGCTTTATTATAATTACATTATTATATCAATTTAAATTTATTATTTTGTACGAGTTTGCTCAAACCGTGTACTGTTTTTCTTCTATATGTGGTTTTTATTACATGAAAAATAATATTTTTGAAAGGTTAATATTCTCCAAAGGTTTGTTGTAAGAGACATTCTTTGTTGATGACACTGTGAAGTTGACATAGATGTTATGCATCAGGGAATTCCTGAACAGGCAGATGTTCCACCAGTTACCCAAGTTCCTGCTCAGGCAGCAACAAACTCCCCAGCAATCATTCCTCTAGTGCAAGCATCACAACCTGCTGCTGCACCTGCTATTTTCCCTAATGCAAATCCACTGGATCTCTTCTCACAGGTAGCTATTGTTCTGCCTCTTAACTTTTGAATTCTTCTCTCTGATAGATGCTCCTTTGAAGTTTTAATTGTATTTTATGATCAGCTAATTAATAAAATATATCACTATTCTTGAATCAGGGCCTACCAAATGTGGGTGCAAATGCTGGTGCTGGCGATTTGGATTTTCTTCGAAACAGTCAACAGGTACTTGATTTTTTTTCCTTTCTTTTTTTCTCTGATCCATATGGAGCTTTACTCTTTTTTATTGCTGTAGTCATGGTTGAATTTTTTTTCTCTAACTTTCATTTTTGTTCCAAGCATTGCGAGCTATGGTGCAAGCAAACCCTCAAATTCAGCAGGTTAGGCTTCTCATAAAGAAACAAAATGCCTGTTGATAGCTTGGTCATTTTGGTGGCAGACGGAAACTAAATAGTACTCATGCTACACTTATTGTTTTGCAGCCTATGCTTCAAGAGCTAGGGAAACAAAATCCACATCTTGTGCATCTCATACAAGAGCCTCAAGCTGACTTTTTGCGCCTGATAAATGAACCTGTCGAGGGAGGAGAAGGGTGAGATGAATGCAGTTTTTTTTTATTATTTATCAGTTTTTGTTATCTACTTGACCCATGCTAATTTTTCATTTTTATTATACAATCAGGAATGTTCTGAGCCTGATGGCTTCAGCCATGCCACAGGCAATGACTGTAACTCCTGAGGAGCGGGCAGCCATTGAACGTGTATGTTTCTAATCTTTGTTTAACCTCTGTGTAGTCCCTCTCTTGTTTGTCCTTTTATCCAAGAGCCATGATGGCTACTCAAGAACATTTATTGCATTTTTTTTATTCTTAAACATATAATTTAGACGGTTGAAACCTTTACTGCACTGTTTTATAGTTAATTTTATTATAATGTTTCAGTCAATTCTATGTATCAACAACCATTCAGATCAATCACATTTTAGGACCAAAATAAATAAATAAATAGTCAATTGAACAGAGGGAAAAACTGTAGCGATGGTTAAAAATATAGAAGTGGCTGTTAGACAAAATAATGGGAAAGACTTGGCACTTGATCATGCTATACATCTGTTGCTCGCTGGTATGTTTGCCAAGTGTTTGTGTATTGGCTCTGGTTCGGTTTTCTCACCACAATCACTTGAGTAGACAATGAGGGACAGCTTTTGAGTACTGCCCTTGGGGTATGTTCATTTCTTCATTTATTGATTCTTTATGTTATTTTTCTTCTATTCTTATTTTAAAGTGTTATTTGTTTCATTTGGAAAAACAGGGGAGGCAGTATTTCTAGGTTTTCAGCACTACATTTTGGCCCTTGGAACTGCAGTTATGATCCCTTCTTTCCTTGTTCCTTACATGGGTTGTACTGATGTGAACTCATTTTTCGTAAAAGACCAATATTTCTTTTTAAGCAAGAAATTAATAAAGTCAGAGTAGTACAGACTCTACTGTTTGTTGAAGGAATTAACACACTTCTTCAAACTCTCTTTGGTACCAGACTGCCTACTGTTATTGGAGGATCTTATGCATTCGTGGTCCCTATTATATCTATCATTCATGATTCATCATTGGCTAGTATTGAGGACCATCATATCATAAGTGCAACCCTTCTATTCTTGAATAAGGCATTTCCTTTTCCTTGATATCACTAAAGCATTCTTTTATGGTATGACTTCTTTGCTATCTATGTGTTGTAAGGAAGCTTACTTTTCTTGTACATTTTTCTAGAGATTTCTCAACATCATGAGAGCAATCCAAGGTGCTTTGATAGTAGCATCAAGCGTACAGATTATCCTAGAATACAGTCAAATTTGGGCCATATGTTCTTGGTAAGATTTATCTATCTTGGAATTAGAGGTAGTTGATTCAGGTATAATGCTGAAACCTGAAAACAACAATATAATAGCTTGTGATTCTTGCTATTCAAATGGCTCTTTAGAGGGAATAAAAATTGGATGGTTCCTATTCCAAGGGGGAAAACAATGATTCCTTTATTTTTAAGTGTCGAGTGCAGTACCAATCTTTCAAAATCCTGATATTTCTATGCAATTTATGGTATTGAACTTGGTTTGGTCACATTTTTAGTCTTACTGAACCATTTTCTCTAGTTCAGACATGATATGGACTAGTTCTTTATGAATGCTGAATGGACATTTGACCATATGGTCCCCATGCATTTTTCTGTTGAAATATGTTTTACTGTACATTAGCACAAATGGGAATCTTCAATTTGTTGTGTTTTGATTATTTAAAAATTTGCCAAGAGTTTCTTTTCTTGATAGGCTTGTTTGATTTTTCTATAAATTTTTTGGTTTACCTTGTTCTTTCTAATGATTTTTTTTTCTTTATGCTCTAGGCGGTGTGTTTTGCTTTAATGGGCATTGGCAACTCATTTCATGCTCAAGAAACTGCTGTGAGTGGGTAATTGGGGAGTCGAGTGTGGTAAATATTGTTCTTTTCCTGTGTACTGTGTTATGTCTTGGGTCATTTGGGACATGTTACTTTCTGATTCTTTTGAGATCTACATGTAAAAGCCTCAACTTATCTGTTTGCATACATTCTTGTGACTTCAGAGGTTAACATAACAATAAAGCTTTTACTTGTGTTGCTTTTCTCGACAGTGGGGTTTTGTTGTCTCAGTTCACGTTTTGGTGGCATGATAGACATGGAATCGGTGGACGACGTGGCTAATATTTCTAATGTGTCTGGGATTACTACCCATTCTTTGCAACTGTACAGTCATTGGTGACCACTGCACCGTCTCCCTGCAATTGTACAGTCATTGTAACTGTTTTTTATTTCTGTGTTGAAAGTAGTAACTTTTAACTATGTTGAATATTTAAGACTCCTTGAATACTTAAAGAACATTTTGTTGTTGATGACAGTGTTGAATGTTTTAAACCAATTTGTGGATTGTTAATACAATGTTGAATGTTCTAACTTTTTGTTATTTGAAAATCAAGTTCATTATATGATGCTAGTATATATTAGAAAGCTAATTTTAATTATATAAAAAAATTAAAATATAATAGAATAAATTAGTGTTATATAAATAAAATATATAATGAGAATTTAAACTTATCTAAATATTAAAATAATACAAAAATTGTGTAATAATATCTATTACAATAACACTTTTTATACAAAGAATTGTGTTATGCAAACTTCATAATATAACACAAATAATGTGTTATGCTAAAGTGTAGTATAACAGAAAAAATGTGTTGTACTAAAGTATAGTATAACACAAAACATGTGTTATACTAAAGTGTAGTATAACACAAAAAAAGTGTTATACTAAAGTGTAATATAACACAAAAAAAGTGTTATACTAAAGTGTAGTATAGCACAAATTTATAAGTATTTAAATGTGTTATATAATCGACTATAAATAACATAATTAAACACTTATCTATATATTAAAATAACACAGAAAATGTGTTATCGTTGACAGTATAATAACACATCTGTATAACAATGATAAAGTGTTATGTAAAGTACCCTGACCTACGATAACATAGTCGGTCTTGACACATCAGAAAGTGTTATGGTATGTTTTGATAACACATTTTCGGTGTTATTAAAAGCATTTTTTCTTGTAATGACCAGAGTTAATCAATACAGTAAAAGGAGTGCCAGCACTAGAAAGCTGACCTATCACTACTGAGGGACTAGCCTCGGCCTCTACCTGCGTCAGGGTGAACACTCGAGCTGGAGTCAAGCTGTCCACCTTCCCCGGATCTCCCTTCTTCACTGACGGGAAATCTTTCTTGAGGTGTCCCGCCACCCCACACACATAACAGGCCTAAGCCTAACTCTCACCAGGATGGCGTCTTCGGCACCTTGTGCACTCAGGATAAATTCTCCATGTATCACCGCCTCCCTGATGGCCACCCTGAGTACCCCGAGCTCTCTTATCAGGACCAGAAGTGATCGAAGCATCAAGAGTCTTCCTCCTCAAATCACTGGGGCCTCCACCCCTACTAGAATTAGAATATGGAGGCACCGCCCTGCGACCCTCCTGCCTCACTGCACTCTCTCTCCATATCTTATTCTCCGCTTCCTCAGCAGTAAGAGCCTTCTATACAGCCTGGGCATAAGTTGTCCCTCCAGGAACTGTTTTAATCCTCACATCTTGGGCAATCATATCATTAAGCCCTCTAATAAATTTGTTCTGCCTAGCTGCATTAGTAGGCACAAGATCTGGTGAGAACTTCACAAGTCTGTCAAACTTCAGGACATACTCTGTAACTGTCATATTGCTCTGAACTAACCCCACGAACTCATTTACTTTCGCTGCCCTGATGGCAACATTATAGTACTTCCAACTGAATAAGTCCTTGAATCCTTCCCAAGTCAAAGCAGTAATATCTCTGGTCTGTGATGCCACCTCCCACCAGATTTTGGCATCCTCTCTCAGCATATATGTGGCACAGGTCACTCTGTCATGTCTAGAATGGTAGTAATATTGGTCATCCACTATTCAGCCTTCAGTGGATCAGGTCCTCCCTCAAATAACAGGGGCTGTTGTTTCCTAAACCACTCATACAATGGTTCCCACTTGTTCCCAACCTCAAATGGCTGTACAACAGGTACCACTGCATGTGGTACAATGGGTGCAACAGTCCCTGATGGAGTCGGCTACTGCAGAATTCAGATCTATTCATCTTGGCTCTGTAGTCGAGCCTGCAAATATGCCATAAGCTGCTGCCAGTTCTCAGGGACTGGCGGAGGGGTCTTGCGCTGATATCATCTCTAGTCTCAGACCTGCTGGCTAGTCGCGTAGATTTTCTTGGACGCATAATTATCCAAGTCAATTTGCAATCAACGACTCGACAATCAGACTATGATGATAGGGTGATAATCCTTTCATGATCCATTACTAGAACTCCAATCATTCACAGGCAATCAAGATATAGCAATTTATCAAAATATTCATCCATATATCATTCGCATGCATAGCAGTGCTGATAAGCACGCCTCAAAAACATCATGAAATAGTCAAGGGCCAGGCGCTATTAGTATCTCATGCTCCCTATTAATCAAACATATATCAATAGTCATATCTCACTCAAATCATTTAAGCCCATAATCATCTGTACACAATTACCAAACCCTGAGTCGAACTTGTCTTTCGCGGCGAATGTACATGTTCAACCAGTCTTCAGGAACCCATAAACCTAGGATGCTTTGATACCAAGTAATAACGCCCTAGATAGCCAAGACCGTTACACTATGTGTTTATAAAGGTGCTAGACTTGCTAATAAAGTCATTTAATTAAAAACGTGTTACTGAAACTATAGTGGAACTAGGTTTAAAAGATTTTCGTCTCGAAAGTCGCATTTCTTATAAATAACATTTTTTACACGGGATCCAAAAAGGAATAAGATTAGAACCATTTAAAAAGATTCAAGATTTAAATACAGTAATTAGCCATTCAAGATCCACTCCTCGCCCATGGCGGCCGAACAACTAGCTATGTACATTCAGCCCTGCAGCTCTCCTTCTCAGGATTGGTCCAACTTGCCTTTGCCTTTACCTGCACCACGTAGCACCCGTGAGCCAAGGCCCAGCAAGAAAACACAACAACATAGCATAATCATTCAACAGACAATCCAATTTCTCATATCACATAAACATGTTCTCAACAGTCTAAGCGTCCATGGTGATCAAGTATTCAGCATACCAAACATATCATTTCATATCAATAATAAATTCATAGATGATAACTAGGGTTAGCGCCCTTAAGCCGCACCCTCTATTTATCCCACTGACTCCGGCCCGCTTAAACCGAGCTCAATGAATATTAAGTTGTCCTCGGCTACCAGTGGCCAAGCCGCGCCCTGTGCGCAAATGTTGTATATGGCACCCTTAGGCCGTTTAACACATGTCCAATGGCATAATACCATCTATGACATTATATAGATATCGGGAGCACTTAGTCCCATCACAAACACATAACCGGGTGCAGTTTTCTTACCTTCAGATTTGCTAGCTTTGTTCAATTTGGTCCTTGAGCTCGATCCCTCTTGAGCCCTAGCGCACACCTAGTCACAACCATAAAATAGAATCCTCATCAAACCTCAAATCCAATACCTAACCTCGGGACCAATCCCGAGCCCTCGGGAAGCCCCAATTCCACCAAACGGGGTGGTGGAATCGAACCCCGAACCCTCGGGCAAAAACCCATGAAAATAAATCAAAAACCCCTTTCTGGAAACAGGGTAGCACTATAGCGCTCTAAAGAGGGTGCTACAGCGCTACAAACAGAGCCCAAAATCGTCCTAGGGTATATGGCCTAGCGCTACAGCGCCAAAAGGCTGGCGCTGTAGCGCTAGTCACAGAACAACAAATTCTATTTTTCCTTCCTTCGATTTTCCCCGAGCCAAACCTTACCAAAACTTCTCCAAACTTCAACCAAACTTAGAATCAAGCTTACTAACATGTCTAACTCATCCCAAGCACCCCAACCATAGAAAACTTAAGCACATGCTTCCCTAATCCAAGATTTCAGCATAGTTGAACATAGAATTCAAAAACTCAGCAAAACAGCCACTGAAACCACAAAGTTCAAACTAGAATCCATTACCTTTGCTGGATAAATTTAGCCTAGGTTGTCCTCCTCACAAGCTTGACCTTCTCCTCCTCAAATCATCAGACTCAACTCCCTAGGATTCCCACTAATCTTTGCTTGGAAAACCTACTCAAAACCAATACCAAAACTGAGTGTTCACCTCAAAATCTTACCTCAAGTGGATGGTTTGTCCTTGCTAAATGTAACGCCCTTCTACCTTAGAGTCGTTACTAAGTGTGTCTAAAATGTGCAATTAACTCGCCAAACGAGGTTTTTAGAACAAAAGTGTGATTAAATAGAAAGTCAAGGCTGTAACTTTTAAATGTACTCTATCTCATTGAAAGTTCCAAGAGTTTAACATTTGGGATCCCAAAATATGGTTTGTAAAATATTTACAATTCAAAATAGGTTTAAAGATGACTAGTTATCAAAAACATAGTTTAATACAGCCATTTCTCAAAATGCCCCAACCAAAGCAGTCGGGCAGGCCAAACATGTACGCCCTGTCCCACGCTCTCCGTACTCATGGCTGGTTGACTTTTTCCTTGCCCTTACCTGCAACACAGAGCACCCGTGAGCTGAAGCCCAGCAAGAAAACTCACACAACACATAACATATGCATATCATACAACCACTATAGCAGATAGCTCACAGATAAACAGACAGTCCATAAGATTTAAACACACATATACGGCCATGTCGTCCCAGAAGCGTTACCAAAGCCTAGGCTCTCGGTCCACACCGTAAGGATATCCCATGTATCAATTGGGGTCTCACCCTAACCATAAGCACTCCATGTGCTAAGTGATATTCCCGACCCCACTGCCGTTCTCGGCCTACACTGTTCTCGGCCCCTCGCCGTTCTCGGCTCCTTTGCCGCTCATTCTACTATATCCACACATATAGCATACTTAAACATCATTTAAGCATCTAACAATTCAATCAAAGCTACACCCTAACAATAATGAAATCTAGGGTCGCGCCCTGCAATAACACTATGGGACCAAGCCCTGCTCTACGGGTGCTACAGTTTTCTTACCTGTATCCCGAGCTTCACAATGCACCAAAGCCACAAGCACGGTCCTCTAACCCGAGCCTCTCCGAAGACCTAGTCACAATACATATAAAACATCCTTTAATACTAACCAATCCAACACCACTTCCCGGGACCAATCTCGTACTCTCGGGACCTCTAATTTCCTAAAATAATGTAACGGAGACATCCCCCGAGCCCCCGGGCAAAAGCCCTAAAAATGCAAAATTACGCTCTCAAAAATTGCCTAGGGCCGCAGCACTCCCCATCAAGGGCCGCGGCGCCCAGAATCCTCTCCTGATCTTGATGCATACCTACACCGCGGCACCAAAGAACAGGGCCACGGTGCCCCTACGCGAACCCAGAATTCTGAGTTTTCCCCTGTATTTTTCCCGAGCCAAAACACCTCCAATTCAACCCAAACAAATACCTAAACCCCAAAATCAATTTAAATCCCCAAATAAAAAATTTAACAACCTATAAACATCAAAAACAAGCTCAATTACACAATCACACCCAAAATCCACACTTGAGTTTCAGATTTCAGAAACATCAACCATGGCTTCTATGACTTAAACCAGAGCTTGAATAATATAAACCATGCCTCTAAAATCTTTAACCACACCAGATACGAAATTCAAACACAATAAAAACTCTTACCTCAATCAAGAATTTAGCTTCAATTCTCCTCAATCCCAGCTTCAAGCCACTTCCCCCTCGATTATCCAACTGAATTTTCCAAACCAAACCAGCCATATTTCCTTTAAATTCTCACACTTAATCTCTGAAAAGCAAACTTAAATTTAAACAAAAAAGAGCATAACTCTTACCTTTGAATAATCCTAGCTTAAACTTGATTTTGGTTGCCTTAAACCCCTTGATTCTCCTCCTAGGTTTCAAATTCAGCTTTCTTCTTTTTCTTCTCTTTTCTTCTAGCTTTCACTTCAAAATTCCAGCATAAACCATCTATGACCAAGTGTAATACGTAATTCACCCTTTCCTTCAGCTGAAGTTTATCTAACCCTTGCCAAATGACCACTCTACCGCTCCATTAAAATTCTTTCCTAACTAACCTCAAGGGCATTTTTGTCATTTCACCTTTCTTACAATTCTACCATTTTCCCATGTAAACTTGTTACTCTTAATAACTACCAATGGTTGCTCAAGTTGTAACGCCCTAGTTCCTTAGAGCCGTTACTAAGTGAGTTTTAAGACAAAAGAGTGTGCAAAGAACTCGCTAACCGAGGTTTTGAAACAAAAGTGTGACTAATTAAAAGTTAAGGCTGTAATCTTAGAAAAATGCGTGGTTTCAATAAAACTTCTAGTATTAAACATTTGGGATCCCAAAATAAGGTTTGAAGACTATTTACATCTAAAAATAAGTTTACAATTGATCAGTTATAAAAATCATAGATTATTACAGCCATTTTCGAATAAACCCCCAACCAAAGCAGTCAGGCAGGCCAAACATGTACGCGTCGCTTCACGCTCTCCGTACTCATGGTTGGTTGACTCAGTCTTTGCCCTTACCTGCAACACGGAGCACCCGTGAGCCGAAGCCCAGCAAGAAAACTCATGCAGTTCATAACATATGCAAAATATACAGTTAATCATATCAGATAGTCCACAGATAAACAAGTCAACCATTAGACTAAGCAAACACGGCCATGCCGCCCCAGAACCCTTACCAAAGCCTGGGGTCGCGGTCCTCACCGTAGGGATATCACATGTATCCCCTGGGTCCTACCCTGACTATAAGCATCCCATGTGCTAAGTGTTACTTCCGGCCCCGCTGCCGTTCTCGGCCTTGCCGCCCTCGGCCATAGCCGTTCATTTCACTATAATCATATATAGCATAAATCAAACAACATTCAAACAAATATCAATTCATTTAAATCTACACCCTAACATGTAATGCAATATAGGACCGTGCCCGGCAATCATCTCATCATGCAATATAGGGCCGTGCCCCGCAATCACATTATGGGCCCACACCCTATCCTACGGGTGTTATAGTTTTCTTACCTTTCCCTTCAATAGCTTAGATCACCTAACTCCTTGAGCACGATCCCACTCGAGCCTTAGCGCACACCTAGGCACAAACATAGGTCAAATTCAACACCGAACCCCAAGTCCGAATACCTAGCCTCGGGACCAATCCCGAGCCCCCGGGAAGTCCTAAATCCCCAAAACAAAGTGGCGGAATCGAGCCCCGAACCCTAGGTCAAAATCCCTCATCAAAAACCTAAAAATCCACTTCTGTGAACAGTGCAGCGCTACAGCGCTCTAAAGAGGGCGTTGTAGCGCTACAAGCAGAACACACCCCCTAGAACAGGGGCTAGCGCTACAGCGCCCACTGACTAGCGCTGTAGCGCTAGTTGCAGCCCAGCAGAACCCGAAAATCGCATCTTGCGATTTCCTTCAACCAATTCAACCCCAAACTTGTCCAAACCATTTCCAAACCCAAAATCAAGCTTATAAACACCTCACACTCATCCCAAGCATCCCAAGAATTCAAAACCCAAGCACATTCAAACCAAATCTCAAAATTCACCATGAACAACCCTAAACCCAGAAATTCAATCAACAACAAAGTTAAAGGCTTAGAATTCTTACCATTGATGCAAATTTCGACCTTGATTCAACCCTAGACCTCCTTAGCTTGTTCATCCTCAAAGCTTGCCCAGAAATTTTCTAAAATTCCCATCAACTCTGCTCAAAACACAGCTCAAACCATCAAAACCCTTAAACTGAAATCTCTAAAAACTTACCTCAAAAGTTGATGTGTTCTTGCTAATCCTTGCCAAATCTTCAAGTGTAACCTTAAGATCCTTGATGCTCAGCCTATCATAGCTCTCCACTAAGCTTTGCCCCAAGAAAAACGGAGAGGAATGGTGCAAGAATGCACAAACCGCTCCTTGAGAAAACCCCTCTGTTTTCTCTCTTTTCTTTCTTTCCTTTTTCTTTCTTTTCTTCAACATTCTCACTCTCTAACAATCCCACTGACTACATAAAGCCTTATAAAATCTATCTCTAAAAGCCAAATGACCAAAATGCCCTCCCTATTAACTCTAAATCCTTTTGTCTAAGTAGGGCCATTTTAGTCATTCACCTAATTCCCGCTAATCCTCAAGTGTCTCTAGTATTTTCCCGTTGCTTTCCAACACCTGATAAATCACCAAATAAGTATCCCCCATCATCAAAATAAATCTCAATCTATTCTCTGAATTCCTGCTCATACCCCAAGGCTCGCCCCGAGCCGGGTATAAATTCCCGTCATGACTTTCCGCTAGCCTGCTCACTGGGATCGCCTCGAGTCACAAATCACTGATACACCCACATACCACTGTGGTCTCATCAATCATCACATATCAATACAGTTATGCCCAACATGGCCAAAATTACAATTATGCCCTTCTAACACGATCCGGGCCTACATGCATACTAATATACATAGCCATGCATCTCAGATAAACAAATAGTCATATAACATGCTTTAAATCATAACCATGCATTTAACTCATCAAAGTCACACATAAATCCCATAATGCCCTCCTGGCATGCTAATCAAGGCCCTTAAGCCTTATTAGCTAATTTGGGTCGTTACACAAGTTACTCATTTACCATTAACCATTAACCACTAATTCTCAAATTTACAAAATTCCCAAAATACCCCTATGCTCCTCTCGAGCCGGGTATTAAAATCTCGTTGTCACTTTTGAACTAATTAGCTCCCTAGAACCGTCTTGGCACGTGCATCACTATCATATCATAACTCACACGTGGTACAAATCATATAATACAATTATCAAATTTATGCCCTCAGCAGGCTAAAATTACCAATTTACCCCTATCATACAAACGGGGTCCACATGCATATTTATACCACCTAAACATGCATTCTAATCACATACTCATTTAAATTCATATATTATCATGTTAATTCACTTATTTCCCTCCAGGCACGCTAATCAAGGTCCTAAACCTTATTACCCAATTGGGGTGTTACAATTATCCCCTCCTTACAAGAATTTTGTCCTCGAAATTACTTGAACAACTCGGGATGCCGTTCCCGCATATCAGACTCAATCTCCCACGTCGCCTCTTCAACCTTGCTGTTTCTCCACCGCACTTTAACCAAGGCGATGGTCTTGCTCCGCAAGACTTTATCCTTTCTGTCAAGGATTTGAACAGGCTTTTCTTCGTATGATAAATCCTGATCCAGCTCCAAATTGTCATATCTCAGCACATGAGTAGTATCTTATACATATTTCAAGAGCATGGATACATGAAACTCATCATGAACCCCTGATAGAGCTGGAGGCAACGCTAATCTGTAAGCTACCTCACCAACTCGTTCTAGAACTTCAAAGGGGCCAATAAACGTGGGATTCAACTTGCCCTGGGCACCGAATTGTTTCACTCCTCTCAGGGGTGAAACTCTAAGGAATACATGATCACCGACCTGAAATTCTACACTCCTGTGTCTCAGGTCTTAATAACTCTTCTGGCGACTCTGGGAGGCAAGCATATGCGCTCTAATCTTCTCAATTGCCTCATTGGTCCTTTGTACCATCTCTGGACCTAGATATCTTCTCTCACTTGTCTCATCCCAGTGTATCGGTGACCTGCACTTTCTCCCATACAACATCTCATACGGAGCCACTCCGATAGTCGCCTGATAGCTATTATTGTACGAGACCCTGAGGGGTTAGGTGATGTGGTGGTGCATCGTGGGGATAGACCATAATAGACCTTAAGTAAGGTGTTTGGACATGAAAATTTTTAACTCGATTGTTTGAGTTAACGTTGTTGGGTCAAGTGAACTGGTTTCAGGGTAGAACGTCGATGATACTGAATTGAGACCCTATAGTATTTTAAATTTTGGAATGGATTTAGAGAACGAAAAGAACAGAGTAGGAACCTGGAATTATTAGTTGATTGCAAATGGAATAGTAGTCTGAAAGTTTATCAGATATCTTAAAGGATTGAGCGCTGAGTAGGCGAATAGGTATTAAGGGAAGTGTAATCCCTGATGAGTTAGTCGTGGTAGCAGCTGCTGGTGTCTTGTTAATGTAACACGACATAGGACATGGTAAGAGGTGAAGGTTAATGAATACTACGATTTGGCATCGGTTCAGAGAGAAAGCCAGACAGGTTGTTGGAATTCTTAAGGCTGGAGTGTCTGCCTATTTGAAAGGATAAAGAGCTTGTAAATTGTTAAATTATGAGGAAATAAAGTTCTGGAGGGAAAGATTTGTAACTCTACGTAATATCAGACAAGGATTTGTATGGTGTTCAGAGAAAGAAGGGAGAATTCTGACTCTTGATTCAACTTAAAATTCTGAAGTTTTACCAAGGGTTAGGCCAGCGGGGCCTACTAATTGAGTCCACCTAGTAGAGGTGATGACTTTTGAGTATCTCTGCAATCAGGAATAAGACAATGAAATTGGTCATTGTAATCTAGACAGACCCTGAGGCTTCAGCAGAGTTGCGGTGTAAACAAGGGGATAACGAGAGTATGGATATTAGACAAGATCTTGTGGGGCAAGATTGTTACGCCTGAAAGAGTGTTGTTGGGAAGTAAAGTAAAGGCGGTGGACCTTGGAAATCATGGTCAGAGTTGTGGGTTTACTGACTGATGTGTTTGGATAAATTTCGAGGATGAAATTTTTATGAGGAGGGGATAATTGTAACGACCCAAAATCGCTATTAAGGCTTAAGGGCCTTGATTAGTGTGCCAGGGGGGGCATGTTGGGATTTATGTGTGATTTTACGAGTTAAATGCATGGTTATGATTTAAAGCGTGTTATATGACTATTTGATTATTTGAGATGCATGACTATGTGGTTAGTATGCATGTTTAGGTAAAATAAATATGCATGGGGACCCCGTTTGTGTGATAGGGGCAAATTGGTAATTTTAGCCCGCTGAGGGCATATATGTGATAATTTTATTATGTGATTTGTACCATGTGAGTGTGGCATTTTTATTGTAATGCACGTGCCGAGACGGTCCTAGAGAGCAAGTTAACTTAAAAGTCACAACGGGATTTTATACCCGGCTCGGGAGGAGCCTAGGGGTACTTTGGGAATTTTGTGGTTAAGTAGAGAATTAGCGGTTAATGGTTATTGGTGATTTAGTAACCTGGGTAACCATTAGTTACTGCTGAGAGTAACAAGTTTAGGTGAAAGAAATGGTAGAATTGCAATATAGGAGAAAGGACTAGAGTGCCCTTGAGGTTTAGTTAGCAAAGGGTTTTGATGAAGGGGTAAAATGGTCATTTGGCTGGGAATTAGATATGTTGCAGCTGGGTAATAAGGGGTACACGGTTTGGGGCTTGGTCATATTTTGGTTTTGTTAAAGAATAGAGAGAAGAAAAGCTAGAGGAAAAGCTAGGGCAAGAAGAAGAAGAAGATGAGTGGAGGAGCTGAAATTGGAGACTTAGGAGATGAAGGAAGCTTAGGGTTGGATTCTTCATTCAAGGTAAGGGTTCTATGTAATTTAAGGCTTGTTTCTGTTATGGTTTGAGGAATTTAAGCATGGTTTAAGTTTGAGTTTTGGGTTTTTATTTTCTGAAGTTGAAATCAAAGATGTGGATTTTTGGGGATTTGATTGTGTGTTTGGGTTTCTTTGATGATGTTTCTGAGTTGTTAGATAGTCTATGTTGGGTTTCGATTTGGTTTTGGGGCTTGGGTACCTACTTGGGATGATTTGGAGTGGTGTTAGCTCGGGGAAAATGCAGGGAGAAACCCAGAAATCTGGGTTTCGCGTAGGAGCGTCGCGGCCCTGTTCTTGGGCGCCGTGGCGCGAGGCTATTTCTGGGCAGAGGGAGGCTTCTGACTTGCTGGGCGCCGCGGCCCTATTGGGCAGGGCACCGTGGCCCTCTTGGGTAGCGTCGTGGCGCTAGGCCATTTTCAGGACTTGAAATTTTGCATTTTTGAGCTTTTGCTCCGGGGGTTCGGGGGATGTTTCCAATGATTTGTTTTAGGAATTTGGGAGTCCCGAGAGTATGGGATTGGTCCCGCGAAGTGGTTTTGAATTGATTAGTATTAAAGGATGTTTTATGTGTATTGTGACTAGGCTATTGGAGAGGCTCGTGCTAGAGGACCGTGCTCGTGACTTTGGTGCATTGTGATGCTCGGGATACAGGTAAGAAAACTGTAGCACCCGAGAATAGGGCATGGGCCCATAGTGTTATTACAGGGCATGGCCCTAGATTGTATTGTGTGCTAATGTATAACCTTAAATGAATTATTATATGATGAATGATTATTTTGAAATGTATTATATGTGTGATTATAGTGAAATGAACGGCTAAGGCCGAGAGCGGCAAGGCCGAGAACGGCAATGGAGCCGAGAACGGCGAAAGGCCGAGAACGGCAGTGGGGCCGGAAGTAACACTTAGCACCTGGGATGCTTATAGTCAGGGTAGGACCCAGTGGATAAATGTGATATCCTGACTGTGAGGACTGAGACCCCAGGCTTTGGTAAGGTTTCGGGGGCGGCACGGCCGTGTTTGCTTAGTCTAATGGTTGACCTGTTTATCTGTGGACTATCTGGTATGATTAACTGTATAATTTGCATATGTTATGTGCTGCATGAGTTTTCTTGCTGGGCTTCGGCTCACGGGTGCTCTGTGTTGCAGGTAAGGGCATAGTTTGAGTCATCCAGCCATGAGTACGGAGAGCGTGAAGCGACGCGTACATGTTTGGCCTACCCGATTGCATTGGTTGGGGGTTTATTCGAGAATGGCTGTAATAATCTATGTTTTTTATAACTGATCAACTGTAAACTTATTTCAAGATGTGAATAGTTTTCAAACCTTATTTTGGGATCCCAAATGTTTAATGCTAGAAGTTTTTAATGAAACAACGCATTTTCAAGGATTACAGCCTTATCCTTTAATTAGTCACACTTTCGTTTTAAAAACCTCGGGTAGCAAGTCTTTGCACACTGTTTTGTCTTAAAACTCACTTGGTAACGACTCTAAGGTAGTAGGGCGTTATAGACTCTGCCCTGAAGAAGGCGGCAGTCCTATTTACTGTGGCGAACCTCAATCGCCACCAGCTGTCCCCAGTCTCTGACCCTAAGCTCTTGTGGTCAGTTACTGGGTCTAAGAAGCTATGGCTATGATGGCTGAGCCGTCCCTACATGACGGTGAGGCCGAGGAGGAGATGGAGGATGCCCCCCTCAAATGTGGGGGATCTCATCAGTGCCCCCTGTCCCCCGGGGGATGCCCCCCATATGTCTCCCCTGACCAAGACATGGCCTTTCAATCTCTGGACCCGCAGGCCGCAGTGGGATGTTACGCTCCCCCTGGCCTTGATGGCTGTGACGTCTTCCCTCAGGTCCCTCATGATATTGGCTTACCAGATGCTGATTTCGTCGACCTTGCGGAGCCCCCTTCTAATATACCAGGGTCTCAGTTTTTCTCCTTCCCTGCGCCTCCTCCTGCTTCGGCGAGCGGGTCATCCGTCCCTGTCCAACAAGATGCTCCTAGCGCGGAGGCGGAGCCTTGGGTGACTAGGATGGCCTCAGCTTATGCGCAGCGTTACATTCAAATTTCCTCGGGCCTCCCTGTCTTCAACTGGAGGGGTCTAGGGAATGTGACTCAACCAGACCTTGGGGAAACCCTAAGGCGTGTCGCGGCCTGGGTGAGTTCTTGCACCTTGTGTCGATTAGTATTATGTATAGATGTACATGTGTTTTTCTTTTTGTTACTTATCGCTGACGCCATTGACTTTCTTGTGCAGATCTACACCGTGTCTCTTCGGCATGCTGACACGTCCGGCGTCCCCTCCGCATCTACTGCTGAGAGGGACTGCCTCATGGCCCGGGTCCAGGAGCTTGAAAATGAGCTTAGCGAAACCAAGGTCCAGTTGTCAAAGGCCCGGATTAAGTCTGCCAACTTGTTCTCAAAGAGGGAGAAGGCGAAGGCCCAGATCAAGGAACTAAAGGGCAAGGCTAGACGCTTGGAGCGCGAACTCCAGGGGGCCAAGACCACTGCGGCTGCGTCGCAGGAGAGGGTTACTTGACTGGAGACCGAAGTTGAGGCCCTTAGGGCCGAACTACAGTTAGCTCAGGAGAAGAACGCTTCTTTGGAGGCAGAGAGGGATTCCTTGGAGGCGGCGAGGATCACCACCGAGCGCAGGTCTATAGATTGTTCTCTTTACAATGTGTGGAGGCAGGATCCCAACTTCGACTTCTCCTCTTTTGGCGAATAGGCCGTTGCCCGAGCTGCCTTGTGGAGTGCCCACCATAGGAGGCCTTGAAGTAGTCTTATTTTTTTTTTACTTTTAACTTTGTAGTATCATTATCATTGCTACTTTTCTTTTGGTAACTCTTGTACTATCTTAAGAACTCTTTTTTCTAATGTATAAATACATGTGTTGCTGTTTATTTCTTGTTCTGCTGCATTTGAGGCCTGTTTAAGCCTGCATGATGGGGTTTGGTTGGTTCCCCTCTTTTATTTACCAGGCTGGAGGTCCTTTGGAGCCCATGCGAGAGGGTTCACTGAGACCTCTTTTGGTGCCTCTTGATTACTTTTATAAGGATATTTTGACCCCTTGGGTCTTAGCTATCCTTTTATATATTTTTGCGCGTGCTTGTTATATGTTGCGAGAAGCGTCCTTCTCGTCATTATGCATAGTACTATTTTTACAAGGGTCTCTTTTGGGATCCTTTTTGTCTAGGCGGCTTGGCGGCCGCTCTAGACTTATTATTGGCTAGACGGCTTGGTGGCCGCTCTAGACTTATTATTGTTGTCACCATATAATGGCTAGACTTATTATTGGCTAGACGGCTTAGTGGCCGCTCTAGACTTAATATCATCGTCACCATATTTCTTTTTGTGAGTCCCTAAGGCCTCCTTGATATTCACACGGGTAGCTAATCCTTGTGATCCTAGGAGATGCCTTGTAAGGACTTTGGTTAAGGCCCTGATATAGGGCGTCCCTCTAGGATCCCCGTTGAAGGGTCCTTTTTGGGGTCGTCCCGATGGAGGGTTGTTTTCAGGATCCTCTTGGTAGAGGGTCTCCCTTAGGAGTTAGGAATGCAAGGGGTCCTTTTTAGGATCCTCCGTTAGAGGGTCCCCTTTTAGGAGCCCTTTTGCTGGCTGCATGTTCTTGCCCCCTGTCCTGCCCCCCAAGTGCTTGGTGAAATTTATTTCTGCAGGCACTTTGGCTGATGCTTGTGCAGCGAAGAAAATAAACACAGGAAGTAGCAAATGGTTTCATTCATAGAACATGGTTTACATCTAACTTTGAAAATAAAAAGGGGGGGGGGGTTACATCTAACTAGGAGGCTACCTAGGGCAACCTCTTTGATTCTTACGAAAATAACGAAGAACAAGCTAAACATAGATTCTTTTGGCATTAAGAGCCGAAGCCTTGCTGGTAGCACTTCTCGAAAGGCTCCGTAGCCTGTCCCATCTTGTGCGGATCTAACTTGTGTGAGTCGCTCCTTCATGCACAGCCATCGTCATTGACATGGATGGTTTGGTGGCTGCACGGAGGGACATGTTATAGCATTCCCTCGCTTCCTTCTGCTCCCCTTTCACACATGCTACTCCCCCAGGGGTAGGGAATTTCATGGCTAGGTGATACACAGAAGTTATCGCCTTCAATTCTCTCAGGGAGGGTCTCCCTAATACCGCATTGAAGGCTGAGGTGAAATCTACCACGACGAAGTTAGCCATTACGGTGGTTTGCCTGGGTTGCTCCCCCATGGTGAGGGCCAATTCGATTGTCCCCGGGGGTTGCATCGAATCTCCCGTGAACCCATACAAAGTCGTAGTGCAAGGCTTTAGGTGACGGAGGCTCAACCCCATATTTTCCAGCGCCTGTCGATACAAGATGTCCACGGAGCTCCCGTTATCCACCATGACCCGATGTACCCTCATGTTAGCTAGCTGGGCGGTTAGCACCAGGGGGTCATTATGAGGAAAGTGCACCCTCTGCGCATCTTCTTCAGTGAAAGTTATTGAGTCATTCTCTCCCTTGAAGCTCTTCGGGGGGCGTTGTTCCAAACTTAAAACGCAATGTGGTGGACTTCGTCGGGCCTCCTTGGCATACCTGTCTCGCCCTTTCCTAGAATCGCTTTCGAATCCTGGTCCTCCAAAGATGGTCCTGACCTCTGCTTGCACTTTCGGGGCCACCTCACGTGCCCGCGGCGGGGACACTCCTCCTTCTGGCCTCTGGTTATCTTTGCGCACATACCTGCCCAAATGTCCCCTGCGGATGAGTTCCTCAATTTCTTCCTTCAAATGGATACACTCTGCCGTGGTATGACCGGTATCCTTGTGGTACTGACAGTATCTACTAGGGTCCCTTTTGGACCGGTCCTTTCTCATTGGTGGGGGCCTTTTGAAAGGAACTCGATCTTCATTGGTGAGGTAAATGTACTCCCTGGTATCTGTGAGGTCTGTGTAGTAAGTGTAAGCCGCTTGCCTGTGATTATTCCCATGTTTGGTTTTCCCCTGGTGGTCATCTCTTGGTCCATCGTATGCCTTTTTCTTCTTTGCTACATTCGACCCGTCGTTAGTTCGGGGATTCGCGTGGGGCTCCTCCTTTCCCGCCTTTAGGTTTGCGTGGCCATCCTCCACACGGATGTACTTCTGCGCTCTCTCATAGAAGTCATCCAAGTCGGTGACTTCCCTCTTCAACATGTTGTCCCACAACTTGCTTCCTGGGAACACTCCAGCGGTAATGGCCATTTTTAATTCTCCGCGCGTTAGGCTCCCCACTTTTGCGGCCTCCATATTCAACCGGTGAATGTAGCTCTTCAGGCTCTCATTCTCCCCTTGCTACACGTTGGCCAGGCTGGTGCCTGGCATCGTGTAGTCCCGCACGACATGGTGCTGTTGGAGGAATTCGTCAGAAAACTGCTGCCAGGACCTGATGGACCCCGGCCTTAGTCTTTTAAACCATTTGTAGGCGGGTCCTTTCAGAGTAACAGCGAAGCAATGGCACCTGGCACCACTTCCAATCCCCCTCAGTTTCATCAGATCATTAAACGCATCCAGGTGGTATTTTGGATCCGTGTTCCCTTCGTAGGGGGTCATGTTGGGCTCCTTAAAATTGGAAGGGAGTCGGATTGCCTGAATTTCTCTCACAAAGGCTTCCTCAAAGGCCTGGCCGCTTGACGTGGTGATGATCTTGCTCCGCAGGCTCCTCATCTCCGTGTCTAGGTCCTGCCTCCTCTTGCTGAGAGTGTCCCTCAAAGCGGACGGGCTAAGATCCGCCTTTCCCTTGCCTTCTCGAGGCGCCACAGGGGGCGTGGTCCCTTTGCCCGCCCTCTTCTTATTGAGCTCCTCCCGCAAGTCTGAGGGTGCCCTTTTAGAGGTGACCTCGTCCTCATTGTGAGGGGCAGCATTGGTCCTCGGCACTGGCTTCTGGGCCTGCTTAGGCGGTTCAGGGTGATCACGTTGCTTTGTTCGGGGGGTGTTACTGGTCGAATGTCGGGTTCTCCCATCATCTACCGATACAGTGGTCTCCACCCCATCCTTGCCCTTCTCCTTCCTCTTAGGCAAGGTTACGCTTGACTTACCCTGTAGCAGGCCGTTCAGGACCTCTTGCTTGTTTTCCAAGGTAGTTTCCAACCTTTGGTTCTTACGGTGGAACTCACGTATTTCCTCTTCGTAAAACCGGGATTTCGAACTCGAGCTCACGGAGTGGACCCGGGGGTGCTTATCATGCCTACGGGCAGAAGGGCCCGTGTCTTGCCGGCCGAAGTTCGGTGCCCGCGGGGGTTTTGGAGGAGGGAACTCGTCAGCGTTTACCGGTGGTGCTCTTGGAGGACTTCCTCCAGGTGGAGCGGCTGGTGACGAGGCCACCCTATCACCTCCGTGAACCTCAGGGTCTTTCGGGGGCTCCACATCTCTGGGTGGAGGAGCGTCCTTCATGGAGGCCTTCAGCTGGACTCCGTTCAGGTGAACCTCTACCTCCCGTGGCTCCCTTAGTCACTTTGAGCGTCTTGGCATCTTCTTCTTGCCGGAAACAATGGTGGAACAGTAGCTTGAAACTAACGTTCCCACAGACAGCGCCAAACTGTTGACGGTGAGAACTCGTCAACTAAGTTGAGTTGGAAAAATTATCATATCAAGATCACTAATCGGAAAGCTGTAAAAACTTGAACAATAACTCAAGAACAATGATAGAACAGTAATGGAGAACTCAGTCTTTCATTCACACTCAAGCCTCTGCTATAGTAAAATTTCCAACCCCCTTTCAGGTGGTCTTTGAGTTCATTTTATAGTAGGCTCTAATGGCCTTAGGTACATAGTGTTCTAGGAGACCATGGGGTACATAAGTACTATGTCAGGGGAGTGGCTTCAGAGGTTGTGGTCGTACATCCAGCACAGGAGCTGGTGTTAGAAGAATGCCTCCACTACTTGTCTGTACCCATGTCTGATGAGTGGTGGCAGGCGTAGTGGCGCAGGAGGTAGTGGTGTCGGCTCTGACCTATGGCCGTAGACGTACAGACCATGACTCTTACCCCAGCAGTCTCACTGGCACTGGTATCCGTACTCAGTACTAGGTCGTACAAGCATGTCCCATTCGACTCGTACTGGAGCCTCTAAGCATAGGGGTCTCAAGGTGTAAGGAATGGGACCTTGGGTATGTGTTATGGTCCCGGCGTGAGGTGGAGATCTTCGATCCTTGGCACGAGATGCTCGAAGCCTCCCGAGGTCACTCATGAGTCTGGTTGATAGGCATGTGGCCTTGGCGGACGTCTAAGGATGTGTGGAGAGACACCCTCCTTGCGACCTCCTTGGTGACTCGGCTCCCTAGCTGCTCACGAGGCCCCTCTCCTCTTATGAGGCCACGCGAGGCCATGCGTGGTGAGACCGTACGAGGCCATGCGAGGCCATACTGGGCGAGGCTACGCGAGGCTCTACTTGGTGAGGCTACGCGAGGCTCTACTTGGCGAGGCCATGCGTGATGAGGCCATGCGTGGCGAGGCCATGCGAGGCCATACTTAGCGAGGCCATGCGAGGCCCTACTTGGCGAGGCTACGCGAGGCCATATTACTTGGGCGAGGCCATGGGCGTGATGCCGAGAGGTTCCAGCGAGGCCACTTGATCACTTCGGCCTATGGCAAGGCGAGGCCACTTCGGCCTATGGCAAGGCGGGGCCACTTGGTCACTTCGTCCTATGGCGAGGCGAGGGCTCACGGGGGCACTTGGGTGCGCGCATAAGGACGCGAGGCGGGGCCTCGCGTAGGTAGACGGGTGCGCACATAAGGGCGCGAGACGAAGCCTCGCATAGGCAGACGGGTGCGCACATAAGGGCGCGAGACGAAGCCTCGCATGGGCACTTGGATGCGGGTCACTGATGGCTGCGCGTCATGAGACCCTTGAGGCTTAGGCAGTACCTACTCAAGGCCAGGCCAGACCTTAGGTGAAATTTGAGCGTCTACAGTTAATCCAAAGGACATAACCAAAAATTCATAATGCCCGTACCTTGTCCGAAAAGCAGTCTTCTGTATATCCTCCTCTTTAATTCTCAACTGATGATCGCCTGAACAAAGATCGATCTTTGAAAACACCGTACTCCCCTATAGCTGATCAAATAAATCATCAATCCTAGGCAGTGGATACTTATTCTTAATGGTCAGCTTATTCAACTCCTTGTAATCAATGCACATCCTAAGCGACCCATCCTTCTTCTAAACAAATAGCACTGGAGCACCCCATGGTGAGAAGCTTGGTCTGTTGAACCCCAAATCCAATAACTCCTGTAACTGAATCTTCAATTCTTTTAACTCTGCCGGAGCCATTCTATAGGGTGCCCTGGAAACTGGCTCCACCCCCGGTGCCAACTCTATGAAGAACTCAAACTCTCGCTGTGGCAGAAACCCTGGCAAGTCCGCTGGAAATAAATCTGGATACTCACATACCAATCTGGTTTCATTCGGTCCCACTGTCACCACCTTAGAGGTATCTACAACACTTGCTAGGAATCCTATGCAACCTTCCTGCATCAGGTCTCTAGCCTTCAGTGTTGAGATCATAGGCACTCGCGGTCTATTCACCGTCCCCACAAACAAAGAAGGTACCTCACCTTCTGGTTCAAAAGTCACCATTCTCCGCTTGCAATCAATCATTGCTCCATACTTCGTTAACCAATCCATCCCTAATATCATATCGAAGTCATCCATGTCTAATTCAACCAGATCAATAAACAATTCTCTACCGTCTATCTCTACTGGTAATGCTCTAACCCATCTCCTAGAGACTACCAGTTCTCCTGTTGGTAACAAAGTCTGAAAACCCCTAGCATACACAATACTAGGTCTATAAAGCTGGTCTATCACCCTAGCAGATACAAATAAGTGGGTAGCCCCTGAATCAATCAATGCAGTATACAAAGAACCAGCGCTAGAAATCTGACCTGTCACAACTGAGGTACTAGCCTCCGCCTCAGTCTGAGTCAAAGCGAATACCCTGGCAGGAGTGAGGCTGTCTCCTTGCTTTGGTTCCTCTTTCTTAGCTTGTGGGCACTCTTTCTTCAGATGGTTGGCACTCCCACAGATAAAACATGCCCTAATCCGGCACTCACCCTGATGTCGTCGCCTACACCAAGGACACACTGGAAAACTCCTCCAGTTGTAACCTCCGCCCTAACGGCCACCAATAGAACCTCATACCCTCCTATCAGAACTAGGAGGAACAAATGAATCTGGAACCCTTCTTTTATGCTCACTGGGGCCACTGCCCCAACTAGACCCAACAAAAGGAGGCACCGTCCTCCGGACATCGCGCCTAACAACGATGTCCTTCCATATCTGATCCTCAGCCCTCTCTGCAGTAAGGGCCTTATCCACTGCTTGAGCATAAATAGTAGTCTCTAGAATTAACGTAATATTCACATCACGGGCGATCATCATATTCAACACCCGTATGAATCTATCTCTCCTGGCCGCATCCGTCGGCACTAGGTCTATCGCAAACTTTTCTAGTCTGTCAAATCTCAGGGCATACTCAGAAATTGATAACCTGTTCTGAGTCAGGTTGATAAACTCATCAACCTTTGCAGCTCGAACTGCTACGCTGTAGTATTTCTCATTAAAGTTAATCTTAAATTCCTCCCATGTCATGACTGTAAAATTCCTCTGCTGACTCACTACATCCCACCAGATGCGGGCATCCTCCCTAAGCATATAGCTAGCACATGCTACCCTTTTATTTCCTTCGACCCTCATAAAGTCTAAGAATAAGGAAATCATATTCCTCCACTACTCGGCCCGCAGTGGGTCTGATCCACCCTCAAAGGTAGGAGGTTGCTGCTTTCTCAATCTTTCATACAAGGGTTCCCACTTGTTCTCAACCACAGGCTGAACTTGCACTGGTGCCACATTCTGCTGTATTGGTAACCCTGTAACCTGTGAAGGGGCCTGTTGCCTCATCTGACGCAGTTCTTCCTCTATTCTCTGCAATCTAGCCTCCATTTCGGCTAATATCTGTTGCCAGTTCTGTGGCGCAGGTGCAGGGTCTAGACCCTGATTGTCATCCTCGGCCCACTGCCACGGAGTCTAGATAATTGCCGAGGCATTACAACTATATGCCTGCAATCAGTGACACTGCTCATCAGGCATGATAACAAGATCCAATTCCACCTCTCAATCTCAACAACAAACCAAGAAAAAACATTCCAAAGCCAAAGCCAACGCTGGCAGGGTTCCTCCCTGCTTCAACCTTGGCAGGGTTCCTCCCTGCTTCAACCAAAGCCAACACTTCTGATTCCATAGTTCAGTGACACTTATCAGCTAATCATTACCCACTAGCATTAAGCCGAACTCAGTCGTTGCTTTGTCCACTCCATTACAATCTATGGTGTTATTCCCTGATTGACACATGCCTCTCAGTTAGGAGTTCTGCCTCCAATTAAATTTCCCCTCGCTCAATCGAGGATTTCAAACACTGATCATCCGTCTGTTACTTTTCACTAAATCTGGGTCTCAACGTTATCTTTCTTACTAATACTCAATACTCAAGCACCGTTTGATATGCGCAACCGTCGACTTAACGTTCCAAGGATATCAACCATAATCCATTCTTTCATCTCCCGCAAGGTTCAATCCATCCTCACGTCAATTTGCGCCTGGGCGTGCCCAACCCGTGATGCACTCCCACAATTACATATCCACATCATAGATAAGGTCCTTTATGCCATCACTCTGTACTTAACCATAACACACACATATTACAGCATCGCCAGATACCAATCAATTCTTACCTTGTCTTCTGAATTTCTTTCTGATTTGACACCACTCATTTCGTCTAATCCTCAAGTTTTACTGTTCTCCTCATCTCTGATGTAGTTGTCTCCGGAGATACTTATGCAATAGATGACGCACTTACCAGTCCTGTTATGCTTTCTTTTCTTCAGATAGTCTTCATTAGCTTCTTTGTGGCTTCAGATCAATTCTCCTCATACCTGTCCTTTCTTCTTGTAGCTTTACTTTGAGTACTCCTAGCGAAACCCAAACTGACACTTCCTAGAACCTTACCTGTGACCTTACCTCCTGGGTACTAACGTCTTCAGCTTAATAGTCATTTTCTCTCCATTTCCATCTGGAAGTAATCCACATATACTGCTCGTGAACTTGAAGGGGACTTGCCGATACCTTTCTTGTATTCTCTACTTAAGAACTTACCTGTGCTGCTGTAGCTTGAACCAATCTAGAATCTTTGTTACCAACTCCTCACACCTTACGTAGTACAAAACAAAATTCCTGAAATGTCTCTTTTCTTGATTCCCAGCTGCTAATAACCAGGTCATAGATCAACTCCTGGAGACATTGTCCCATCTCGTACCCAACATCAAACTTTATATTCTTAACCGACAATGCTAACAGTCCCTGCAGTAAAATGCTCTGGCTATTCCAAGGTTAAATTTCTTCGATTGCTTCAATAATTCTTTCTGTCAACTACTATCTTTCTCAACATTCCTGATACCACTCTTATCTGTAGTCCGACCTTGAAGTACCCCCAATCTTTCCTTATATACCCATATAATTTTCCTACTGGTCAACTCAGTTTCCATTCATTCTCATTAACATTCTCCAGATGATATCCTTTACAATCCATGGTTATTTCTTAACTGATTAACTTTCTCACTACGAGTTTCATAATCATTTGCTTCCCAATTCATCTGCCAGAAGTTTTTAATTCCTTCTCAATAAGTATAACTATCTTTAGCCTCTCATATGGCACTCTTGAGGCAACTCTCTATGTCTAACTCCCTCTCGGAACATTCTCAACACAGAGTTCTTCTAGTTCGTTACATGACCAAAGCATAAACCAGTCACTTAAATACTCATCCTCAAGGAATCAGCCTCGAACTTCAAATGTATCGAGGCATTCTAATTTTCTATTTCCCTCACCATGGGAAATCCATCCTAACATATCGAGTCATTCTATGTAGAAGTCATGCCCTCACCTGACCTCCTCTCAGGTGGCATCCTCTCCCTCATGTGCATACAAAATAACCTCCCTGGTTCTTGTCACCATCTTGATAACTGCCTTTTCAATCAGGCTTCTTTCCAATCACAGTTAGGTGTCCTAGCACTATCTGGGGTCCTTCTATCCCAAAAATTGAGAATCTGCCCTTGCTGAATTCTATCAATAGAATTACCATCTTATCAATCAGACTTTTCCCCTTTTCTGGCAAAACCAGAAGCCACAGAACTAACCGGGGTTCTTTTACCTCGATTACCAAGAATCTATCCTCACTAACTCCATCAAAGGAAGCACTGCCATTGCAGTTCTGGCACTTATGCTCTATGCATCATTCCTCAGTTCTTCGAACAACATGCCCGCTCCGCCATCCACATACAGACGATAAGTTCATACATCAGAGTTGCCCAAATACATTGGACTATTCCAAAGTTCAACCCTTAAATGGGTCGCCATCAATTCCAAATACTTCCGTCAGTATCAATATCCAAAATGAATTACCCAATTCACCAAACCCATTGATTTACACTGTTGTTACCCTATCACTCCAAACCAAGCTTGTAAGCCCACTAGTCTCCACAATTCAAACCATATCTCTATAACCCCATTTCTTATCAATTCACCATCTGAGTTCTTTCCAACCCATCATGCCAATATCTCAGCCCGAGTACCATATCCAGGCATCCCTCTGCCACAATATTTAACACAACCCTTTAATCATGGGCTCTTATCCCCCTTATAACCAAGGGTGGAATTAACCTTGCCCATCCACTGATGGATTCTTTATCAACCCTAACTTTCCTCAAAATCAAGGGATAACACCCTTTTTAAGCCTTTTACATAATACCCTTATCTGTCCATACCCTCACAATAAACCAACACTGGTAACCTTACTGTTAAAGCATACAAAGCAGCTATTTCCCCAGAGAAATCCGCTGTTCTTCTATCTCATCTCAACTAACAAACTCCACAGCTTACTCACACTAGTGACCCTCTGCTGCTTTTCGGGATAACTGGAGACCTCAACTCCAACTTATATCTAGAATCTCCCTTTCAACACACTACAGGTCCACATAACCCTTCTAGGAACAAACAACTCGAGTTCATCTGTCAAAACTGACCAAACTCCTGAGCTCTGTGGTTCATACTCTGAACCAAACCACAAATAGATCCAAATAACCACAGTTATCATGCACACACAAAGCATATATAGGCCAAATCCACAATGATATACATTTAACTACCAGATTTAACATCACTAAGTATACCCAGGTCCCAACATGCTTCATACAAGCAAATAAACGGATATTACATACGAATTCAATTTAAACAATTAACCACATACACTCAATATACAAACCATTATCCCAATATTCATCCACATACATAATAATGTTAATCAGCACGCATCAATCTCAACATGCAATAGTCAAGGGCCCAGCCCCAACAGTATCTTATGCATATGTCAACTCATTCCTCATCCTCTATATAAATAAGTAGGCAAACAGGGCATTAAAACATATGTTCAAGCATGTCAATCATTCATACCAACCAACCCTGAGTCGAGCTTGTCACTGACAGCGAGCGTACATGTTCGGTCAATCTCCAGAACCAATAAACCTTGGCTCGCTCTGATACCAAGTTGTAACGCCCTACTTCCTTAGGGCCGTTACCAAGTGAGTTTTAAGACAAAACAGTGTGCAAAGAACTCGCTAACCGAGGTTTTTAAAATGAAAGTGTGCCTAATCAAAAGTTAAGGCTGTAATCTTTGAAAATGCGTTGTTTCAATAAAAACATCTAGTATTAAACATTTGGGATCCCAAAATAAGGTTTGAAAACTATTTACATCTTGAAATAAGTTTACAGTTGATTAGTTATAAAAATCATAGATTATTACAGCCATTTCTCGAATAAACCCCCAACCAAAGCAATCGGGCAGGCCAAACATGTACGCGTCGCTTCACACTCTCCGTACTCATGGCTGGTTGACTCAGTCTTTGCCCTTACCTGCACACCGAGCACCCGTGAGCCGAAGCCCAGCAAGAAAACTCATGCAGCTCATAACATATGCAAATGATACAGTTAATCATATCAGATAGTCCACAGATAAACAGGTCAACCATTAGACTAAGCAAACACGGCCATGCCGCCCCAGAAGCCTTACCAAAGCCTGGGGTCTCGGTCCTCACCGTAAGGATATCACATGTATCCACTGGGTCCTACCCTGACTATAAGCATCCCATGTGCTAAGTGTTACTTCCGGCCTCGCTGCCGTTCTCGGCCCTTCGCCGTTCTCGGCTCCATTGCCGTTCTCGGCCTTGCCGCTCTCAGCCTTAGCCGTTCATTTCACTATAATCACACATATAATACATTTCGGAAAAATCATTCAACATATAATAATTCATTTAAGGTTATACATTAGCACATAATACAATCTAGGGCCATGCCCTGCAATAACACTATGGGCCCATGCCCTGTTCTCGAGTGCTACAGTTTTCTTACCTGTATCCCGAGCTTTCCGATGCACCAAGGCCACAAGCACGGTCCCCTAGCACGAGCCTCTCCGAAATCCTAGTCACAACACGTACAAAACATCCTTTAATACTAATCAATTCAAAATCACTTTCCGGAACCAATTCCACACTCTCGGGGCTCCCAAATTCCTAAAACAAATCATTGGAAACATCCCCCGAACCCCTGGAACAAATGCCCAAAAATGCAAAATTTCCTATCCTAAAAAGGGCGTAGCGCCGCGGCGCTTCCCGCAAGGGCCGCGGTGCCCAGAGAAGTCAGAAAGTTCCCCTGACTGTAAACAGCCTCGCGCCGCGGCGCCCAAGAACAGGGCCGCGGCGCTCCTTCGCGAACTCAGAATTTCTGGGTTTTTCTCCTTCAATTCCCTCATCCAAAACACCTCTAAACCAGCCCAAACACATATCTCAACCCCAAAACCAAATTGAAACCTCAAATGAACCATCTAACAACCTATAGACACTATCATCAAGATCAAAAACACAATCACACCCAAAAATCCACACCTTAGATTTCTAATTTCAGCAACTCATACAAAACTTAAAAACTTAACTCATGCTTTAAATTTCTCCAATCAAAACAGAAACAAGCCTTAAATTTGCATAAAAATTCTTACCTCAAATGGAGAATTCACCCCAAGCTCCCTTGATTCTCCTCCTAAACTCCCACTTCAGCCACTTCTATTCTTCTTCTTCTTCTTCTTCTTGCCCTAGCTTTTCTCCTTCTAGTTTTCTTTCCTTCTCTTCAAATTTTATCAAAACCAACAATGACCAAGCCCAAACCGTGTACCCCTATAACACAGCTCAAATTTGTCTAAACCCCTTGCCAAATGACCATTTTACCCTTCCTTACCTATCCCTTCATAACTAAGCCCCAAGGGCTCACTTGTCAATTCCTATCCATTACAATTCTACCATTTCTCCATCTAAACCTGTTACTCTCTATGGTTACTAACAGTTACATAAGTTACCATATTACCAGTTACCATAATCTCTCAAGAACTAAGTTACAAAATCCCCGAAATACCCCTAGGCTCCTCCCGAGCCGAGTATAAAATCCCGTTGTGACTTTTGAGTTAACTAGCTCTCCAGGACCGTCTCGGCACGTGCATCACAATAATAACACCACCCTCACGTGGTACAAATCACATTATACAATTATCACATATATGCCCTCAGCGGGCTCAAATTACTAGTTTATCCCCTCTCATACAAACGGGGTCCACATGCATGTTTATTTCACCTAAACATGCATACTAATCACATATTCATTAAATTCACATAAATTAATGCAATATAACAATTATTGCCCTCCAGGCACACTAATCAAGGCTCCCAGCCTTATTAGTAAATTCAGGTCGTTACACCCAGAGTCGAGCTTTTCAATGGCAGCGAGCATACATGTTCAGGCAATCTTCAGAACAAATAAACCTTGGCTCGCTCTGATACCAAGTTGTAACACCCTACTACCTTAGAGTCGTTACTAAGTGTGTTTAAAATGTGCAATTAACTCGCTAAACGAGGTTTTTAGAACAAAAGTGTGATTAAAAAAAAGTCAAGGCCGTAATCTTTAAAAGTACTCTATCTCATTAAAAGTTCCAAGAGTTTAACATTTGGGATCCCAAAATATGGTTTGTAAAATATTTACAATTCAAAATAGGTTTAAAGATAACTAGTTATCAAAAACATAGTTTAATACAACCATTTCTCAAAATGCCCCACGCTCTCCGTACTCATGGCTGGTTGACTTTTTCCTTGCCCTTACCTGCAACACAGAGCACCCGTGAGCTGAAGCCCAGCCAGAAAACTCACATAGCACATAACATATGCATATCATACAACCACTATAGCTGATAGCACATAGTTAAACAGACAGTCCATAAGATTTAAACACACATATACGGCCACGCCATACCAGAAGCGTTTCCAAAGCCTGGGTTCTCAGTCAACACCGCAAGGATATCCCATGTATCCATTGGGGTCTCACCCTAACCATAAGCACTCCATGTGCTAAGTGATATTCCTGGCCCCATTGCCGTTCTCGGCCTTCACCGTTCTCGGCTCCTTTGCCGCTCATTCTACAATATCAACACATATAGCATACGTAAACAGCATTCAAGCATCTAACAATTCAATCAAAGCTACACCCTAACATTAATGCAATCTAGGGCCGCGCCCTGCAATAACACTATGGGCCCAAGCCCTGCTCTTCAGGTGCTACAGTTTTCTTACCTGTATCCCGAGCTTCACAATGCACCAAAGCCACGAGCACGGTCCTCTAACCCGAGCCTTCCCGAAGACCTAGTCACAACACATATAAAACATCCTTTAATACTAACCAATCCAACACCACTTCCCAGGACCAATCCCGTACTCTCGGGACCTCTAATTTCCTAAAACAATGTAACGGAGACATCCCCCGAGCCCCCGGGCAAAAGCCCTAAAAATGCAAAATTACACTCTCATAAATTGCCTAGGGCTGCGGCACTCCCCATCAAGGGCCGCGGAGCCCAGAACCCTCTCCTGATCCTGATGCATGCCTACGCCGCGGCACCAAAGAACAGGGCCTCGATGCCCCTATGCAAACCCAGAATTCTGGGTTTTCCCCTGTATTTTTCCCGAGCCAAAACACCTCCAAGTCAACCCAAACAAATACCTAAACCCCAGCATACCCCATGTGCCCCCAGGTGGTTAAGGGTTGAAAGATCCTTAGTCACTTGCTACCTGACTGAATCTGTTCGAGCAGTTAATTACTCGTGAAACACATAGAATATATGGAAAATACTCAAGCAGTTGAACACTGATCGAACATATCGACCAGTTGAACACTGCCCGATTTTACCGATCAGTTGAACACTGCTCGGATAACTAACACACATGCATATTTGTAGCAAGAATCGACCACGCTGCGCGTAGTCTCTTTTATTACTCGTAAAAAATGGACAAAACATGTCTAGTAACGAGTCTTAAACAACCAAAATTGTTCAAAATAAAATGACTGGTTAGCAAATAACCAGTTCATACACCAAACTTAAATAACAAGTCTAAAAAACTCGAAATCAAGCTACCACTTTGAAAGCGGTATTTAAAAATAATATCTCCTTCGATGCTCTATGTGCACGCCACTCCATTGATTCCTGCTCCTAGCACTCAACCTCAGCATACTCCTCCTTTGCTTAGTTGCTCTCCTCAGCCAAGTGTGGACCTCCACATATAGTGTCTAAGGTGAAGTCCACAGGTCCAGGCTGCAAGGGTGGAGATCTTTGTCGCTTGAGACCAGAGTTGCTGCTACCTCCTTCTCCTTGGGGTGTCTCTGCTCGGTACTTCTTCAACTTGCCCGACCGGAGAAGAAATTCTATCTCGTCCTTGAGGTGGTTGCATTCATTCGTGTCGTGACCATAATCTTCAAGGAAGCGACAATACTTGTTCATGTCTCTCTTCCTCATCTCTCTCCTGATGGGTGAAGGCTTCTTGTAGGGAACCTCTTCTTGGCTAGCAAGATATATTTCTGCTCGGCTGGTTGAGAGAGTAGTGTAGTTGGTAAATTGAGGCTCATACTTGGTTGGCTTCTCACTTGAATCCACCTTTGCCTTCTTTTCTTCATGGTGGTCAGACCCATTACTTCCACGTTTCTTTCCACCATCACTAGGAGAGTCAATTAACTTGCCTGGGTTGTTTATGCCATTCTCCCCTTTCTCTATCGCATCATCCAAATTCATATATTTTTCCACCCAGTCAAGAAATTGTTGTAGTGTTGAAATTGGATGGCGATGGATGCTGTCCCATAGAGGACTCCGATAAATTATCCCAGTAGATATGGAAACCATCTTCCCCTCGTCTCCTACAGCGGTTGCTCTATTGGCTTCTCTCATGAATCTCTGTATATAGCTCTTTAGAGACTCATCTTTTCCTTGTTTGATATCTGCCAAGTCATTGGCGTAAACTGGCGGAGTCCGGGCAGTGCTGAATTGTCTGCAAAACTCCTTCCTGAATGCCTCCCAAGAGGTAATGGAGTTTAGCTTAAACCTCCAATACCACTCCTGGGCAGTGTCCGTCAAGGTGGTGGGGAAGACTCTACACCGATAGTCATCACTGTAACGACCCGAATTCACTAATAAGGCTTAAGCGCCTTGATTAGTGTGCCAGGAGGGCATGTTGGGATTTATGTGTGATTTTATGAGTTAAATGCATGGTTATGATTTAAAGCATGTTATATGACTAATTGAACATTGAGATTCATGACTACGTGCTTAGTATGCATGTTAGGTGAAATAATTATGCATGTGGACCCCGTTTGCATGATAGGGGTAAATTAGTAATTTGGCCCGCTGAGGGCATATATGTGATAATTGTATTCTGTGAATTGTACCACGTGAGTGTGGTGTTATTGTTGTGATGCACGTGCCGAGACGGTCCTAGAGAACTAGTTTACTTAAGAGTCACAACGGGATTTCTATACCCGGCTCGGGGGGAGCCTAGGGGTACCTTGGGAATTTTATGTTTAAGTTGAGGTTTAGCGGGTAATGGTTATTGGTGATTGAGTAACCTGGGTAACCGTTAGTCACTGCTGAGAGTAACAAGTTTAGGTGAAAGAAATGGTAGAATTGCAATATAGGAGAAATGACTAGTGTGCCCTTGAGGCTTAGTTAGCAAAGGGTTTTAATGAAGGGGTAAAATGGTCATTTGGCAAGGGGTTTAGACAAATTTGAGCTGTGTTATAGGGGTACACGGTTTGGGCTTGGCATATATGTTGGGTTTTGATTAAATTAGAGGAGAAGAAAAGAAAAGCTAGAAGAAGAAGAAGAAGAGAAGGAGCTGAAATTTGGAGACTTGGAGATGGATCTAGGAAGCAAAGAGTGAATTCTCCACTTGAGGTAAGAGGTTTTATGCAAATTTAGGGCTTGTTTCTGTTTTGATTTGAGAAATCTAAAGCTTGAGTTGAGTTTCTAGGTTTTGTATGAGTTGCTGAGATCGAGTCTTTTGTTAAAGTGGGCAAGAAATAGTCCTACCTTCATATCTTCATTGCCAGGTTTTACCCCCAGCATGATCTTCACAAAAGCCTTTGTGTACTTCAATGTCTCAGCCTCTTTTTTGGTCGCAAGCCGTGCCAAAGCTCTGCATTAGAATTCTGCTCGTGGGGAATCTGTTCAACAAAGCTGTACTTGTTAGGTTCATTTTAGAGATTGTTTTATGTTATGTTTTTAGTTATTTAGGATTGTTTAGCGCAGATTTATGCTTGTTTTCTTCTTGTTTCAGGCTTTAATGGTCAAGTACATAATATGGAGTGAAATGAGAAGAAATATGTTAAATATGATAAATAAGATGGATTTCGTGTTGATTGTGGAGTTTCAAGACATTATTTGTGGAAAATACTACATTGAAGATGCTCAACACACGTCGTTTATGCTCTATAATGCAAGTCTGATACTTCAAGCCGCATTTTGACCATGGTTTATTCACTTTCTGGAAACACTTCTAGAAATAGAAGTTGTAGATATTTCTCTTAGCTTTCCATATATTTTTGAATCATTCAATTCGGAGTTATATAGAACGAGGTATGATCAAAATACGATGAGCTGACGCTGCAAGCTGTTCGAACCGAGTTTTGTCGATTCTGACTTTAGCGCTACAGCGCCGTAATAAGACCGCTACAGCGCTAGTGCACCAGATTTTGAGGTATTTTTCCACTTTTAATAGCGCTACAGCGCTCCAGAAGTAGCGCTACAGCGCTAGAGACGCGATTTTGACATATCTGATCACTTTTTGATGGGCAATTGGGTCTTTTCACGTGGGGATTTGGTAGGGATTTTTGGAGAAACATATGTGCGACTGTAAGAGGGCTGAAGGGGGTTCGACGGCTGGGAGTAAGAATACCATCTTGGTGGATTGATTGCTATGTTTTTCATCTTTTTCTTTAAATTTTTATGTTTGTAATTGAATTATCTTATTGCTAGAATGAATATCATGGGCTAAGTTCTTTTTTAGGGCTTTTATGTGAATCTTTTGGAAACCCTTTTTATGGTTTAATGCGAAATTGTTGTTCTTCTTCATCTCTATCAATTACTTACAATCTGTGTTATTTGTGCAATTATTGATTGATCACCTCTAATTGCAATTTCATGAATCAAATTGAAATCTGAAAAGTGAAATTTGATATGCTTTGATTGTTTGGATGCAAATTTAATTTAGAACGAAAGTATCTAGATTATTTGCCTATTTTTCTGAGTTGCGTGGTTAATTCCTTCTACATGATTCAACTTACCATAGAAATATAGGAAGTTGTCATTTAGATTGAATTTTATAAATCTTGACCAGATTATGAATTGTTTTTGCAACTTATTCTTGAATAGGGAGAAGGGGATATAAATCCTTGCATTAGGAAATAAAAGGGTGGAAAATAGAGGATCATAATTGTCCTAATTTCATTTTCTCTGTTATTTTGTTTAAATTCTCATTGTACTTCGTTAGTATTTTTCTTTGTTTGAAATCTCTGAAATTGTTTAATCAAATAGAATTAAAAAGATTGGTTGATTGGTAATTGATAAATCAGTCCTTGAGGACGATACTTGGTTTTTACCATTTTATTACGAATTGCGACTGTGTGCACTTGCATAGCAAAAATATCGCAACAGTACTCAAATTCTTATAGTTCTCCCTTTACCTTAGCTAGGTAGGCTACCATCTTGGTTCCTCGGGCTTGATACTCTCCCAACACCTGATTGACCGTGAGATTCGAATTGCTATAACATTTGATGCCTTAGCTAGCTAGGCTGCCATCTTGGTTCCTCAGTCCTGCTAGTAAGGCCTCATATTCGGCTTCGTTGTTGGATGCCTCAAATCCAAACCTCAAAGTTGTATGAAATCGATGCCCTTCTGGTAAGATAAGGATGATCCCACCTCCTGATCCATTCTCATTTGACGATCCGTCAATGAAGATTTTCCATAATTCCTGCACCGGCTCCCTCAAGAGCTCCTCTTGAAAACTGGTGCATTCAGCCATAAAATTAGCAAGGGCTAACTTTTAAAGGAGGTCGCTGGTATGTACAATATCCCAAACTGGCTAAGTTCGATGGCCCATTTTAGAAGATGTCCCGATGTCTCAGGTTTTTGTAGAACCTGCCTTAAAGGTTGTTTGGTTAAGACATTGATTGTAGAATGGCAAACATTTGTTAGTGGATTTTTAAATAAAACTATCCAAAGCCGTATTTTAATAATCCAACTACTTCTTCCTCAAGGGCATTAGCTCGGATCGCTCCCAAACGTCTCCGTTTTTGAGATTTTGTAGGCACATTCTTGTCTAAATTTAAGGTGTGCATGATTACACTAGGACTTATTCCCACCATATCTTCATGTGACCAAGCGAAAACATCTAGGTTTTCCTGTATGAAATCAACCAGCTCCTTTCTTTTTTCACCAAGATTCTTCCCAATCTTTTCGAGATCTTCTATGCCTTGGAATTCTGATCTGTCTTCCCCTACCCATGGGTCAATGTCATCATGTTAGGCGATGTCACCATCCTCTTTTTCCTGAGGTTCTTCGGTCCTACGAGTAACTTCTACTTCCTGGGAATCCTCACCTCCCTCATTTATGACCATCACTTTCTGCCCGGGTTGAGATTTTCCCTTCATAGAAATGCTATAGCATTCCGTAGCGCCGAGCTGATCTCCTCTGACGATGCATATTCCCACGGCTGAGGGAAATTTCATTGCTAGTTGGCAGATAGAGGTTATGGCATCAAACGCCATCAGCGCAGGTTAGCCCAAAATAGCATTATATGTAGTCGGACAATCGATCACAACGAACTCAAGTAACTTGGAAACATTTCGCGAGTCTTCTCCCAATGTTACCACCAATCCAATTGTCTCTATGGCTATCGACCCTTCACCAGAAAACCCGTACAGTGTCATTGAGGTCGCCATGAAATCAGTCACAGATAACCCCACTTTTTCCAGGGTGGTCCTGAAAAGTAGATTCACTGAACTTCTGTCATCTACTAGTGTTCTTCGGACCCTTCAGTTGGTGAGTTGAATGGTTATGACCAATGGATCATTTTGTGGGAATTGGACGTGGCTAGCATTCTCTTCTCTAAAAACGATTGGTTGCTTTTCCAATCGTTGCTGTTTCGATAACCGTTTTTCTGGGACGAAGTCCATCCCATTATGGGACTTCATCTCGTTAATGTACCTCTTATGTGCCCGCTGCTCGTGCCTGCCCAAATGAGGTCCTCCCAAAATGGTGATTATATCTCCCCCCACTATCGAAGGAGGTTTGACCTGATTTTTTTGAGCTCCAGTTTGGCCTACTAGAGCTTCAGGGACTGATTGAGGGTTTGGTCCAGCGGGCTGATTAGGTACCACCCGATTTCGGGCGTACTGGGCCAACAGTCCATCTCTGATCAGAGTTTCAATCTCATCCTTTAGTTGTCAACAGTCATCAATTTTATGACCAATGTCATTAACGAATCGGTAGAACTTTGAAGAATCTTTCTTTGCCCTCTGGTTCTTCAACAGTTCTGGCTTCTTCCATGGAAGGCCATAAGAATTTACCAGGAAGATGTGCTCCCTAGTATCCGTTAGGACGGTATAAGTATCGTAAATGGGTTTGCACTACTACATGGACTTATTTTTTTTCGTCCCTCTCTGGTCTCCCTCACCATTTCCCTTCCTTTTGTTATTCCCTCTTGGTTATTCTGGGTAATGGTTTGAGCCATGGTTGCAACGTATATTATCGCTACAATGGGCTGAACAGGGATTTGGCATGTTCCTGCAACAGAAGCTCGTGCCTTCTCTGGGTTAATCATTTCTTGTGTTCCGGCTAACAATTCATCCAAACTCTTAACTCCTTTTCTTTGGAGTTCCTGCCAAAGGTCGCCCCTGACGAGGATTCCTGTCTTCATTGCCATTAGCTTAGAGCTATCATCAGAATCCTTAGCTCGTACAGTGACATTGGCCAATATGTTTTGAACGTCTCACAAGGTTGTTGCTTTAAATTAGCCAATAAATCAGTATTAACCCGAGCTGCCTGTGATGCTCGGAATGCTTTTTTGAAATTAGAAGAAAAATTCTTCCACGAGCTTATGGAATGCCTCTTGTATTGCTTAAACCATTGCCTGGCTGGCCTGACCAGAGTGGCAAGGATACACCTTAGATCGAGCCCGACATTGTGAGCCATCATCATGGTGTTAAACATTTTGAGGTGATCTTATGGATATGCATTTCCATCAAATTTTGATAGGTGTGGCATTCTAAAGCCTACAGGATATGTGGCCGCTGAAATATTTGGAGCGAAAGGCTTGAGCTCCTCATTTGAGTCACAATCGCTTTTTCTTTTCCAGATAAAAGCCTCTTCATTTGCTCTTCCATTAAGGCTAGTCCTTCGAGGGTTTGGTCCTTAGTCCCTAGGTTACCTCGGCGCGGTTCGATAGCTCCCATCCTATCGTATGCGTTTGATGGGTTATTGTCCCGCGAAGCTTGAGCTTGGTTTTGTGGGGCATTCCCGTTATCACGTACTATGGACAGACCTCCTTCTGGTCAAGTATAGCTAATATCTGCATTCCAAGCTAGATTTCTTCTCTGCGAATTCAAACAATCGCACAAATTGGGTTGCGAATTGTACCTAGGGCTCTGTGCCGAACTCAACTGATATCTTAGGTCGCCCTCGGACCTACCGCTATGAAGACTTTCATTCTAGTAGCTCCCATTTGTGAAGCTTATAGCTCTCGATTGGGGATGAGGATCTGGATTTTCGACACGTGTTCGTGGGACGTAAGTATTTGCAGATGGGGGAGGATTCCTCCTACTGTCTCCATAAGCTGGAATGTCCTGTTGAGGACGAGGTGGTTTCAGATGTCTTATAGGTGATAGGGGATGCCTTATTGGTGAGGCTATCCTCGTTCCATAAGGGAGGACTAAATTAGCCCGTCTATGTTCTAATCCAATGTCTCTTGTTCTCAGTGCCTGGTGCTCCGATTGCGACATAGGAGGGTTTGTTGGAGCATTTTTTCTTCTTGAGCCTGTCGCAAC
Source organism: Humulus lupulus (assembly GCF_963169125.1). NCBI lineage: Eukaryota > Viridiplantae > Streptophyta > Magnoliopsida > Rosales > Cannabaceae > Humulus > Humulus lupulus. The sequence continues at coordinate 192,789,801 of NC_084795.1, read as the reverse complement.
CACCCCTCATGGACTTTCATGGGCATTCTTGGGGGCCGGTGAAGAAGGCACAAAACTTGGGGTTACATTCCTAACCGACTGACTTACATGCTGATGACAACTATAATGATCGCTGGGTCGAGCATTCTAATGATCTTGCCTCGTAGGTACAGAAATTGGAGTTGCGATTCTGACTGATCGCTGGATTTGTATCGGTTATTCCTGTGGGACTTATGAGACCCACTTTGCCTCTTTCCGACATTAACGTTGGCTGCTAGAGGGGGTAACCGACCCAAAACCTCCTCAATCTGCCTATTTGACTTAGCAAGATGGCTCCTCAACTGCATGTTTTCCAACTCAACAGCAGTTAGGTAGTCTAGATTTAGATTCGGTGGCAATGATGTCGAACTCCCAGTGTCGCCTTGTCCCGCCAGTTGTTTTCCCAAACATTGCTGAATCTCAAGGGCCACGTTTTTCTGGAACAGTGGTATGATGGGCCTCCTGCCCACCAAGCTATTCCATCTCATTATCATGCATTGAGCGAGTGAGCACCATGATGAGAATCGATTGGGATTTTGATGAAGCAATAATTTGCTCTCAATGAAATCACCAAACGGTTGACGTGGTTTTTTGTCAACAGTGTTTAAGAAATGATAAAGGCAGATTAGTGCTTAATGGTAAACCATAATGAAAAATATCAAGAATTCACTCAAGAACACAGAACTTTTACGTGGTTCAGTTGTTAAAATCTACCTAGTCCACGAGTCTATATTATTGTTGTTTCTCTCTCTATTTTTGCAGAGTTTCGATATTATAGAATTATCTCCCTTTTCCTGTCCAATATTCCCAATATTTATAGGGGAATTCCATGGACAGGTTTGGGTAACCGCATGAGTCAATCACGCATTTACATAATGTCTACATTCCATATAAATAATTCCCATTTATATTGGGATATGATTTTATCACAAAATAAATATGTCCTGTTATCTTGGATAATAAATATGACAGCCTGGTCATGAATGAGCGTATAAGCAAATCCCGAATCTTTTGGAATCCTTTAGTATGCAGTAAGCATTATATCTAAATCACCCGAGCTGCGTATCTTCCACGGGCTTGTATTCTGACAGCTATCCGACCCCGAACTAGTGCTTTGGTGACTTATCTTATTTGTAGTTCGTGGTAAAGTCAGAACGCCTAACAACGGGTCTGACCATTATGAACCTCGAGCTGTCTGTATGGATAATAATCAAATATTCTTCTTGACTACTATTCCACATAATTATCAGCCAGCTGTACCCGAGCTAAGTGAATGAACTTGCGCTAAGATTAGGGTACAACAGATTTAATAGATAAAATCTTTGTGAACGGATCTGCAAGATTATCCTCAGAGGCAATCTTTAAGACAATAGCATCTCCTCAGTTGACTATCTCTCGGATCAAGTGATATTTCCTCTCGATGTGCTTTCCCCTCTAGTGACTTTTGGGTTCCTTTGAATTAGCTACTACCCCACTATTATCGCAGTATAGAACAAGTGGGTTATCCATGCTTGGATCAAATTCCAGATCAATGTAGAACTTCCTGAGCCACACAACCTCTTTAGGTTCTTCATAAGCTGCTATGTATTCGACTTCCATGGTGGAATATGCAATACTAGATTGTTTAAAACTTCTCCAAACTACATCACCTTCTCCAAGAGTGAAAGATGATCCAGATGTCGACTTTCGACTATCTTTGTCTGATTGAAAATCAGAATCCGTATATCTAGTGGGGTTCAGGTCTGCAACTAAATACAGAAGCATGTAATCTCTACTATGTCTGAGACACTTGGGAATATTCTTTATTGTTGTCCAATGACTTAATCCAGAGTTGGATTAATAACTGTTGACTATCCCTATTGCATAACAGATGTCAGGTCTAGTGCACAACATTGCTTACATTATATTGCCTACTGCGGAGGCATAAGGATATTATATAATTTCCTCCTCTTCCTGAGGTGTTTTTGAACATTGTTCTTTCGACAATTTAACTCCTAAACGGGTGGGCATAATGCCTTTCTTGGAGTTTTGCATCCCAAAGCGTTCTATCACTTTATCAATATAAGTTGCTTGAGACATTGCCAAAATTATTTTCTTTCGATCTCTATAGATCTTAATTCCCAAAACATATTTGGCTTCTCCAAAATCCTTCAATTGGAATTGCTCAGCTAACTCTTTCATTACTTTTGATAATGTTTCTATGTCATTCTAGGGTTAGGCAATAAAATGTGCTCTATACATACTCAATGTTGTTCTATCTAAGTCTATTCAAAAAACACCATCAAAATTATGGAATGGTACTAAACCTAGTTTACTCCATTTCCATATATGGAGTTGTCCTGCACACGTGCTTAAAGGAAAAATTGGGAAGTTGGAATCACGCACTGAAGTGTGCATGTTTGTAGGATATTCCAAAGAAACAAAAGGTGGTGTATTTTATATCATCAACATAAAGAATAAGGAATACCACAATCTTATCTTTGATTTGTTTGTTAACACAAGGTTCATCAACGTTTTGTTCAAAACCAAACGTTTCAATTTTTTCATCAAATATAAGATTCCAAGATCTCGAAGCTTGTTTGAGTTCATAAATAGACTTAAGAAGCTTGCAAACTTTTTGCTCCTGACCTTTAATTTTGAACCCTTCTTCTTGAGACATGTAAATGATTTCGTAAAGACAGCCATTCAGAAAAGCTGTTTTAAAATCCATTTTCCAAATCTTATAATTCATTCAACTAGCTATGATAAGAGTATGCAGATTGATTTAAGCATGGCAACAGCTGAAAAAGTTCTTCATAATCAACTCCTCCTTTGAAAGTCTTTTGTAGCCTAGCTTTGAAAGTCTCTACTTTCCCATCTGCACCTCTCTTCTTCTTGAATATCCATTTCCAACCAATAGGTTTAACCATTTTAGGTGAATCTTCAAGAGTCCAGACATAATTGGAATACATCGATTCCATTTCAAGGTCCATGGCGTTTAGCAATTTCTCTTTGACAGAATCATCCATTGCATCTCTATATGTCAATGGATCTTCTTTGTTTGTGTCAGACACAAGCATCTGAACTTCATGTTCATAGCGAACTGGTTGTTTACCAACCCTCCCACTATGACGAACCTCTCCATTATTCTGACTAGAACTAGTGATATCCTTTGGTCGTTTATCATTTTCCACTGCTGGTGATTGGTCTCTTTCATTGAAGACCATTTCTGTAACGACCCAAAATCGCTATTAAGGCTCAAGGGCCTTGATTAGTGTGCCTGGAGGGCATAATGGAATTTATGTGTGATTTTATGAGTTTAATGCATGGTTATGATTTACAGCATGTTATATGAATAATTGAACATTGAGATGCATGACTACGTGATTAGTATGCATGTTAGGTGAAATAATTATGCATGTGGACCCCGTTTGCATGATGGGGGTAAATTGGTAATTTTAGCCTGCTGAGGGCATATATGTGATAATTGTATTCTGTGAATTGTACCACGTGAGTGTGGTGTTATTATTGTGATGCACGTGCCGAGACGGTCCTAGAGAGCTAGTTAACTTAAGAGTCACAACGGGATTTCTATACCCGGCTCGGGAGGAGCCTAGGGGTACTTTGGGAATTTTATGGTTAAGATTGAGATTTAGCGGGTAATGGCTATTGGTGATTGGGTAACCTGGGTAACCATTAGTTACTGCTGAGAGTAACAAGTTCTAGATAGAAAATGGTAGAAATGAAATAGAAGTAAAAGGACTTAAGTGCCCTTGAGGTTTAGTTGGGAAAGGATAGGCAAGGAGGGGTAAAATGGTCATTTGGCTGGGAATTTGATATATGGCAGCTGGGTTATATGGGGTACACGGTTTGGGGCTTGGTCATTGTTTGGTTTTGTTAAAAATATAAAGAGAAAGAAAAGCTAGAAGAAGAAGAAGAAGAAGAAGAAGAAGAGGGGAAGGAGCTGATTTTTGGAGACTTGGAGATGGATTCAAGGAAGAAAAGGGTGGATTCTCCACTTAAAGGTAAGGATCCTAGACAATTTTAAGAGTTTTATCTGTTGTGGTTTAAGATTTTTGAGGTATGGTTTAGGTTTTTCAAGCTTGGGTTTGTGTTTTTGGCCTATGGGTTTAAGTTGTTGAAGTTGGAATCAATTGGGTGGATTTGTGAGTGTGATTGTGTTTTGAGCTTGAATCTAGTGTTTATGGGTTGTTAGATGGTCCATTTAAAGTCTTAAATTGATTTTGGGGTTTGGGTATTGGTTTGGTATGATTTGGGAAGGTTTTAACTCAGTGAAAACGCGAAGGAAAACCCAGAATTATGGGCCTGCGAAGGCATGCCGCGGCACAGTTTTTCCGTGCCGCGGCGTGGAGCCCCTGACTTGCTGGGTCCCGTGGCACAAGAAATTTGTGCCGCGGCACAAGGCCAATTTCAGGATGTCATTTTTGGCAATTTTAGGCCTTTGCTCCGGGGGTTAGGGGGATGTCTCCGGGTGTTGTTTTAAGTTTTAGAGGTCCCGAGGGTGCGGGATTGGTCCCGGGAAGTGGTTTTGGGTTGGTTAGTATTAAAAGTGTTGTATGTGTGTTGTGACTAGGATTTCGAGGAGGCTCGTGCTAGAGGACCGTGCTTGTGGCCTTGGTGCATCGGAAAGCTCGGGAAGCAGGTAAGAAAACTATAACACCCGTAGGATAGGGCATGGGCCCATAGTGTGATTGCGGGGCACGGCCCTATATTGCATGTTGCATGATGAGATGATTGCCGGGCATGGCCCTATATTGCATTACATGTTAGGGTGCAAATTTATATAAATTGGAATTTGTTTGAATGTTGCTTGATTTATGCTATATATGATTATAATGAAATGAACGGCAAGGGCCAAGTGCGGCGTAGGCCAGGTACGGCAGCAGAGCCGGAAGTAACACTTAGCACATGGGATGCTTATAGTCAGGGCAGGGCCCAGTGGATACATGTGTTATCCTTACGGTGAGAACCGATACCCCAGGCTTCGGTAATGCTTCTGGGGCGGCATGGCCGTGTTTGCTTAGTCTAATGGTTGACTTGTTTATCTGTTGATTATCTGTTATGATAAACTGTATAAATTGCATATGTTATGTTCTGCATGAGTTTTCTTGCTGGGCTTCGGCTCACGGGTGCTCCGTGTTGCAGGTAAGGGCAAAGACTGAGTCAACCAACCATGAGTACGGAGAGCGTGAAGCGACGCGTGCATGTTTGGCCTGCCCGACTGCTTTGGTTGGGGGTTTATTCGAAAATGGCTGTAATAATCTATGATTTTAGAACTGATCAACTGTAAACTTATTTCAAGATGTAAATAGTTTTCAAACTTTATTTTGGGATCCCAAATGTTTATTACTAGAAGTTTTTATTGAAACAATGCATTTTTAAAGATTACAGCCTTAACTTTTAATTAGTCACACTTTCGTTTCAAAACCTCGGTTAGCGAGTTAAGTGCACAAAGTTTTGTCTTAAAACTGACTTAATAACGGCTCTAAGGTAGTAGGGCGTTACAATTTCCTCAAGTACAACTTTACATTGAGGTTTGTGGTTATTTATATAGTCATGCTATAGAAAAGTAGCATTTGTAGATACAAACGTTTTATTATCTTTAGGAATATAAAATACACCACCTTTTTTTTCTTTTGAATATCCTACAAACATGCACACTTCAGTGTGTGATTCCAACTCCCCAATCATTCTTTTAAGCACATGTGCAGGACAACCCCCTATATGGAAATGGCTAAACTAGGTTTAGTACCCTTCCATAATTCCGATAGTGTTTTCTAGATAGACTTAGATGGAACAACATTGAGTATGTATAGAGCACATTTTATTGCATAACTCTAGAATGACAAAGGCAATGATGAAAAACTAATCATCGATCTAACCATATCCAATAAGGTTTTGTTTAATCTTTCTGAAACACCATTTTGTTGTGGCACTCCAGGTGCAGTAAGTTGGTATTGAATACAATGCTCACATAAATGATCCGCAAATTCATAATTCAAGTAATCTCCATCTCGATATGATCGAAGTAATTTTAGTGATTTACCTAATTGCTTTTTAGCTTCTGCTCAAATTCTTTAAACATACTAAAAGTTTCGGATTTCCTTTGCAATAAGTATAGGCAACTATATCTCGAATAATTGTCAATGAAAGTCACAAAATTTTCATAACCTCCTCTAGCTTGGACATTTAATTGACCACAAACGTCCATATGTACAAGATGAAGTGGTTTTGTGGCTCTTGAACTTTTAGCAGAGAAAGGTCTCTTGGTCTTTTGCGTTCTAGGAAGGATTCACAAACTGGGAGAGAACCAATAGATAGTTCTCTTAAAGGACCATCATTTGTTAGTCTGTTAATTTTGTCTAGACCAATATGTCCCAACCCGAAATGCCAAAGATATGTTTCACTATGAGAATCTGTCTTTAGTCTTTTAATGGATCTAGGATTTGCAGTTTTAAATAATTCAAAATTATAAACATGCTCAACATTCGAATTTAACTTGTAAAGTCCACCTTCAGACTTTGAAAAACAAATGTCAAGACCATATTTCGAAATAACAATCGAATTATTAATAAAAGAAATATTAAAACCTTGTTCATGCAATTTTGATAAAGAAATCAAATTTCTAAAAAATCTAGGAATAAAATAAACATTGTCAAACACAATAAATTTATTATTATTAAAAACTATGTGAGCCTTTCCAACTGCAGCTGCTGAGATCACATGTCCACTTCCAACTCTCATGATCATTTCTCCATGAGCCAGCTTCCTCAAAGTACTAAGACTTTGTGAAGAAAAACAAACATGATTAGTGGCTCCAGAATCAACTATCCAAGATGAAAAATCACCTTCCACGAAACAGAATTCTAAAACAAGTAAATCAAATTTACCATTCTTTTTGTCTTTTAGTTGAACTAGGTACATAGGACAATTCCTTTTCCAATGACCATCAACTCCACTATGAGAGCATGATCCTTTCGGTGCCTTCTTCTTGAAATTTTTTGCAGAATTATTCTTCTTGGAAGACTTGTTGGTCTTCTCTGGTTGTTTTCCCTTCTTCGAATTACCATTTGAAGTGGAAGGCATGGTTTCAACAACATTTGCCTCCTCAACCTTAGTGGAACTTTTGTTTAGAGACTCAAAAGTTTGCAACTCATTTAGCATTTTGGTCATGTTGTACTCCAACTTGTTCATAACATAGTTTGTAGTGAATATCGCAAAAGCTGATGTGCGAGATTCAAGTATCACACTTACTTGAGTTCTCTCATCAATGGTCGCACCATGGATTTGTGCATCGTGCAATATGTTGATCATTTCTAGGACATGTTCTCTAACAGAAACAATTTTCTTCATTTTCATATTCATGAAGCTTTTAGTAGCATCATGTCTACACTTATGAGACTGCTACCCAATCATGCCTTGTAGAGATTCCCAAATCTTATAAGCTGTTTCAACATGTTCAAACTTCTTTCTGAGCACATCACTCATACGAGCAAGCATATAACATTTGGCCTTATTGTTAGATAAGATCCAATTTTCATACTTTTCTCTAGCATTTTTGGCAGCAGTGAGAGCAGGAACCTCAGGACATTCCTCATTCAGGACAAATATGTGGTTTTCACATATCAAAACAATGTTCATGTTCGATTTCCATTTCATGTAGTTATCACGAGTCAATTTCTCATTAGCAAGTAAAGTAGTTACAAGGTTTGGATTGGACATATTGCTGAAAAAATTAATACATAACATATAATGAATTAATGCATATAATAAATATCAGTTTATATTTGGAGTAGTAAACATGATGCATGAATGTAGCACATAAAATAACACACACAAAATAGTTACTAGTCCACGATAGATTAATTTGAAAATTAATTGACTAGCCTTGGGGTAGGTCAGGCTAATCATAAAATAACCTTGAGACAAGATCTCAACTCCATAAGTGAAAACATAAATACTCTTGTTTCTCTTTTGACTTATGAATTACAGTTAGTTTGGTCAAGATGTAATGGTCATGCTCGAAAGCCTAGATACATCTTCGGAGTGTATCCCATTATTTTCCGATTAAATACTTAACTCAAGAGTGTGCATTAGGGTTAGTCAAACTTGAAATACATCACTCATCTTATTCTCTTATGAGAAGTCAACCTCGACATAAAATAAACATATTCGGAAGTCTTTCCTTAGGGAGGCCGCAAACAGAGGCGACACGAGGCCCTTCCTATGCCTCTCGAGGTTCAACCAATAATGGAGACCATGGGACTTATTGTCATAATTCCCTCTCCCACTCACTATTTAAAAAGAATGTGTTTTTCTCAAAATCAATATTTTTCAATTTGGTCGTAAAACTAATTAAATTAATTTTACCTAATTATATTCTAATCAATACTAATCCAATTGTGCAAAATAAATAATCATGCCCTGTATTAATTTTATTTTGTTTTTTTAAGTAGAATAAAATTTAGTTTAATCAAAAAAATTTATTAAATAAGAAAATAAATATCTTTAAATTATTTTTACCATCTTAACTAATTAAGACTAAATTAATTATATGAGTTATCAAAAAAACGCATATAATCAATCCGAAGCATGTTTCTAAAAAATGCATACTTAAAATGTATTGTGTGGGTAATATGGATGACATGTTATAATGCATGATAAAGTATTAAATAATTTAATCATTTTATAGCAAATAAATAACAATAAATAAATAAATGCGGGTTGGGTGCTTTGGATATTTCTTGAAAATTACAAAGAGCAACTAAACTAATAAAGAGCAATTACTTTGATCTTGGATCTTCTCTTTCAGTCTTTGGGTCATTACCATTTTAATTATCCATTACAAATTAAATAACCTTTTAATTATTTTAAACAATTTTAGAATAATCAAACTTTTTATTTTCATACACAACAAGCTATTGAGGCCCAATTGCAATTTGGACTCACCATAATTAATTCAGAAATTATAATTAAAATACTTTTAATTATATTGGGCTCAAAATGGCCCAAATAGATAATTACACATCCATTAGGGTTTGCATGACATAAACCCTAGTGGGTGTGTCCTGGTAAGCGGTGACTTGGGAGGTCGACGGTGGCTGGCAGGGTTGTGGGTGGAGGCTGGCAGGGACGCGCAGGGGTGTGGGTGCATGGGCACGGCGTGGGCGTAGGGTTGCGGCTCGACGTTGGTGTGCAGGCACGACATGGGCACAGGGCCACAGTTCGGCATGGGCACAGGGGCGTAGTTCGGTGTGGGTGCAGGGGCGCGACATGGCGTGGGCGCGCGGGCACAGTGTGAGCACAAGGGCACAATTTGGCATTGGCGCACAGGCACGACATGGGTGCAGGGGCGTGGCTCGGGCCTTGGGGTTCGTGCTCAAGTCTCAGGCCATGATTTTTTTATCAAGAAATTTATAAAAAATAAAGTACAAAATTCTTATGCCCCAAAATGGCTGAAAAACACCATGAAAACTAGCCCTTAAGAACATAAACAATTCATATATAAACATCCATCCATTCATTTATTACATATAATATAAAAAATGCATATGATGCCCACACAGTAATTAACATACGCAGGGATTAAAGATGACTCTGGTACTAATTGTTAGGAACTGTTCCTAGTGCACATCAGAAATTGCAGTAATGGTAGTATTGTATTCAACAAAAAATTTCATATAAGTAACTTTATATGAGGATCCTTTAATATGCAATAAGTTAATCAATATAATATGTATATGTAAAAATAATACAAAATGATTTACCTCATGTAGCCTATCAAGAATCCTTGAATCTTTTCGTATATATTTCGATCTTCCTATCATCACTAGAGTACTCACACCAAGATCTTCCAAGATGATCTCTACACCTCAAATGTGGGTGGGCACATAGAGAACAAGAATCAAATTTGTGAATCAAAATTATTCTCAGCACATGAGACTCTTGATTATAGGCTACAGAGAAATGTTTTTCTTTTGTGAGAAATAGTGATCAGTTCTTCTGATTTATTTTGTCAAAATTGTTGTTCTCATATTTTCTATCATATAGAATATATATGTATTATTATGATAATAATAATAATAATAATCAACTAAAATTGATCATCTTAATGATAATAAAAAAATAAGATAATTAAAGACAAAGTCTTACATTCCATTATAAAAACATTTTTCAAAATGTTTATTAATTAATTAAATTAAATAAAAAACCAATAACTTATCACCATCAGTAGCGGTACATGCATAAGGCAGTCAAGGAAGCCTTATGCGTGTAACACCTTCCTAAAATAAGGGGATTTGATTTTTCATGCATTTTTATTTTAATTAATTAATAATTAGAAATTCAAATAAGTTATCATAATTTTAAGGAAATGATAACAACTTAAATTTCAAAATTCAAAATTTGAATTTTCACTATCATCTTATTATTAATTAAATAAATATAATAATCAAAACCAATTTGGACTATCCAAATTTATCCTTACTCACTTAAATAAAATAATGGATATAATAAATTCTTTTTTTTCTATACAATTTAAAAAATTGCATTAATGCAATAATAAATTGTACAACTTCAATTATCACATAATTGTATATTTATCTTGAAGAATAAATATTTTCTCAAATAGCCCATTCACAATTTCACCCTTATATTAACTCTTGCCTTGAATAGTGTTGATAGAGCTGCCTCGGGGACCTATGGACCAATAATTCCAAGCTCCAGGAAATAAAACATTATTAATCGAAACTCTTTGATTCAATAATCATATTTATTAATCTCACGACTACTCAACTATAAATATGAGACTGCACTCTCGAGAATTAATGACATACACTTACTAAGTACTTTATTGAAACTATAAAGTGTCCATTGATATAATCGTTACATACAAATTAATCCTCTATTGATGATTCATAATTAAGTTGGAATAAAATTACATTTTTCCCTTTTAATTTTATCTTGATTCCTAGTGTACCATTGAGTTTACTAGTGAAGGTTAATTCATAATATGATTATAAATTTGACATCAATAACCTTTTCAGTTCCAAAAACCCACCCTATAGGAATCATCATTCAATCTATTAGAAGGTATAAATTCCATATCTGTTAAGCTATGTACCCAGCCATATACATCATTGAGTCCCCAAAATAATAGTTCTTAGTCTAATCATTTTCTATATGATCATCAGTTGATGTGATTTATAATACTAAGAAACGGTATTTAAACATTTATTATTAAATCACATCTGGTCCAATTCTACATACTCTCAGTATGCAAAGTACCTCCACTAAAATGTCCTACTACTCTAGTAACCCAGATCTAGGTCACATGTATTGATAATACTAGGTGACCGTACTAGCAGTAATTAATCTAAATAATCCACAACTTTATTTTACTGCAAACTATTTAAGTCCATTATCTCATTCTCGATCCTTTCATACCAATATGAGATTGAAACCACATAGATGAACTTGGGAATTTTCTGATATTTACTTAATATTATTAACAATAATATAGTACATAAGCTACATATACACAATAATTCAATTCATTTATTAATTTCATTAAAATCATTGTCAACTACAACTGCTTTAAGGGCACAATTCCCAACAATTATTATTACTCTAGTTAGTTTGGAGGAGTATAATTATGGACCGTAAGGGTGGATCACCTCAGTTGGCAGATGAGATGAGTGGGTGTGAGGAGTGGTGACTTGACATATTAGATTAGTACACTCTAGTTGGTGGGAGCAAGTTTTAATATGAATGCGTATGTGTGAAGGAAGATCGTACGTCTCCGTGGGACACTGTAGTGTATAGTGTCAAATTAAGACCCTTTAGGTCCTAGGTTCTGAAAGGGTCATAAAGGGGGTGAGTATAATATTGGGAGTTAGAATTATTGGTTTTCTTCAGATAGACTGATTACTTGGAGGAACAACTCAAACTCTAAGTACTTTACCTCGAACGTGTATGTTTTCAAGATATTGAGGTAGATACGGTCCCTTGAGTGGATTTTCATGGTGATGAATGCCGGTCAACAGTTAGAGTGACTCTGAATAAGATATTGTGATATGGGGAACAAGGAGTACTCATTCCGAGAACGGAATCAAGGGACAAGAAGTGTTCCGGTTCAGAAAGCCAATGAAGTTATTAATGATAGTTAGGGCAGGAGTGTCTGCTTTACCAAAAGGACATAAGAGTTCGCAAATTCAAACATGTGAACGTGAAGTTCCAGAATTGGAGACTTTGTATTTCTCCGAGTATTGTGGACTAAAAATTTTAAGATATTTTGGGAAAGAAAGGTAAGTTTTGACTCTAGATTGGATAGACTTGTGAGATCCTAGTAAGGATTAGGCCAGGGGCCTACAGATTAGCCTTACCCGGCATGGGTAGAGGCTCATAAGGTCTTACTGGTGCTAATGTTAAGGGAAGGGTGTTGAGTACTACCCCTGATTGGGCAAAGAGACCGTGCAATTTCAGTCAAATTTATTATGCAAGGAAAAACTAGTGGAATTCTGGATAAATGAGTAAAGTCTTACAAAATAAGACTGTCAATCTAGCGAGGGTGTTACAAAGAGATAGCAAGGTAAATGACTAGACTCTGATGCTATATTCAGAGTTGCGGGATTAATATCCCGAGATGTTTGAATAAATTTAGAGGACGAAATTTTGATAAGGAGGGATAGTTATAACGTCCTAAATTTGCTTTTAAGGCCGAGTGCCTTGATTACCGTGCCAAGAGGGCATAATCAGATTTATATGATTAGTTAATGGAATATATGTGTGATTATGAGATCTTAATGATTCGTGTGGGAATGTGACTAGATATGCATGTTTATGTGTATTAAATATGCATGCGGGCCCATTTCTGTAAATTGGGGCATATCTGTAATTTTTGATCCGTTGGGCATATCTATAAATTGGGGAATTCTCCATCTCGCTAGGGCAAACAGACAGATCGAGTAGGTCCTAGCTCAGTTACTCCTGTTTGCAACCGATGCTAATGTGGGAAAGAGGCAATGTGGGTCTCATAAGTTCTAAAGGAATAACCGGTCCAAATGAAGTCATTCTTTCAGGAGCGCCACTCCGAGCTCTATACCTTCAGATTGAAATCACCAAAGTACTCAGCCCACTAGTCATCACAGGAACCATCATCTGCATGTCAGTCGGATGGTCAGAACTGTGACCCCCAGCTCTATGCCTTCCGCACAGATTCCAAGAATTCCCATAACTATCCACTAGAGCAAGTTGGGACAAGTTCACGGAGAAAAAATGCACTAGCGAATCCTCCTGCGTTGCGATCAGAACCCTAGGCAAAGAGAACTCGGGACATTAGGGAAGAATCTAGGTGGGTTAATGTAGTTCGTCCTGATAGAATAAGGATTATCTCACTAATAAGACATCCACCATTACAGGTTAGACATCCTACACCACCACACCCATAAAGAGACGCTTCAGCTCATCGAAATAGTATGAGAAATCCTCCCCCATCAATAGACACTTACGTCCCACGGGCACGTTTTGATAATACATGCCCTCAATCTCAGCGCGTAAGTTTTGCAAATGCAAGTCACGGGATAAAGAGCCAGCATGGAAGCAGATCTGAGAGCGATCTGAGGAATCACCTTAGCTTAGTGTAAAGGCCTCAATTCGTTCTACCTCTCGACCTGCATGATCATCTGAATTCAAAAAGGAGGTATCCAGCTCGCAATGATGATATGAGTTATACTTGACATGAGGGAGTTCTGTCTATCGTACGCAACTATGGGAATGTCCAACCTAACCAAGCTCGAACATGGAGGGACAACAACCCAAACGCGTACAATAGGATTGGAGCTGGTGAACTGCTCCCAGCTAACCTAGAGACCAAAGACCCAACCCTTGAGCGACTAGCCTTGATGGAGGAGCAAATGTAGAACCTCTAATCTGGAAAATGGATTAATGACTGTTACTCTGATGAGGAGCTCAAACCTTTTTCCCCGAACATTGTAGTAGCTATGTACCCTATTGGCTTCAGGATGCTGGACATACCAACATTTGATGGAAACACAAATCCATCCGATAACCTCGGGATGTTCAATAAGTTGATGATGGCACACAATGTTGGGTTCGACCTAAGGTGTAACGCCCTACTTCCTTAGAGCCGTTACTAAGTGAGTTTTGATGGCGAAATAGTGTGCAATGAACTCGCTAACCGAGGTTTTGAGAAAAAGTGTGACTAATTAAAAGTTAAGGCTGTAATCTTTGAAAATGCGTCGTTTCATTAAAACTTCTATCATTAAACATTTGGGATCCCAAAATAAGGTTTGAAAACTGATCATATCTTGAAATAAGGTTACAGTTAAGAAATCATAAAATCATAGATTATTACAGCCATTTTCGAATAAACCCCCAACCAAAGCAGTCGGGCAGGCCAAACATGTACGCGTCGCTTCACGCTCTCCGTACTCATGGTTGGTAGACTCAGTCATTGCCCTTACCTGCAACACAGAGCACCCGTGAGCCGAAGCCCAGCAAGAAAACTCATGCAGAACATAACATATGCAATGTATACAGTTTATCATAACAGATAATCCACAATAAACAAGTCAATCATTAGACTAAGCAAACAAGGCCAAGCCGCCCCAGAGCCTTACCGAAGCCTGGGGTATCGGTTCTCACCGCGAGGATAACTCATGTATCCGTTGGGTCCCACCATGAATATAGCATAACACATGTATCCACCGGGCCCTGCCCTGATTATAGCATCCCATGTGCTAGGTGTTACTTTCGGCCCACGGCCGCCCCGGCTTACGCCGTACTCGGCCCACGGCCGCCCCGGCTTACGCCGTACTCGGCCCACGGCCGCCCCGGCTTACGCCGTACTCGGCCCACGGCCGCCCCGGCTTACGCCGTACTCGGCCCACGGCCGCCCCGGCTTACGCCGTACTCGGCCCTTGCCGTTCATTTCATCAAAATGACACATATAGTACATTTGAAATAATCATTCACACACATCATGATTCATTTAAGGTTAAACATTTGCACATAATACAATCTGGGGCCACGCCCTAACCTCGGGTGTTATAGTTTTCTTACCTGTATTCCGAGCCTCCTGATGCACTAAAGCCGCGAGCACGGTCCTCTAGCACGAGCCTCACCAACAACCTAGTCACAACACACAAGAAACATCCCTCAATACTAATCAACCCAAAACCACAACCCGGGACCAATCCCGCACTCTCGGGACCTCTAAAACCTTAAAACAACACCCCGGAGACATCCCCCGAACCCCCGGAGCAAAGGCCTAAAATTGCCAAAAATGTGAACCTGAAATTTGCCTTGTGCCGCGGCACACATCAGTCAGGGACTCCCTTGCCGCGGCACGAAAAACCTGTGTCGCGGCACGCCTTCGCAGACCCAGAATTCTGGGTTTTTCCCCTGCATTTTCTCCGAGCTAAAACCTCCCAAATCGTCCCAAACTCACACCCAAGCTCCAAAACCAACTCAAAACTCCAAATAGACCATACATCAACCCATAAACATCATAACCCAACTCAATAACACAATCACACTCAAAATCACCCATTTGATTCCAAATTTCAGAAAACTCAAACCCAAAGGCCAAAAACACAACCCAAGCTTGACAAACCTAAACCATGGCTTCAAAATCTTAAACCACAACAGAAAAGAAAACCCAAGGATGTTTAAAACTCTTACCTCAATCAAGAATCCAACCTTAAGCTTCCTTGGTTCATCCCCTTAGTCTTCAAGTTTCAGCTCCCTTCTTCTTCTTCATGCCCTAGCTTTTTCCCTCTCCTTCTTCTTCTCTTCAAATTATCAAAGCATCAAATGACCAAGCCCCAAACCGTGTACCCCTTAATACCCAGCTGCCATATATCCAATTCCCAGCCAAATGACCATTTTACCCCTCCTTGCCTATCCTTTCCCAACTAACCTCAAGGGCACTTAAGTCCTTTTACTTCTATTTCATTTCTACCATTTTCTATCTAGAACTTGTTACTCTCAGTAGTAACTAATGGTTACCCAGGTTACTCAATCACCAATAACCATTACCCGCTAAATCTCAATCTTAGCCATAAAATTCCCGAAGTACCCCTAGGCTCCTCCCGAGCCGGGTATAGAAATCCCGTTGTGACTCTTAAGTTAATTTTCTCTCTAGGACCGTCTCGGCACGTGCATCACAATAATACCACCACACTCACGTGGTACAAATCACGGAATACAATTATCACAAATATGCCCTCAGCGGCTAAAATTACAATTATGCCCTTCAAACACAATCAGGGCCTACATGCATACTAATACACATAGTCATGCATCTCAGATAAACAATTAGTCAAATAACATGCTTTAAATCATAACCATGCATTTAACTCATAAAATCACACATAAATCCCAACATGCCCTCCTGGCACACTAATCAAGGCCCTTAAGCCTTAATAGCGATTTTGGGTCGTTACATAAGGTGTATTTTGTTCCCCAAGACTCTGATCGAGCTGACCAGAGAGTGGTTCAAGAAGTACAAAAAACATTTGATAAGCTTTTGGAAGAAGATGTCTTCCGAGTTCAAGAAAGCACTCCGAGCTCCAAAGGATACTCATGTAGAGCCCGACTCATTGGCCAACATAAAACAGCTACCTGGTGAGTCCTTGAAAGCATATATAAGCAGATTCACCAACATTGCAGCACGAGCTAAAGACACTGATGGTAGCTCCAAGTTCATGGCAAAGAGAACAGGAATCCTGTTGATGGGAGATCTATGGTAAGAGCTCAAACGAAAAGGAATTAAAAGTGTAGATGATTTCTTGGCTTAAGCTCAGGAGTGGATAAACTTTGAAGAGGTGCGATCTGCTGTTGCAGGAACCATCCATGCCCCTATACTCCCACTGGAGCAATGACAGGTGTTGCAGTCACGACTCAACCAGTTACCCAAAATAACCAAGCGGGAAACAATAAGATAAAGGGAATGGTGAGTTTAACCAAAACGACACAAAGAAGAACAAGTCCAGGGAAAAATTCAAGCCTGTTTATGCCACCTACACTGACCTAACGGATACACAGGAACATATCTTCCTGGAAAACTCTAATCGCCTTCTGTGGAAGAAACCAGAACCTTTAAGGGATTAGAGGGCGAAGAGAGATCCCTCAAAGTTTTGAAGATACCACAATGACATTGGTCATAATACTGATGATTTCCGATAGCTGAAGGATGAGATTGGGACTCTTATTCGGGATGGACCGTTAGACCAGTACGCTCAAAATCGAGTTGCTCCCAATCAATCTGTTGGGCAGAATTCTCGTCCAGCTCCGAAAACTTCGACAGGTCAGTCGAGGACTCAGATGGACTAGATTAATAAGAACCAAGTTGACCATCCCTTAATAGTAGGAGGAGATATAACCACTATTTTTGGAGGACCTCATTTGGCGTGCACGAGCAATGGTGCCAAAACAAGGTATATACAGGAGCTAAAAACTCATAACGGTGTGGAATTTATCCCGAAGCAATGGTAATCAAAACTACTACGGTTGGAAAACCAACAAATTATTTTCACGGAGGAGGACGCTAGCCACGTTAAATTCCCGCATAATGACCTCCTAGTGGTAACCGTGTAGCTCGCTAATCGAAGGGTACGGAGGATATTTATAGATAATGGAAGTTCAGAAAATGTGCTTTTAAGATCCACCCTAGAAAAGATGGGGTTATCTGTGACTGATTTAAAGGCGACATTAATGACGTCGTATGGATTTTCAGGTTAAGGGATGGCAGCCATAGGGGTAATTAGGGAATGATGCACGAACTGTTACTAAAATCCTTGAGTTCGTTATAATCGATTGTCCGGCCACATATAACGCGATTTTGGGGAGACCTACATGATAGTTTCTGACCATCCCCTCGATCCGACATCTGGCAATGAAGTTCCCCTCAGCCTCGAGGGTATGCACAGTACGTGGAGACCAACTCGTCGCTCGAGAATACTACATCGTAGCCATGAAGGGAGAATCAACACTCTGGCAGTATGCAATGGTCATAGATGAAGAAGGTGAGGAGTCCTGGGAAATGGCAGTTACCCAAATGATGTAAGAACCTTGAGAAGGGGATAAGAAGTTCGGCCAACATGACGACATTGATTGGCGAGTAGGTTAAGATAGATCTGAGCTAAAAGCAGCGGAGGTGCTCGAGGAAATAAATATCGACCCAGAAACACCTTAAAGAGTTGTAAAAGTTGGGAAAAATCTTGGAGTTGAAAGGAGGAAGGAGGTGGTCAAATTCTTGAGGAAGAACCTGGATGTCTTTGGCTGGTCGTATGAAGATATGGTGGGAATTAGTCTGTGTATAATAATGCATACTTTGAGCTTGGACAAGAACGGGCCTACAAAGTTCCAAAAACGAAGGCTTTTTGGGAAGGTACAATTGGAAGCATTGGAAGAAGAAGTAGCTCAACTACTTAAATGTAGATTTATTAGAGAATCAAATTTTTTAATTTGGATTACGAAGCCTGTTCTAATCCTAAAGCCAAACAGGAAGTGGAGAACTTGCATTGATTTTTTCGATCTAAACAAAGGTTTTCCTAAGGACTGTTTCCCTTTACCAAGAATTGATGAGTTGGTAGATGCCACAGCCGGTCATGAGCTCATGTATTTCATTGACGCATATTCTAGAGATAACCAGGTCGCGATGAACCGTGCAGACCAAGAGCTTACCAGCTTCTTGACTGAGCATAACGTATATTTCTACAAAAAAGTCATTTTGGGATGAAGAATGTCGATGCTACATACCATCAATTAGTCACCAAAATGTTGCTAACCAGATCGAGAGAAACATGGAGGTGTATGTCGACGATATGCTCATTAAATCAAAGACTTCCAGTAAAAATGTATCCGACCTAGAAGAATGTTTCAGCATACTAAGGAAATATGACATGAAGTTGAATCCTTAGAAGTGCATTTTTAGATTTTTTTCGGGTAAGTTTATAGTCAACACAAGGGGGATAGAGGAAAATCTAGACAAAATCAGGCCGTTGTTGAAAATTCCTTCCCCTATGTCGTGTAAGGAAGTACAAAGTTTAACTGGAAAGGTGGCAGCCTTAAACCGCTTCATTTTCAATTCCACTAAGAAGTGTGTCCCTTTTCACAATTTTCTAAGAGGAAACAACAAGTTCGAATGGACCGAAGAATGCAAATAGGAATTTCGCAAACTGAAAGTACATCTGGCTGAACCCCTTGTACTATCAAAATAAGCGTCAGGGGAATGTCTGTTTCTATATCTGGCTGTGACAGAAAATTTGGTCAGTGCTATGTTAGTTCGAGAAGAAAATCGGGCGCAGAAACCTATGTATTATGTAAGTAAAAGAATTCTCGGAACTGAGTCCTGGTATCCATTGGTAGAAAAGCTTGCGTTCTATCTTATTTTTGCTTCAAGGAAGTTTAGAACATATTTCTAGTCCCATTCTATCCACGTCTTAACCGACCAACCCTTAAGGCAGGTTTTGCAAAAACCTGAAACGTCATGACATCTACTAAAATGGGCTATCGAACTCAGCCATTTTGAATATTATATATGCTACAGATAGCAATCAAAATCAAGCCCTAGCTGATTTTTTGGCCGAGTGCACAAGTTTTTAGGACGAGCCGATAAGGGAATCGGTAAAGGAATTGTGAAAAATCTTTATTGATAGATCCTTTAATGAAAACGGATCAGGAGCTGGGATAATTTTAATCTCACCTGAAGGGCGTCAATTCCATAGAGTTCTCAGGTTTGGATTCGAAGCATCCAATTATGAAGCTGAATATGAGGCCTTATTGGCAGGGATAAGAGTGGCGAAAGAGCTAAAAGAAAAGGTGATCCAATGTTATAGTGATTTACTCGTAGTAAATTAGATATTGGGAGAATACCAAGCTCGCAGTATCAAGATTGTAGCCTACTTGGCCAAGGTTAAGGGCCAGTTGTCTGAGTTCGAGTTTAGCTCTGTTGAACAAGTACCCCACGAGTAGAATTCCAATTCAGATGATCTGGCCCAACTTTCTACCACCGAAGAGGCAGATACACTGAATGTAGTTCTGGTGGAATTCATGGAAAGCCCGAGTATAATATTAGAAATCGTTGAGGTCAAAATGATTGACATAGAACAGACCTGGATGACCCCCATAGTAAAGTTTCTTACAATAGGAATGTTACCTGATGATCGAAAGGGTGCAATAAAGTTGTTGTATCAAGCTCCACAATATGTTATGGTTGAAGGGATTCTATATCAATGAGAGCATTCACTACCTCTCCTACAGTGTGTTATGCCCAAGGAAGCGCAAACTATCTTGCAAGAAATACATGAAGGCTTCTACAGAGACCATGCTGAGGTGAATAACCTAGCTCTGAAGGTACTAAGATAGGGCTATTTTTTGGGCCATGCTGACCAAGGACTCAATCTCCTATGTGCAGAAATGTGATAAATGCCAATGGTTCGCCATAGTTTCCCAAGCTGCTCCCATCGAGCTAACCATGATCTCATCCCCTTGGGCATTTCCTGTACAAGGAATTGACTTGATTGGTTCTTTGTCGATGGGAAAAGGAGGAGTTGGTTATGCTATTGTTGCCATCAATTATTTCACGAAGTGTGTAGAAGTTGAATCTCTGGCAACCATCACCTCGAAGGGAGTACTCGATTTTGTTGTAAAATATATCATATGTCGATTTGGGCTCCCGAAAAAGATTGCGTCTGACAAACTTTTGTGAAAAATATGGCATAACCAAGAGTTTCTCATCGGTAGCATACCCACAGGCCAATGGGCAGGTCGAGGCCGTAAACAAGACAGTGAAGGTATGGTTGAAGAAAGGATTAGATGAAGCCAAGGGGTTATGGCCCGAGCAGCTCCCACAAGTGCTCTGGGCCTATCGAACCTCCACGGGACATACCCCTTTTTCCCTGACATTTGGAAGCGATGTTATGTTCCCAATTGAGGCATTGGTGACGACCCATAGACTAAAGACCTTTGATCAAGATCAGAACCATGAGCTACATAGTGCATCTCTTGATCTGATCGAGTAAAAAGGAGAGGCATCACAATTACAGCTCGCCCATTATTAGCAGAACATCACTCGTTATTTCAATTTGAAGGTACAAGGTTGCAGACTTGGATTAGGCAATTTGGTTCTCCGAAGGGTGTTTTTGGCAAGTAAAGATACCAAGGACGGTGTCTTAAGGCTGAACTGGGAAGGACCATATAAGATCGTGGAGATCCTGCACGATGGGACTTTCAAGCTAGCCTGGTTACGTGGAGAAATAGTTCCACGGACCTGGAATGCCATACACCTCAAAAAGTATTATCAATAATTTTGTTGGAATTACTGTTTATGTAAGGCTTGTCTATAAAAGCGATTTCAATTCAATATCAATTGGATTATTACATAATAAATTTTATTATTTTGTTATTGCGGGCACACGTTGTAAAAGGAACCTAGAACATTTATAAGTTCTGGTTGCTTGGGGGGCACATAACCGAAGAGGGATTTTAAAAGAGTTCAACCAGAGTTTAGCTTATTCAGATGAAATCAGAAACATAGAATTTGGAAAAATTGATTATTCAGCGGTTTTCAAAGCTTAGATTTTCAAAATTCCGAACACGAACTAAAGTTTGCGAAAATTCTAAAAATAAAGCCCTTGGATACAACCAAGTTTGAGGCCTGATTCCTAACAAGTACAACGGTATTAAGCCTACTAGAACCCCTGGATACAACCAGGTGTGATGCCTGATTCCTAATAAGTACAACGCTACTAAGCCTACTAAAACCTCTTGATACGACCAGTTCCGAGGCCTGATTCCTTACAGGTATGACACAATTAGTTGGGAAAAATCTTTGATACAACTATGATATCGAATAAAAATTAGTTAGTCGAGCCATCAAAAATCTATCTCATTCTAAAGACAATGTAGAGTCCCATAATTTTACTTAGCTAGTTAGATAGTCTTAGTAGTAGTAGCTAGTAGTAGTTATAGTATGATAGTTATTGTGGATTTTGGTTCAAGCCGGGACTTAGTTGAACCCTTGTAGCAACACTCATAGATTTTATAATTTAACCTATAGTTTAAGAATATTAATTATAACATAAGGTTTTAATAATATAGCTGATTATAAAGATGTCATTTATTATACTATAAGGTTTAGATAGAATTAATAAGATCATGACACTTTTGGTGTGCATGTTTATTTAAGGATTTAATTATAGTTTAAATGAAAGAAAGTTCTAGAAACTCTCGAATCTTCCAAGACCATTAAGAGCATGACACTTGTCACAATCTTGTTTATTTGAGGATTTAAGCTTTTTAAGTGGATAATTCAAAAATAGAAGTTTCTAGAAGCTCTAGACCCTTCCAGAACTTGCTGGAATCTTGTATTACTCAGTCAAACCTGATTAATCAATTCAAATTAAGCTGATAAAGTGAAATTACGTGTCTAACATTTCAACGTATGCCGATATATCATAGCTATAGGGGCGATATATCGCAACATGGGGGATACGAAAAATACGTCAACTTCGCACGATTGAAACCACGAGCACTTGGGACATAAGGCCAGGTGATATATCGCCTAGGGTAGGCGATATATCGACCCTAGGACCACTTTTTCAAATTTTGTTGAAACCGAGCTTGATTCATTCCTCAACCTCTTGACTAGCCTCTTAACGTTTTGATCGAGTCTTCAGCACTTGTTGAACAAATATTCAAATATTTTTCAATTAATATTCATTATTTTTATTCAATATAAAAGGAGGTAGTTTCACTCCTTATAATCTATAAATAGGACCTAGTACCCAGCCATTTTTCTCATTCTTCAAGCTGCATTCAGAGCCTTCAAGCTGCTACAGTTACTATAGAGTGATAAACACTTGGGTTGGGATAAAAGCTTTATCATCTTAAGCTTTATAAACACTTGGGAAGTGAGATTTAGAGTGTGTTTTCACTATCGAGGTGTGGATCGGTTCTAGTACATCCAAAGGTATTCTTATTCTCAAGTTCATTTCAGTATGGTTCTTTAGTTTTTCCTTAGTTTTCTTTACTCAAATCCTAACTTGTTGTTGTCGATTCTTGGTTAGGTATATAAGTTCTTTGAACTTAAGGTTTCTTTTATGTAAGCTTCTTCATGGTGGTTTAGTTCTTTTCTTTATCATCTCTTATCTATAGAAATACTCACCATTCTTATTGTTGGTTTTAGGAGTGTTCAAAATCCGGTCCTTATTCTCATAAATCCCGGTATTGGTAAGGACCATAGGATAGATTTTGTATGCTTTTGTGTTTTGGTATGTTTATGCTATGATATATATGATATGTTTTTAGTTTTTAAGTATATGTTTTGTTTAGATAACAAGCATATAAATTGTTTAGATAACAAGCATATATTTTGTTCAGATAACAAACATATAACTTGTTTAGATAACAAGTCCCAATAATATATTCCTTGGGCATATGATTGTCTAGATAATGAGCCCCATAAATTTATATGACTTGTTTAGATAACTAAGCCCCATAAATTTATGGGCATATGATTGCTTAGCTAGCAAGCCCCAAGAAGTATGATGGCCATTATAATGCATGTTTTATAGTCATATGTTTATGTTTTATGCTATATGTGCTAGTAGATTTTCCTTGCTGGGCATTAGGTTCCCTCCTTTATTTTTATATATGCAGGAAAATAGATATGGGTGGAAGGATTCGTTGTAGCTTGGCTTGTGTATTAAGGATGAAGGGATTCGATGGACTGCGTGACGATTCGAGGACGACATTATCTTTGGTCTCTTTAAATTATGTTTTTTTTATGTATTTTCCGCACATAGCTTTGTAAACAGTTTTCTTTAGTTTAAAGTTATGTTTTATTTTAAAACAATGGGATCCCATACCCCGCACTTATGTATTTCAATATTTACTTTGGAGTTTTTAATAAAGTTGTGAATATTTCTTATGTATGTTTTCTCAAAAATAATGACTATGTCTAATAGTTTTAATTGTCTGGGTTCTTAAAATTAGTTGGGTCATTACAGACAACCCGTAAGATTTTTAATGTACAAGAATCAAAGAATTCACAAACATGGGAAAAAAATAGACTAAGGGGAACACAAATAGATCTCAAGTTAAATATGTATTAAAAAACATATAGTTATCTCGAGGGGAAAAAGCCTCGATCTGAGCCCGAAGGAAATTTTTTTGATCCCTAGGGACTTAATTACAAAGCATAAAATAAAAGGAAAGAACTTATTGAGGTTTGTCGACTCGCTAGGAAGAGGTCACTTCCTCGCCATCTCCTTCAACATCATCAAAGGCCTCGACGGCCTTCGAGGGTTCTTGTGAGAATCGAATCTTAAACTTCCCAAGATAAGGTTCCCAAGACCCTGGCTGCATAAAGGTGAAGTTTCCATCTTGGGGCACCGGTAAAGCATCTCCTCCATTTGATTCGATGACTCTGCAATCTCTGACCTTGCCCTCTCAGCCTGCTCCTTGACTTTGGCCACGACCTCATCAAGTTTCTTTTTGAGCCCCTCATTCTCGGTCTATAGCTGGTCCAGGTCACGACTAACTTCCACGACTGGGTTCTTTGCAATCTGCTTGCCTTTGTTTGCAGCTCGCTAGCTCTCCTAGGAAGATACCATGGCAGCTTTGGCAGACTCCTCGCTCTCTTAGGTAGCACAAAGGGCTGCTTGGAGCTTGTCATTTCTAGCATGAACCTGAGCAATCCCGCGAAATTGAGCCAGGATAGACTGCAAAAAGGAAAAGGCAAGTCAAGGTTAGTTGTTTTTTTTAGAAAAAAAAAAGAGAAAAGAAAAAGAAAAGTTAGAAGAATGAAAAGGGCTCACATTGAGGTTCATCCCCATAGCAGACTTAAGAACGTCTTCAGGAGTACGCTTCTCCATGGCCCTCAGGTCTTTGGCATTGGCTCTATAGGCATGACCCACCATATGGCTCGACATCTCATATACAGTCCCCCGAAATGCCTCAGGGATTCTTGCCAGATCTAGTGGCTTTGCCGGGATATGAACAGAGGTAGCCTCACCTTGGTTCACTAGTCATAGTGGGGGAGGTACATGTCGGGGAAGAGGAGGCAGGGCCTAGAGAACTGTGATTGGTGTCACCGAAGCTGGGGGTTGAGTCTTTTCTATCTGTTCTCGATTGGAGTTGGCACCTTTCTCTTTGACTGGAGACTCGGTGGAAGTTCCAGTCTTGGAAGCGTGTTTCTTTGGAAATCTGGGCCTCTTCACCATGGGACCAGCATCGGCCCCGCCAGCCTTAAACGCACCCTTTAAACTTAAGGCATCTAGCAAGTCCATCCCATCATCTAGAAAAGAACGAGCAAAAGAGTCAGATACAAAGGATAATTAGTCAAAGTAATGCAAGGAAAAGAACAAGAGTAAGAACCCTACCCTCCGAGCTAGGGGAGGAATCTACTACGATCATCTCAGGGTTATGAAATGGACAAGGTATAACCTATAACTCCTGAACTACTAGAGGTGGGGGAGAGTCTAGAATTATCACAACCTGAGTCCTAAGGGGTGTAGATTCTTCATCCGATTTGGACTCATCAACAGATTGCCTAAAGCCGGGGGCGAATACACCCCGACGTAAGGAAGGCCATGCCCTGCGCTTTGTCCCATATTCCTCAAAAATAAAAGACCTAAAGTGGAGGGTGTTGTTAACCACAATGGTGCATTTGGGACTATGGTCATAGTGTATCACCAGATGATCCACACACTGAAGAAGTGTTGTGTTTAGGTCCGGGTCAGTTGGATGGTAACTAACGAGCTGGTGGGGGTTGAAGCAAACTAGCCTAAAATTGGTAGCAGCCCGTTCTAATTCTTTATATGGGTTACCTTGGCAGAGGGGTTAGCTGCTACCCCGGACGCAACTTGCTCTAGATCAAGACCCTGATCGTCTTCAGGGGCTCTCCTCTTGTGCACCAGCGATGCCACATCTTCTTCCTCCTTAGTGTCTTCAATGGCTAGCAAGACTTCTTGAGGAGGGGGGAGCATGAGAAGAATGAAAGGTGGACCTCGGGTCCTGATAACCAGTGTCTGGCCTTTGCTGATCAAGTTGTAGGCCACCATGGTAACATCGTTCACAACCTGATGAAAGTCCTTCTCCTTCGAAGGAAGACGAGACAGTGTCTCGTATTGACACCCAAGGGTCTTAGACCGCTCTGTCCTCGTGAATATAGCTGCACAAGGAACGAACTCAGTTAGAATAATGAAACCAAAAAAAGTGAAAGTGATAATAGAGTTCACATAAAGTTAGAGGACTTACAAGGATGATTGAAGTATCGGTGATCGCAGTTATTGTACCCATTTGACATAAATAATTGGTCTTTATAGTGATTTTGGTAGCTAGGGAGGTCAATGATGGATACCAAGTTAGGGAAGCGAGTGACGTAGTAATAGCCGTCACCTCGCCCCTTCTGGTCAGGACTGACCTTGAGGCAGAAGAACTACATAATATCTGCCGCGGTGGGGACCTCCAACTCATACCTCAAAAACAAATATTTTAACCAAACCAATAGCTGATACGAGTTCGAGGGGAGCTGTAATGGATCCAGTTCGATGTAGTTCAGAAAATCCACAAAGTAGTGGTCCAGTGGGAGGAAGGCACCAGCCTTCAGGTGCTCATCATTCCAAGCACCAAGGTCATCTTGCAGAGGGGTGCAGCTCTGCTCTCCTTCCAACAGAGGTTGAGCGAGGAGGCTATCGATCCCCATCTTGATCCCATGGCTCAACAGTATTTTGTTCACCTTCCCCTGCGACGTTTGTTCAAGACAGGATGTGCTCAGCCTCGAAGAAAGCGTTGGGGTCGACGATAAGTTCCCTCTCCACCATTGGACCGAAACGAGGAATTGGAGACTCAGAAGTGACCTACTTGCCTTTATTCTTGTTTTTAGTAGAGGAGCTCACGACGCTTTTCTTTGGTGGGGCCATGATTTAGCTCACCCGATGACTAAGTAGCCTATAAGTGGCGAGCTAAGACAATTACTTGCTATGGCGATAAAGGTACGGTGATCCGAGGGTTTAAGTGGTTTACTTTTGGATATTCAAAATTTACATGAGTTAAGTTGTGTCCTAGCATCAACGCGTGGGTCCACGTGTTGTCCTAGGCCATGCATATGAATTCGTGGAATTCCCTGATACTTCTGGATTTGTGTGTCTGACTCGTTACACCCACTACTTTTCTTTTGAAAATGGTTTAATGCTGTTGACCCTGAATTTGGCCAACTGACACAGAGTCAAATATGCTTGATTTGGACAAACACGTTGAAAAGAATATGATGACGAAACAATAAAGAGCACAAGAGTTTATAGTGGTTCGGCCCCAGAATCTGTTAATAACCTACGTCCACTTGAATTGTTATTGATGTAGGATTCAAAGGAGTGATCAAAGAACTAGGGTTCAATGAGTTTCACAAACCTCTGAAGAACAAGACAATATATCAAATAGAATAACTCTAATCTCAAGTGATCAGAAAGCGAAAAAAAGAAAAGTCCTTTCCCTTGAGCTATCTTTCTCTATTTATAGGCTCAAGGAGGATTTACATTAATTTGTTACAGATATTATTTCCTAAATAATCGGATACTCAGGAAATCATGGGAGATAATTTCAGATTCTATCATAACTGCATGAGATTCTCTCCGTGTATAGCATGTGTACGACCAGGCTGGTCGTATATAAAGATCGAACGTTGTGACAATAAATGTCTTCCTGGTCGATAGTCGAGCACTAATTCTTCCAGATGTCAACCACGTGTATCAAACGTTCGCCACATCATCCACGCCTGTTTTTTGAATAACATTTTCCCCCCAAGTTTGTTTAGTGCGACCAGCCATAAAGAAACTCAATAAAGAAACTTTAGGGAAACAACCGTTCATTTCCCCACGATGTCTGTCAGGATCCCCGTGCGTTTTTGAAAGCCGTGACATAATTATGTCTAATCAAGCCTTTTCAGTTTTCAAGAAAACAATTTGACGGCTTATACACTTCCCCACGTTTCGAAATGGGAAGTAATGATTGCCACCTTTTGCCATACCTCACCCCTATAAGTAGCTTCTTTTTCTTCCCCATAATTTTTTACTCACCATCTTTGTCAAAAACCTCAAGAACCTTGCTTCCAGAATACAGAGCTTCAAAACTAGTCAGACGTCCAGTCGAAGGTCTTTCCAACTCGAAATCTCTACTTTTTTCGAATTTCCTTCATCGCCCATGTAATTACTTTGTTTTTTAAACTTTTCTTTATGCCATACACATCGTTACTATGCTCTGTGATTTTTGTGTTCTTGAGTAGGGTTTTATGAGGATTTTTTGTATAGACCTTTCAATGCTTTGTAAGGGGGTGTCTTTTTTCTTTGTATAAGTTAGGACTTAGTTTGATAGTAAGGATACTAGGCTTAGGGCGTAAGATCAACGTAAAAATTCAATCTTTAAGCTAGGTGAAAAAACTGGGTTTTTTCCCGCCCTTCGGGAGTCGAAACAGTTCTCTTTCAGAAAATAGTTTATTTCCACTTTGATCTGTTTTTCAAACCACTAGTGCCGAATCTTAGTGTAGGAGTAGGATGCTGCTGGTTATTTAGACACGAGCAACGTTATCCCAATCTTCCACACTACTTCGCAGACTGTGTCTTATCTCCTCCATTAACTGTTTGCAGTTCATATGCAAGACCCTTGGGGAGGAGAAAGACCTATTGAAGACGACCTCTTGGCCCAACTACTTGAAGGCGAAGAAAACCCATCCACTTTGATATCATAAATCCCTTTTTCTCGTCCTAGCTCAAACCGTCCTCCAGCCCCAACCCAGAGAATGGCCCGAACAAAAAAAAAAGCTTAAAAAAGGAAAACTCCTAACTCCTCTGGCCAACCTTCTGCTGATGCCCCCTCGACCAGTGGTCGAGGCGAATTCGATCCTGAGACCAATGTCCAAAGGCTTGCTCGTCCTCATCATGCTGACCAGCCAGCTGTTGAGTGGCACGTTGTTCCTCAAAGTAGGGTGACAATACGAATGATCGCCAACTACTTAAATAAATACAACCTGACGGGGTTGACCTTGGTCAGACCTTCTATTGACCAGCGGGCCAACCTGCCAGGCAGAGCCTATAGCGCCTGGTCGCGGTTTCACTTCGAGGCGGGTGCCACCTTGCCTCTTCACCCGTTCTTTCGGGGGGTAGCAAATTACTTTGGAGTTGCCCCCTTTCAGATCACCCCAAATGGATATAGAATGCTTGCCGCACTCTATATCCTTTATAAACTCAAGAAATGGCCAGTACCTACCCCCCACGAGGTCAATTTTCTTTTCGACCTTAAGTCCATTCCCAATCAGGATGGCACGGGGTTTTTTCATCTCTGCCACCAAGAAACCGGGCACACTTTCTTGTTTGATACCACTCATATTTCTAACGTGGGGAGGTATCATCATGAATACTTCCTTACTCCGAACCTAGCCGCAGACAACCTGGCGTTCACTCGAGGAGGTAAAAATTCTTATGCTAGTAGCTTCTACACTTAGTGTTTTCATGTTGCAATGTCTTGACATTCCACTGTGTTCCAGGCCCATGGTTACGTCCAATCCCTACTCCAGAGATGGAGTCAAGGGCAACACTCTTAGCCAGCATGCCAAATGCTGATAAGAGTGTAAAAAACTTAGTCAACGAGGCTAACCTTAGGCTGGTCGGCCTTTAGGGCTCCCAATCTGCGACGAATGAACCCTCGGTGGGCGGTGTCCAAGCCGACGCGGAACCCGAGCAGCAACCCGAGCAGCAACCTCAGGCACCTTCTCCAAGGAGGAGGCCAACTGGGGTTACGATCAGGGATCCTGCCGTCCCCCATCTAGCGGAGAAAACCTCGGTCCCCGAGGGCAAGGGGAAACAAAAGGCTGTCGAGCCTATCGATCTTTCTGACGATTCATCGGATGTAAATGGTACAATAATCTCGCTTTTAAATCACTTGCCAATTCCCTCTCATCTATTTGATGGGGACGGCAACTTTAGGAATGCTCCCTCTTTAGAATCAGATTTCTTCTAGGAACTAGGTAGTTCAGTAAATAATGCTACGACCAGTAGTTGTAGCCTGGGTACTTTACTTGTAATCCTTTCACTTTTATCCCTGTTCCCTC
This sequence comes from Humulus lupulus, assembly GCF_963169125.1. Lineage (NCBI taxonomy): Eukaryota > Viridiplantae > Streptophyta > Magnoliopsida > Rosales > Cannabaceae > Humulus > Humulus lupulus. Next base: position 192,759,653 of record NC_084795.1, on the reverse strand, counting down.
TATGACCATTTTAGTCTTATTGCTCGAGTTTCTTTCTTTTTTGCAGGTATGGATTCTTAGGACGTCTTCGAGAACTACGAGGCTGCCGCTGCCTCTTCTGTCCCAAAGAAGGATAGCAAGAGGACTCGAGGGGAAAGTAGCAAGACCCCCTCGAAGAAGGCTCGAACAGACGATGCTCCAACCACCGCCCCTTCCAAGGAGAACATGACACCTCCGCCCCCCATTGAGCAGTCGACTCCCACACCTGTTAATCCACAGCCCTCCTCTAGGGCCGCTGACAAGGAGGCATTGGACAACTTGCCCGAAGGCTCCCTGCCCAGCTTCGTGGTCGGGTCAGCCCGAGAGACGATATACAAACTCTCAAAGAATAGACGCAGTCAGGCTGCCATCACCGAAACTGCTTCGATGGATGCTGACCAGGTCGTCAACAGAGGGCTGAACGAGATAGTTAGCGTAAGTCATCTCCTGCTACTTTGCCATGCCTGATTCCTTTCCCTTACTTTGTTTCATTTTTTATCCATCAGGGGCTGCTAACTCTAACTATTGGCTGGCGTCGTGTTGGGGCGTTGGTTTCTCGCGGAAAGAATTTTGACTTCAGGCTTGCTCAGGCTAAGCAAGTACGTGAGGCTGACTACAACAAGTTGCTTGAGGAGAAAAAGGAGCTGTTCAAACTTAACGAGCAACTGTGCGAGGACCAGGCCGCCCTCACCCAGGAGCTTCAGGAGAGCCAAGACGCCTTGAAGAAAGCCAACGATGCCCGGGAGAAATGGAGGGAAAGTTCCGTACTTGTCACTCAAGAGTGTAAGCAGCTTGGATTTGATCTGACCGCTAGAAGGGAGGAGACGAGGAAGCTTGAAAAGCGAGTGCAGGAGCTCGAGGAGGAAGGGGTCAAGAATTTGAAGAGGTACAAGGAGGCTACTCACCTCTGCTTCTATGAGTTCTGGAAGCACAACCGAGATGCCAACTTTAACTATCTGTCCGAGCGGTTGAAGAAGACTCTGATGGCGCAATGCGCCATTCGGTTTGAAGAAGAGGAGAAGGCCAAGGCACCTGCCGCTGATGCTGAAGCCGGTCCTCCTGCCGACCAAGGCACTCCCCCTAATCCTCAAGACCCTTCTGCTCCTCAGTAAAAAAAAAATTTTCTTTTTATTTTGTTTTTATGACCCACGGGTTGTTTTGTAAAGACAATTGGTTTTTATTGCTGCGAGGGCAGCTCTTTTACTTTTAATTAAACAATTAAATCCGAGCAGTACTGCTCGTGGTGTAACAGAATGCTTTTTTGAAATTATAATATTTTTTGCCTACTATAACATCTGTTCGTATGACCGAACTTAGCATAGTACTTTGGTTTGATTTAACAAAATATAAATTTTGAAAAATACTCTAAGTACCGTAGCATGCTTTCACTCATTTTGTTCATGTGTTTACATACCTCTTGGTATGCTTTGCTATCGATGTACCTTATATGCCCCCCAAGTGATGGAGGAGCTTTAGGCCCTTGGTCGCTTGCCTTAACCACGACCTGTGCGAACATTACTGCTCGATAGTAAACATAACACTTATAATACAGCAAAACAACACACGTGATGAACAAATACTTGTAAAAATAAATCTACAAAGGTTGGCAAGAATGACTGGCTGCGCACAGTCCCTTATAATCTCGTATTAAAAATGGACTAAACATGTCTTTATGAGTGATCTTAAAAAGATCTTAAACTTATAAGCGATTAGCCATACAATGTGGCTAACCCTTTTTCGAAACTTGTAAAAAGTAAAAATTAATACAAGCCAGTCCTTTAAAAAGGACTGTTTATTGGTAGTATTTGCGCAGGTGTTCACCGTTCCCATAGCGTGGGACGAGATCTCCATTTAAGCGTGCAAGTTTGTAGGTGGCCGGATGAAGGACTTCTTCAATCTGGTAAGGTCCTTCCTAGTTTGGTCCGAGCACTCCAGCAGTGGGGTCGCGGGTATTCAAGAAAACTCGTCGTAGCACTAGGTCACTGACGTTGAATTTCCTTTCTTTCACCTTTGAGATAAAATACCGGGTGACCTTTTGCTGGTATGCAGCAACTCGGAGTTGGGCTCTTTCTTGTATTTCTTCAATTGAGTCTAGGGACTCCATCATCTGTTGCCTATTCTGGCTCTGGTCATACGTAATGCGCCGATGTGAGGGGGGATCTAATTCGACAGGTAACATAGCTTCATACCCGTATGCCAAGGAAAACGGGGTGTGACCTGTCATTGTTCGATGAGAAGTTCTATACGACCAGAGGACTTCAAGCAGCTGTTTTGGCCATGCTCCTTTAGCGTCTTCAAGTCTTTTCTTCAGGGTGTCCTTAAGCGTTTTATTCACTGCTTCGACCTGCCCATTTTCTTGTGGATGCGCGACTGAAGAAAAGCTTTTAATAATCCCATGCCTTTAGCAGAAGTCGGTGAATAAGTCACTGTCAAACTGGGTTCCGTTGTCCGAGATAATCTTTTGAGGCAAACCATATCGACAAACAATGTTCTTAATGACAAAGTCAAGAACTTACTTGGTCGTTATGGTAGGGAGTGGTTCAGCTTCGGCCCATTTGGTGAAGTAGTCGACTACTACAACTGCGTACTTCACTCCGCCTTTTCCCGTTGACAGAGATCCAATCAAGTCTATACCCCATACTGCGGAAGGCCAAGGACTCTGCATCTGTTTTAACTCGTTTGGAGCTGCGCGTGGGATTTTGGAAAATCTCTGACACTTATCGCACTTTCGCACAAACTCCATTGAATCTTCGTTCATAGTCGCCCAGAAATATCCCTGCCTTAGAATCTTTTTCGCCAAACTTTGCCCCCCAACGTGATCCCCGCAGAAGCCTTCATGTACTTCCTTCTTCAGCTCCTTAGCTTTCTCTGGTGCAATACATATGATTAGTGGCATGGAATATCCCCTTCGGTATAGAACACCATCGACAAGTATATACCTAGCAGCCTGCCTTTGAAGAGTTCTGGCCTTGTTCCTATCTGCCGGTAGTACACCATTTGTAAGATACTCAAACTAAGGCACCATCCATGTATCTTCCATTCAGATTTCCATACTGGTTTCATTTGCTCGTATGCTTGGCTTGTTCAATCTTTCCACTGGCACAATATTCAAAGTGCCAGCATCTTTCGCGCTCGCGAGTTTGGCTAAGGCATCTTCGTTCGAATTCTGATCCTCGGGTATTTGCTGGAGGGTATACTTCGTGAACTAGGCTAACAGTTCTTTAGTTTTGTTCAAGTAGGCCACCATTTTTAGGCCTCGTGCTTGATATTCCCCTAGAACTTGATTCACTACCAGCTGTGAATCACTGTAAATATCCAACACCTTTATACTCATGTCTTTCGCCATTCTTAATCCAGTGAGGAGTGCTTCATATTCGACTTCATTATTTGACGCTGTGAAGTCGAACCTAATGGCATCGTGAAATTGATGCCCTTCTGGCGTTATCAAGATCACTCCTGCTCCCGCGTGAGATTCGTTTGACGACCCATCTGTGAATAACTTCCACGAAGGAGCTTCATCTTAAGACTCAGGCGCACTAGGATTTTCGCACTGCTCGTTGTCTGGGAGTTTGGTGAACTCTGCAATAAGATCAACCAAGACTTGTCCCTTTACTGCTGCTCGCGGTGAATATGTAATATCGAACTGCCCCAGTTCGACTGCCCATTGTAATAAACGCCCAGCCGCCTCTGGTTTTTGGAGGACTTGCCGAAGGGGCTGGTCAGTTAAAACTGTAATGGGATGGGCTTGGAAGTAAGGACGTAGCTTCCTTGAGGCCAAGATTAAACAATACGCTAACCTCTCGATGGGAGGATACCTTAGTTCTGCTCCGATTAGCCTCTTGCTTACATAGTAAACCACTTTTTGTACGCCTTCTTCCTCTCGTACTAGTACCGCACTAGCAGCAACTTCAGTGATCGCCAGGTAAATGAATAAAGTTTCTCCTTCCATAGGCTTTGATAAAATAGGAGGCTGTGCCATATGGTTTTTAAGGCCTGAAAAGCTTACTCGCAGTCTCTTGTCCATTCGAACTTCTTGCTGCCCCTAAGTAGATTGAAGAAAGGGACGCATTTATCCGTTGACTTGGAAATAAATCTACTTAGGGCTGCAATTCTCCCAGTTAAACTTTGTACATCCTTGATCTTCTCTGGCGATTTCATGTCGATTAGGGCTTTTATCTTGTCAGGGTTGGCCTCGATTCCTCTTGAATTAACAATGAACCCAAAAAATTTCCCTGATCCAACTCCGAAGGAACATTTGAGAGGATTTAGTTTCATCTCGTACTTGTTCAATACATCGAAACACTCCTGTAAATCCTTCACATGTCCTTCTGCTTTTTTTGACTTTACCAGCATGTCGTCCATGTACACCTCCATGTTTACTCTGATCAACTCTTTAAACATGTGGTTAACCAATCGCTAGTAAGTCGCACCTGCATTTTTCGGTCCTAAGGGAATTACTTTATAACAGTATAATCACGTATCGGTCCGAAAGCTGGTGTGATCCTCGTCAGGGGGATGCATGCTGATCTGATTGTAGCCTGAGTATGGATCCATGAAGGAGAGGATCTCGTGTCCTGCAGTAGCATCGACCAGCTGGTCGATCCTTGGGAGTGGGAAGCAATCCTTCGGGCAGGCTTTATTGAGGTCTGTAAAATCCACATAGGTTTGCCATTTGCCGTTAGGCTTGGGAACGAGCACTGGATTAGAGACCCACGATGGATAAAATGCCACCCTGATGAACCCATTCTCCTTTAATCTTTCAACTTCTTCTTTTAAGGCTCTCGACCGATCCTTATCGAGCAGCCTTCTTTTCTGTTGCACGGGTGGAAAACTCTTGTCTATGTTCAGGACATGGCTGATAACTGTAGGATCTATCCCAACCATGTCTTTGTGCGACCAGGCAAAGACTTTCTAGTTTTTCTGCGAAAACTCCACCAGTGCATGCTTCGTGGTTGGTTCTAAGTTTTTCCCGACCTTCACGACTCTGGTCGGGTCTTTTTCGTCAAGTTGGACCTCTTCCAGGTCCTCGATGGGTCCAACATTTTCCTCAAAATCCCCAAAGTGAGGATCTAAATCTCTATCCTCACTTTGGGCAACACCCTATTTGATGACTTCATCACCGGATTGGGCTTGTGTATCAATTGCCATCTGCAACCGATCTAGGGGAGTGCTCTTTGACGTTCCCTTCTTCGCCTTCGTGACTGAGGTGTTGTAGCACTCCATGGCCTTCCTCTGGTTTCCCAACACGCTTCCTACCCCTGCGTCTGTCGGGAATTTCATGGCTAAGTGCCATATAGAGGTGACGGCCCGTAGATCAACCAGTATAGGCCTCCCAATGACGGCATTGTACGCCGAAGGACAATCGACTACTATGAAAGTAGCGAGTAATGTCCTGGTTGCAGGCGCTATACCTGCTGTCTCTGGTAGTCTGATGGACCCTACTGGGGCGAGTCCCTCACCAGAGAAGCCGTATATAGTTTGGTTGCAGGGCTTTAGGTCCTTAACGGACAACTTCATGCTTTCCAGCGAAGACTTATATAGGATGTTCACCGAACTTCCTGTATCAACTAGCACTCTTTTCAACATCATGTTCGCCATTTGGATATCCATAACAAGCGGATCGGAATGTGGGAACCGGACATGTTGGGCATTGCTATCAGAGAAGGTTATTTCGCCCTCTTCTGACCGAGTCTTTTTTGGCGCGCGGTCATCCACAGTCATCATCTCGATGTCCTGGTCGTGGCCCAGAGTCCGAGCATATCGTTCTCTGACCTTTCTGCTATTTCCCGTGAGGTGCGGGCCTCCACAGATGGTTAACAATGTGCCAGTTACGGGGTCAGGCTGCAAAGGTGGCGATCATTGGCGTGTGGGCGCTTGCTTGTTGCCACCTGGAGCTTCTCGTTGGAAATTTCCCGAGGCCCGTATATATCTTCTAAAGTGTCCTTGTCTAATAAGGAACTCAATCTCATCCTTCAGCTGGTTGCATTCATTGGTATCATGTCCGTAGTCGTTATGATAACGACAGAACTTGGTAGTGTCTCTTCTCGAAATATCCTTTCGAATGGGAGCAGGTTTCTTATAAGGCACACTGGAATTCGAGGCCTGATAAACCTCTCCCCGAGACTCAATAAAGGCAGTATAGTTAGTGAACCGAGGTTCATAACGATTACCCTTGGCCCGTTTATTGTCAGAGGTGGAAGGCTCATTGTGCGGCCTTTTCCCCCCATTCTTTCCATTGTTATTGCCTCTGCCGTTGCCGTTGGGCTTGGACCCATTGGCGATTTTGGCGGGCTCGGCAGTCCCCTTGTCCTTGCCTGGGGGTTTCCCTTCATTGGCGATGGCGTCTTGGAGCTTGATATATCGATCGGCTCGATTTTTAAATTCCTGGCTAGTTCTGACCCCATGTTTTCTGAGGCTGTCCCAGAGAGGCGTGCGACGCTTACCCCCATGGTTATGGCCATCATCTTGCCTTCATCTCCCACTGTTTTTGCCCCAGCAGCTGCTTGCATAAAGTGCTGGACGTAATCCTTCAGTGCCTCTCCATCATGCTGGCATATGTCGACCAGCTGATTTGCCTCAGTCGGGTACACACGACCCGCGTAGAATTGTCCGTAAAACTCCTTTACGAACATTTCCCAGGAAACTATACTTGCAGGAGGTAATTTGAAAAACCACTCTTGTGCGGCATCAGAAAGTGTTGCAGGGAAGATCCTGCACCGAGCATCTTCAGACACTTTCTGAATGTCCATTTGTATCTCGAACTTGTTGACGTGAGATACCGGGTCACCATACCCGTCAAAGTTTGGAAGCGTAGGCATCTTAAACTTGCTAGGAGTTTCTTCCATAGCTATCCTCTGGACGAAAGGAGTGCCTTTTCTCCTATCATGGTCGATATAAGATGTTCTTCCCCCGACCAGCTGCTACAGTGCCTGGTTAAGGGCATCTATCTGGGCTTGCACTGTGCCAGGAATCGCCGGGGCCTCTGGTGCTGGGGGGACGTACTCGTCGTGCCGCTCCTGGCGATCGTTGAGTACGTAGTCCTCGTCTCTTCTCCACTGCTTATTTGCTCCGAGCCGGTTGAAGATGTTATTTTGTTTGGGCTGCCCCCCAGCGTCCCGTCTTTCGAGTTGGTCATCCCGAGGTGACAGGCTTTTACATCCACCTCTTTCTTCATTCCTCCAACCAGCATTTCCTCTGCCTAAGTCATCCTCGTGATAACCATGGCCATCTCTGAATCTTGATTGGCTATGGTGGGATCGACTGTTCCCTCAGTTGCCTTCCCGGGCTGGAACCTCCTGAGCGTTAGAGGGTGTTCTGCGTTGGTCGGTAGGTCCCCATGCATTATCATGTCGTGGGGGGCCTTGGACCGTACAGCCTAACTCTGAGTTCCTCCTGTTACTAGGTGGACGCTGTCCTCTGCTTGGAGGGTTTGGGTCGTTGCCCCTATGGCGTCTAGGACTACGAGGCAGCTGCCCGGCCCTATTCTACCTTTGTTGCGGGGGATTGCTGCGACCAGCTTGGGATAGAGGCTGTGCCTCAGGGTCCCTCAGCGGGACATCGTCCTGAGGTGTCGGTGGCTGCTCGGGCCTTTGTGGGCTCGAGGGTTGGATAGGCAGGATAGGATTAGGACCCCTCTGTGGCAGCCCGTTCATAGGTTGAACAGGCTACGAGGCAGGTGCAGCCTGGTTCCTAGCCAATTGTAGGGCGGCTTCGAGGGCTGCCATGGCCTCCCTTTGGCGACGGTCCATCTCCGCCTGTCTTTCACTCAGCTCCAGGCGCTGCCGCGCCATGATTTCGGTAGCACTTTCCTGGCTAGACCTCAGATTGGCCAGTTCGTCCTACAATACCCCTAGGCTATTCTTCAATGTTTCGAAGTCCATTTCTTCCTCATTAAATTCCAAATGTGGCTCATCCTCAGCCACGTTTGGAGGAGGAGGAGGCAGGTGAGATGGTACAGCGCCGGCCGCCTGTCCAGTTTTCTTGGTAGTTTTCGCCATTGATCTTTCAACGATAATGTATCAAGCTCTCAATGAAAGCACCAGAATGTTGACCCTGATTTTGGCCAACTAATACGGATTCAAATATGCTTGATTTGGACAAACACGTTGAAAAGAATATGGTGACGAAACAATAAAGAGCACAAAAGTTTATAGTGGTTCGGCCCCAGAATCTAGTAATAACCCACGTCCACTTGAATTTTTATTGATGTAGGATTCAAAGGAGTGATCAAAGAACTAGGGTTCAATGAGTTTCACAAACCTCTGAAGAACAAGACAATATATCAAATAGAATAACTCTAATCTCAAGTGATCAGAAAGCGAAAAAAAGAAAAGTCCTTTCCCTTGAGCTATCTTTCTCTATTTATAGGCTCAAGGAGGATTTACATTAATTTGTTACATATATTATTTCCTAAATAATCAGATACTCAGGAAATCATGGGAGATAATTTCGGATTCTATCATAACTGCATGAGATTCTCTCCATGTATAGCATACGTACGACCAGCCTAGTCGTATATAAAGATCGAACGTTGTGACAATAAATGTCTTCCTGGTCGATAGTTGAGCACTAATTCTGCCAGATGTCAGCCACGTGTATCAAACATTCGCCACGTCATCCACGCCTGTTTTTTGGATAACAAATGCAAACCTACTTAAGGAATGGTGACCCTTAAGCTACCCAAAACTAAACCTGAAATTCTCTCAGATTCTACATCCAAATAGGGCGATGAATGTTTTTGGGAAAAGTTTGAGAGAAAAAAGGAATTTTTGTTTCTAAAAGGAAAGTTTTTGAATGCAAAGGTTGTATGGTTCAGGTCTGATCTACTTATTTTTATGTAAAATTTGAGAATTAATTTGAGCCATCCAATTGGGTTTGCTCGAGATCTAAAGGCCATGAATAAATGAGCCACGAGGTTGAAAAAAAAATAATAGGACAGTTGTGATAGTCCTTGAAACCAGAATGGACGCCAATTACAAATGGCCACGTGTCCAACACTCGAGTAATAGGCAGGCACGATTTTACTAATAAGGCTTAAGGGCCTTGATTAGTGTGCCGGGAGGGCATGATGGGAATTATGTGTGATTTTTATGATTAAGACGCATGATTATGATTTCAAGCATGTTATATAATTATGTGAATTATGTTATGTGATAATTATGATGTGTGAATCGTACCACGTGGGCGCTGTGATACCAGTGTGATGCATGTGCCGAGACGGTCCAAGAAAGCTAGATAGTGGTAACTGGTAATTTGGTAACCTGCGTAACTATTAGTAACCATAGAGAGTAACAGGTTTTATGGGGAAAGTGGTAGAATTGCAAAGCTGGTAAAAGGACGAGTATGCCCTTGGGGTTTAGTTAGGAAGGGGTATTAGTGGAAGGGTAGAATAGTCATTTGGTAGGATAAATGACCATTAGCTGAAGGGAAAAGATCATAAAAGTTATTTCATTTGGGGCATGATTGATTTATGCTGAATATGGAGACCTAGAAATAGGGAAAAAGAAAAGAAGAAGAAGGAAGCTGAATTTGAGTTTTGGAAGGAAAATCAAGAGGGTTGAAGTGAACAAAATCAAGCTTAAGCCAAGAATATTCAGAGGTAAGATTTTGGTTATGGTATATCTAAGTTTCAAGTCTGATTTTTGGTTGATAATTGTGAATTGAAACAAATTGGTGGCTGGTTTTGTATGAACTCATAATTGGGTAATCAAAGGGGAAGGAGGTTTAAAGCTAGAGGTTGGACTCACCACTCAAGGTAAGGTTTCTGTGTAATTATTAGGCTTATTTCTGTTGAGGTTTAGTGAGTTTGGAGTGTGGTTCGTGTTTGGGTTTAAGTTGTTTTTAATTCTCTGGTTTGAGTTACTAAGCATGAAACTCAAGAGTGAATCTTGGGAATAGTTGTGTGAATGGGCTTGAGCATGATGTTTCTAGGTTGCTGTGAGGTTTATTGAGGATTTAGAGTTGGTTTTGGGACTTAGGATGGAGTTTGGGGTGATTTGGAGTGAGTTAGGCTCGGGAAAAACGCGAAGGAAAACCCAGAATTCTGGGCCCTCGAAGGTGTGCCGCGGCGCTGTTCTAGCGTGCCGCGGCGCGGGGCCCCTGACTTGCTGGGTGCCGCGGCACAACAAAGCTGTGCCGCGGCACAAGGCCAATTTCAGGACATCAATTTTGGCAATTTTGGCCCTTTGCTCCGGGGGTTCGGGGGATGTCTCCGGGGTATAGTTTTAAGGTTTTGGGGGTTCCGAGAGTGTGGGTTAGGTTCCGGGAAGGTAGTTTTGGATTGGTTAGTGACAAAGAATGTCTTATTTGTGTTGTGATTAGGACTTTGGAGAGGCTCGGGGTAGAGGACCGTGCTTGCAGCTACGTGGCATCGAAAACCAGTGAATTGAAAGGTAAGAAAACTGCACCCGAATTGTAATGGGACTAAGTGCTCCCGAGAGTTGTATTGTGTCAATGTTGGTATTATGCCAAGGGACACGTAAAAGCAGTCTAAGAGTACCATACATGATTTTAGCGCACGGGGCGCCAATTGGCCACTGGGAGCCAGAAACAATAGGATAACAGAGGGGGCAGCCTGTGAGCGCTAGCCCTGGTTATCGTCTGTGCATTATGTATTATGAGCTGAGATGCTTAGTATATGAAATACTTGACTGATGATGTACTTGAGTTTATGAGATGCTATATGTGTAATTGACTTGTTTGCTAGTTGTTCATGCTCTATTGTTGCTGTGTTTTCTTGCTGGACCTTGGCTCACAGGTGCTCGTGGTGCAGGTAAGGGCAAGAGCAAGCTGGACCAAGCCTGAGGTGGAGAGCTCTGAGGTGAAATGTACATAGCCAGCTGTTCGATCACCATGGCCGAGGAGTGTGTCAGGACAGGGATTACCTAACTGCTCGTTTTGCCTTAGTATGGCTGGTTAATGTATTTAAACTTTGTAACTTTTGTAAATGGCTTTTAAACTGTCATTTTTGGGATCCCATGTAAATGAACAATGTTTAGTAATGAAAATGTAACTTTTGAGACCAAAGCACTTTTAACCCTAGTACCTCTACTGTTTCAGTAACACGATTTTACTTTAATGACTTGATTAGCAAGTCTGGCACTTTATAAACACATAGTGTAACAGTCTTGGCTATCCAGGGCGTTACATTTTCCCACTTGCTTCCCAATACCTGAAAAGTCACCAAATAATATTCCTTGATATCAAAATAAACCCCAATACTCATTAACTTCCTATTCATACCCTCAGGCTCGCCCCGAGCCGGGTATAAATCTCCGCCTCGATTTTCCGCTAGTCTGCTCCCTGGGATCGTCTCGAGTCACAAATCACAGATACATCCACATCACAATGTGGTCTCAATAATCATCACATATCAATACAGTTATGCCCAACATGGCCAAAATTACAATTATGCCCTTCTAACACAATCAGGGCCTACATGCATACTAATACACATAGTCATGCATCTCAATTAGTCAAATAGTCATATAACATGCTTTAAATTATAATCATGCATTTAACTCATCAAAGTCACACATAAATCCCATCATGCCCTCCTGGCACGCTAATCAAGGCCCTTAAGCCTTATTAGCGAATTTGGGTCGTTACAAGTGTCATGCCACACACATGGATATTTGTATCCCAAGAATTTGAATTTTGAATTTCAAATAATTTGTTTATTTAATTATTATTTTAATATGATTTAAATTGAAAAATTAAATATGTTATAATTGATCAATTTTATTTTAATAATAAAAAAAAATAACTAATTAAGTTAATAATCTTTATAAAAACGAAAGAGCTATACTTTCAGGAATAAGTTCTATTAAACAATTATGATGTTTAGACTAACATACTCTCTCTGTGAAAAAGAAAGCGATAGTTTTTCGTAAACATGAAAAACTATTCAATACTTCTTCTCTCAATCAAACCGCTCTAGATCTCATGTGTTGAGTACATCCAGAGAGTTCTAAATCAACATTTTGAACCCTACTTGCCCACACACATTCTTATGTGTTTGAGGATTGTTGACGGTGAAATCTTGTCAACGAAATTAGATCGGAAAACTCAAAGGTAAGTCAGGCGATGTTTATGTAAGAACTGAGAATAAACTTATGAAAGGATAAACACAGATGAACAATGGAGTGAGAAATGTATATTGCTTAATAGCTTCTGCATACAATGAATTTTCCAACCCCCTTTTCAGGTGGTCTTAGGGTTCATTTTATAGTAGGCTCTAATGGCCTTAGATACATAGTGGTCCAGGGGACCAAGTGGTACATACGTACTGTGTCAGGGCAGTGGCTTCAGAGGTTGTGGTCGTACATCCCGTACAGAAGCAGGTGTCAGGAGGATGTCTCCACTACTTGTAGGTACCCATGTCTAATGCGTGGTGGCAGGCGTAGTGGCGCAAAAGGTAGTGGTGTCGGCTCTGACATATGGCCGTAGACGTACGGACCATAACTCCTATCCTCGCACTCCTGGCGTTCCAACTACTTGTCTGGTAGGGGTGCTATATCCGTACTTTGACTTCTTTAGGTTTGTAGGCACATTCCATATTCATGCATGTACCTTGCCCCTTGTGAGTATTCTCACCTCCAAGGCCATGGGCAAGGCCATGGACGAGGCCATGGGCGAGGCCATGGGCCATGCCATCTCGCGAGGCCACCTGGTGCTGGGCCTCATGCGCGCGGCCGAGGCATGGCTGGGGCACCATTTCGCGAGGTGCCTTACTAGCGAGGCCACCACCAGCGAGGTCACCACCAGCGAGGCCATCATGTGCAACGAGGCCACCATCAGCGAGGCCACCATCAGCGAGGCCACCACCAGCGAGGCCACCACCAGCGAGGCCACCATCAGCGAGGCCACCATCCGCGAGGCCACCATCAGTGAGGCCACCAACAGCGAGGCCACCACCAGCGAGGCCACCACCAGCGAGGCCACCATCAGCGAGGCCACCACCAGCGAGGCCACCATCCGCGAGGCCACCACCAGCGAGGCCACCACCAGCGAGGCCACCACCAGCGAGGCCACCAGCGAGGCCACCACCAGCGAGGCCACCATCCGTGAGGCCACCACCAGCGAGGCCACCATCAGCGAGGCCACCACCAGCGAGGCCACCAGGTGCAACTAAGGCGTGGCTTCGCTAAGTACGTGGTTGGTGCGAGACAATGGGAGCCCGAGGGCATCGCGGGTCCATCACGTAATTAAGTGCTTATGGGACCTTAGTGCGTGCCTTTGATCCTTTGAGGGCGTGGAATTTTGAGCCTCAACACTTGCCCCTCCAGGCTCGAGTCCAATTGTTTGATGAAGTGGCCTTTATCCCTCTATTCTAATCAGGGACTAGAGATTTCTTATTTGGTGGATTTTTGGTATCCACAAGGATCGGTTTGGAAGATCAAGGTGTGAGCTTTTAAAATATGGATTTTAAGATCGTTGATTTAATAGAAAAAGATTTGAGGAAAATTGATAGGCTACAAGAGGTAATATCTTATCCTATTGTATGTGATTTAATATATTTGTATATGTACGATCCTTACTGGTATTAATAAATTAATTAAATGACCCATTCTACTGGTTGAATGATGGATCCATAATTATATGGTGCAATTAGGTGAGGAATTTGATCCTTAATACACATGCATGTTTATGTGTATTAAATATGCATGTGGGTCTGTTCTTGTTAATAAGGGCATATTTGGAATTTTGGCACGTTGAGGGCATAAATGTTAATATATGTGTTAAATGATTGAGACCACATTGTCATGTGGATATATTTCTAGTATTCGGCTTGAGGCGATCTTAGTGAGCGCATTAGCAGAATAGTCACAACAGGGTCTAATGCTCGGCACGGGGTGAGCCTAGGGGTATTTTGGGGACTTAGTGCATATTTGGGATTTATTGGTCAAAGGACAATTATTTTTTGATTAGTTGGCACGTCGGGATTAATTGGGAACTTATAGGACCATTTGAGGATTAGCAGGAAATGTGGTAAAATGATGGGTGTTGACGCGATTTTTCGCCAACAGTGTATTAAGAAATAATAAGGTTGATTAGTGCTGTTGACCCTTGTTTTGGTCAACGACACGGAATCAAATAAACGGCAGGAGATTAGTACGATGCTTGAGAAAAAAATCTAATGGAAAGTAAAGGACACAAAGAATTATAGTGGTTCGGTCCCAGCGATTGGTAATGACCTACGTCCACTTGATACTATTATTAATATTGAGCTTCAAAGGTGTGATCAAAGAACTAGGGTTCCTGAGTTTCATAGACCTTAGAAGGAGAGAACAATACAAGTGATGGATAATAGTAATGCAATTCAGAAATAGATCCAAAAGCTCCCCCCTTGAGCTATTTCTTGTATATTTATAGGCTCAAGGAGAGTTACATGAGTCAATTAATTATATCTTTCCCTAATAAACGGATATTCAGGTTATAATGAAGAGATATTATTGGATATCATTACAACTGTACAGATTTATCCATAAATATACGGAGTATACGACCAGGCTGGTCGTATATAAAACTTGAACTCCGCATATAGAAATACCTCTGGTCGATAGGCGAGCAGCATCTCTGCCACATGTTGGCCACGTGTCAAAAATTCTTGCCACGTCATCAACAACTATTTTTTGGATAAACATTTTCCCCCCAAGTTTATTTATTGTGACCAGCAATAAGTAAACTTAAGAAACTAACTTTTCGTATGCCCCACGAAATCTGTCAGAGTCCCTCGTGCGTTCTCAAAAACTGTGATCTAATCATGTCTAATCATGCCTTTTCGTATTCCAAGTAATCCCACTAACGGCTATTACACTCCCCCATGCCTTGAAAAAGGTAACTCATGATTACCCCTTTTTAACATATCTCAGCCATTATAAATAATCCCCAAATTTACCTTTTAACTTTTTACTAGCCATTTTCTTGCCAAGAACCTTCAAGAACTCCATCTCAGAGCTCAAAAATTTCGAAGATCTTCTGTCTCTGTTCCAAGGATCCTTTGTTCACACATCCAAAGTCGCTTTGTTTCAGAACCTCCAACCTTCATCTAGGTAAATTTCTTCAACTTTCAAGCTCTTTGACATGCCATGCATACTGCTATACGCCTGTTTTGAGTTCTGAAAATTTTCGTGTTCTTGGGTAGAAATGCATGAGGATTGTGGGAATGCTGATTGATGCTTGATAGGGTAGTGTAGTTTTGCTCTGTAGGAGGTAGGAGCCGATTTGATAGTTAAGATCGTAAGTTTAGGGTGTAAAATTGAAGTAAAAATTAGATTTTTAAGCTAACTGAAAAACTGGGTTTTTCCTGCCCCTTCGGAGTTGAAAAAGCTTTTTTCCAAAAAAATTTTATTCCCGCTTTTTGATCTGTTTTTAAAACTGCTCGCATAGAACTTAGTGTTTCCATTAGAATGCTCCTGGTCGTAAACGCGAGCAACGTTATTCCAACTTTCAACATAAGCTCCCAGCCTGTGCGTCTTATCTCCTCATTTCTCTGTTCGTAGTTTACATGCAAGATCCGTGGGGAGGAGAAAGACCTATAGACGACGAACACTTCACCTGTAACGCCCTACTACCTTAGAGTCATTACTAAGTGAGTTTAAAATGTGCAATTAACTCGCTAAACGAGGTTTTTAGAACAAAAGTGTGATTAAAAAAAAAGTCAAGGCTGTAATCTTTAATAGTACTCTATTTCATTGAAAATTCCAAGAGTCTAACATTTGGGATCCCAAAATAAGGTTTATAAATTATTTACAGCTCAAAGTAGGTTTACAGATGACTAACTAACAAAAACAAAATTTAATACAGCCATTTCTCAAAATGCCCCCAACCAAAGCAGTCAGGCCGGCCAAACATGTACGCGCCGCCCCACGCTCTCCGTACTCATGGCTGGTTGACTTTTTCCTTGCCCTTACCTGCAACACAGAGCACCCGTGAGCCGAAGCCTTGCAAGAAAACTCACACAGCACATAACATATGCATATTATATAACTATTATATCAAACAATCCACAGACAAACAGATAGTCCATTAGTCTAAACATATATGGCCATTTCGTCCAAAAAGCATTACCAAAGCCTAGGATCTCGGTCTTCACCATAAGAATATCCCATGTATCCATTGGGGTCTCACCCTGGTGGTATGTACTCCACGTGCCAAATGTTACTCTCGGCCCTACTGTCGTTCTCGGCCTTCGCCGTTCTCGGCCCTTTGCCGTTCCCGGCTCCTTGCTGTTCTCGGCTCCTTTGCCATTCATTCAACTATAACCACATATAGCTTAACTCAAACAACATTCACTCATATAACAATTCAATCAAGGCTACACCCTAACATGTAATACAATCTAGGGCCGTGCCCTGCAACAATACTATGGGCCCATGCCCTGCTCTACGGGTACTACAGTTTTCTTACCTGTATCCCGAGCTTCACAAAGCACCTAAGTCACGAGCACGGTCCTCTATCCCGAGCCTCTCCGAAGACCTAGTCACAACACATATAAAACACTCTTTAATACTAACCAATCCAAAACCACTTCCCGGGACCAATCCCATACTCCCGGGACCTCCAGTTTCCCTAAACAATGCAACAGAATCATCCCACGAGACCCCGGGGCAAATGCCCAAAATTGCGAAATCCCCTTGCACAGAAATGGCCTAGCGCCGCGGCACCCAGAAACTCCCTTGCAGCCTGATGCAACCTTGCACCGTGGCACCAAAGAACAGGGCCGCAGCGCTCCTTCGCGAACCCAGAAATCTGGGTTTTCCCCGAGCCAAAATACCTCCAATCCAACCCAAACACATACCTAAACCCCAAAACCATTTTTAAACCTCAAATGAACCATCTAACAACCTATAAACATCAGAAACAAGGTCAAACATACAATCACACCCATAATCCTCCCCTTGGTTTCAAATTTCAGAAACTTAAACCAGTAGGCCAAAAACTTAAACAAAAGCTTGAAAAAGTTAAACCATGCTTCCAAATTCTTAAACCACATCAAATACGAAAATTCAAAGATATATAAAACTCTTACCTCAATCAAGAATTCAACCTTGAGCTGCTTTTCCAATCAAATTCCACGCTCAAACACAAACTCAAGTTGAACCTATCCTCAATTCATCCCAAGAATTCACCAAGAAAACACACACAACTCAATTCTCAATTCCATGATATTCTTAACTGAATTTTACAACATACGCACAAAATTTCCTTACCTCAATATGCTGAATACTCCTCTAAGTTTTCTAGCTTTAATCCCCTTCTTGATCCCAAGAGATTTGCCCTTCTTCCCATCCTTCTTGCCCTTAGTTTCTTTCCTCCCCTCCTCTAGGTTTTCTTCCAATTCCAGCAAGATTAAAACATGGCTAAGTGATAAACGTGAATCACCTTTTCCCTCAGCTGAAGGTATCTAAGCCCCTGCCAAAAGACTATTCTACCCCTCATCAAAATCCTTTCCTAACTAACCTCAAGGGCATTCTTGCCATTAACATTTCTTGCAAATCTACCATCTTTCTTATCTAAAATTGTTACTATCAATAGTTACCAATGGTCACTCAAGTTACTCAATTACCATTAACCATAACTCATTAATTCTCAAACTCAATTTATAAAATTCCCAAAATACCCCTAGGCTCCTTCCGAGCCGGGTATTTAATCCCATTGTGACTTTTAAACTAATCAGCTCCCTAGGACCGTCTCGGCACGTGCATCACAATAATATCACCACCCACACTTGGTACTAATCACATAACACAATTATTACATTTATGCCCTCAGCGGGCTAAAATTACCATTTTACCCCTAACATACAAACGGGCCCACATGCATATTTATACCACCTAAACATGCATTCTAATCACATATTCATTCAAATTCATATATTAACATGTAAATTCACTTATTGCCCTCCAGGCAAGCTAATCAAGGTCCTAAACCTTATTAGCAAATTAGGGTTTTACAACTATCTCCTCCTTACAAGAATTTCGTCCTCGAAATTACCTGAATAACTCGGGATGCCGCTCCCGCATATCAGACTCAAGTTCCCACGTCACTTCCTCAATCTTGTTGTTCCTCCACAGCACTTTAACCAAGGCGATAGTCTTGCTTCGCAAGACTTTGTCCTTTCTATCAAGGATCTGAATAGGCTTCTCTTCATATGATAAATCCTGATCCAGCTCCATTTCCCATAGCTCAACACATGAGTAGTATCTGATACATATTTCCAGAGCATGAATTCGTGAAACATGTTATCAACCCCTGGTAGAGCTGAAGGCATCGCTAGTCTGTAAGCCACCTCTCCAACTCATCCTAGAACCTCAAAGGGGCCAACAAACCTGGGGCTCAGCTTGCCCCGAGCACCTAATCGTTTCACTCCTCTCAGGGGTGAAACCTTAAGGAACACATGATCACCAACTTGAAATTCCACGCTGTTGCGTCTCAGGCCTAAATAAATCTTCTGGCGACTCTGGGAGGCGAGCATATGAGCTCTAATCTTTTCAATTGCCTCATTGGTCCTCTGAACCATCTCAGGACCTAGATATCTTCTCTCACCTATCTCATCCCAGTGTATCAGTGATCTGTACTTTCTTCCATAAAGCATCTCATACAGAGCCACCCCGATAGTCACTTGATAACTATTATTGTACGAGAACTTAATCGAAGGGAGATACCTACTCCAAGATCCCCCAAAATCCAACACACAGGCTCGTAACATATCCTCCAGTATCTGGATCGTCCTCTCAGATTGTCCATCTGTTTGAGGATGATAAGCGGTACTAAACCGTAACTGTTTGCCCATTGCCTTCTGCAGGCTCTCCCAGAACTTGGAGGTGAAGGTGGGGTCCCTGTCGGATACTATCGACCTCGGAGCCCCATGAAATCGAACAATTTCCTTTACATATAGCTCAGCATACTACTCCACAGTATAAGTTGTCCTCACAGGTCAAAAGTGGGCGGACTTAGTATACCTGTCCACAATCACCCACACCGAGTCATGCTGACCCACGGTCTTCGGCACTCCAACCACAAAGTCCATGGTAAAATTCTCCCATTTCCACTCGGGAATTCCTAGAGGCTACAATAACCCTGCTGGCCTCTGATGTTCATCCTTGATCTGCTGACAAGTTAAGCACCTAGCCACATAGTCCACCATATCCCTCTTCATGCCTGACCACAAATACAAAACTCTCAAATCTTGGTACA
This sequence comes from Humulus lupulus, assembly GCF_963169125.1. Taxonomy (NCBI): domain Eukaryota; kingdom Viridiplantae; phylum Streptophyta; class Magnoliopsida; order Rosales; family Cannabaceae; genus Humulus; species Humulus lupulus. The sequence continues at coordinate 192,740,435 of NC_084795.1, read as the reverse complement.
TCTTCGTAGTACCTGGGTGTAGAGAGTAGGGAGTGGTATGAGATTCATACAGAATCTCTCGCCAAATATCTGAATCAATCGAAACACAAATCCATCCTTTGTACTTCAATAAACCCATCTTTTAGATAGAGAAGTCCTTAGTCGTTCCAATTAGGACATTCTCTCTACATTCAACTAACTAGGGATCCCTTCCCTGTGCTTCCTTAATCCTCTCAAGGAGCGTTGACGAAAGAATTATGTTGGCTAACCTACCAACCACTAACTCTATACCTGCTCTTGTCATCTCCTCAGCTAATCTGTCCGATACCTGCCTCGAACTAAACAACTATCCTGGGCACTTCCGGCTTAATCCATCAACCACTACATTAGCCTTCCCAGGATGGTATTGGATATGACAATCGTAATCCTTTACCAATTCCAACCATCGTCTTTAGCGCATGTTCAGATCTTTCTGATTAAAGAAATACTTTAAACTCTTCTGATCTGTGTATATCTCGCACCTTTCACCATACAGGTAATGTCTCCAAACCTTAAGTGCGAATACCACTACAGCCAACTCCAGATCATGTGTGGGATATCTCTGCTCATACTCTTTTAATTTCCTTGATGCATAAGCTATTACCTTCCCAGCTTGCATCAACACACATCCCAAACCCTGTCTGGAAACGTCACAGTAAACCACGAACTTCTCATTGTCTGTCGGCAGGCTCAACACTGGTTCAGTAATCAATCGCTGCTTCAATTCCTTGAAGTTATTCTCACACCAATCTATCCACACATACTTGTTCTTCTTTCTTGTCAACTCTGTTAATGGAGTTGCAATCCTGGAGAACCCCTCTACAAATCGCCGGTAGTATCCTACCAACCTAAGAAAACTTCAGACCTCAGGAACGCTGCTCGGTCTAGGCCAATATCTCACTGCCTCTATCTTACTTGGGTCAACCAGTATCCCCTCCTTACACACAATATGGCCCAGAAATGTAACCTGCGGTAACCAGAACTCGCACTTACTGAACTTGGCATATAACTTATGCTCTCTCAATCGCGGCAACACCAGGCGCAGATGATGCTCATGCTCTATCTCTAACTGGGAGTACACCAGTATATTATCGATAAATACAATCACAAACTTATCCAGATAATCTTTGAAAATCTTGTTCATCATATCCACGAAAGCTGCTGGGGCATTGGTTAATCCAAAGGACATAACCAGAAATTCACAGTTCCCATACCTTGTTCGAAAAGCAGTCTTTGGTATGTCCTCCTCTTTAATCCTCAACTGATGATAGCCTGACCGGAGATCAATCTTTGAAAACACTGTACTCCTCTATAACTGATCAAATAAATCATCAATCCTAGGTAGTGGATACTTATTCTTAATAGTCAACTTGTTCAATTCCCTGTAGTCAATGCACATCCTAAGCGATCCATCCTACTTCTTAACAAATAACACTGGAGCACCCCATGGCGAGAAACTCGGTCTGATGAATCCCAAATCCAGTAACTCCTCTAACTGAATCTTCAATTCCTTTAACTCTTCCGGAGCCATTCTATAGGGTGCCCTGGATATTGGCTCTGCTCCTGGAGCCAACTCTATGACGAACTCGATCTCCCACTGTGGCGGCAATCCCGACAAATCTGCTGGAAATATGTCTGGAAACTTACATACCAATCTGGTTTCATTCGGTCCCACTGTTTCTACTCTAGAGGTATCTACAACACTTGCTAGGAATCCTATGCAACCTTCCTGCATCAGGTCTCTAGCCTTCAGTGCTGAGATCATAGGCACTCGCCGTCCATTCACCGTCCCCACAAACAAAAAAGGTACCTCACCTCCTGGTTCAAAGGTCACCATTCGCCGTTTGCAATCAATCGTTACTCCATACCTCGTTAACCAATCCATCCCTAATATCATATCAAAATCATCCATGTCTAATTCAACCAAATCAACAAACAATTCCCTACCATCTATCTCTACTGGTAATGCTCAAACCCACCTCCTAGAGACTACCAGTTCTCCTGTTGGTAACAAAGTCTGAAAACCCCTAGCATACACATCACTAGGTCTACAAAGCTAGTCCATCACCCTAGCAGATACAAATGAGTGGGTAGCCTCTGAATCAATCAATGCAGTATAAAAAGAATCAGTGCTAGAGATCTGACCTGTCACAACTGAGGGACTAGCCTCCGCCTCAGTCTGAGGCAAAGCGAATACCCTGGCAGGAGCGAGACTGTCTCCCTGCTTTGGCTCCTGTTTCTTAGCTTGTGGGAAGTCTTTCTTCAGATGGTTGGCACTCCCACAAATAAAACATGCCCTGATCCGGCACTCACCCTGATGTCGTCGTCTGCATCGAGGACACACTGCAAAACTCCTCCAGTTGTCACTTCCGCCCTGACGGCCTCCAATAGAACCTTGTACCCTCCTATCAGAACTAGGAGGAACAAATGAATCTGGAACAATTCTTTTCTGCTCACTGGGGCCACTACCCCGACTAGACCCAATAAAAGATGGAACCGTCCTCCTAGCATCGCGCCAAACAGCGCTGTCCTTCCATATCTGGTCCTCGGCCCTGTGACAGTCATAATCCCATGATCCGTAAGGGGAAAGACCGGGTAAGCTGTGCAATCCCACACCGCCTGGGGAAGGTCAAGTGTGATGATTCTAAGACTGTGTAGGTATGGGACTACACAGTTGAAGAGAGCTTAAATGGATTGATGGGTACTACCTATATCAGCAAGATGCATCTTCTGTTCGGTAGCCCATCACTTGAGAAATCCAAAGTTAAGCGTGCTTGACCTGGGTTAATCTAGGGATGGGTGACCTCCAGGGAAGTTTTCCTAGGAAGCATGTGAGTGAGGAAAAAACACGCTGGAAAGACTCGTGTTGGTTTGTAGGGCAAGTCGTCATTCCCTGAAGCAGCCATAGTGACATGGGGCGTCACAAATTGTATCAGAGCCTCGACCCAGTCGGAAATCTGGCTGACGGGGACGTCGGGCCCATAAGGGGGGGTGATTGTGATAGTCATAATCCCGTGATCAGTAAGGGGAAAGACCGGGTAAGTTGTGCAATCCCACACCGCCTGGGGAAGGTCAAGTGTGATGATTCTAAGACTGTGTAGTTATGGGAAGAGAGCTTAAATGGATTGATGGGTACTACCTATATCAGCAAGATGCATCTTCTTTTCGGTAGCCCATCACTTGGGAACTCCAAAGTAAAGCGTGCTTGTCCTGGGGTAATCTAGGGATGGGTGACCTCCTGGGAAGTTTTCCTAGGAAGCATGTGAGTGATGACAAAGCACGCTGGAAAGACTCATGTTGGTTTGTAGGGCCAGTCGTCATTCCAGGAAGTAGCCATAGTGACATGGGGCTTCACAGGCCCTCTCTGCGGTAAGGGCCTTATCCACCGCTTGAGCATAGGTAGTAGTCTCTAAATTCAAGGTAATATTCACATCACGGGCGATCATCACATTCAACCCCCGTATGAACCTATCTCTCTTGGCCGCATCCGTCGGCACTAGGTATGGTGCAAACTTCGCCAGTCTGTCAAATCTCAGGGCATACTCAGTAACTGATAACCTGTTCTGAGTCAGGTTGATAAACTGATCAACCTTCGCAGCTCGAACTGCTACGCTGTAGTATTTCTCATTAAAGATACTCTTAAATTCTTCCCAAGTCATAACTGCAACATTCCTCCGCTGACTCACTACATCCCACCAGATGCGGGCATCCTCTTTAAGCATGTAGCTAGCACAAGCCACCCTTTCATTTCCTTCAACCCTCATGAAATCTATGATTATGGAAAAAATATTCATCCACTGGTCGCCCCGCAGTGGGTCTGATCCACCCTTAAATGTAGGAGGTTGTTGCTTCCTAAATCTTTCGTACAAAGGTTCCCACCTGTTCTCAACCACAGGCTGAACCGGCACTTGCGCTACATTCTGCTGAATTGGTAACCCTGTGACTTGTGAAGGGGCCTACTGCCTCATCTGACGAAGTTCTTCCTCTGTTCTCTGCAATCTAGCCTCCATTTCGGCTAATATATGTTGCCAGTTCTGTGGGGCAGGTGGAGGGTCCTGACCCTGATTGTCATCCTCGGCTCTGCTGCCACGGAGTCTAGATGATTGCCGAGGCATTACAACTATATGCCTGCAATCAGTGACACCGCTCATCAGGCATGATAACAAAATCCAATTCCACCTCCCATTCTCAATAACCAACCAAGATCAATAATCCAGATGTCATACAGATAGCATATAACACACAACGGGCCATGCCCTTACATCATGCATTTGTTATTTCATTCATCATGCTCTTTCAGACTAAACAGGCAAACAAGGCATTCAAGCACATATTCAATCATAATAATCAACAATACCAATCAACCCTGAGTCGAGCTTTTCAATGGCAGCGAGCGTACATGTTCGGTCAATCTCCAGAACCAATAAACCTTGGCTCGCTCTGATACTAAGTTGTAACACCCTAATATCTTAGAGTCGTTACTAAGTGAGTTTAAAATGTGAAATTAACTTGCTAAACGAGGTTTTTAGAACAAAAGTGTGATTAAACAAAAAGTCAAGGCTGTAATCTTTAAAAGTACTCTATTTCATTGAAAATTCCAAGAGTCTAACATTTGGGATCCCAAAATAAGGTTTACAAAATATTTACAACTCAGAATATGTAACGACTCGAATTTGCTAATAGGGCTTAGGGCCTTGAATAGTGTGCCTGGAGGGCAATAAATGGATTATTATGTTAATATATGAATTAATGTGAATATATGATAATGATGCATGTTTAGTTGAGTTAAATGTGCATGTGGGCCTCGTCTGGATATTAGGGGCATAAATGTGATAAATGTGATAATTGTTATATATATGTGATATGTCTGTGCAGCATGATTCGGGATAGTCCTGGGGAGCGGTTAGCCAGGAAGTCACAACGGGGTCGAGAATCCGATTCGGGGTGTGTCGAGTGGTAATTTGGGTATTAGATATATTATGGGGTTATCGGGTTATGAAAATAAAGATTTGGAGATATATTTGAGGATAGAATGTCTAGGAGGGGATATTGGGGAAATTTACCATTTTGCCCTCGGGGACGTTTTGGTACCCCGAGCCTTGAGGTAACCACATAGACTTAAGTTGAATAAAAAAAACCTTAGAATTATACAGAACACTCAGGAAACCGACTCACTCTCTCTTAACAAGTGGATATCTTTTCTTTGGAAGCTTAGGGAGGAACTTGGAGGAATTAGCTAGAAGCTAGAGGGATTCATCTAGGAAAATCTTGGGAGCTAGGAGCTTGAGGATTGAGGATCAAATTCAGAGGCTAAACTCAGAAAAGGTAAGATCTAACTATGGGAATTATGCTTGAATTTCAGTTAAGTTTTGAGGTTATGCATGTGGGTAGAATCTGATTTGTTCTTGGGAGTTTTAGTTAAGTTTTGGAGTAGATTTTGATGGGTTATGATGTTGAAACTGGGCTAGAATATTGGTGTTGATTATCTGGAACTGTTAGGTTGATTGTAGGATGAATTGGTATGAAGAAAATGCAGGAGAAAGATGAAAATTTGGGTTTGGAGGTGAGGGCCGCGGCCCTAGGAGGGGCACGCGGCGGCCCGTGTGCGCGCGCGACCATGGGAGGCCAAGAAGTTCATGCGCGCTGCGGCGCTTGGTGTGCACGCCGCGGTCCGTGTGGGTGTCTGTGGGATGCTAGCCTCTGTTTCGAGGCTAGCCGCGGCGCTTGATGGTAGGGTCGCGGCTCTTAGTGCCAGTGTGTGTTTTTAAGGGTGTTTAGGCTTGGGAACTCAATGGCTAAGGCTCGAGATGGATTTTATCACCCAGATTGATAGAATTCAAGGTCCCAGAGGTTAGGGTTATGGCTCAAAGTAATTTATTGGAGTAGAACTTGATGGATGGATATTGCTAATGTGTTGTGACTAGGGTTTCGGCGAGGCTCAAGTTAGAGGACTGTGCTCGGGACATCAGTGCTCGGAAAGCTCGGGACTTAGGTAAGAAAACCCTTGTTCCCATAGAGCTTGTACACAGGGCTGATCCCAATGTGTTTGAACTGCAGGGCGTAGCCCTTTGACTGATTTTACAAGAATTCTGTACTTGCTTATTATGCTATGAATGTCATTATGTGAGTGATCGGCAAGAGCCAGGGACGGTGTAGGCTGAGGACGGCAGGGGGCCGGGAACGCCAAAGGGCCGGGAACAGTGTTAGGCACGTTGAGTGCAAGGCCGAGTACGGCAAGGGGCCGGGAGCAGCGTTGAGCACGTGGAGTGCGAGTTTCCAGGGCAAGTCCCTAAAGGATACCTAGAATATCCTCACAGTGTGGACCGCGAACCCAGGGCTGGGTAAACGCCTAGGACGACTAGGCCGTATGTGTTTAGCCCATTGGTAGCCTGTTTATATGCTTGATATATGTGTTGCATATGTTATCTGTTTGTGGGTTTTCTTGCTGGGCTTCGGCTCACAGATGCTCTGGGGTGTAGGTAAGGGTAAGGAGAAAGCCAACCGACCATGAGTGTAGCAGGCGTGAGGCGGCATGTACATGTTGGGCCAGCCTGACTGCCACAACTTGAGGATTTTGGGAGATGGTTGTAAATAAACTTAGATTTTGTCGTTTAGTCGACTTGGTTCAATTTATATGATGTAAATGTTTTTAAACTGTATTTTGGGATCCCACGTGTCAAACTTTTATGATTTTCAATGAAATGGAATTATTTCTAAGGTTTTTCCTCTGTTTATGGCTTAATTACACTATTTATTCTAAAACCTCGATTAGCGAGTTGACTGCACGTCTTTATACTCACTTAGTGACGGTTCTAAGGAAGTAGGGCGTTACAAAATAGGTTTACAGATGACTAATTAACAAAAGCACAATTTAATATAGCCATTTCTCAAAATGCCCCCAACCAAAGCAGGCGGGCAGGCCAAACATTTACGCGCTGCCCCACGCTCTCCGTACGAATGGCTGGTTGACTTTTTCCTTGCCCTTACCTGCAACACAGAGCACCCGTGAGCCGAAGCCCAGCAAGAAAACTTACATAGCACATAACATAAGAATATTATATAACTATTATATCAGACAATCCACAGACAAACAGATAGTCCATTAGTCTAAACATATACGACCATGTCGTCCCAGAAGCATTACCAAAGCCTAGGATCTTGGTCTTCACCGTAAGGATATCCCATGTATCCATTGGGGTCTCACCCTGGTGGTATGCACTCCGCGTGCCAAATGTTACTCTTGGCCCCACTGCCGTTCTCGGCCCTTTGCCGTTCCAAGCTCCTTGCCCTTCTCGACTCCTTTGCCGTTCATTTAACTATAACCACATATAGCTTAACTCAAACAACATTCAATCATATAACAATTCAATCAAGGCTACACCCTAACATGTAATACAATCTAGGGTCGTGCCCTGCAACAATACTATGGGCCCATGCCATGCTCTACGGGTACTACAGTTTTCTTACTTGTATCCCGAGCTTCACAATGCACCAAAGTCACGAGCACGGTCCTCTATCTCGAGCATCTCTGAAGTCCTAGTCACAACACATATAAATCACTCTTTAATACTACACAATCCAAAACCACTTCTTGGGACCAATCCCATACTCATGGGAACTCCAATTTCCCTAAACAATGCAACGGAATCATCCCCCGAGACCTCGGGCAAATGCCCCAAATTGCGAAATCCCCCTGCCCAGAAACTCCCCTGCTGCTTGATGCAGCCTTGCGTCGCGGCACCAACGAATAGGGCCGCGGCGCCCCTTCGAAAACCCAGAAATCTTAGTTTTCCCCTGCATTTTCCCCGAGCCAAAACACCTCCAATCCAACCCAAACACATACCTAAACCCCAAAACCATTTTGAAACCTCAAATTAATCATCTAACAACCTATAAACATCAGCAACAAGGTAGAACATACAATCACACCCATAATCCTCCCTTAGGTTTCAAATTTCAGAAACTTAAACCAAAGCTTGAAAAACTTAAACCATGCTTCCAAATTCTTCAACCACATCAGATACGAAATTCAAAGATATATAAAACTCTTACCTCAATCAAGAATTCAACCTTGGGCTGCTTTCCCAATCAAATTCAAAGCTCAAACACATACTCAAGTTGAACCTATCCTCAATTCATCCCAAGAATTCACCAAGCAAAACACACAACTCAATTCTCAATTCCATGATATTCTTAACTGAATTTAACAACATATGCACAGAATTTCCTTACCACAATATGCTGAATACTCCTCTAAGTTTTCTAGCTTTAATCCCCTTCTTGATCCCAAGAGATTTGGCCTTCTTCCCTTCCTTCTTGCCCTTAGTTTTTTTCCTCCCCTCCTCTAGGTTTTCTTCCAATTCCAGCAAGATCAAAACATGGCTAAGTGATAACGTGAATCACCTTTTCCCTCAGCTGAAGGTATCTAAGCCCCTGCCAAAAGACTATGCTACCCCTCATCAAAATCCTTTCCTAACTAACCTCAAGGGCATTCTTGCCATTAACCTTTCTTGCAAATCTACCATCTTTCTTATCTAAAATTGTTACTATAAATAGTAACCAATGGTCACTAAAGTTACTCAATTACCATTAACCATAACTCATTAATTCTCAAACTCAATTTATAAAATTCCCAAAATACCCCTAGGCTCCTCCCGAGCCGCGTATTAATCCCGTTGTGACTTTTAAACTAATTAGCTCCCTAGGACCGTCTCAGCACGTGCATCACAATAATATCACCACCCACACGTGGTACTAATCACATAACATAATTATTACATTTATGCCCTCACCGGGCTAAAATTACCATTTTACCCCTAACATACAAACGGGCCCACATGCATATTTATACCACCTAAACATGCATTCTAATCACATATTCATTCAAATTCATATATTAACATGTTAATTCACTTATTGCCCTCCAGGAACGCTAATCAAGGTCCTAAACCTTATTAACAAATTGGGGTGTTACATCACCCGTCCTGGCTCAAAATATAGCTCGTGCCATAACCAAAGCGTAGAAAAAGAAAACCCCCACTCCTTCACATCAGCCTGCTCCTCGGGCTGAAACTCCCTCGACCAGTGGTCGGGACGAAAATACTCCTTACCCCAAGATCCAAAGACACGCTCGACCCCGACATGCCATTCATCCAGATGTGGAGTGGCATTTAGTTCTTGAGAGTAGAGTGACGATCAGGATGATCGCCTATTATATAAGGAATTACGGTCTCACACGGGTGGCCTTAATCCGACCTAACCAAGACGAAAGGGCGAACCTGCCTGGAGGCGCCTTCAATGCTTGGTCGAGGTTTCAAATCGAGGCAGGGGCTACCTTGCCTCTTCACTCATTTTTCCAAGGGGTGGCCGACTATTTCGGAGTTGCCCTTTTTCAAATAACCCCAAATGGATATAGGCTGCTCGCCGCACTCTATATCCTGTACAGCCACAAGAAATTGCCCGTGCCAACTCCTCATGAGGTCAACTACTTTTTTGACCTCAAGTCTAACCCCAACCAAGAGGGCACGGGGTTTTTTCACTTCTGTCATCAGGAAACCGGGAGCACCTTCCTGACTGAAACCACCCATATATGAAATGTGGGGAGGTACTACCAGGAGTACTTCCTCACAACTGACATGATCACGGACACCCTGGCCTTCGCTCAAGGAGGTAAAACTTTCGTACCACTGGCTGTTGATATTTATTTAGTGTTCTTCTCCACCTTTTCTTAAACTTTTAATGTCCTCCAGGCCCATGGCTGTGACCAGACCAAACTCCAGATATGGAGTTGAGGTCAGTCCTCTTGGCCAGCATGACTAACGTAGAAAAAAGCGTCAAACATCTGGTCACAGAGGAAAATCTTAGGCTGGTTGGCCTCTTAGCCCATCATCAGGACATGAGGGAGTCAACTACAGGGAGTGCCACAGCCGAGAAGGAGCCCAAGCAGCAACCACCAGTGTCGCCTCCATGAAGGAGATCAACCAGGGTCACTATCAGGGAAATTGCTGGCACACCTCCAGCAGAGAGGCCCTCTGTCCCCCTTGGGAAGGGGAAAAAGAAGGCCACTGAGCTTGTTGAACACTCGGACGAGTCTTCAGGCGAGAATGGTATTGTTATTTCGCTTTTAGATAGATTGCCAATTACCTGTCACCTATTCGATGGGGAAGACAATTTTAAATATGCTCCAAATTTAGGTCCAGACTTCTTCATGTGAGAGAGTGAGTATAAGACTAGTAGAGTCTATAGTATAGTGTCCAGTAATAATAGCTTGGGTATTTGACTTTGCAATCTTCCTTTATTTCTTTTCCTGATGTTATATACTTAGTCATTTATACTATCTCACTGTTCGACATTTTGCTTCTTTTCCAGACATGGACTCCGGAATGTGTTCGACATTTACAGCACTCCTGAGGCTGTTGCGGCTCCCCCGAGCAAAAAGAGGGCAAGCAAGAGGCCAAGAAGGCTCGCAATGCAGCCCCCTCGAAGGAAGGGCGCTCATCCAATGCAACTCAACCCTCTCCTCGCGAGCATCACACTCCCCTTGCTCCAGCCGGATAGACTCCACCTCTAGCGGCCCCAACCGACTAGACTCAGCAGGCCAGTCCTGCTTCGACTGGGGGCGACATAACTGGTCATGTCTTCAAATCGGTCAAGGACAAGGTCGCGAAGATTGTAAAGCATGACCGCTACCGAGAGGCGATGGTTGCGACCGAAGCAATGGATGTCGACCTGATCTTAAACTGTGCTTTGAACGAGTTTACCAATGTAAGTCATCTTTTTCCACGGAGACAACTCTTCAATGCTTTATAGTTTGCCTAACTTCTGCTCAGACCGTAGGCAATGCTAACCCTTACCACTGGCCACCTTTGCTCGAGTGCTGTTTCCGAGGAGGCCAAATCTTTGGAGCAAAGGCACGCTGATGAACTTAAAGCTGTCGAAGCAAAATATGTCGACCAACTTGCAGTGTTGCTCGAGGAGAAGAATAAGCTGGCGGAGGAGTGGAAAGAGAAGAAAAAGTCTCTAGACAAGGCAATTGCTCAAAGGGACAAGTTCATGGAGTCTAATCGCTTTAATTTCTGCGCAGCCCAATAGCTCGAGGGGGAACTGGTTGCGAGTAGACAGGAGAATACTACCCTGGAGGGCCGGATCGAGGAGTTCTAGAAAGCCAATTCCAGCAACTTGGAAAGGTATAAGAATGCCACTCTCCGATGCTTCTATGATTTCTAGAAGCACAAACAGGGTGTCGACTTCAATTACCTTCCTAAGAATTCCAGAACTGCCGAGCTTGCTCGCTGTGCCGCTCGACTGGCAGAGGAAGAAAGGGCGACGATTCCTGGTTCCCCTGAGATCTCGCTGGCCGCTGGGATGGATGGGGCAGATAATGAGGTTGTAGACATCGTCAATCAAGGCCCTCCTCAAGATCCCCTGGCTCCTCAAGATCCCTGGCTCCTCAAGACCCTCCGACTCCTTAAGCTTTTTCTATTTATATTTGTGGATGCTCGAACTCCACCAAGGGAAAATATGGAGGTTTACCCTCATTAGCCTCAGGCAATCCAAGCAACCTGTAACGACCCAAATCCGCTAATAAGGCTTGAGGGCCTTGATTAGCGTGCCAGGAGGGCATGATGGGATTTATGTGTGATTTTAATGATTTAAATGCATGGTTATGATTTAAAGCATGTTATATGACCATTTGTTTATCTGAGATGCATGACAATGTATGTTAGTATGCATGGAGGCCCGGATCGTGTTAGAAGGGCATAATTGTAATTTTGGCCATGTTGGGCATAACTGCATTGATATGTGATGATTGTTGAGACCACAGTGGTATGTGGGTGTATCAGTGATTTGTGACTCGAGGCGATCCCAGTGAGCAGGCTAGCGGAAAGTCTTAGCGGGAATTTATACCCGGCTCGGGGCGAGCCTGGGGGTATGAACAGGAATTCAGAGAAATAGATTGAGATTTATTTTAATGATGGGGGATAATTATTTGGTGATTTATCAGGTATTGGGAAGCAACGGGAAAATATTAGAGACACTTGAGGATTAGCGGGAATTGGGTAAATGACTAAAATGGCCCTACTTGGGTAAAAGGGTTTAGAATTAATAGGGAGGGCATTTTGGTCAATTGGCTTTTTAAGATAGAATAAATGAGGCTTTATACACTTAGTGGATTTTGTAGAATAGAGTAAAGGGGCTGAAAAAGAAAGGAAAAAGGAAAGAAAGAAAAGAGAGAAAACTGATGGGTTTTCTAAGGGATCGGTTTGGGGGTTCTAGCACCTCTTCTCTTCATTTTTTCTTGAGGTCAAGCTCAGAGGGGAGCTAGGATAGGCTGAGCATCAAGAATCTTAAGGTTACACTTGAAGACTTGGCAAGGATTAGCAAGAACATCTGAAACTTGAGGTAAGTTCTTGAGGATTTCAGTTTTAGGGCTTTACTGGTTTTGAGCTGTGTTTTTGAGCTAAATGGATGGGACTTTTGGGGAAAAGCAGGTAAAGCTTTGATGATGATCAAGCTAAGGAGGCCTAGGGTTGAATCAAGGTCGAAATTGCATTAATAGTATGATTTCTAAGACTCTATCTTTGTGGTTTACATGAATTTCTGGTTTAGGGTTGTTCATGGTAGATTTTGAGTTGTTGGGTTGCTTGAGCTTGGGATTGAGTTCTTGGGATGCTTGGGATGAGTGTGAGGTGTGTATAAGGTTGTTTTTGGGCTTGGGAAAGACTTGGACAAGTTTGGAGTTGAAATGAGAGAAGAAAATTGCAAGAAGCGATTTTTGGTTTTGGCTGCCTGCAACTAGCGCTACAGCGCTAGTCTTTGGGCACTGTAGCGCTAGGCCTTCTTTTTGGGGAGGTGCTTGTAACGCCCTACTTCCTTAGAGCCGTTACTAAGTGAGTTTTTAAGACAAAACAGTGTGCAATGAACTCGCTAACCGAGGTTTTTGAAACAAAAGTGTGACTAATTAAGAGTTAAGGCTGTAATCTTTGAAAATGCATCGTTTCATCAAAACTTCTATTATTAAACAGTTGGGATCCCAAAATAAGGTTTGAAAACTAATTACATCTTGAAATAAGGTTACAGTTTGAGAAATTATAAAATTATAGATTATTACAGCCATTTTCGAATAAACCCCCAACCAAAGCAGTCGGGCAGGCCAAACATGTACACGTCGCTTCACGCTCTCCGTAATCATGGTTGGTTGACTCAGTCATTTCCCTTACCTGCAACACAGAGCACCCGTGAGCCGAAGCCCAGCAAGAAAACTCATGCAGGACATAACATATGCAATGTATACAGTTTATCATAACAGATAATCCACAATAAACAAGTCAATCATTAGACTAAGCAAACACGGCCAAGCCGCCCCAGAGCCTTACCGAAGCCTGGGGTATCGGTTCTCACCGCGAGGATAACTCATGTATCCCTTGGGTCCCACCCTGAATATAGCATCCCATGTGCTAGGTGTTACTTTCGGCCCACGGCCGCCCCGGCTTACGCCGTACTCGGCCCACGGCCGCCCCGGCCTACGCCGTACTCGGCCCACGGCCGCTCATTTCATCATAATCACACATATAGTACATTCGAAATAATCATTCACACACATCATGATTCATTTAAGTTTAAACATTTGCACATAACACAATCTGGGGCCATGCCCTAACCTCGGGTGTTATAGTTTTCTTACCTGTATTCCGAGCCTCCTGATGCACTAGAGCCACGAGCACGGTCCTCAAGCACGAGCCTCACCAACAACCTAGTCACAACACACAAGAAACATCCCTCAATACTAATCAACCCAAAACCACTTCCCGGGACCAATCCCGCACTCTCGGGACCTCTAAAACCTTAAAACAACATCCCGGAGACATCCCCCGAAGCCCCGGAGCAAAGGCCTAAAATTGCCTAAAAATGCCATCCTGAAATTTGCCTTGTGCCGCGGCACAACTTTCTTGTGCCGCGGCACCCAGAAACCAGAGGCTCCCCGCCGCGGCAAGCAAAACCCGTGCCGCGGCACGCCCTCGCAGACCCAGAATTCTGGGTTTTTCCTTCGCGTTTTCCCGAGCTTCAACCTCTCCAAATCATCCTAAACCAATACCTAAACCCCAAAACTCAAATCCAAACTTCATATGAACATTCTATCAACCTACAAACACTAGAATCAAGATCCAAAACACACTCATACCCAAAATTCAACCCTTGATTTCTAACTTCAGAAAAACTCAAACCAAGGCATGAAACTAACTCAAGCTTTAGATCCACAACTCAAAACAGAAATCAAACTTAAATATGCACAAGATCCTTACCTCAAATGGAGAATCCACTCAAAAGCTCCCTAGATCCTCCTCCCAAGTTCCCACTTCAGCCCTTCACCCTTCTTCTTCTTTTCTCTTCACTTGCCCTAGCTCTTCTTTCTCCCCCTCTTTCTTCTCTTCAATTTCTATCAATGCCACAAGTGACCCCAAATGCCCAAACCGTACCCCCTTAGATCACAGCTGAAATTTTCATAATCCCCTTGCCAAAAGACCAAATTACCCCTTCCTATTAATCTTTCCAATCTAAACCTTCAAGGGCACTTAAGTCATTACTCTTCTATTTCATTTCTACCATTTTCTTTCTAAAACTTGTTACTCACTGCAGTAACTAATGGTTACCCAGGTTACTAAATCTCCAATAACCATTACCCGCTAAACCTCAACTTAACCATAAAATCCTCGAGGTACCCCTAGGCTCCTCCCGAGCCGGGTATAGAAATCCCGTTGTGACTCTTGAGTTAACTAGCTCTCTAGGACCGTCTCGGCACGTGCATCACAATAAAACAACCACACCCACGTGGTACAATTCACAGAATACAATTATCACATATCAATACAGTTATGCCCAACATGGCCAAAATTACAATTATGCCCTTCTAACACGATTCGGGCCTACATGCATACTAGTAAACATAGCCATGCATCTCAGTTAAACAAATAGCCAAATAACATGCTTTAAATCATAATCATGCATTTAATTCATAAAATCACACATAAATCCCAACCTGCCCTCCTGGCACACTAATCAAGGCCCTTAAGCCTTATTAGCGAATTTGGGTCGTTACAACTATCCCTTCCTCATAAAAATTTCGTCCTCAAAATTTACCCAAACACATCAGTCAGCAACCCGCAATCTGACCATAATCTCCAAGGTCCATCGCCTTACTTTACTTTTCAACAACACTCTTACAGGAGTAACAATCTTGGCTCGCAAGATCTCGTCTAATAGCCATACTCTCAATAGCCCCCCCCTTTAACACCGCAACCCTGCCGAAGCCCAGGGTCTGCCTAGATTACAATGACCAATTCATTGTCTTATTCTTGATTCCATAGATACTCAAATGTCATCACCTCTACTAGGTGGGATCAGCTTGTAGGCCCCGCTGGCCTAACACTTAGTACAACTTCGAAATTTTATGTTGAATCAAGAGTCAGAACTCTCCCTTCTTTCTTTGAACGCCTCACAGATCCTCGTCTGTTATTACGCAGAGATGCAACTCTTTCCTTCCGGAGCTTTATTTCCTCATAATTTAACCATTCACAAGCTCTTTATCCTTTCAAATAGGCAGACACTCTTGCCTTAACAATTCCAACCACTTGTCTGGCTTTCACTCTGAACCAATGCCAAAACGTAGTATTCACTAACCTTTACCTCTTACCATGTCCTATGTCGTGTTTCATTAACTAGACACCAGCAACTGCTACCACGACTAACTCATCAGGGATTACGCTTCCCTTAATACTTCCAGTATCCGCCTACTTAGCGCTCAATTCTTTAAGATGTCTGATAACTTTCAGGCTGCTATTCCACTTGCAATCAATTGATAATTCCAGGTTCCCACTCTGTTCTTTTCGTTCTCTAAGTCCATTCCAAAATTTAAACTACTAAAGGGTCTCAATTCGATATCATCGACGCTCCATCCTGAAGCCAGTTCACTCGACCCAACCAACATTAACTCAAACAACCGAGTTAAACTTTTCATGTCCAAATACCTTACTTAAGGTCTAATGTGGTCTATTCCCATGATACACTACCACATCACCTAAACTCTGTCACCCGCTCAACCCTCCCGGTACAACGTACCCTAGGAGGTAGAATGATGTCCATTCAGAATCCTCATTCAAAACCATATCCTACCTGGATCCTTCACTCGATCCTGGTATCCTACTGTACCACCATGACAGGGTCCTTCCCTGTTTCAACTCAAGTCAACACTTCAGATTCCATAGCTCAGTGACGCTCACCAGCTAACCCTTACCTATTAACATCATGCCGATCTCAGTCGTTGCTTTGACCACCCCAATACCATCTATGGCGCTAATCCCCGACTGACACGCGCCTTACCGCTAGGAGTTTCGCCTCCAATTAAATTTCCCCTCGTCCAATCGAGAACTCAAACACTGATCATCAGTCTGCTACTTTTCACCACAACTGGGCCTCAACGTTAACCTTCTTACTAATACCCCAAAACTCAAGTACTTTATGCCATACACAACAGTCGACTTAACGTTCCAAGTGTATCAACCATGATCCATTCTGTCGCCTCCCGCAAGGTTCGATCCACCCTCGCGCCAACTGCGCCTGGGCGTGCACAATCCGTGATGCACTCCCACATTTCCATAACCCTACCATGGATCAGGTCCTTTATTAAATCACTCTTTACTTAACCAAATCACACGCATACTCCCGCATTAGCAGATACTAAACAATCACACCTTGTCTTCTGAATTTCTTTCTGATTTGATACCACTCAGTCCGTCTAACCTCGAGTTTACTGTTCCCCTCGTCTCTGATGTAGTTGTCTCCCGGAGATGCTCGTGCAGTAGATGACGCGCTTACCAGTCTTGTTATGCCTTCAATTCTTCGGACGTTCTTCATTAGCTTCTTTGCGGCTTTAGATCAAATCTCCTCATGCCTGACCTTTCTCCTTGTAGCTCTAATCTGAGTATTCCTGACGACGCTCAAACTAACAATCCGTAGAACCTTACCTGAGACTCTGCCTTCTGGGTACAAACGTCTTTCGCATAGTCACTTGCTCACCATTTCCGTCTGGGAGTAATCCACATGTACTGCTCGTGAACTTGAAGGGAACTTGCCTGAACCATTCTTGTATCCTCTACTTAAAGAACTTACCTATGCTGCCGTAGCTTGAACCAAATCTAGAATCTTTGATACCAACTCCTCGCACTTTACTCAGTTCAAAACAAAATTCCTGAAATGTCTCTTTCCTTGGTTTCCAACTGGAAATTAACAGGTCATAGATCAACTCTTGGAGACATCGTCCTACCTTGTATCCAACATCGTACTTTTCGTCCTACCCCGATGATGCTAACAATCCCCGTAGTATAACACAGTGGCTACACCAGGCTCAAATTCCTTCGATTGTTTCAATAGGCTTTCTGTCGTCCAAAACCGTCTTTTACAACATTCCCTATACCAATCCTATCCGTAGTCTGACCTTGAAGTATTCCCTAAATCTTCCTTTGCATACCCACATAATTTTCCCACTGATCAGCTCCGTCTCCTTTACGTACTCCAGATGACATCCTCAACAATCCATCTGCCAGAGTTTCTAATTCCTTCTCAATAAGTATCACTATCCTCAGCCTCTCGAATGGCACCATAGAGGCACCCTCTCCATGTCCATCACCCTCTCGGAGCATTCGCAACACCGAATCCTTCCAGTTCGCTACATGACCAAAGCATAAGCTCGTCAGATACATACTCACCCTTGAGGACTCGGCCTCGAACTTTGAATGTATCGCTGCACTCTGGTTCTCCGTTCCCTCACCATGGGAAATCCACCCCAACATCTCGAGTCCTTCTACGTAGAAGTCATGCCCTCACCTGACCTCCTCTCAGGTGGCATCCCCTTCCTCATATGCATACCAATTAACCTCCTGGTTCCTGTCGCCATCTCGATATCTACCTTTTCAATCAGGCTTCTTTCAAATCTCAAATTATGTGCCCAAGCACTGTCTGGGGTCCTTCTATCTCAACAATCGAGAATCCGACCTCGCTGCGTTCTATCAACAAAAGTACCATCTTATCAATCAGACTTTTCCCCCTTTCTGGCAAACCAGAAGCCATAGAACTATCCGGGGTTCCTTTAACTCGATTATCACGAATCTAACTTTACTAATTCCATCCAAAGAAGCACCGCCATAGCGACTCTAGCATTCATGCTCCAGACGTCAACCATCAGTTCCTCGAACCACATGGCCCTCTCCGCCATCCACATGCAGACGATAAGTCCTTACATCGAGGCGGCCCAAATACCTTAGACTAATCCAGATCTCATATCCTTAAATGGGTCGCCACCAATTCCAGATACATCAATCAGTATAACTTCCTGAAATGGACTACCCGCTTTACCAAACCCATTGATCTACGCTGTTGTTACCCCTAACAGTCCAAACCAGACTCACACATTTGCCCGCCTCCATGGTTCTAATCATGCCTTTAAAATCTCTTCTAACCATTCATCAACTAGGTTCTTTCCAACCCATTAAGCCAGTACCTCCGCCCGAGTACCAAATCCAGGCATCTCCCTGCCTCAATATTTAACACAACCCTCTAATCAGGATCTCTCATCCTCTTAACCAAGGGTGGAATTAACTCTGCACATCTATTGATAAATTCCTTGTCAACTCGAACTCTCCTCAAAAACCGAGGTTAACACCCTTTAAGCCTTTCATGTAATACCCTTATCTGTCCATACCTCATAGTAGACCAACACTGGCCACCTTACTGTTAAAACATCAAAATCAGCTATTTCCCCAGAGAAATCCGCTGCTCTTCTATCCCGTCTCAACTAACAACTCCACAGCTACCCACACACTAGTGACCCTCTGCTGCTACACTCAGGGGTAACTGGAGATTTCAACTCCAACTTATATCTAAAAACCCCCCTTTCAACACAATATCAGGTCCCCAAACCCTTCTAGGAACCAACAACACAATTCCACCTGTCAAAACTGACCCAACACTTGAACTCTGGGGTTCCTACTCTGAACCAAACCACCACTAGGTCCAAATATCCACAGGTATAATGCACACCCAAGCATATACTAGGTCAAATCCACAATGATATACATTTAGCTACCAGATTCAATCATCACTAAGTATATCCATACTCATCATGCTTCATACTAGCCAATATACAGATATAACATATGAATTTCATCCAGAAAATTAATCGCATATACACAAAACGCGAACCAATATGCCAATATTCATCCATATACATCATAATGTCATTCAGCATGCATTAATCTCAACGTGCAATAGTCAAGGGCCAGGCCCTATCAGTATCTCATGCATATGTTATTTCATCTATCATGCTCCATATAAGTAAACAGGCAAACAGGGCATTGAAACATATGTTCAGCATATCAATCAATCATACCAACCAACCCTGAGTCGAGCTTGTCACTGACAGCGAGCGTACATGTTCGGTCGATCACCAGAACCAATAAACCTTGGCTCGCTCTGATACCAAGTTGTAACGCCCTACTTCCTTAGAGCCGTTACTAAGTGAGTTTTTAAGACAAAAAAGTGTGCAATGAACTCGCTAACCGAGGTTTTTGAAACAAAAGTGTGACTAATTAAGAGTTAAGGCTGTAATCTTTGAAAATGCATCGTTTCATCAAAACTTCTATTATTAAACAGTTGGGATCCCAAAATAAGGTTTGAAAACTAATTACATCTTGAAATAAGGTTACAGTTTGAGAAATTATAAAATTATAGATTATTACAGCCATTTTCGAATAAACCCCCAACCAAAGCAGTCGGGCAGGCCAAACATGTACACGTCGCTTCACGCTCTCCGTACTCATGGTTGGTTGACTCAGTCATTTCCCTTACCTGCAACACAGAGCACCCGTGAGCCGAAGCCCAGCAAGAATACTCATGCAGGACATAACATATGCAATGTATACAGTTTATCATAACAGATAATCCACAATAAACAAGTCAATCATTAGACTAAGCAAACACGGCCAAGCCGCCCCAGAGCCTTACCGAAGCCTGGGGTATCGGTTCTCACCGCGAGGATAACTCATGTATCCCTTGGGTCCCACCCTGAATATAGCATCCCATGTGCTAGGTGTTACTTTCGGCCCACGGCCGCCCCGGCTTACGCCGTACTCGGCCCACGGCCGCCCCGGCCTACGCCGTACTCGGCCCACGGCCGCTCATTTCATCATAATCACACATATAGTACATTCGAAATAATCATTCACACACATCATGATTCATTTAAGTTTAAACATTTGCACATAACACAATCTGGGGCCATGCCCTAACCTCGGGTGTTATAGTTTTCTTACCTGTATTCCGAGCCTCCTGATGCACTAGAGCCACGAGCACGGTCCTCAAGCACGAGCCTCACCAACAACCTAGTCACAACACACAAGAAACATCCCTCAATACTAATCAACCCAAAACCACTTCCCAGGACCAATCCCGCACTCTCGGGACCTCTAAAACCTTAAAACAACATCCCGGAGACATCCCCTGAAGCCCCGGAGCAAAGGCCTAAAATTGCCTAAAAATGCCATCCTGAAATTTGCCTTGTGCCGCGGCACAACTTTCTTGTGCCGCGGCACCCAGAAACCAGAGGCTCCCCGCCGCGGCAAGCAAAACCCGTGCCGCGGCACGCCCTCGCAGACCCAGAATTCTGGGTTTTTCCTTCGCGTTTTCCCGAGCTTCAACCTCTCCAAATCATCCTAAACCAATACCTAAACCCCAAAACTCAAATCCAAACTTCTTATGAACATTCTATCAACCTACAAACACTAGAATCAAGATCCAAAACACACTCATACCCTAAATTCAACCCTTGATTTCTAACTTCAGAAAAACTCAAACCAAGGCATGAAACTAACTCAAGCTTTAGATCCACAACTCAAAACAGAAATCAAACTTAAATATGCACAAGATCCTTACCTCAAATGGAGAATCCACTCAAAAGCTCCCTAGATCCTCCTCCCAAGTTCCCACTTCAGCCCTTCACCCTTCTTCTTCTTTTCTCTTCACTTGCCCTAGCTCTTCTTTCTCCCCCTCTTTCTTCTCTTCAATTTCTATCAATGCCACAAGTGACCCCAAATGCCCAAACCGTACCCCCTTAGATCACAGCTGAAATTTTCAAAATCCCCTTGCCAAAAGACCAAATTACCCCTTCCTATTAATCTTTCCAATCTAAACCTTCAAGGGCACTTAAGTCATTACTCTTCTATTTCATTTCTACCATTTTCTTTCTAAAACTTGTTACTCACAGCAGTAACTAATGGTTACCCAGGTTACTAAATCTCCAATAACCATTACCCGCTAAACCTCAACTTAACCATAAAATCCCCGAGGTACCCCTAGGCTCCTCCCGAGCCGGGTATAGAAATCCCGTTGTGACTCTTGAGTTAACTAGCTCTCTAGGACCGTCTCGGCACGTGCATCACAATAAAACAACCACACCCACGTGGTACAATTCACAGAATACAATTATCACATATCAATACAGTTATGCCCAACATGGCCAAAATTACAATTATGCCCTTCTAACACGATTCGGGCCTACATGCATACTAGTAAACATAGCCATGCATCTCAGTTAAACAAATAGCCAAATAACATGCTTTAAATCATAATCATGCATTTAATTCATAAAATCACACATAAATCCCAACCTGCCCTCCTGGCACACTAATCAAGGCCCTTAAGCCTTATTAGCGAATTTGGGTCGTTACAGTGCTGATTCTGCTTGTAGCGCTATAGCGCTCTCTTTTGAGCGCTGTAGCGCAACCCTGCGCCCAGAATGGGGTTTTTGGGCTATTTGTGAGGGATTTTGACCTAGGGTTCGGGGTTCGATTCCGCCACCTTGTTTTGTGGATCTAGGACTTCCCGGGGGGCTCGGAATTGGTCCCGAGGCTAGGTTTTCGGACTTGGGGTTCGGTGTTGACTTTGACCTATGTTTGTGCCTAGGTGTGCGCTAAGGCTCGAGTGGGATCGTGCTCAAGGAGTCAGGTGATTTTAACTATCGAATTGTCAGGTAAGAAAACTATAACACCCGTAGGATGGGGCGTGGGCCCATAGTGTGATTGCGGGGCACGGCCCTATATTGCATGTTGCATGATGAGATGATTGCCGGGCGTGGCCCTATACTGCATTACATGTTAGGGTGCAGATTTAATTGAATTAGCATTTGTTTGAATGTTGCTTGATTTATGCTATGTGTCATTATGATGAAATGAACGGCAAGGGCCGAGTGCGGCGTAGGCCGGGTACAGCCGTGGGGCCGAAAGTAACACACAGCACATGGGATGCTTATATTCAGGGTGGGACCCAAGGGATACATGAGTTATCCTTGCGGTGAGAACCGAAACCCCAGGCTTTGGTAAGGCCTCGGGGGCGGCACGGCCGTACTTGTTTATTATGATGGTTTTCCTATTTATCAGTGAATTATGCCAGTGATATTATTATTTGCATATGTTATGTTCTGCATGAGTTTTCTTGCTGGGCTTCGGCTCACGGGTGCTCTGTGTTGCAGGTAAGGGCAATGGCTGAGTCAATCAACCATGAGTACGGAGAGCGTGAAGCGACGCGTACATGTTTGGCCTGCCCGACTGCTTTGGTTGGGGGTTTATTTGAAAATGGCTGTAATAATCTATGATTTTTATAACTGATCAATTGTAAACTTATTTTAAGAAGTAAATAGTTTTCGAACCTTATTTTGGGATCCCAAATGTTTAATACTAGAAGTTTTATTGAAACAACGCATTTTCAAAGATTACAGCCTTAAATTTTAATTAGTCACACTTTTGTTTCAAAACGTAGGTTAGCGAGTTCATTGCACTATTTTGTCTTAAAACTCACTTAGTAACGGCTCTAAGGAAGTAGGGCGTTACACAACCCATTATTTTTCCCCACGACCCATGAGTCATAGGAGGCCTTAAGGAAGATGCCCCAAGAGACTCGAGTGCTCATGCGAGGCCCAGCCTCGTCTTGACCCTGCGTGCCGAACCGCACACGCGGGGCCCTTGCCTCTCCTCGTCCACGCGCACCCGAGGGGCCACGCGAGGCCCAGCCTCATCTCGACACTGTGCGCCGAGCCGCACACACGAGGCCCCCGCCTCGCCTCGTCCGCGGGCACCCGAGGGGTCACGCGAGGCCCAGCCTCGTCTCGACCCTGCTCGCTGAGCCGCACACATGAGGCACTCGCCTCGCCTCGTCCGCGCGCACCTGAGGCATCACACGAGGCCCAGCCTCGTCTTGACCCTGCGCGCCGAGCCGCACACGCGAGGCCCCTGCCTTGCCTCATCCGCACGCACCCGACGGGTCGCGTGAGGCCCAGCCTCATCTCGACCCTGCGCGCCGAGCCGCACACGCGAGGCCCCCACCTAGCCTCGTCCGCGCGCACCCAAGGGGTCACGCGAGGCCCAACCTCATCTCGACCCTGCGTCCTGAACCACACATGTGAGTCCCCCACCTCGCCTCATTCGCGCGGACCTTAAGGGTCACGCGAGGCCAAGCATCATCTCGACCCTGCGCGCCGAGCCGCACATGCGAGGCCCCCATCTCGCGTCGTCCGCGCGCACCCTATGGGTCATGCGAGGCCCAACCTCATCTCGACCCTGTGCGCCACACCACACAAGTGAGGCCCCCGCCTCACCTCGTCCGCGCGCACCCGAGGGTTCATGCGAGGCCCACCCTTGTCTCGACCCTACGCGCCCAAGCCTCACACGCGAGGCCCCGTCCTACACACGCCATGCCGCATCAACAGGAGCCCCCGTGCGTGCCGAGGATGCCCTTATGGGTCTCGCGTGAGATTGCCTCGTTTTGACCACGTGCCTTGGCACCCCGCGGTACCTCTCACACCTAGCCCCTTTAGCCCAACAAGCAAAGTTTAACTCTCACACATATCTTTTCTGGTCAATAAGCAATCTGATGCTTAGATAGACACAAGGGAGCTAGATTGACAGGCCCACCTTCAGAAGGTGAGAATACCCACTAGTTGCAGAATGCACGCATGAATATGGAATGTACCTGCAAGCCTGGAGGGGTCAGAGTACGAATACGGTACCCCCGCCAAACAAGTAGTGGGAGCACCAGGAGAGGGGGCATAGCATATGTGTCTATGGCCAGATGTTAGAGTCGACACCACTACCACCTGCACCATTCCTCTGACATTCGTACAGTCTAGTAGTGGAGACATCCTCATGGTTCCTGGCCATGTACTGGTACCGACACCACTACCTCTGAAACCACTCTCTTGACAGTGTACTTGCGTACTGCCTGGTCCCCTGGACCACATTGTATCAGGGGCCATTAGAGCCCACTATAAAAAAAAAACTCCACTTCCCCTTGGAAAGGGGTTGGGAAAATTACTGTAGCGTTGCACCATAATCAATACAAACTGAGTTCACCATTTTTCTTCTACAATTATTTTTAGAGTTTTTACTGAGATTTCTAAAGTTTTTCTTTTGATAACCTCTACATTTCTGTTTTCCTAACTTAACTTGGTTGACGAGTTCTCACCGTCAACAATTTGGTGTCGTCTGTGGGAAGAATAGATTGCAAGTCACTGTTCTTCCATCGATTCCGATAAGAAAAAATGTCACGATGTTCGAAACGGTTGAGAGAGCCACGCGAGGTTGAAGTCCACCTTGACGGAGATCAGCTAAAAGCCTCCATGAGGGACCCTCCTCCACCTGCAAACATGGAGGCCTTAAGGGAGCCTGAGGCGCCCAGAGACGAAAGGGTAGCCTCTTCCCCAGCGGTCCCACCTGAGGAGGATCGCCCAAGGTCGGCGAGAGCCCCAGGAAAGGGCGCCGATGAGTTCCTGCCTGCAAAGCCGCCGCATGTGCAAAACCACGGTCGACAGGATCCAGGCCCATCGAAGCGCCGAGCTGACAAACAACCTCGAGTCCACTCCATCAGCTCAAGCTCGAAGTCTCAATTCTATGAAGACGAGATACAAGAACTTCACCGCAAGAACCAGACGCTAGAGACCACCTTGGAAAACATGCAAGAGGTGCTAAATGGGCTGTTGCAAGGGAGATCAAATGTGACACTCCCTAAGCGCAAAGAGAGAGACCAGAGGGAGGTAGAAACTACTGTCGCAGTAGATGATGGAAAGATACGACTCTCCACTAGTAACACCCCCCAAACGAACCAACACGAACATCACGGACCAGCGAAGCAGGCCCAGAAACCAGAGCCGAAGACCAATGCTGCCCCTCGCAACGATGATGAGGTCACCTCAAAGAATGCACCCTCAAATTTAGAGGAGGAGCTCAACAAGAAGAGGATGAGTAAAAGGACCACGCCCCCTATGGAGCCTCGAGAGGGCAAAGGAAAGGGGGATCTTAACCCGTCCTCTTTAAGAGACTCCCTAAGCAAGAGGAGGCACGACTTGGACAAAGAAATGAGGAGCCTGCGAAGCAAGATCATCATCGCCTCTGGAGGTCAAGCTTTTGAGGAAGAGTTCGACCATGAGTCACCCTTCATTAGGGAGATCCAAGCCATCCGGCTCCCAGCCAATTTTAAGGAGCCCCATATGACCCCCTACGAAGGGAGCACAGATCTGAAATACTATCTGGGCGCATTCAACGACTTGATGAAGTTAAGGGGAATTAGTAGCTGGGCCAGATGCCACTGCTTTGCTGTCACATTGAAAGGACCTACTTACAAATGGTTCAAAAGACTCAGACCGGGATCCATCAGGTCTTGGCAATAGTTTTCCGATGAATTCCTCCAGCAGCACCACACCGTGCGGGACTACACGATGCCAGGCACCAGCCTTGCCAACGTGAAGCAAGGAGAAAATGAGAGTCTAAAGAGCTACATTCACAGGTTCAACATGGAGGCAGCTAAAGTGGGGAGCCTGACCCGCCGATAGCTGAAAATGGCCATCACAGCTAGATTATGCCCAGGAAGCAAATTATGGGATAACATGCTCAAGAGGGAGGTCACAGACTTAGATGATTTCTACGAGCGGGCACAAAAGTATATTTGCATGGAAGATGGTCAGGAAAGCCTCAAGGCCGGTAAATACCAAAATTCACCGAAGCCCTCAATCCAGGAGAACCAAGGCAATGCCAAGAAAAAGAGGGTCTATGAAGGGGCAAGGGATGATCGACCCCGAAAGCACCAGCGCTCTGACGAGTGCAGACAAGGCCCCTACACCTATTATACTGACATCACTCATACGAGAGAGCATATTTTCGTTATGAACGAAAATCAGGTCCCTTTCAGAAGCCTCCGCCGATGAAAAAAGACCGATCTAAGAGAGACCCCAGCAAGTATTGCCAATATCACAAAGATATAGGCCACACAATTACGGAATGCAACCATTTGAAGGTGTAGATTGAAGAGCTCATCCGTAGGGGGCATTTGGGCAGATATGTGCGCAAGGAGAACCATAGGCTAGAAGAAGGAGTGTCCTCACCGTGGGCACGAGAAGTAGCCCCCGAAGTGTAAGGAGAGGTAAGGACCATCTTTGGAGGACCAGGATTCGGGGGAGAATCGAGGAAGGGACGAGATAGATATGCCAGGGAGGCCAGGTGAAGCCCACCTCCGTGTGTCCTAAGTCTGGAGCAGCGCCCAACGAAGAGTTTCAAGGGTGAAAATGACTCAATAACTTTCACCGAAGAAGACTCTCGAGGTGTGCACTTCCTCCACAATGACCCCCTAGTGTTGATAGTCTAGCTTGCTAACATGAGGGTGCATCGGGTCTTGGTGGATAACGGGAGCTCTGCGGACATCTTGTATCGACCAGCACTAGAGAGGATGGGATTGAGCCTCCGCCACCTAAAGCCTTGCGCTACGTCTTTGTATGAATTTACGGGAGATTCGATACAGCCCTTGGGGGCAATCGAGCTGGCCCTTACGATGGGAGAACAGCCCAGACAAACCACTATAATGGCAAACTTCATGGTGGTAGATTGGGCCTCAGCCTTCAATACGGTATTAGGGAGACCTACCCTAAGAGAATTGAAGGCGATAACTTCTGTGTACCATTTAGCTATGAAATTCCCAACCCCCGGGGGAATAGCATGCATGAAAGGAGAACAGAAGGAAGCGACGGAATGCTACAACACATCCCTTCGCACAGCCACAAAGTCGACAGCACCTATGGTGATGGTTCTGCACGAAGGCGCGAACCCAAGCGAGTTAGACCCATGAGTCATAGAAGAGCCCAGAGCTGAACCAGTAGAGGAAATGGTGGAAGTAACGGTCATGGATGAACCATTGAGGAGATTAAAAGTAGGAAAAAATCTTGCCGATGACATGAAGGAGAAACTAGTAGAGTTCTTAAATGCCAACCTTGATGTATTTTCCTGGAGTCACGAGGATATGGTAGGGATAGACCCAGCGGTCATGTGCCACCACCTGAACATCGACCCGAAAGCAAGGTCAGTAAGGTAGAAAAGGAGAGCACTAGACCCAGAAAGATACGCGGCGCTAAAAGAGGAGGTGGACAAGCTGAAGGTGAACAGGTTCATTCCAGAAGCGTTTTACCCACTATAGGTGTCGAACCCAGTGCTGGTTCCAAAGCCCAATGAAAAATGGAGGACGTGCGTGGATTTTACCAGCCTTAACAAGGCCTGCCCTAAGGACAGCTTCTCGCTTCCTAGGATAGACCAGTTGGTGGCGCCACAGCGGGACACGAGCTACTTAGCTTCATGGACGCGTATTCAGGGTATAACCAAATAGCAATGAACCCTGCTGACAAGGAGCACACTTCGTTCATAACAGACAAGGGGTTGTATTGCTATAAAGTGATGCCATTTGGTTTAAAAAACGCAGGTGCCACTTACCAGAGGCTGGTGAACAAAATGTTCGCAAATCAAATAAGAAGGAACATGGAGGTGTACGTGGATGATATGCTAGTGAAGACGAAAAAAGCGGAAGAGCTCACTAGCGACCTCATGGAGATGTTCAACACCTTGTGCAAGTACAGAATGAAGCTGAACCCACTCAAGTGCACCTTCGGAGTTTCGTCAGGAAAATTCCTGGGTTTCATGGTGAATTCCCGAGGTATTGAAGCTAATCTTGACAAAATCAAGGCCTTGCTGGAAATGAGCCCACCACGGAGTAAAAAATAGGTGCAGTGCCTGACGGGGAGAGTGGCAGTCCTCAATAGATTCATCTCTAGATCGACTGACAAATGTCTTCCTTTTTTCAACATCCTAAAAGGGAACAAAAAGTTCGCTTGGGATGACGAATGCCAGGATGCCTCACCATGCTGAAGGAGCACCTCGGAAGGCCACCCCTTTTGGCAAAGCCAGAAAAAGGACAGAAGATGTATCTGTATCTAGATGTATCCGAGCATGCCATAAGCGCTGCCTTGGTCAAGGGTGAGAAGAAGCACCAGCACCCGGTCTACTATATGAGTAAGCGGTTGGTAGACGCGGAGACCTGGTACCCGGAAATAGAGAAGTTAGCATATGCCCTGGTAGTGGCTTCTCGGAAATTGAGGCCCTATTTCCATGCTTATGCGATTGAGGTGCTCACCAACACCCCCCTCCGTCAAGTCTTGCACAAACTAGAAACTTCGGGAAGATTGCTAAAGTGGTCAATTGAATTGAGTCAGTTCGACATCGCCTACACCCCAAGGACCTCCATCAATGGGCAGGTACTTGCAGACTTTATAGTCGAGTTCACATACCGACCCCAAGAGGAGGGGGAAATAGAGGAGAAGGAGCTGACACCTGAAGAGGAGAGGCACCCTGAAGAATGGAGTCTCCATGTGGATGGGGCATCTAACGAAGTGGGGGCTGGTGCTGGCATAGTGATGACAGGACCTGAAGGGCACAAGATGTACTGTGCCTTGAGATTTGGATTCGAGGCTTCCAATAATGAAGCAGAATATGAGGCGCTGTTGGCTGGCCTGCGACTAGCTAAGGAATTAAAGGTATCCCACTTACATGTCTTTAGTGACTCACAGTTGGTGGTGTTTCAAGTGAAGGGCGAATACCAAGCCAGAGGTCCAAAAATGGTTGCATACCTTTCCAAGTTGAAGGAGTATTTGGACTAGTTCGAAAAATACACGATAGAGCAAATTCCCAGAGAGAAGAATACGAACGACGATGAACTCGCGAAACTCACCTCCACAAGAGATGAAGATACGCTTGAGTCTATACCGGTGGAATATCTCCCCAAGCCATGCAAAGCCGAAGAGAGGATCAACACGGTCAAGAGCTCCGAGGAGCCATGGTTTGCCCCCATTAGGAGGTACTTGAATGACGGGACCTCACCCTTGGACAAGAAGGAGGCCCGCAGACTGGCTTACAGAGCCGCCCAGTACACCCTAGTAGACGGGATCTTGTATAAGAGAGGCTTCTCTACCCCACTCCTGCGGTGCGTTGATAAGGGAGAAGCGTTAAATTTTTTACAAGAGATACACGAAGGGGAGTGTGGGAACCATGCTAAGGGGCAGTCCACAGCAAAAAAGGCCATCCGCCAAGGGTATTACTGGCCTACCATTGAGAAGGACGTGAGCGACTTCGCTAGAAAGTGTCACAAGTGCCAGAGACATGCGACTTACTCATGGCAATCCCCAAATGAGCTGGTGAGCATGACCAGCCCGTGGCCCTTTGCTGTGTGGGGGATTGACTTGATAGGGGCACTGCCAACCGGAAGAGGAGGAGCCAAGTACGCGGTGGTAGCGGTTGAATATTTCACTAAGTGGGTGGAAGCGGAGCCCTTAGTCACTATAACGACTAAGCAGATCACCACCTTCGTCAACAAATATATTGTTTGCAGATTCCGGGTTCCCTACAAGATCATCTCCGACAATGGAACGCAATTTGAAGGAGGAGTGTTCGAAGACTACTGCACGGCCAAAGGAATCAGGAGGAGCTTCTCTGCAGTAGTACACCCCCAAGCTAATGGGCAAGTAAAGGCCATCAACAAGATCCTGAAAAGGAACTTGAAAACTAAGTTGGAGAAGTTGAAAGGGGCCTGGGTCGAAGAACTTCCAAATGTGCTCTAGGCCTACAGGACCACCCCCCATTCCACCACTGGGGAAACACCCTTTGCCTTGGCCTACGACTGCGAGGCTGTCCTTCTGATAGAAATGAAGGTTAACTCCTTCCGCACATAAACATACAATGACCAGGCTAACACCACAGCATTGGTCGAGAACTTGGACCTGCTGGAAGCCAAGAGAGAAAGGGCACAATTAAGGCTGGCTACGTATCAGCAGCGGGCAGCAAGGTATTACAATTCAAGGGTACATGAGAGAAATTTTAGGGCAGGAGACTTAGTATTGAGGAAAGTACTCCCCAACACGCGAGACCTGGGGGCAGGGGTACTGGGAGCGAACTGGGAAGGACCCTACCAGGTCGCTCAGTGCATACCACCAAAAACCTATAAGCTGGCACGCATGGACGACACCCTCGTACCTCGGGCATGGAATGCGGAGCACCTCAAGAAGTACTACAAGTGAGACTTCCACACCCAATACAAGCAGTATTCGTGCTTAGTTTGTTACGTGTTATGTTAGCTCAATAGACAAGAATCAAGGAGGGTGCCTAGATAACCCCCAAGAAGATGTATACCTTTCATATATATATATACATTGTAACATGCCTACTATGAATGAAACTGTTCGCATCTTCGCATGCTATTTTTCTCCTTTATGTGAACATCAATCAAAGTGCCTGCCGAAATAAACTTCACCAGACACTTGGGGGGGAATAGTGGCCCGTGAGGGCAAAGCACATAGCAAACAGGAGGATCCTAAAAAGGACCCTATGCATCTGGACGATCCTAAAAAGTACCCTCTAACAGCAGGATCCTAAAAAGGACCCTCTAACAGGAGGATCCCAAAAGGACCCCTTATATCAGGGCCTTAAACGAAGTCCTTATATATATATATAAATAAAAAAAAAGAGTGTGTGATGAGAGGACCTTGCAAGGCATCTCTTGGGTTCACAAGGATTAGCTATACTTATTAACATCAAGGAGGCCAAAAGGTCTTACAAAAAAAAAAACAACAACACACTTCCAAATAAAGGCAGATGCTCCCACAAGTGGAAAGACCTTAGAGAGAGCACCCACCTAAGCCTAGAGCGGCCACCAAGCTGTCTAGCCAAAAAGGGTCCTAAAAGAGACCCTTGCAAAAATAGTACTACGAATAATGACGATGTATGCCCTGATTTTCCCACGGGCTGATTAGCAGGCCGAGCTTCGGACTAATCATGGTTAGTCCATAAAACATCCCCTAGACCGGAGCTCCTGTCTTGAGGTGTTACCCCCCTTAGCTCGAGGAATCCTCAAGGACTCGCCAAGACTCGTCAGGACTGGAGAGAGGAATCGGAAAGCCGAAGGTCGGGTCAAATGCGCAGCTCATGGTACGAGCTAGATATGGAGGCTATGACCCCTTGTAAAGTCAACACACGCAAGATAAACGTGCATATATCTGACATCACGTGTCCGATATCTCCCTGACTTCTCGGACAAGCAGCAGGAACGTGCGTGTTCAGACACCCACGGCTGGGTTGGGCCGTGCGGCCCATTATCTCCTTACCTATCGATTTGACCACACTTATGTATCAGGTTTAGGAATTAATCATGAATGTCACAGAGTTGATAGGACAAATAAGAAGGTCACGGGATGACCTCCTTACCAACTTCCAGGTGCCTTCTCCTATAAATATGGAGACCCTGGGAGTTGATAAGGGTTGGAAAAATAATCCCTTATAAGAAATACTTTGTTACCAAATACTCAGTATAGATCAATAATATTGACTAGTGGAGTAGAAGGATTTTAACCTTTGAACCACTTAAAAACCGTGTCTTGAGTCACCCCGTTCGTCCCCTGAGATCATACATCTATTTCGGTTCACGTTTAGTACTAATCCTTTTCTATCATTCTCTTAATTACCTGTTGGCGAAGAACCGCGTCAACAGACGAGAAGGACGCTTCTCACAAAAAATAATAAGCGCGCACAAAAATATATAAAAGGATAGCGAGAACCCAAGGGGTTAAAATATCCTTATAGAAATAGTCAAGGGGCACCAAAAAAGGGACCCATTGAACCCTTTCACATGGACTCCAAAGGACCTCTAGCCTGATAAATAAAAGAGGGCAACCTACCAAACACCATCATACAGGCTCAAGTTAACACAAATGAATAGGAGATGAATAACCACACATGTATATATTAAAAAAGGAGTCTTGGTAACATGGCAAGATTTACAAGAAAAAAAAAATTAATATAACAAAGGCTCAAAATGAGCATACACCCACAGCGGGATAGCTGACAGAAATGATGAAATGACGACCTTAGGGCCTCCTGCCATGGGCGCTCCACCCAGCCACTCGAGCAACAGCTTGCTCGCCAAAAGAAGAAAAATCAAAGTTGGGATCCTGCCTCGACACACCGTAAAGGGCGCGCTCTATGGACCTGTACTCAATAGCTGTCCTATCCGCCTCTAGGGAAGTGACTCTCTCGTGCGACGCAGTCGCAAAAGCCTTGGCACCCTGGAGTTCACCCTCTAGGCTGGTAACTTTGTCCTGCAACATCATGGCTTTGGCAACCGCCTTCTGCTTCCTTTTTGACGAGACAGAAAGTTTTGCCCGAGCCTATTTTAGCTTAGACTTGGTTTCACCAAGCTCTCTCTCGAGCTCCTGGACCCGGGCCGTAAGGCGGTCCCTCTTGGTACTCGACGTAGAAAGATTATGAGCCGAGTCGGCAAACCGCTGAGCCACAGTATAGGCCTGCACAAGAAAGTTAACCACAACAAGAATAAGTAACAAAAAAAATGTGTGTACATATATTTATATATAATAAGGCTGACATAAGATGCGTGAAATCACCTAAGCAGTAGTGCGCGTTAGAGTCTCCCCAAGGTTCGACAGGGTGAAACTCCCAAGAACATTCCAATCAGATTCGGGGAGGTCTGAGGCGATTTGGACGTACCGTCGCCCGTAAGAGGTCGCCATGCGACTCACCCAGGGCGCCCCTTCCGAGCCAAGGGCACCTGGCTGGATAAGGACAGACAAACTGCTCGCCGAAATGGGAGGGGGCGCGGGAAAATTGGAGAAGTGAGGCCCCGGTAGATCATAAGGGGGTGTAGGAAGATTGGCAAAGTAAGCCCCCAATGGACCAGGGTGGAGGGGAGCTTGAGGGAAAGCGTCATAGTCCTCAGGGTCGGGGCAAACAAAATGCCCCAGAATGGCATGCTGGTCTTGGGATTTTGGGGCTATGTCCGGGTCGAAAGAGACAAAGGGAGGGCATCCCCTAGGAGACGAGGACAGCTGGTGAGGTCCCCCGCGTTCAAGGGAGGCTTCCTCCGGCACATCCTCAGCCCCACCTTCATCTGGGCAAACTCAGCTGATGCCGCCTTCATCTTCTTCGACCCGGGGATGGTCCACAGCAACCTGGGATCTAAAACTGGGGACAGCTTGTGGAGGTTCAGATTTTCCACAGTGAATAGGTACGCACCCTTTTTCATAGCGAGGTCAGCGTTGATAAGCTTATTCACAGCGTTCGCTTCCGACCCAACAACTACGGGTGTGGCGAATTGCTATGCATAATCCACACCATGGTCAACACAAACAAAAGTCATAAAACAATAAGTTACAAGAAAAAAGAAGAAGAGAGAAAATGTGGCTCAGGGTACTTACTGGGAGCGGCACGGAAGTGCTCGCGAACAGAGAGAGGACCTTTCACAAAGAAAAATTCTTGCTTCCAGGAACCCGGGTTAGACACTGAGCTCACTATCAAAGGGACCTCATTATTGGCCTTTTGCAGGTAATAGAAGCCCTTGGACGTGGGAGAGGGCATGGGATTGTACAGGAAATGCACCTCTAGCGTCGTAGGAGCGCGTTTCAAAAGTTCCACAAACGCGATAAAAAGGCAGCTCAAGGTCAGCCAACTATTGGGTACCAGCTGAAGTGGAGCAAGGTCAAAGTAGTTGAGGACCGCAACAAAGAACGGGTGTAACAGGATGGTACCACCTGCCTTCAAGATGTGCTCACTAAGGGCCACGAAGCCGAGACTAAGGCAGTCAGCCCGGCATGTGTCCGAAGGGGTGTATAAGGCGTACTCTGGAGGAACGCGGTAGTGCTTCATAATTTCCCTCAGTTTATTTTCTGACACATGGGACACCAGGGTGGATGCTAATTAAGGAGCATCGTCCAGTTCATTGGTGGATAACTATCGTCATGCCCTCAGCATATTTGCAAAACCAAAAGAAAAAGGTGAGGAAGATACAGAACACTTGACCCTCCATTTTCTCTTCCAAGCAAGAGTCTTCCACCAGGTCACCGGCTGCGGAAGCGCTAAGCTAGGGAAGATTGAAACTAAGGGCTGAAGAGAAGTAGAAGCGGCACCATGACAGTCATCAGGCGAGGATGGGCTATAGGGATTAGGCGGAAGATGTCCCTCCATAAACTCCAACTCCCCTACAAATCTAAAAGGGTCACCCTAAGGCTCGCTACGTGGTCACTAAGGTCAGGGGGGAAAGGTGCTACGTCTCCTCTCAACACCGAGTCAATTTCACTCTCCACCACCCAAATTTTATGCCTAAGTTCAGCCATGTAGTCAAGATGACGAATGCGGGCCTGCCTTAAGGAGTCATAGTCTTGGTAAGGGTTTTCCTCAGGGGACTCTGAGTCTGAAGACAAGTCAACAAACTCAACCCCCGTAGGTATGCCAAACGGATCGTCACTGGCCAAGAGACCTCGTCCTGAAAGCAAAAAGGGGTTCACGTATAAATGAGAGGATTGCTACAAAACACTCAGGAATGGGCTCAAAACTTCCAGACACAAATGCTCTAAAAGACCTGCCACGGGTTGTGAATAAGGGATGATGCCTCAAGACTAACTCACGACGGGCTCAGGCCAAAGTACCTCATCCTGAGTGGTGCTAATGTGAACCCAATGGAAACAATGGAAAAAGAGAATATACCCTCAAGCAGGAAAAATGAGACACTGTCGTGGTCAAAAGGAGGTTGGGGGACCAAAAGTACCGTCACAGTCAAAAAGAGCCAAATGGTCGAAAGTGCGCGTCTGCAAAAATTAATAGAAAAGTTGTGTTAGCCTCCAAATATATGAAGGGGTATAGACATATAAAAAATTAACCAAAATATATGTAAAAAAAAAAAAAGAGGAAACTATAGTAAAAGTGAGGTTGTGAGGGATTGAACCTCTTACCTCTTGAAAGGAGCAAAAGTCTAAATACCACTAAGCTAGGAAGATTGAGTGTGACTAATAGACTTGGCATGGGGGCCTATTTATAATAATTAAAGAGAAGAGTCTACCAAAGCACCTAAAGGTCCTCTCCTGGACTGGGGGGCAAGTGTGGATGCTCGAATTCCACCAAGGGAAAATATGGAGGTTTACCTTCGTTAGCCTCAGGCAATCCAAGCAACCCATTATTATTCCCCATGACCCATTTCCATAGGAGGCCTTAATGAAGATGCCCCGAGAGACCCGTGGGGTCACACGAGGCCCAGCCTTGTCTCGACCCTGCGCGTCGAGCCACACAAGCGAGGCCCCCACCTCGCCTCGTCCGCGCGCACCCGAGGGGCCACGCGAGGCCCAGCCTTGTCTCGACCCTATGCGATGCCCCGCACACACGAGGCCCCCACCTCGCCTCGGTCACGCGCACCTGAGGGGTCACGCAAGGACCAGCCTCGTCTCGACCTTGCGCGCTGAACCGCACACGCGAGGACCCTGCCTCGCCTCGTCCACGCGCACCCGAGGGGTCACGCGAGGCCCAGCCTCATCTCGACCCTGCACGCTTAGCCGCACATGCGAGGCCCCTGCCTCACCTCGTCCACGCTCACCCGAGGCCCAGCTTCGTCTCGACCCTGCGCGCCGAACCACACACGCGAGGACCCCACCTCGCCTCATCCGCGCGCACCCGAGGGGTCACGCAAGGCCCAGCCTCATCTCGACCCTGCGCGCCGAGTGGCACATGCGAGGCCCCCACTTCGCCTTGTCCGCGCGCACCCGAGGGGTCACGCGAGGCCCACCCTCGTCTCGACCCTACGCGCCCAAGCCTCACACGTGAGGCCCCATCTCGCACATGCCATCCGGATCAACATGAGCCCCCGTGCATGCCGAGGATTCCCTTAGGGGTCTCGCATGAGATGGCCTCGTTTTGACCACGTGCCTGGGCACCCCGCAGGAGCTCTCACACCTAGCCCCTATAGCCCAACTAGCAAAGTTTAACTCTCACACATATCTTTTCTCGTCAATAAGCAATCTGATCCTTAGATAGACACAAAGGAGCTAGATTGACAGGCACACCTTCAGAAGGTGATAATACCCACTAGTTGCAAAATGCACGCATGAATATGGAATGTACCTGCAAGCCTGGAGAGGTCAGAGTACGAATACGGTACCCTGGCCAGACAAGTAGTGGGAGCACCAGGAGAGGGGGCATAGCATATGTGTCTATGGCTAGATGTAAGAGTCGACACCACTACCACCTGCACCACTCCACTGACATTCGTACAGTCTAGTAGTGGAGACATCCTCATGGTACCTGGCCATGTACTGGTATCGACAACACTACCTCTGAAACCACTCCCTTGATAGTGTACTTGCGTACTGAGTGGTCCCTTG
Organism: Humulus lupulus; assembly: GCF_963169125.1. Taxonomy (NCBI): domain Eukaryota; kingdom Viridiplantae; phylum Streptophyta; class Magnoliopsida; order Rosales; family Cannabaceae; genus Humulus; species Humulus lupulus. The sequence continues at coordinate 192,703,801 of NC_084795.1, read as the reverse complement.
GACCACATTGTATGAGGGTCCATTAGAGCCCACTATAAAAAAATATCCACTTCCACTTGGAAGGGGGTTGGGAAAATTACTGTAGCATTGCAGCATAATCAATACAAACTGAGTTCACCATTTTTCTTCTGCAATTATTTTTGGAGTTTCTACTGAGATTTCTAAAGTTTTTCTTTTGATAACCTCTACATTTCTGTTTTGCTAACTTAACTTGGTTGACGAGTTCTCACCATCAACAATACTTTATCCTTTTAACTACACGACCTATGGGTCGTGATGTAAAGACAATATATTTTTTATTACTACATGGGCAACTTTTACTTTTAGTTGAACAATTACATCCAAGCAGCGACTCCTCGCGGTGTAAAAGGATACACTTTGACATTATAATATATTTGCATAGTATTATAACATCTGTTCGCATGATCAAACTTAGCATAGACTTTGGTTTGATTTAACAAAATAACAAAATTTTGAAAAATACTCTAAGTGCCCTAGCATGCTTTCACTTATTTTGCTCATGTGTTTACATAGCTTTTAAGGATATGCTTTGCTTACTTGTACCTTATATGCCCCCCAAGTGATCGAAGAGCTTTAGGTCCTTGGTCACTTGCCTTGACCAGAACCTGTTTGAACATTACTAATCGTAGCAATATGATTAGCATTCTAATACAGCAAAACAACACACATAATGAGCAAATACTTGTAATAAATACAATAGTTGGCAAGAAATGACTGGCTGCGCACAGTCCCTCTTATTTCTCATAATAAATGGACTAAACATGTCTGTACGAGTGATCAATAAGATCTTACACTTTTTCAAAACTTATAAAAAGTAAAATTAATACAAACTAATTATTTAAGAAGAATTGTTTATTGGTAGTACTTGCGTAGGTGTTCTCCATTCCAATAGCGAGGAACGAGATCTCCGTTTAAGCGTGCAAGTTTATAAGTGCCTGGGTGAAGGACCTCATCAATCTGGTATGGCCCTTCCTAATTAGGCCCGAGTACTGCAGCGGCTTGGTCGCAGGTGTTTAGAAAAAATCTTCGGAGTACAAGGTCTCCAACACTGAATTTTTATTCTCGTACTTTAGATTTGAAATACCGGGCGACCTTTTACTGGTACACAACTACTCGAAGTTGAGCTTGCTCACACTTCTCATCAATTGAGTCCAGGGATTCCATCAATAGATGGTTGTTAGAGTCTTGCTCATATGTTAATCTACGATGCGAGGGTGGATCTAACTCGACAGGCAACATAGCTTCATACCCGTACACCAAGGAAAACGGAGTATGACCTGTTGCTATTCGATGGGAAGTTCTGTACGACCAAAGAACTTCAGGCAACTGCTCCGGCTATGCTCCCTTAGCTTCTTCAAGTCTTTTCATCAGGGTATCCTTCAGTGTTTTGTTAACTTCTTTGACTTGCCCATTCGCTTGGGGATGAGCGACTGAAGAAAAGCTTTTGATAATATCATGCCATTTGCAGAAGTTTGTGAATAGATCACTGTCAAACTGGGTGCTGTTATCCGAGACTATCTTCCTTGGTAATCCATAGCGACAAATGATGTTCTTGACTACAAAGTCAAGCACTTTCTTGGTCGTTATGGTTGCGAGTGGCTCAGCCTCGGCCCATTTGGTGAAGTAGTCGATGACAACCACTGCGTACTTTACACCACCTTTTCCTGTAGGCAAAGATTCGATTAGATCTATTTCCCAAACTACGAAGGGCCATGGACTCTGCATTTGCTTTAACTCGTTGGGAGCTACTCATGGGATTTTAGAAAATCTCTGATATTTGTCACACCTCCGCACGAACTCCATTGAGTCTTCATTCATGGTTTACCAGAAGTATCCTTGCCTTAGGATCTTTTTTGGCAAACTTTGCCCCCCAGCGTGGTCCTCGCAAAAGCCTTCGTGCACCTCTTTCATCAATTCTTTGTCTTTTTCCTTAGTAATACATCTAAGAAGTGGCAGTGAGTATCCCCTTCTGTACAGGATCCCATCGACCAAGATATACCTAGTAGCATGCCGCTGAAGGGTCCTGGATTTGTTTCTGTCCACTGGTAGCACGCCGCTTGACAGATACTCTACATATGGTGCCATCCATGTATCCGTCATCTGGATGACCAGAGTGGTTTGTCCTGCTTGGATGTTTGTTACTGATAGTCGTTCGACAAGTACTATGTTCAGATTATCAGCATCTTTTGCACTTGCCAACTTTGCCAACGCGTCCGCATTGGAATTCGAATCGTGAGGTACTTGCTGGAGAGTATATCTGTCGAACTGGGCTAACAGATCCTTTGCTTTGTTTAGATAGGCGACCATCTTCAAACCTCACACCTGGTACTCTCCCAAGACTTGATTCACCACCAGCTGCGAATCGCTATAGATGTCAAGCACTTTTATGTTCATATCCTTGGCTAACCGCAATCCAGCTAGTAATGCTTCATATTCAGCCTCATTGTTAGAAGCAGTGAAGTCAAATCTGATTACACAGTGAAATCGATGCCATTCCGGCATTATCAATATCACTCCTGCTCCTGCGTGGGATTCGTTGGATGATCTGTCTATAAACAATTTCCACAAGGGTGCTTGGATTTGACACTCGGGCTCACTGGGCTCTACAGTCTGCTCGCCGCCCGCGAGCTCCGTGAATTCGGCGATGAAATCAGCTAAGGCTTGTCCTTTTATTGCTGCTCACGGCAAGTAAGATATGTCGAACTGCCCGAGTTCGACTGCCCACTTTAGCAATCTACCTGCAGCCTCTGGCTTTTGCAGGACTTGTCGAAGAAGCTGGTCGGTTAAGACCATAATTGGATGCTCTTGGAAGTAAGGCCGCAACTTCCTAGAGGCCAAAAATAAACAATAGGCTAACCTTTGGATGGGGGAATACCTCAACTCTGCTCTGATCAGCCTTTTGCTTACATAATAGACCGCCTTCTGCACGCATTCTTTTTCTCTTACTAGCACAACACTAGCAGCGTAATCTATGATTTCCAGGTAGATGAACAAAGTTTCTTTATCGACCGTCTTTGATAGGATGGGTGGTTGCGCCATATGTGTTTTTAGTGCTTGAAAGTCCTGTTCGCACTCATCTGTCCATTCTAATTTCTTATTGCCTCTTAGTAGAATGAAAAACGGGACACACTTGTCTGTCGATTTCGAAGTAAATCTATTGAGAGCAGCAATCCTCTCGGTCAGGCTTTGGACATCCTTAATCTTTACGGACGACTTCATCTCGATCAAGGCTTTTATTTTCTCGGGATAAGCTTCAATTCCTCTCGAGTTAACTATAAATCCCAAGAACTTCCCTGATCCTACTCCGAAGGAGCATTTAAGGGGATTTAAATTCATCCGATATTTGTTCAGGACGTTGAAGCATTCCTACAAATCCCTTACATGACCTTCTGCTTTCTTCGACTTAACCAGCATGTCGTCAACATAAACCTCCATGTTTGTGCCGATCATCTCCTTGAACATGTGGTCGACGAGTCTCTGGTAAGTCGCACCAGCGTTTTTCAAATCAAAGGGCATCACCTTGTAATAGTAGAGCCTTGTATTAGTTCAAAAGCTAGTGTGATACTCATCAAGGGGATGCATACTGATTTGATTATACCCAGAGTATGCATCCATGATTGAGAGGATCTCATGCCCTGCAGTGGGATCGACCAGTTGGTCAATCCTCGGGAGTGGGAAACAGTCTTTGGGGCAGGCTTTATTTAGGTCTGTAAAATCCATGCACGTACACCACTTTCCATTCAGCTTGGGCACTAGTACGGGGTTAGAGACCCACGATGGATAAAATACCACCCTGATGAAGCCATTCTCCTTCAGCTTTTCGACTTCTTCCGTCAAGGCCTTTGATCTATCTATGTCGAGCATCCTTCTTTTTTGTTGCACTAGTGGAAAGCTTTTGTCGATGTTCAGGACATGGCTGATGACTGCAGGATCTATCCTGACCATGTCTTTGTGCGACAAGGCAAAGACATCCTAGTTCCTCCTTAAAAACTCCACCAGTGCTTGTTTTGTTGTTGTCTCTAAGTTTTTACAGACTTTCACAACTCTGGTCGGATTTTCCTCATCGAGTTGGATCTCTTCAAGGTCCTCGATGGGCCCCACTTCTTCTTCCAAATCCCCAAATTGAGGATCTAAGTCCCTATCCTCACTTTGGGCAATGCCCTATTTGGTGAGATTGTCACCCGAGCGGGCTTGAACATCAGTTGCCATTTGCAACTCCATCCCGGTGGCATCTCTCGATACATCCTTCTTTGCCTTGGTGATCGAGGCAATGTAGCACTCCCTCGCTTCCCTCTGGTTTCCCAAAACACATACTAACCCTGCGTCCGTTGGGAATTTCATAGCGAGGTGCCATATAGAAGTGACGGCTCGCAAGTCGACCAGAATTGGTCTCCCTATCACAGCGTTGTACGCTGAAGGACAATCAACTACTATAAAAGTAGTGAGTAATGTCCTGTTAGCAGGTGTAGTGCCTACTGTGACTGGGAGTCTTATCAACCCTTCTGGGGCGAGCCCTTCTCTGGAAAAACCATAAATGGTTTGGTTGCACGGCTCCAGGTCTTTCACGGACTACTTCATCCTTTCCAGCGAAGACTTGTACATGATGTTGACCGAACTTCCTGTATCGACCAACACCCTTTTCACCATCATGTTCGCGATTTGTACGTCCACGACCAGCGGATCGGAGTGTTGGAATTGCACGTGTCGGGCGTCGTCGTTTGAGAAGGTGATCAGTTCTTCCTCTGTTCGAGCCTTTTTTTGTGCTCGATCCTCAACACTCATCATCTCGATGTCCGAGTCGTGGCATAGGGTTTGAGCATATCGTTCCCTCACTTTCCCACTATCTCCTACAAGATGTGGATCTCCGCAGATGGTGAGTAGGGTACCTGACACTGGAGCTGGATGTAAAGGTGGCGAGCGTTGGCATGCAAGTGCCGACTCGTTGCCACCTTGAGCCTCTTACTGAGAACCCCCCGCGGCTCATACATATCTTCTTAAATGTCCTTGTCTTATCAGGAACTCAATCTCGTCCTTCAGCTGGTTACACTCATTAGTGTCGTGCTCGTAGTCGTTATGAAAACGATAGAACTTTGTTGAATCTCTCTTGGAGATATCTTTCCTTATTAGTGCGGGTCGTTTCTAGGGCACGCTTGAGCTGGTCGCCTGGTAGACCTTGGCTCGGCTTTCAACGAGGGCAGTGCAATTGGTGAATCTCGGTTCATACCGATTACCTTTGGGGCGCTTACTCTCGGAGGTCGAGGGTTCGTTACTCGCCCATTTTCCACCATTCTTACCACTGCCATTCCTGTTGCCTTTGTCGTTTCCATTGGGCTTCGACCCATTGGCAGCTTTGGCGGGCTCTTCCTTGGGCCCCTTGTCTTTCGCTGGCAATTTCCCTTCATTGGCAATCACGTCCTCGAGCTTGATGTACTGATCAGCTTGATCTAAAATCTCCTGGGTACTTTTAACCCCATTCTTTCTGAGGCTACTCCAGAGGGGAGAATGGCACCTAACCCCAGCAGTTAGGGTCACTATCTTGCCCTCATCGCCCACAGTCTTGGCTCCAGCTGCAGCTCGCATGAAGCGCTGAACGTATTCCTTCAAGGGCTCCCCCTCTTTCTGGCGTATCTCGACCAGTTGGTTCGCCTCAGTGGGGTGCACACGACCCGCATAGAACTGTCCGTAGAACTCCTTTACGAACATCTCCTAGGAGACTATACTCGCAGGAGGGAACTTAAAGAACCACTCCTGGGCGTCATCAGAAAGTGTCGCTGGGAAGATCCTATGGTGAGCATCATTAGAGACGTTCTGAATGTCCATTTGTATCTCAAACTTGTTGACAAGAGATACTGGGTCTCCATACCCGTTGAAATTTGGCAGTATTGGCATCTTGAACTTACTAGGGGTTTTTGCCACAGCAATCCTCTGTACGAAAGGGGAGCCTCTCCTCCGATCATACTCAATGTGTGATGTTCGCCCCCCGACCAACTGCTGCATAGCCTGGTTCAGGGAATCGATTTGAGCCTGAATAACTTCCGGGATTGTTGGGGCCTTTGGTGCCGAGGGAATGTACTCATCGTGCCTTTCTCGATGGTGGTTGAGTACATCCCTCAGATCATCATCTCTTCGCCACTGCTCGCTGGCTCCTAGCCGACTAAAGACATTATTCTGCCTAGGCTGCCCCCCATCGTTATGACCTGCTGGTCGGTCTTCTCTAGGTGGGGGGCTCCTGCCTCCACCTCTCTCTTCGTTCCTCCAACCAACATTTCCTCTACCTGAGTCGGCTTCATTGTAGTGGTGGCCATCTCTGAACCGTGGCTGGCTATGGTGCGACTGACTATTCCCTTTGTTGCCTCCTTGGGCTAGCATTTCCCAAGCGTTAGGGGGAGGCCTGCGCTAGTCGGTGGGTCCCCGTGCATTGTCATGTCGTGGGGGGCCTCTGACCGCAGAGCCTGACTCTGAGTTCCTCCTGTTGGCAGAAGGACGCTGCCCCCTGCTCGGTAAATGTGGCTCTTCACAGCCTGGGTGTCTAGGACTGCGAGGTTGTTTCCCGGCCCTATTCTGCCTTAGGCGCGGGGGATTGCCTTGACTAGCCTGAGACGGAGGTTGTGGCTCAGGATCCCTAGGTAGGACATCATCCTGAGGCATAGATGTCCGCTCCGGTCTCTGAGGGCTTACTGGCAGGAGCAGAGGACTAGGATTGGGGCCCCTTTGAGGTGGCCCGTTTGGTGGCTGATTTGGATGGGAGGCTAGCGCAGCCTGATTCCTAGTCAGCTGGATGGCTACTTCAAGGGCTGCCATGGCATCCCTCTGCCGATGGTCCATCTCCGCTTGCCGCTCACTCAGCTCTTGGCGCTGGCACTCTATCTCCCTTTGGTGTGACGCCATTATCTCGGTAGCATTCTGTTGATTGGCCCTCAGATTTTCCAACTCATCTTGCAACACCCCTAGTGTTGCCTTGAGGGACTCAGAATCCAAGTCCTCCTCATCAAACTCCAAATGAGGCTCGTCTTCAGCTACATTTGGGGAAGGGGCTGGGATGGTGCAGCGGTAGCCTGTCCAGTCTTCTTGGTAGTTTTTGCCATTAAATTCTTTGTCAAGCTCTCAATTAAAGCACCCTAATGTTGACCCTTGATTAGGTCAACGACACAAAGTCAAATAAACGACAGGAGATTAGTACGATGCTTGAGAAAAAAATCTAATGGAAAGTAAATGACAGAAAGAATTATAGTGGTTCGGCCCCAGTGATTGGTAATGACCTACGTCCACTTGATATTATTATTAATATTGAGCTTCAAAGGTGTGATCAAAGAACTAGGGTTCCTGAGTTTCACAGACCTTAGAAGGAGAAAACATTACAAATGATGGATAATAGTAATGCAATTCGGAAATAGATCCAAAAGCTCCCCCTGGAGCTATTTCTTGTATATTTATAGGCTCAAGGAGGGTTACATGAGTCAATTAATTATATCTTCCCTTAATAAATGGTTATTCAGGTTATAATGAAGAGATATTCTTGGATATCATTACAACCGTACAGATTTATTCATAAATATACGAAGTATACGACCAGGCTGGTCGTATATAAAACTTGAACTCCGCATATGGAAATATCTCTGGTCGATAGGCGAGCAGCATCTCTGCCACGTGTCAAAAATTCTTGCCACGTCATCAACAATTATTTTTTGGATAAAGAAGTGCTTAGTAATAAACTGTAACGAAAGATGAAATGAATTCACAAGAACTGAAATCTTTTACATGGTTCAGTGGTTAAAATCCACCTATTCCATGTGTCTATATTATTGATGTTTCTTTCTCTATTTTAATAGAGTTTCTGTATTACAGAATAATCGGTCCTTTTTCCTGTCCAATATTCTCAGTATTGATAGAGAAATTACATGGACAGGTTTGGGTAATCGCGTGAGTCAATCACGGATTTACATATTCATTACATTTGATACATATATTTTCCAGTTATAATGGGATATGATTTGATAATAAAGTAAATGTTCTCCTAATATTAGGGACATTAAATATGATAGGCTGGTCATAAATAATCGTATAAAAGTACCTGAGTCTTTGGGAATCCATGGGTACGCAATATATTTGAGTTATCACGATCTGGATATCTCCCCGAGCTCGTACTTCAACAACTGTTTGAATATTATGAGCTCACACTTTATAACATTTCGTGTTTGTAGCTCGGGTTAAACCCAGGACACCTAACACCACACGTGCCCATGTGAAACTAGAGTTGCTTATGTGGATAATAAGCAGATATCATTCTCATGGTCATTTCTCCGTATATTTATTTGCCAGTTGTACCTGAACTAAGTGAATTACTCGAGCTAAAATTAGGGTATAACATTTGCCCCCAAGCTCCTGCTCGTGTATGACATCATCATTTTCTGACCTACATAGTTGGGGCTTTTAGTCTTCTGTTACACAAAACCATGCATGCCCACTACTCGAGTATTGGACACGTGGTGTACTGCAATTGGCGTCTGTTCAGGTTTCGAGGACTTCATTAATTTTCTTGACACCTTTTTGTCGTCATTTTGTCTTTTTAACCATGGCCCTTGGATCTCGTACTAACCAAATAGGATGGCCCAAATTAATTTACATAGTTTACGTATAAATAGGATAGGCAATTTTTAGATTTCACCACCTTTCATTTAAAAAATCATTCACTATATCCCATTACTCAGGAGTTTTCTAAGAACTTTCCTCTGCAAAATCTTACGTTTTACCGTCGAGGAACATACTATAAGTAGGTTTTTAGCGAATAGGCCTCAACTTATTTTCAATTGGTAGGTCCTTAAATATCTTTAGAATGATGACATTCATAAAACTAGATAATTTCGGGGTAAACTTGGGTAATCTCCATGGTGAATTTAGAAAATACCCATCTGGGATATAGGAGATGAAAAGCTTTTAAGGTCCAAACCAAGGTGCGTGACTTAGGGTATCGCGTGGCATCACGCGATGGGGCTGAGGCTAACTCAACTCGTATATCATAAGTAAACCATTCCCCATCCATACTTCCGAGTCGTAACCTTTAAATCCTCTAAGGTTACCTACTAATTAGGTCATTCTCTTCTTTAGGCAATTTGATGGATCCCAAGAAGAATGCACCCAAGAGAAATGCAACCAGTTCGTTCGCTCAGCAAAAGAACAAGGGGAAACAGATCGCCCAAGAATCCCCCATTCCCCACTTTTGCCCGGTGGTGGAAAAGGAGGTGGTGGTTGACCCCAACACCTTTTTTGAGGCTGAACACATTGTATCCAAGATCACGACCCAGGGGAGGGTGAACAAGATCATGCTAAGCCATAATATTGAGGACGAGACTAGAGTTCTCATTTCCCAACCTGCTTTTGAGGGGAATGGAGCTGCTCCCCTCTCCAGGATGACTTTGCGGCCTGAAATGATAAACATCTGAAGGCAGGAGCCATTCTCGCCTTGGTCAAATACTTCGTGGACTTTGTGAACTTCATGAAGTTGACTCCATTTCAGCTCCCTCATTCCCCTCAACCCTCATAAATTCAAGGATAGAGGAAATATAAATTCATCCACTGCTCTACCCGCAGTGGGTTTGGTCCACCCTCAAAGGTGGGAGGATGTTGTTTCCTCAAGCTCTCATATAAAGGTTCCCACTTGTTCTCCACCATAGGTTGGACTGGCACTGGTGCCATAACCTGCTGAAGTGGCATCGCAGTGACCTGTGGTGTAACAACCCAAATTTGTTAATCGGGCTTAGGGCCTTGATTAGTGTGCCTGGAGAGCAATAAATGATTTAATATTATAATATGTGGATTTATGTGAATATATGATAATGATGCACGTTTAGTTGAGTTAAATGTGCATGTGGGCCCTGTCTGGATATTAGGGGTATAAATGTGATAAATGCTATATATATGTGATATGTCTGTGCAGCACGATCCGAGACAGTCCTGGGGAGCGGTTAGCCAGAAAGTCACAACAGGGTTGAGATTCCGACTCGGAGCGAGTCAAGGGGTAGTTTGAGCATTAGTTATTATATGGGGTTATCGGGTTATGAAAATAAATATTTGGAGACATATTTGAGGATAGAATGTCTAGGAGGGAATATTGGGATACTTTACCATTTTCTCCCTCGGGGACATTTGGGCACCCCGAGCCTTGAGGTAACCACATAGATTAAGTTTGATAAAACAAAATAGAGGAATTGTTGGGAAACTTGGAGAAACCGACCTTAGACTCTACCATATTCTCTCTTTACTATGCACTAAGGGGAAAACTCTTGAGGAAAAGCCAGGGAAATTCAGAGTTTCAAGCAGGGAAAAATTGGAGAATTGTAGATTGGAGTCTAGGGGATTGGCTCAGAAGTATTATCCAGGAAAGGTAAGTTCTTATCATGTCGAATTGTATCAATTTATTAGCTGGTTTAAGGTTGAATATCTGAGTTTACATGTTGGCTGAGGTTGTAGTTTGTTCTTAATGGTTTGGCTGAATTTGGAGCTAGTATCTGTTGGGTTTTGAAGCTGATTCTGTGTTAGGAATTATTATGGTGATTAATTGGGATTGTTAGTTTGGTTTTGTGGAGGATTGGTTTGAAGAAAACGCAAGAGAAAGGGTGAGAAATCTGGGTTTGGAGGTGAGGGTTGCAACCATAGGAGGGGCGCGTCGCGGTCCGTGTGCGCGCCCGGCCTTGTAAGACCAAAAAGATTCATGCGCGCCCTGACGCTTGGTGTGCGCGCCACGACCCATGTGGGTGTCAATGGGATGCTAGCCTCTATTTTGAGGCTAGCCGCGGCGCTAGTGGGCAGGGCTGCGACTCTTGGTGCCAGGCTGTATTTTTTTTTAAGGGTGTTTAGGCTAGGGAACTCAATGGCTAAGGCTCGAGATATATTCTATCTCCCGGATTAATAGAATTCAAGGTCCCAGAGGTTAGGGTTATGGCTCAAAGTTATTTATTGGATTAGAACTTGATGGATGGTTATTGTTAATGTGTTGTGACTAGGGTTTCAGCGAGGTTCAAGTTAGAGGACTATGCTCGAGACATCGGTGCTCGGAGAGCTCGGGACTCAGCTAAGAAAACCCTTGTTCCCATAGAGCTTGTATGCAAGGCTGAGCCCAATGTGTTTGAATTGCAGGGCGTAGCCCTCTGATTATATTTGCTAGTATTTTTTACTTGATTATTATGCTATGAGTGCAATTACGTGAATGATTGGCAAGAGCCGGGAACGGTGTAGGCCGAGGTCGGCAAGGGCCGGGAATGGCAAAGGGCCAGGAACAACATTGGGCACATTGAGAGAAAGGCCTAGTACGGCAAGGGGCTTGGAGCAGCGTTGAGCATGTGGAGTACAAGTTGCCAGGGCGGGTCCCTAAAACGATACCTGGGATATCCTCACGGTGTGGACCGTGAACCTAGGGCCTGGTAAAGTGCCTGGGACGGCTTGACCATATATGTTTAGCCTGCTGATGGCCTGTTTATATGCTTGGTGTATGTTTTGCATATGTTATCTGTTTGTGAGTTTTCTTGCTGGGCTTCCGCTCACAGATGCTTTGTGGTGTAGGTAAGGGCAAGGGGAAAGTCAACCAACCATGAGTGTAGCAGGCATGAGGCGGCGTGTACATGTTTGGCAAGCATGAGGGTTGGTTGGTAAGATTGACTAATATGCTTGAATATGTGTTTGAATGCCCTGTTTGCCTGCTTATCTTATGTAGTGCATGATGAATGAGCTATCATATGCATGATGCTAGGGCATGACCCGTTGTGTTATATATGCTATATGAGTTATTGCTTGTGGATGGCTAGTGTGTTTGGAAGTTGATTTTTGGATGTTGTTATCATGCCTGATGAGCGACGTCGTTGGTTGCAGGCATATTTGTTGAGATGCCTCTGCAATCAGCTACACTCCGCAGCAGTAGGACCAAGGATGACAACCATGGTTAGGACCCTCCACCTGCCCCACAGAATTGGCAGGAGATGTTTGCTGAGATGGAAGCCAAACTGCAGAAAACAGAGGAAGAGTTGCGACAGTTGAGGCAGCAGGCCCCACCTCAGGTTACTGGGTTGTCAGTGCAATAGGTTGCGGCGCCAGTGCAGTCTGCTATGGAGAATAAGTGGGAACCTTTGTATGAGAGGTTCAGGAAGCAGCATCCTCCCACCTTCGAGGGTGGATCAGACCCACTGCGGGCAGAGCAGTGGATGAATATGATTTCCTCAATTCTGGATTTTATGAGAGTTCAGGGTAATGAGAGGGAAGCTTGTGCTAGCTACATGTTTAGAGAGGATGCCCGCATCTGCTGGGATGTGGTGGTTCAGAGAAGGGATGTATCAGTTATGACTTGGGAAGAGTTCAGGAACTTATTTATTGAGAAGTATTACAGTGTGGCAGTTTGAGCTACGAAGGTTGATGAGTTTATCAACTTGACTCAGAATCGATCAACAGTGATAGAGTATGCTATAAAGTTTGATGGATTGGCGAAGTTTGTGCCAGATTTAGTGCCGACTGATGCGACAAGAAGGGACAGGTTTGTGCGGGGGTTGAATGTTATGATTGCCCGCGATGTGAATATTACCTTGGATCCAGAGAGTACTACTTATGGCCAGATAGTGGACAAGGCTCTTACTGCTGAGAGGGTCGAAGATTAGATTTGGAAGGAAAGCGTTGTTAGGCGCGATGCTAGGAGGACAGTGCCTCCTTTTGTTGGATTTAGTGGTTGTGGTGGTTCTAGTAAGCAGAAGAGGAAGGCCCCAGATTCCTTTGTTCCTCCCAGTTCAGATAGGAGGGCCTTGGGTGCTTCCACTGGTTGTCATTGCGGCAGTGACAACTGGAGGAGTTTTCCAATGTGTCCTCGGTGCAGGTGAAGACACGAGGGTGAGTGCAGGATCAGGGCCTGCGTTGTTTGTGGGAGTGCCAGTCATCTGAAGAGGGATTGCCGTCAAGTTAAGAAGGATGAGCAAAAGCGAAGTGACAGTCTTGCTCCTGCCAGTGTATTCACTTTGATCCAGACTGAGGCGGAGGCTAGCCCTCAGTTGTGATAGGTCAGATCTCTAGTGATGGTTCTTTGTATACTGCATTGTTTGATTCAGGGGCTACCCATTCATTTGTATCTGCTAGAGTGATAGATCAGCTTTGTAGACCTAGTGGTGTGTATGCTAGGGTATTTCAGACCTTGTTGCCAACAGGGGAATTGGTAGTCTCTAGGAAGTGGATTAGAGCATTGCCAGTAGAGGTAGATGGTAGGGAATTATCTGTTGATTTGATTGAGTTAGAGATGGATGATTTCGATATGATTTTGGGAATGGATTGGTTATCAAAGTATGGGGCAACGATTGACTGCAAGCGCAGAATGGTGACTTTTGAACCAGAAGGGGAGGTACCCTTTGTGTTTGTGGGGACAGTTAGTGGACCGCGAGTGTAACGCCCTACCTCCTTAGAGTCGTTACTAAGTGAGTTTTAAAACTAAAAATGTGCAATGAACTCGCTAACCGAGGTTTTTTGAAACAAAAGTGTGACTAAGGAAAAGTTAAGGCTGTAATCTTTAAAAATGCGTTGTTTCATTGAAAACTTCTAGTATTTAACATTTGGGATCCCAAAATAAGATTTGAAAACTATTTACAACTTAAAATAAGTTTACAGTCGATTAATTATTAAAATCACAGATTATTACAGCCATTTCTCAAATAACCCCCAACCAAAGCAGTCGGGCAGGCCAAACATGTACGCGTCGCTTCACGCTCTCCGTACTCATGGCTGGTTGACTCAATCTTTGCCCTTACCTGCAACACAGAGCACCCGTGAGCCGAAGCCCAACAAGAAAATTCATGCAGTACATAACATATGCGATTTATATAGTTAACATATCAGATAATCCACAGACAAACAAGTATTCCATAAAACTAAACAAACATGGTCATGCCGTCCAAGAGGCATTACCAAAGCCTGGGGTCTCGGTCCTCACCGTAAGGATATCCCCTGTATCCATTGGGGTCCCACCCTGTCTACAAGCACTTCACGTGCTAAGTGTTACTTTCGGCCCCACTGCCGTTCTCGGTTTTTCGCCGTTCTCGGCTCCCTTGCCGTTCTCGGCTCGTTGCCGTTTCGGCTCTTTTGCCGTTCTCGGCTCCGTTGCCGTTCCCGGCTCCTTTGCCATTCATTCTTACTATAATCACAAATAGCATAACTCAAATAACATTCAAACATAAATAAATTCAATTAAGTCTGCACCCTAACATGTAATGCAATATAGGGTCGTGCCCTGATATCAATTCAATTAAGTCTGCACCCTAACATGTAATGTAATATAGGGTCGTGCCCTTGCAATCACACTATGGGCCCATGCCGTGTCCTACGGGTGCTATAGTTTTCTTGCCTGTCAATTTGATAGCTTTCATCACTTCACTCCTTGAGCACGATCCCACTCGAGCCCTAGCGCACACCTAAACACAGCCATAGGTCAAAGTCATCACCGAACTTCAAGTCCGAAAACCTAACCTTGGGACCAATCCCGAGCCCCCGGGAAGTCCTAGATCCACAAAACAAGATGGTGGAATCGAACCCCGAACCCTAGGTCAAAATCCCTTAAAAATAACCCAAAAACCCCTTTCTGGGAACAGGGTAGCGCTACAGCGCTCACAAGAGGGCGCTATAGCGCTACAAGCAGAATCGCACCACCCAGAAACAGGGCCTAGCGCTACAGCGCCCAAAGACTAGCGTTGTAGCGCTAGCTGCAGGCAGGCAACTCCCAAATTCTTTTTCTGCGATTTCTTTGATCCAATCTCAACCCAAACTTCCCCAAATCTTTACCAAACTCAAAATCAAGCATATAAACACTCTCCACTCATCCCAAGCATCCCCAAATCTCAAAACCCAAGCTCATGCATCCCAAATCTCAAGATTTACCATAGATGACCCTAAACCCAGAAATTCCAAATAAAATCAGTCAAACATCAAAGTTAAAGGCTTAGAATTCATACCGTTGATCCAATTTCGACCTTTATTCAATTCCTAGACCTCCTTAGCTTGCTCTTCCTCAAAGCTTGTCCAGAAATTCCCCTAAAGTTCCCATCATTCAGCTTAATTACACAACTTAAACCAGCCAAACCCAAAATTTGAAAACCCTAAAAACTTACCTCAAAAGTTGATGTGTTCTTGCTAATCCCTTGCCAAATCTTCAAGTCTAGCTTAGGATCCTTGATGCTCAGCCTATCCTAGCTCTCCACTGAGCTTTGCTCCAAGATATTTGAAGAGAAATGGTGCTAGAATCCACAAACCATTCCTTTGAAACAAAACCCCTCTGTTTTTCTCTCTTTTCTTTTTCTTCCTTTTCCACAGCCTTCTCACTCTCTCTAACAATCCCACTAAGTATATAAAGCCCCAATAAACTTATCTCTAAGAAGCCAATTGACCAAAATTCCCTCCCTATTAATTCTAAACCCTTTTGTCCATGTAGGGCCATTTTAGTCATTTTACCCAATTCCCGCTAATTCCTCAAGTGTCTCTAATATTTTCTCGTTGCTTTCCAATACCTGAATAATCACCAGTAATATTCCTCGATATCAAAATAGACCCCAACATACTCATAAAATTCCTATTTATACCCCTAGGCTCGCCCCGAGCCGGGTATAAATCCTAGCCTTGACATTACCGCTAGTCTACTCTCTAGGATCGTCACGAGTCACAAATCACAAGTACATCCACATAACAATGTGGTCTCGACAATCATCACATATCAATACAGTTATGCCCAAAATGGCCAAAATTACAATTATGCCCTTCTAACACAATCAGGGCCTACATGCATACTAATACACATAGTCATGCATCTCAAATAGTCAAATAGTCATATAACATGCTTTAAATCATAACTATGCATTTTACTCATTAAAGTCACACATAAATCCCAATATGCCCTCCAGGCACTCTAATCAAGGCCCTTAAGCCTTATTAGTGAATTTGGGTCGTTACAACTATCCCCTCCTCATAAAAATTTCGTCCTCGAAATTTACCCAAACACATCAGTCGGTAAACCCACAACTCTGACCATAAATTTCCAAGGTCCACTGCCTTACTTTACTTCTCAACAACACTCTTACAAGAGTAACAATCTTGCCTCACAAGATCTTGTCTAATAGCCATACTCTCCTTAACCCCTTGTTTACACCGCAACCCTGCTGAAGCATCAGGGTCTGCCTAGATTACAATGACCAATTCATTGTCTTATTCCTGATTCCAGAGATACCCAAAAGTCATCACCTCTACTAGGTGGGATCAATTGGTAGGCCCCGCTGGCCTAACCCTTGGTACAACTTCAGAATTTATGTTGAATCAAGAGTCAGAACTCTTCCTTCTTTCTCTGAACACCATACAAATCCTCGTCTGTTATTACGTAGAGAGATACAAATCTTTCCTTCCGGGACTTTATTTTCTGAAAATTTAACAATTACAAGTTCTTTTATTCTTCCAGATAGGCAGACACTCCTGCCTTATGAATTCCAACAACCTCTTTTGGCTTTCACTCTGAACCAATGCCAAACCGTAGTATTCACTATCCTTCGCCTCATACCATGTCCTATGTCGTGTTACACTAACAAGACGCCAGCATTTGCCACCATGACCAGCTTATCAGGGATTACACTTCCCTTAATACCTCAAGTATTCGCATAGTCAATGCTTAATTCTTTAAGATATCTGAGAAGCTTTCAGACTGCTATTCCACTTGCAATCACTGATAATTCCAGATTCCCACTCTGTTCTCTTCGTTCTCTAGATCCTTTCCAAAATATAAAATACTATAGGGTCTCAATTCAGTATCATCGACGTTCTACCCTGAAACCAGATCACTTGACCCAACTACATTAACTCCATCAACTGAGTTAAAACTTTTCATGTCCAAACACCTTACTTAAGGTCTAATGTGGTCTATTCCCATGATACACCACCACATCACTTAACCCCTCAGTGTCCCAATGAAAACACTAAATTCTGTCACCCGCTCAACCCTCCCGGTACAACGTACCCTAGGAGGTGGAATGATATCCATTCAGAATTCTCATACATAAACCAAATTCTAATTGGATCCTCCACTCGATCCAGGTATCCTAACTTGTACCACCTTGGCAGAGTCCTTCCCTGCTTCAACCAAAGCCAACACTTTGGATTCCATAGTTCAGTGACACTCACCAGGTAATCATTACCTACCAACGTTACGCCAATCTCAGTCGGTTCCTTGTCCACTCCATTACAATCTATGGCGTTATTCCTTGACTGACACACGCCTCTCAATTAGGAGTTCCGCCTCCAATTAAATTTCCCCTCGTTCAATCGAGGATTATAAACACTGATCGTCCGTCTGTTACTTTTCACCACATCTGGGTCTCAACGTTATCTTTCTTACTAATATCCATCACTCAAGTACCTTATGATATGCATAACTGTCAACTTAATGTTCCAAGTATATCAACCATCATCCATTCTTTCACCTCCCGCAAGGTTCGATCCAACCTTGCGTCAATTTGCGCCTGGGCGTGCCCAATCTATGATGCACCCCCCACAGTTCCATATGCTCATCATGGGTCAGGTCCTTTATGCTATCAGTCTATACTTAACCATATCACACACATAATCCAGCATCACCAGATACCAATCAATTTTTACCTTGTCTTCTGAATTTTCCTGACTTGAGACCACTCATTCCGTCTAACCTCAAGTTTTACTGTTCTCCTCATCTCTGATGTAGTTGTCTCCGGAGATACTTATGCGATAGATGACGCGCTTACCAGTCCTGTTATGCTTTCTATTCTTCAGATATTCTTCATTAGCTTCTTTGTGGCTTCAGATCAAATCTTCTTACCTGTCCTTTCTTCTTGTAGTTCTACTCGGAGTACTCTTAACGAAACCCAAACTGATCCTTCGTATAGCATTACTTGTGACCTTGCTCCCTTAGTACTAACGTCTTCCGCATAATAGTCATTTGCTCTCCCTTTCTTTTTGGGAGTAATCCACACATACTACTTGTGAACTTGAAGGGGACTTGCCTATACCATTCTTTTATTCTCCACTTTAAGAACTTACCTGTGCTGCTGTAGCTTAAACCAATCTAGAATCTTTGTTACCAACTCCTCACTCCCTACCCGGTGCAAAAATAAAATTCATGAAATGTCTCTATCCTTGGTTCCTAGCTGGTAATAACCAGGTCATAGATCAACTCTTGGAGACATCGTCCCATCTTGTATCCAACATTGTACTTTTCGTTCTAACCTGACGATGCTAACAATCCCCGCAGTATAACGCTTTGGCTACTCTATGGTCAAATTCCTTCGATCGCTTCACTAGATTTTTCTGTCAGCCAATACCATATTTTACAACATTCCTTATACCAATCCTATCTGTAGTCCGACCTTGAAGTACCCCCAATCTTTCTTTACATACCCATATAATTTTTCCCATTGGTTAGCTCAGTTTCCACTCAGTCTCATTAACATACTCCAGATGATATCCTCTACAATCCATGGTTATTTCTTAACTGATTAACTCTCTCACTGTGACTCATGCTGAGGCTCCCATAAGAAAAACTCTGTCGTCATTACTATGAACTTCTTGACCACTTGTATCCCAATTCATCTGCCAGAAGTTTCTAATTCCTTCTCAATAAGTGTTACTATCTTCAGCCTCTCACATAGCACCCATGAGGCAAAATCTCTATGTCTAACTCCCTCTCGGAACATTCTCAACACCGAGTTCTTCCAGTTCGTTACATGACCAAAGCATAAACCATTCAGTAAAATACTCATCCTCGAGGAATCAGCCTCGAACTTCGAATGTAGCGAGGCATTCTAATTTTCTGTTCCCTCACCATGGGAAGTCCATCCTAACATATCGAGTCATTCTATGTAGAAGTCATGCCCTCACCTGACCTCTTTCCAGGTGGCATCTCCTGCCTCTGATGCATAGCAGATAACTTCACCGATTTCCATCACTATCCTGACGGCTATCTAGTCAATCAGGTTTTCCCCCCTTTCTGGCAAAACTAAGAGCTATCAAGATTTTCGGGGTTCTTCTGCTTTGATTACCGAAAATCTATCCTTACTATAATCCATCAAAATAAGCACTGCTATTTGCAGCTCTAGCACTCATGCTCTTACATCATTGATCAGCTCTTCGAAGCACATGGCCCTCTCCACGGTCCCCATACAGATGGTGAGTACAGACATCAGAGAGGCACAAATACCTTAGACTATTCCAGGTTTTAAATCCTTAAATGGGTCATCATCATTTTCAACTGCATCTGTCCGTATCCATTTCCCGAAATGAATTACTCAATTCACAAAGCCCAAAAATGTACACTATTGCCACTATATCATTCCAAACCAATCTTATAAGGTCTCCATTCTCCACAGTTCGGATCATGCCTTTATAACCTCTACTATCAATTCATCATCTAGGTTCTTTCCAACCCATCACGCCAATGCCTCAGCCCAAGTGCCGTTTCCAGGCATCCCTTTAGCACAATACTTAACACAACCCTTTAGTCATGGGCTCTCATCCCCTTATAACCAAGGGTGGAATTAACCTTGCCCATCCACTGATAAATTCTTTGTCAACCCGAACTTTTGTCAAAACCAGAGGATAACACCCTTTAAGTCTTTCATATAATACCCTTATCTGTCCATACTCTCACAATACCAACACCGGTAACCTTATTGTTAAATCATATAAATCAGCTATTTTCCCAGAGAAGTTCGCTATCCTTCTGTTCTGTCTCAACTATTAAACTCCACAGCTTACTCACACACTAGTGACCCTCTGCTGCTGCTTTCGGGGATAAATGGAGATCTCTAACTCCAACTTTTATCTAGAATCCCCCTTCAACACAATATCAGGTCCACTTAACCCTTCTAGGAACAAACAGTTCGAGTTCATCTGCCGATACTGACCAAACTCCTGAGCTCTGTGGTTCATACTCTGAACCAAACCACAACTAGATCCAAATAACCACAGTTATCATGCACACACAAAGCATATTTAGGCCAAATCCACAATGATATACATTTAGCTACCAGATTTTAACACCACTAAGAATACCCAAGTCTCAACATGCTTCATACAAGCCAATAAACGGATATTACATACGAATTCAATTTAAACAATTAACCACATAAACTCAATATGTGAACCATTATCCCTATATTCATCCACATGCATAATAATATTATTCAGCAGACTTTAATCTGATCATGCAATAGCCAAGGGCCCAGCCCCAACAGTATCTCATGCATATGTCAACTCATTACTCATGCTCCATATAAATAAGCAGGCAAACAGGGCATTGAAACATATGTTCAAACATGTCAATCAATCATACCAACCAACCCTGAGTCGAGCTTGTCACTGACAGCGAGCGTACATGTTCGGTCAATCTCCAGAACCAATAAACCTTGGCTCGCTCTGATACCAAGTTGTAACGCCCTACTTCCTTCCAGTCGTTACTAAGTGAGTTTTAAAACTAAAAATGTGTAATGAACTCGCTAACTGAGGCTTTTTAAAACAAAAGTGTGACTAAGCAAAAGTTAAGGCTGTAATCTTTAGAAATGCGTTGTTTCATTGAAAACTTCTAGTATTTAACATTTGGGATCCCAAAATAAGGTTTGAAAACTATTTACAACTTAAAATAAGTTTACAGTCAATTAATTATTAAAATCACAGATTATTACAGCCATTTCTCAAATAACCCCCAACCAAAGCAGTCGGGCAGGCCAAACATGTACGCGTCGCTTCACGCTCTCCGTACTCATGGCTGGTTGACTCAGTATTTGCCCTTACCTGCAACACAGAGCACCCGTGAGCCGAAGCCCATCAAGAAAACTCATGCAGTACATAACATATGTTATTTATATAGTTAACATATCAGATAATCCACAGATAAAAAAGTATTCCATCAAACTAAACAAACACGGCCATGCCGTCCCAGACGCATTACCAAAGCCTGGGGTCTCGGTCCTCAACGTAAGGATATCCCCTGTATCCATTGGGGTCCCACCCTGTCTACAAGCACTTCACGTGCTAAGTGTTACTTTCGGCCCCACTGCCGTTCTCGGTTTTTCGCCGTTCTCGGCTCCCTTGCCGTTCTCGGCTACTTGCAGTTTCGGCTCTTTTGCCGTTCCCGGCTCCGTTGCCGTTCCCGGCTCCATCCGCCACCTCGCGCTAAAATTCCCCTCTTACACAGGGATATGCACTGTCCGGGGTGATCAGCTCGCTACCAGGGAATGTTATAGCACTTCTATGAAGGGAAATCAAAACCCGGGCAGCAGACGATGACCATCCAGGGCGAGAGTGAGGAATCTCATGAAATTGTGCTTGGTCCTGAGATTGAAAAACCTCAGAATGCCAGAGGGGAGGATATCATCTTAAATAATGATATCGACCCTAGAATAGGCGATGATAGATCTGCGCTCTAGGCCATCGAAGAGCTCGAGGAGGAAAATATCGACCCACAAGACGCCTCGAAGGTGGTGAAGCTCGGAAAAAATCTATGTAGCAAGAGGAAGGCGGAGCTGATTAGGTTTCTGCAAGAAAATCTAGATGTGTTCACCTGGTCCCATGAAGACATGATAGGGATGAGTCCGAGCGTCATCATGCACACCCTCCAGTTGGATAAAAGCGTGCATGCAAAATCCCAGAAAGAAAGGCGCCTAAGAACAACCCGAGCTGAGGCCATAGAGGAGGAAGTAGCCCGGCTCTTAAAGTGCAGCTTTATCCATGAAGCAAAGTTCCCGGTCTGGGTCGCTAATCCTGTGATGGTCCCGAAGCGCAACGTGATATGGCAGACCTGCATCGACTTTTCCGATCTGAACAAAGCCTGCCCCAAAGATTGCTTCCCCTTGCCAAGGATTGACCAACTGGTAGATTCCACGGCGAGGCAGGAGCTCATGTCTTTTATGGATGCATACTCGGGCTACAACCAGATCGCCATGAATCCAGCAGACCAGGAACACACTAGCTTCATGACCCCAACTAACGTTTATTGTTACAAGGTCATGCCTTTTAGGCTGAAAAATGCAGGAGCTACGTACCAGAGGTTGATAAATAGTATGTTTACCAATTAGATCGGGA
Organism: Humulus lupulus; assembly: GCF_963169125.1. Lineage (NCBI taxonomy): Eukaryota > Viridiplantae > Streptophyta > Magnoliopsida > Rosales > Cannabaceae > Humulus > Humulus lupulus. The sequence continues at coordinate 192,681,679 of NC_084795.1, read as the reverse complement.
AAAATATGGAAGTGTATGTTGACGACATGTTGGTCAAGTCGAAAACTGCCGATAACCATGTCTCTGATCTGGAAGAATGCTTTAAGATACTGAGATAATACGGCATGAGGCTAAACCCCCAAAAGTGTACTTTCGGGGTCGCGTCAGGAAAATTCCTGGGTTTCATTGTCAATACCAGAGGAATAGAAGCGAACCCCGATAAGATCAAGTCGCTACTCAAGATGCCCTAACCCCGGTCGGCCCTTAATCAGTTTATTTCTAAATCTACCGACAAGTGTTTGCCATTCTACAACCTGCTCCGGGGAAATAAAAAATTCGAGTGGACCGAGGAATGCGAACGTGCCTTCCTCGACATGAAAGCACATTTAGTCGAGCCGTCGATATTATCCAAACCAACAGTAGGAGAGCCTCTTTTCCTTTACCTAGTTGTCACGGAAGATGCAGCTAGTGACATATTAGTCCGAGAAGAAGACCGTTCTCAAAAGTCAGTCTATTACATCAGCAAGAGGCTTCTCTGTAACGCCCTACTTCCTTAGAGCCGTTACTAAGTGAGTCTTTAAGACAAAACTGTGTGCAATGGACTCGCTAACCAAGATTTGGAAACAAAAGTGTGACTAATTAAAAGTTAAGGCTGTAATCTTTGAAAATGCGTCGTTTCATAAAAAATTCTATTATTAAACATTTGGGATCCCAAAATAAGGTTTGAAAACTAATTACATCTTGAAATAAGGTTACAGTTGCGAAATCATAAAATCATAGATTATTAAAGCCATTTTCAAATAAACCCCCAACCAAAGCAGTCGGGCAGGCCAAACATGTACGCGTCGCTTCACGCTCTCCGTACTCATGGTTGGTTGACTCAGTCATTGCCTTTACCTGCAACACAGAGCACCCGTGAGCCGAAGCCCAGCAAGAAAACTCATGCAGAACATAACATATGCAATGTATACAGTTTATCATAACAGATAATCCTCAAATAAACAAGTCAACCATTAGACTAAGCAAACACGGCCATGCCGCCCCAGAAACCTTACCAAAGCCCTGGGGTATCGGTTCTCACCGCGAGGATAACTCATGTATCCCTTGGGTCCCACCCTGAATATAACATAACACATGTATCCACCGGGCCCCACCCTGACTATAGCATCCCATGTGCTAGGTGTTACTTTCGGCCCACGGCCGCCCCGGCCTACGCCTTACTCGGCCCTTGCCGTTCATTTCATCATAATCACACATATAGTACACTCGAAATAATCATTCACACACATCATGATTCATTTAAGGTTAAACATTTGCACCTAATACAATCTGGGGCCATGCCCTACAATCACACAGTGGGGCCATGCCCTAATCTCGGGTGTTATAGTTTTCTTACCTGCATTCCGAGCCTCCTGATGCACTGAAGCCGCGAGCACGGTCCTCTAGCACGAGCCTCACCAATAGCCTAGTCACAGCACACATAAAACCCTTTTCATTACTAACCAAGCTCAAGACCACTTCCCGGGACAAATCCCGCACTCCTGGGACCTCTAAATCCATAATACAAAGTATCGGAACCATCCCCCGTGTCCCCGGGCAAAAGCCCTAAAAACTCAATTTTTGGGCTGCCAAAATGGTCTAGGGCCGCAGCACACCCCTCAAGGGCCGCGGCGCCCAGGAAAAAATTCCTCTCCTGATGCAACATCGCGCCGCGGCGCCCAAGAACAGGGCCGCGGCGCTCATACTCGAACCCAGATTTTCTGGGTTTTTCCTGCATTTCTCCCGAGCTTTAACCTCTCCAAATCATACCAAACCAATACCCAAACCCCAAAATCAATTTCAAACATCAAATAGACCATATAACAACCCATAACTCAAGATTCAAGCTCAAAACATCAATATACCCAAGATTCACACCCATTGATCTTAAAATTCAGCAACTATCCCAAAACTCAACAAAGCTTAGCTTAGGCATTTAAATTCCTCAAATTAAAACAAAACCCAAACTTAAATATGTATAAAACACTTACCTCCAATGGAGAACCCACACAAAGTCCTTGATCTCCTCCTAGACTCCCACTTCTCCTTTTCTTCTTCTTCTTCTTGCTTGCCCTAGCTTTTCCCTCTCTTTTCTCTTCTCTTCAAACTCTATCAATGCCTCATAAAACCAATGCCCAAACCGAACCCCATATACCCAGCTGAGAATTTTCATAATCCCCAGCCAAAAGACCAAATTAACCCTTCCTACTAATCCTCCTTAGCTAAACCTCCAAGGGCACTTAAGTCTTTACACTTTCATTTCATTTCTACCATTTTCTTTCTAAAACTTGTTACTCTCAGCAGTAACTAATGGTTACCTAGGTTACTAAATCTCCAATAACCATTACCCGCTAAATCTCAACTTAACCATAAAATTCCCGAGGTACCCCTAGGCTCCTCCCGAGCCGGGTACAAAATCCCGTTGTGACATCTAAGTTAACTAGCTCTCTAGGACCGTCTCGGCACGTGCATCACAATAATAAAACCACACACACGTGGTACAATTTACGGAATACAATTATCACATACCAACACAGTTATGCCCAACATGGCCAAAATTACATTTACGCCCTTCTAACACGATCCGGGCCTACTTGCATACTAGTGTACATAGTCATGCATCTCAGATAAACAAATAGTCAAATAACATGCTTTAAATCATAACCATGCATTTAATCTCATCAAATCACACATAAATCCTATTGTGCCCTCCTGGCACGCTAATCAAGGTCCTTAAGCCTTATTAGCGATTTTGGGTCGTTACATTCTCGGAGCTGAATCCCGGTATCCATTTATGGAAAATATTGCTTTCTGCCTTATTACGGCCTCCCGAAACCTCAGACCATATTTTCAGTCCCACTCAGTACACATCATAACCGATCAGCCTTTAAGGCAGGTTTTGTAGAAACCTGAAGCATTGGGGCGTCTTTTGAAGTGGGTTATCGAACTCAGCCAATTTGAGATACTACACATACCGCGAGCTGCAATAAAAAGCCAGGCCCAGGCTGATTTTGTGGCAGAGTGCACATGGTTCCCAGAAGATCCTGTAGAAGAGTCAGCTCAGGCCTCATGGAAGGTCTTCGTAGAGGGCTTATCTAACAAGAACGGCTCCGGGGCTGGAATCATATTGATATCCCAGAGGGACATCGATTCTAATCGGTGTTACGATTTGAATTCAAAGCGTCCAACAACGAGGTCGAATTCGAAGCTTTATTGGCGGGGCTAAGGGTGGCTCAGGAGCTGAGGGCCAGCTCCGTCCAGTATTATAGTGATTCCCAACTCGTGGTAAACCAAGTGTTAGGAGAATACCAAGCACGGGGAACCAAGATGGTTGCTTACCTGGCCAAGGTAAAGAAAGAGCTATCTGCATTTGAGCGCGGCTCAATCGAGTAGATACCTCAGGAGCAGAATTCCAATGCGGACGCCCTGGCAAAGCTCGCTACCTCTGGGGAGGCGGAGACTTTGGGTCTGGTGCCGGTAGAGTTCTTGGAAAGACCAAGCATAGAGGAAGTCATGGTAGAGGTCGAGATGATTGACGCCAGTCCGACATGGATGACTCCCATCCTCGAGTGTCTCATAGCAGGAAAGTTACCGGAGGAGCGAAATGACGTCAAGGCGGGTACTTTACCAGGCTCCAAGGTGTACAGTGATATATGGGATACTATATCGGCGTGGATACAGTTTACCTCTCCTACGGTGTGTTCTGCCAAGCGAGGCGAAGACCATTTTGCAAGAGGTGCACGAAGGACTCGATCTCCTACGTCAAAAAGTGTGACAAGTGCCAGCGATTCGCCACAATTGCCTGGGCTCCCCCGGTCGAGCTGAGGATGATCTCGTCCCCATGGCCGTTCGCAGTCTGGGGTATTGACCTGGTTGGTGCCCTCCCTACTGGAAAGGGAGGAGTTCGCTACGCGGTGGTGGCTATCGACTACTTCACCAAGTGGGAAGAAGTAGAGCCCTTGGGGATGATCACTTCAAAGAGAGTCCTCGACTTTGTGGTCAAGAGTATTATCTGTCGATTCAGGCTGCCAAAGAAGATCGTGTCGGATAATGGAACGCAGTTCGATAGCGACCTCTTTACCGAATTCTGCGAGAGGCACGACATTGTTAAAAGCTTCTCCTCCATGGCCTATCTCCAGGCCAATGGGCAGGTCAAGGCTGTCAATAAGACGCTGAAGGCAAGCCTTAAGAAAAGACTGGATGAAGCCAAGGGAGTTTGACCCGAACAGCTCCCCCAGGTACTGTGGGCATACCGGACCTCACATCGAACGTCGACGGGTCATACTCCTTTCTCCTTATCTTTCGGGAGTGAGGCAGTCCTTCCTGTCAAAGTAAAGGTAGCCTCGCATAGAGTCCAGGAATTTGACCAAGACTGGAATGACGAACTGCTCTGCGCGTCCCTTGACCTAATTGACGAAAAACGAGAAGCTTCACAGCGGCAGCTCGTGCATTATCAGCAAAAGATCACTTGTTATTTCAACTCAAAGGTCAAGAAACGTGTCTTTAGTGTTGGCGACCTAGTACTCAGAAGAGTCTTCCTGGCCAGTAAGGATCCGAAGGATGGAGTGTTGGGACCAAACTGGGAAGGGCCCTATCAAATAACAGAGATCGTGAAAGAAGGAACTTTCAAGCTAGCTCGCCTTAACGGAGAAGCGATCCCACAGTCTTGAAACGCTATACACCTAAAGAAATATTATCAGTAATATCATTGTAAGGCTTAGTTAGAAAAGCCATCTTTTGTTTATTAAGTAATAACAGTTAATCTTTTTGCATTAATTGTATATTGATAAATGAGTTTTAGGCTCGTTTATGGTCTTAGTTTTTAGGCTATTTTTCATTAGTTAGGATTGTTTTATTTCGGATTTATGCTCGTTTGTTCTTGTTTCAGGTTTATTGATGTTAAGTGATGCAAATATTGGAATGGAGAGAAAATGGAATGAAATCGAGACGAATTTGTGATTTTTGGTGGTTCTGTAAGGAGCGCTACAGTGCTTGGACGTAGTTTTCAGGAAGTTAGTTTCTGACTTTAGCGCTACAGCGCTACCAAAAGAGCGCTACAGCGCTGGTGCCCAGATTTTCCCCCATTTTGGCTTTGAGTTTAGCGCTACAGCGCTACAAGGGTAGCGCTACAGCGCTGGGGTCGCGATTTCTGATATACCTGGCTATTTTTTATGGGCAATTCAGTCTTTTCCAGAGGGAACTTTTGCTAGGTTTGATTGGAATCATATAGGCGACTGAAAGAGGGCTATAGGAACGACGGCTGGAGTAAGAACACCATATTGGAGGATTCGTCCCTAAGTTTTCTTAATCTTTTTCTGTCAATTTTCTTGTTTGTAATTGAACAAGTTTTTGGCTAGAATGAATATCATAGGTTAAATTTTCTTTTAGGGCTTTTATGTGAATCTTTTGGAAACCCTTGTTATGGTTTAATGCAAAATTGATATTCTTCTTCATCTCTTTCAATTCCTTGCAATCTATGTTAATTGTGCGATTATTGATTGATCACCTCTAATTGCTATTTTATGAATCAAATTGAAATCTGAAAAGTGAAATTTGATATGCTTTGATTGTTTGGATGCAAATTTAATTTAGAACGAAAGTATCTAGATTATTTGTTTATATTCTGAGTTGCGTGGCTAATGCCCTCTACATGATTCAACTTACCATAGAAATATAGGAAGTTGTCATTTAGATTGAATTTCATAAGTCTTGACCAGATTATGAATTTTTGTTGCAACTTATTTTTGAATAGGGAGAAGGGGATATAGATGCTTGCATTAGGAAATAACAGGGTGGAAAAATAGAGAATCATAATTGTCCTAATTGTATTTTCTTTGTTAAATTGTTTAATTCTTCACTGTGCTTTGTTAGTATTTTTCTTAGTTTAAAATCTCTGATAATTGTTTAATCAAATAGAATTAAGGAATTAATTGATTGGTAATTGATAAATCAGTCCTTGAGGACGATACTTGGTTTTACCATTTTATTACAAGTTTGCGACTGTGTGCACTTGCATAGCTATAAATTTCGCAACAAGTTTTTGGTGCCGTTGCCGGGGACTGAAAATAATTATCAATATCAGTCTAATTAATTTTTATTCTAATTTGATTTTAATTTATTTGTTTCTAATCTATTTAGTTGCTTAATTTTTCCATCTCAGGTGAATTTTGGTATATGCGTGGCAAAAAAGGAAAAGCCACACTTGTTCCTCTGAATCCCGAGATTGAAAAGTCTTGCAATCAAATCAGAAAGAACAAGAGTGAGGCCCAGAATTCTGTGAAGATGGCACAGAATTACGGGGATGGCAGGAATGGTCTAAATCCAGGAGTTGTACAAGGGGTTCAGGCTCAGACCAATGCTGAGAGGAGCCTGAGAGATTATGTGCTACCCACTCTGACGGGAGTACAAAATAGTATACGCCCACCAGCAGTAGAGGCCAACAACTTCGAAATCAAGCCTGCTATTTTACAAATGGTGCAGTCCTCTGTGCAATTCAATGGGTTGCCCTTTGAAGATCCTCACACCCATTTTTCCAACTTTCTGGAGTTGTGTGGAACCTTCAAATATAATGGGGTGAGTGATGATGCAATCAAGCTTAGGCTCTTCCCATTTCTCTAAGGGACAGAGCTAAAAGTTGGCTGAACCATTTGCTCATCCGATTTTTTAACGGGTTCGGGTGAATCTCATGAATAGGAAATGGGGTGATTTTGTAACTATGCTGGCTCAGGCTAATGTGTCGTTGGTGTATGAGTTTTATGCCAACTTACGAGATAAACACAATGACACAGTCTTTGCTCAAGGGAAACGTGTGCCCTTCACTGCTGAAGCGATTAATTGGGTGTTCAAAGCCCCGCATATCAAACAGGAGGAGGAGGAATATGCCCAATTCTTGAGCGGATCTATAGATTTTGCGGCTGTGGCTGATAAACTGTGTTTTGAAGGCGCCCCTTGGAATTTATCTGGTAGCCTCCCTAAAAGTATAGCCTCATGCCAGCTTAACATGGAGGCAAGATTTTGGGCGTTCTTTGTGTGTGCTCGATTCATGCCCGTTAGTCATGTATCTGATATGACTAAAGATCGAGCCTTATTGATGTACGCATTGATGCAGGGCATGAGTGTTAATCCGGGTATTTGGATAAAGGCCAACATCAATTTCATTGAAAAAGGGCACACTACTGGAGGTTTAGCCCATGGATCAGTCATCACGATGTTGTGCTGTAAGGCTGGTGTCCCAGAGTTCGTTACTGATATCTATCATTCGCTGCAGCAACCATTATCCATTAATTTGATGAATGACTATCCTGCGCCTTCTTTATATGTGCCGCAAGCAAGAAAAAAGGGAAAGCACCGTGTGGAAGCTGTTGTGGAGGAGGAAGATGAACCAGTTTTATTGGGTGGCGGTAGCAATTCAAGCTTGCAGCAAGTTAATGAGAAGTTGGATTATTTAATCCAACAGAATCAATATGTGGTTCAGCAGCAACATATGGTGAATCAGTATTTAGGCCAGCGATATGATTATGAAGTGAGTCATGTGGCTCAATTAAACAATTTGGTGAACCGCTGGTCGCTAGATGATTCAGATCGCACTTATTTTCCTCCACCTCCACCTTATCCACCGTACTCTCTGTTTTACCCTCCGCCTCCACCCACGTCCTTTACTGGTTTTCCTGCACCTCAACCTCCGCAATCTCAGCCTTTCGAAGGTCCTTCATTCCATCCACCACCACCGCCATACTGATGTGGCTGGTTAGGTAAGTTCTCTTCCCTTGTTCTTTTCTTTATCACATTGGGGACAATGTGCATTTTAAGTTTGGGGGAGAGCTTATTTTAAATTGTTTTATTTTGTGCGTTGTTTAGTTTAGTCTTTAGTCTGTTGTTTTTTTTTTTCTGTGTTGTTAGTGTAATTGTTAAACCATCATTCGTGTCTGTTGCTGCTTTGTTTTTGCTCGTGAAAAGGAAATTGAATTCAACTGTGTGCTTGGTTCAATTGGTTTAGAGTTTAATTTAAAGGTTTTGTGGGAAATTTTTAATATGTTTTGAAAATGCAACATTTTGAAGTTTATTATATATGTTTGACTAGGGTTGGTGGTATGACAATTTGAATTTGATAGAACTTGCATTGTTTGGCCTTTGAGGCGAAATCCTTAATGACATGTGTTTAGAAAAGTGATTTAGGCAATTTTATTGGATCGATTGTGCCTTTCAAGCCAACCTTAATTTAATTATCCTTAGTCACCCTTTTTGAGCCTTAAACTTGGTTTTTGTTCTTGATGATACTATTTGAGCCTAAATTTCCTAACGTCATTATTTTTGTTTTCCTTTTCCTTTGTTATCATAAGCCTATAATTTGTGGGAAAGAAGAATGCAATGGAAAGGCTATGGAGATTATGGAGAGGATGGGAATAAGAAAATAGGGATGAAGAAAAAGAAAGAAGAGGAAATGAGGGAAAAAAATCGCACCTTTCTGATTTTTTAAGTGGTTTACTGGGCCGAGCGCTATAGCGCTATATGAGTAGCGTTGTAGCACTTATACGCGATTTGGGCCTTGGCCTCTGGAACCAGCGCTATAGCGCTGGTATAACAGCGCTGTAGCGCTTGTTGACCCCCGAATGTGCTGTCCTTCTCTGAGAAGAGCGCCATAGCGCTGCAAGTATAGCGCTGTAGCGCTATGGCGCCTGAAATCACCACATTGTTGTATTTTCCATCTTTTTTTTATTTATTTATTATTATTTTTTTTTAATATATATATTTTTTTCTATTTTTTTTCACGATTTTCACGGTTTAAAAAAAAATACATGAAAATAAAAAAAACTACTAAAAACTAAATCCCAACATTGTTCAAAACCAAATAAAATAAAATAAAATAAATTTACAACTGAGAATGCCTCCTCAAAGCGCTGTCTTTAACGTCATTTAGCCGGACGCTGGATCCCTCTTCAAAGAGGCTTCAGAAGGAGGACAGACTTTGCTTGATCAAAAGTACCACCCAAGTAAGGTTTCAATCTCTGCCCATTGACTTTAAAGGAATCACCTGAATTGCCCCGAACTTCTACAGAACCATCTGGAAAGACGTGAACAACAGTGAATGGCCCTGACCATCTTGACTTCAATTTGCCAGGAAACAGTCGCAGTCTTGAATTGAACAGAAGTACCTGCTGCCCTGGTTGGAACTCCTTTCTGATTAAGTTCTTGTCATGCCAAGCCTTTGTTCTTTCTTTATAAATCTTGGCATTCTCATAAGCCTCATTTCTGAACTCGTCAAGTTCATTCAGTTGCAACAACCTTCGTTCACTAGCGGCATTCCAATCAAAATTCAACTTTTTCATAGCCCAGAATGCCCTGTGCTCCAATTCAACTGGCAGATGACACGCTTTACCAAACACCAACCTGTAAGGAGACATGCCTATTGGTGTTTTGAATGCAGTTCTGTTTGCCCAAATTGCATCATCTAACTTTTTCGACCAATTCTTCCTCGAACTGTCAACGGTCTTCTCCAGGATGCTCTTGATTTCTCTGTTCGAAACTTCAGCTTGCCCATTTGATTGAGGATGGTAAGGCAAAGCTTTACGGTGATAAACTCCATAACGAGCCACCAATGCATCCAGTTGCTTATTTACAAAGTGTTTCCCTTCATCACTAATCAGAGCTCGGGGAGTGCCAAATCTAGTAAAAATATGTTTCTGCAGAAAATTAAGCACAGTTTTACCGTCATTGGCTCTAGTTGCTGCAGCCTCCACCCATTTAGATACATAATCCACTGCCAATAGAATGTATTCATTGTTGTAATATGGTGGAAAAGGCCCCATGAAATTGATGCCCCAAACGTCAAACAGTTCCACCTCAAGAATCCCTTGTAAAGGCATTTCATTTCTCCTCGAGATATTACCAGTTCGCTGACACCTATCACAAGCTTTGACAAAAACATTGGCATCGTTGAATAATGAAGGCCAATAGAAACCACTTTGTAATACCTTGGCTGCTGTTCTTGATGCTCCAAAGTGCCCTCCGCCTTGTTGAGTATGACAGTGATTAAGAATGGACTGCATCTCTTCTTCAGGAACACACCTTCTGATAATCTGATCAACACAGTGCCTATAGAGAATAGGTTCCTCCCAATAGTAGTGTTTCACCTCAGAAAATAATTTCTTTAATTGCTGCTTTGACATTTCAGAAGGCACAATTTTTGCAACCAAAAAGTTCACTATGTCTGCAAACCAAGGGACAGCTAAAGTCTCACTTACCCCAAACAACTGCTCATCAGGAAAGTGATCATTGATTTGCACAGCTTTCTTATTTTCAATCTCCTCCACCTCAAGTCTAGAGAGATGATCAGCTACCACATTCTCGCTGCCCTTCTTGTCACGAATCTCCATGTCAAATTCTTGAAGCAACAGAATCCATCTAATCAGGCGGGGCTTTGCATCTTTCTTTGACATCAAGTATTTAATGGCAGAGTGATCAGTATAGACAATCACTTTGTTACCAATCAGATATGGTCTAAATTTGTCACAAGCAAACACAATAGCTAGCAACTCTTTTTCTGTAGTAGCATAATTCAGCTGAGCATCATTTAGAGTCCGACTAGCATAGTAAATAGACCTGAATACCTTGTCAATCCGCTGTCCCAGAACTGCCCCCACTGCGTAGTCACTGGCATCGCACATCAACTCAAAAGGAAACTCCCAATTTGGAGCTATCACAATTGGAGCAGAAATAAGCTTTTCTTTCAAGAAATTGAAAGCCCTCAAACATTCGTCATTAAAATCAAAGACAACTCCATTCATAAGCAGATTTGAGAGAGGCTTGGCCACTTTAGAGAAATCTTTTATGAATCTCCGATAGAACCCAGCGTGACCAAGAAAACTCCTAACGCCTTTGACTGAAACTGGTGGAGGCAGCTTTTCAATGGTAGAAATTTTTGCTCTGTCTACCTCAATTCCCTCACTTGAAATTTTATGGCCAAGAACAATCCCTTCTTTCAACATAAAATGGCATTTCTCCCAATTCAGCACCAGATTTGCCATCTTACAACGACGCAGCACATTCTCCAAGTGACCCAAACAGAGGTCGAATGATGAACCAAAAACAGAGAAATCATCCATGAAAATCTCAATACACCGGTCTACCATGTCTAAAAATATGGCCATCATGCATCGTTGAAATGTTGCAGGGGCATTGCATAGTCCAAATGGCATTCTCCAGAAAGCAAATGTGCCATAAGGACATGTGAAGGTTGTTTTCTCTTGATCCTCTGGTGCAATAGCGATCTGATGATACCCAGAATACCCATCCAAGAAACAGTAGTAGCTATGGCCTGCCAATCTGTCAAACATCTGATCAAGGAAAGGCAAAGGAAAATGATCCTTCCTTGTGGCCTTATTAAGCTTGCGGTAGTCTATACAAATCCGCCACCCCGTTACAGTCCTTGTTGGAATGAGTTCATTGTTCTCATTTTTCACTACAGTCATTCCACCCTTTTTAGGCACCACTTGCACAGGGCTCACCCATGCACTATCAGAAATTGGGTAGATCACCCCAACATCCAACCATTTAAGAATTTACTCAAGTACTACATCCTTCATGGCTGGATTGAGTCTTCTCTGGGCCTCTATGGATGGCTTGCTATTCTCCTCCAATAAGATTTTATGCATCACTGTCGCTGGGCTTATTCCTCTAATATCTGCCAAGGTCCACCCAATGGCCAATTTATGCTCCCTTAAAACCCTCAACAGTTTCTCCAATTCTATCTTTGACAGGTCAGCTGACACAATGACCGGTAAAGTTTCATTCTCTCCCAAATAAGCATATTGCAAGTGATCTGGGAGGACCTTTAATTCCAACGGTGGTGGCTGCTGAATGGAGGATAGCGGTCTATCAGTCGCATCTGCTAGTTCTTGAAACTTCTTCCAATATGGTAAGAAAGAGTTGATCCAGTTTACACATTCTCTGATCTCAGCATCATCAGGATCATCGCCCTCATCACCCAATAATACTGCCTCTAAGGCATCACTGCTCATCCTTCTCTTGGAGACTGCCTTTTCTATCACATCCACATAAAAGCAACTATCACTAGCCACCGGATACTTCATAGACTTGAAGACATTAAAGACCACCTCATCGCCTTGAACTCTAAGCTTAAGCTCTCCTTTGTGAACATCAATAAGAGCTTGGCCTGGTATGATTGTACCAAAAGAAGAGAGAGAGAAGTCTTTAAGAAAATATAAAAAAAAAGAATCACTTTGTCACACTCCTCGATTATATATAGATATGGAGAATCTTTAGTTTTGGGGAGTGTGATTCAGAAAGAAAAAAAAAAAATATATATATATATATAAGAAAATGAAAAGTGTTTTAATCTCTCTAATTGTATAAAAGGGTGATTTTTGGGGTGGTAAAGAAAAATTTGGCTGGTTTTAAGGTTGTATGCTTATGGTAACGATTGAGCTCAAATGACAATTTTATCTACCCCTGCCTAAGCCTAACGCTATAACCTGTGAAAGTCCTTTTGATTTCAAAACACGTGTTATTGACATTAGTGGAGAAGGTCAAGTAATGCAAGCATATTGAAAATTTCGTTTGTGGAATTGTCTGGAAGGAGTTGAGCATATATGATATTTTACAAATGTTGCAGTCATTTTCATGATATATTTTTTATTTCCCTAATTGAACTTTACAAATTGGACTTTAAGGCAATTGAGCTGAAATTCTGGTTATTGTTATTGCAATTGAGATTTCATGAGTTTTGGCAAAGTAGTATAGATGGTAATGATGGTTTAGCTTGTTCGTTTTGTGTTTGTTTCGTTTCGTCAGTTTAATTTAGGATTTACTCGAGGGCGAGTAAAGATTTATTTTGGGGGAGTTTGATAAACGAGTTTTAGGCTCGTTTATGGTCCTAGCTTTTAGGCTATTTTTCATTAGTTAGGATTGTTTTATTTCGGATTTATGCTCGTTTGTTCTTGTTTCAGGGTTATTGATGTTAAGTGATGCAAATATTGGAAAGGAGCGAAAATGGAATGAAATCGAGACGAATTTGTGATTTTTGGTGGTTCTGTAAGGAACGCTACAACGCTACCAAGGGAGCGCCGTAGCGCTAGGAAGAAATCTTGAAGAGGCTCGGCATTGACTTTAGCGCTACAGCGCTACAACATCAGCGCTACAGCGCTTGGACGCAGTTTTCAGGAAGTTAGTTTCTGACTTTAGCGCTACAGCGCTACCAATAGAGCGCTACAGCGCTGGTGCCTAGATTTTCCCCCATTTTGGCTCTGAGTTTAGCGCTACAGCGCTGGGGTCGCGATTTCTGATATACCTGGCTATTTTTTATGGGCAATTCAGTCTTTTCCAGAGGGAACTTTTGCTAGGTTTGATTGGAATCATATAGGCGACTGAAAGAGGGCTATAGGAACGACGGCTGGAGTAAGAACACCATATTGGAGGATTCGTCCCTGAGTTTTCTTCATCTTTTTCTGTCAATTTTCATGTTTGTAATTGAACAAGTTTTTGGCTAGAATGAAAGCATAGGCTAAATTTTCTTTTAGGGATTTTATGTGAATCTTTTGGAAACCCTTGTTATGGTTTAATGCAAAATTGATATTCTTCTTCATCTCTTTCAATTCCTTGCAATCTATGTTAATTGTGCGATTATTGATTGATCACCTCTAATTGCTATTTTATGAATCAAATTGAAATCTGAAAAGTGAAATTTGATATGCTTTGATTGTTTGGATGCAAATTTAATTTAGAACGAAAGTATCTAGATTATTTGTTTATTTTCTGAGTTGCGTGGCTAATGCCCTCTACATGATTCAACTTACCATAGAAATATAGGAAGTTGTCATTTAGATTGAATTTCATAAGTCTTGACCAGATTATGAATTGTTGTTTCAACTTATTTTTGAATAAGGAGAAGGGGATATAGATGCTTGCATTAGGAAATAACAGGGTGGAAAAATAGAGAATCATAATTGTCCTAATTGTATTTTCTTTGTTAAATTGTTTAATTCTTCACTGCGCTTTGTTAGTATTTTTCTTAGTTTAAAATCTCTGATAATTGTTTAATCAAATAGAATTAAGGAATTAATTGATTGGTAATTGATAAATCAGTCCTTGAGGACGATACTTGGTTTTACCATTTTATTACAAGTTTGCGACTGTGTGCACTTGCATAGCTATAAATTTTGCAACATATATGTTTGTGGATTTAACGTCAAGTAACCACGAAAGACCCTTTCCTGATTACTTGGGGGGCATATATCCTAGATACAACCAGGTCCTAAAACTTAGAAGTTGATTCAAATTGATTGATCGATATTTTTCTTAAAAAGCACGAGATATCGATGAAGGATTAGTGCGAACTAAGTTTTTTTAAAATTAATGTCCTGGATTTAACCAGGTCCTAAAACTTAGAAGTTAGCTCAAATTGATTGATCGACGTTTTTCTTAAAAAGCGCGAGATATCAATTAACGATTAACACGAACTAAGATTTTAAAATTAATGTCCTGGATTTAACCAGGTCCTAAAACTTAGAAGTTAGTTCAAATTGATTGATCGACGTTTTTCTTAAAAAGCGTGAGATATCAATTAAGGATTAACTTGAACTAAGTTTTTAAAATTAATGTCCTGGATTTAACCAGGTCTTAAAACTTAGAAGTTAGTTCAAATTGATTGATCGACGTTTTTCTTAAAAAGCGCAAGATATCAATTAAGAATTAACACGAACTAAGTTTTTAAAATTAATGTCCTGGATTTAACCAGGTCCTAAAACTTAGAAGTTAGTTCAAGTTGATTGATAGTCATTTTTCTTAAAAAGTGCGAGATATCGATAAAGGATTAACACGAACTAAGTTATTAAAATTAATGTCCTACATACAACCAGGTCCTAAGACTTAGAAGTTGGTTCAAAGTGATTAACATATTTTTTTTCCTAAAAAGCATAAGATGTCAATCATAACACCAACAGAAACTAAGTTCTCACCAAATGCGTTAAAGAGAAGTAACAATAAAGTTAAACCACAAATATATATATAGATTAAAATAAATCTAAGGAAATCAATTGTCTCAGGGATAAAAAACCTCGCAATGTAAAGTTACAAATAAAATAAAGAGAAAAAGGAGCAAAAAAAAATACTAAGCCCTGCAAGGCCGCTCCGATGAAGTCACCCCCTCGGCATCCTGCTCGATTGCAGTGGAAGTCTCCCCGGTCTCAAAGGGCGCCTCTTGTTGAAGGCGAGCTTTGAACTTCTTCAGGAAGGACTCCTACACCTCCAACCCTAGGAAGGAAAAGTCACCATCCTGGTTGAAGGCCCAACAATGATACAGCATGGACTCCATGGAGGACCTGGAAGAAGCCCTCTCCGCCACAAGGGCGGCCTTGGCCACTTCAAGTTCAACCTTCGCGGCGTCCAGGGCAACCTTGGTAGCCTCGGCCTCCGGCAGCTTGGCCCGGGATGCCTCCAGGTCGGCCTGTGCGGCAACCAAGGCGCCCTGCAAGACCTTCTCGCTTGCCCTGGCAGTCACAAGGGCAGCCTTGGCATCCTGTTCGTGTTGTTGAGCAGTCGCGAGGGCGGCCTGGGCAGCCTGGTGCTCGCCCCTGATCTCGTCAATTCTGGCCCTGGACCAAGATATCCTCCGGCGGAGAGCCAAAGCTGCTTGCAAGATAAAAATATAATAAGGCAAGTGCCTTAGAAAAAAAAAACAGAAAGACCCGGTGGTAAGGCAAACTTACAGTGAGGGTCATCCCCAATGAAGACTCCATAACATGCTCAGGGCTCCTCGTCTCGATCTCCCGCAAGTACCTCGAGGTGGTGTTGTAGCAGTGGTCCACCATGTAGGTCGCGGTTTTGTAAACCGTCCCCCTAAAGACCTCGGGGAATTTCTCCAAGGCCTGAGGGATGACCGGGATGCGCACGCCGGGAGTCGGGGCTGACAAGGTCCCGGTTGGTACCTCCTGTTCCCGAGTAGAGATAGGAGGTCACGGGGGAGGTGGAGCCATCTTCTCTATAGTAGGAGGGGGTGGACGCACCTTCTCTATGGTGGAAGGACCCTGGCCCTTCCCCTTGGCAGGAGACTTGGAGCTAGTCCCGGGAGGAGGAGTTTTCTTGGTCAGCCGGAGCCTCTTCACCCAGGGTCCAGACGACCCCGAGGAGGGATTTCCCCCCTGAAACATAGACCGCAGAACGTTGTCCCCGGGCTACGACATCACCTCACCTGAAACAAAGAACAAAGCGTCAGTATGCATGTAAAAATATTTGATTGCAAAACAAAAAATCTAAAGTATGTATTCAAAAAGGTTCTACCCTCAGAGCTAGAGGAGGAATCTATTGTCAAGACCTCCAGCCCCGGAGCTTCTACGGGGGAGTCTAATATAATGTCTTCACGAATGAGAGGAGGCTCTGGGTCCGGATCCGCCTCAGGGCTGGACTCCTCTACATACTGCCTAATACCCGGAGCTACTACACCCTCCAAAAGGGATGGCCATGACCTAAGGTTGGTCCCGTACTCCTTAAAGAAGGCCGACCTAAATGTAATGCCCTGAATTCTCCGATGTGTTTAATGGCGAGATTCGTAGGCTGGGAAGGCCATACATGTTTAATTAAGCCATTAAATGATATTATGCATGTATATGTGTGAATTATATTATAATATGATGTTAAATGCATGTATGTGGGTCCACATTTTAATTACAGGGGTGTGATGGTAATTTGGCCTGTTGAGGGTGTAATTGTATATCTGTATGCATGTCGATGATATATGTTGAGACCACATTATAATGTGGGTTTGTTCGAGCTATTTGGAATGAGATGGCCATGGAATGTTAATTAGCGGTCTGGTCATAACAGGTTTAAGTTCGTGGCTCGGGAGGAGTCTAGGGGTGATTTTAATGATTAGAGCATTACCGGGCATTAAAGGGTAACGAGAGATGAATTATTGGTGTTTGGGGTTATTGAGAATAGCGAGAATTGGAGAGCGTTAATTATGATTAACGAGATAGGTTGGAAAGGAAAAATATGCCCTTAGGAGCCTTTAGAAACCCTTAAATGACGTAGGGGTATAATGGTCTTTTTACCCCTAGGATAGATATAAACTGAGTTCAGCAGTAAGTTGATGAGAAAAACAGAGCAAGTTCTTGAGCTTCCCGTACCTTCTCCTTCTTTCATTTTCTTTGTGAGTTTTGGTGATCTTGTTGAGGATTCAAGCTTGGGAAATAGACCTTGGGAGTTTGGGAGAGTGTTCCACCATTGAAGAGCATCACAACCTGAGTTTGAGGTAAGATTCCAGCCATTAGTTTACTGGTATACTCTGTTTTGGTGTTGGTTTTCAGCTTGTGTTTTTGTGGTGGATTGTTGGAATTGATGGAAGTTTTGGTTGGGGTTTATCTTGGGTTTTTCTAAGGGAGTGATATAGATCAAGTTTATGGGTGGTATTGGAGGTTTGAGTGGTGTTTAAGCTGGGTTTGAAAGGTTGGTTCCAAGAGAAATCACAAGGAAAGAAAAACAGGGGTTATGGCTGAACTGGAGGTTGGGCCGCGGCATGGCCAGGAAGGGCCGTGGCCCTTGAGGGATGCTAAAGTTAGGCGCCTCTATTTGAGGGGCAGGCCACGGCATGGCCAAGGAGGGCCGTGGCCCTTAGTGGCTTTTTGGCCAGAAATGGCTTCTTGGCTCGGGGATGCTAGCCTTAGGCCTCGGGGTCGATCCTACTACCCGGTTTAGTAGTGTTTGATGTCTCAGGTGCTAGGTTTTGGTTTTGGAACCTTTTATTATTAATTTTATTGATGGAACCCCCTAATTGGTTATGACCAGGTAACCGCTAAAGGACCAAAAGTTTGATCGTTCTCAAGGGTCGTTCTTATTATTAATTCTAACTCGAACCGGAGGTAAGAAAGGTGCACCCTGTGTATATATGACATGCGTGGTTATTATTAAGGCATGTTGATTGATAAATGTGGACATGGATTGCCTATTGAATACTAGTGAATGTTGAATACTTGTATATGTACTGATTAGTCAGGGATACTGACCTAGAGAGTCAGAAATGGCATAGCGTCATGAACGTCGGGCCAAATGAAGATTAGATCTAATCGATATCAGCATTGAATGACTCATATGGGGTATTAATGCTAGACCGACCCTAAGGTCGAAGAAGTTATAAGCGCTTGTCTGGTCTAAGACCAGTTATTCAGAGCCAGGGCATATGGCCCCGGTGACTGTTTGTCACGTGGCTAGGGAACGTTGTTCCAGGATTATGACTCTATAGTCATGAGGAAGGTTATGTTGATGACTATTCGCCATACACCTATCCTGTTCAAACTTATGAAAGGTTCACTTATCAGTTAAGCCCTGGTGACCCTATCGTCACATTGCTGGAGGGTGCTATCCCTATATTAGTGACTCATGCGATAGTCACCTATTTGTTGGGACTCATAGTCCTGGATGATTATTACGATCATTGTTGATATTATATCATGCTTTATTGTGTTTTCTTGCTGGGCCTTGGCTCATGGGTGCTATGTGGTGCAAGTAAAGGGAAAGAAAAGCTCACCCAGCCATGAGTGGAGAGCTTAGGTGATGATGTGTACATATGCGGCCGCTTCACCACCACGGCCAAGGCGTTCTCAGAGGAACTAGGGGGTTCACCCTATTTTTGCCGCTTAGGTCGGCGGGGTTGTAAATCTGAAACAGTAATGGCCATTTTGCACTGAGAACAGTTTGTAAATGTTTTGATTAGCTCTGCAGAGCAGTTTGTAATAAAAGATATCCATTCCCTTTTATTAATTTTTCCACCTTAACCTATTAATTATATTTAGAGCATGTTTTTGACCAAAGGACTCGGGTAGCGGGTCAAATTTCCGGTCCACCGTTCACCGTAACTGTTCCGGGGTAACCAGGGCATTACACTAAAGGCTAGGGTATTATCTACTACTACAGTACCCCTAGGGCGGCCCATGTCATAATGCAACACTAGCTGGTCAACACACTGGAGTAGAGTGACGTTACGATCTGGGGCGTTTTGGTGGCGGTGAACGAGTTGGCTGGGGTTAAATATAGCAAGTCGTAGGTCTGGGGCAGCCCTGTCTAATTCCCTAAACAAGTACGGGTTACCTTGGCCGGAGGGTCCGGCTGCTGCCCCAGACTGGGTCCGCTCTATGTTGACCTCCTGGGCGACCTCAAGAGCCCGCTTCCGACGCATGAGGGGCACCTCGTCCTCCTCGTCCTCGTCCTCATTCGCTGCCTCCTCCTCAGGGATGGGCGCCATCTCGCGAGCTGCGGGGATGATCCACGACCTCCACAAGGCCAGAGTCTGGCCTAGAGAAATCAACTTACATGCCAGCATCGTCTCATCAGACACGAGCTGGCGGTAGTCTTTTTCACTTGGGGGGAGCCCCGCAAAAAATTCGTACTAACCCCCAAGGGTCACCGACTTAGCTGTCCTCGCAAAAATAGTTGCACGATAGTTTTCAAGTCAATAACGAATGGATAGAAACTAGTCAACGATGATCTTGCGAGCTAAAGTTAGAAGGAACTTACGAGGATGGTTGAAGTAATGGTATTCGCAGTTGCGAAACCCCGTTGACATGAAGAATTGATCCTTGAAGTCATTGGGGTGGCTAGGATGCTCAATGATCGCTGCAGAGTTGGGAAAATGGGTCAGGTAGTAGAACCCATCACCTCGCCCCCGTTGGTCTGGCCTGGCTTTGAGGCAGAAAAAGTAGAGGATGTCCGCCGGTGGCATCCTCTTCCTCATGTGCATACCAATTAACCTCCTGGTTCCTTTCGCCATCTCGATAACTACCTTTTCGATCAGGCTTCTTTCCAATCTCAATCTAGGTGCCCAAGCACTGTCTGGAGTCCTTTTACCTCAAAATTGAGAATCCGACCTCGCTGCGTTCTATCAACAAAAGTACCGTCTTATCAGTCAGACTTTTCCCCTTTTTCTTGGCAATCCAGAAGCCACAACACTATCTGGGGTTCTTTCAACTTGATTATCACGAATCTATCTTTACTAATTCCATCAAAGGAAGCACCGCCCTTGCGGCTCTAGCACTCATGCTCTAATCATCAACCATCAGTTCCTCAAACAATATGGCCCTCTCCGCCATCCACATGCAGACAAAAACTCTTTCCTCAAAGCAGCCCAAATGCCTTAGACTATACCAGATCCCATGTCCTTAAATGGGTCGCCACCAATTCCAGATACATCCATCTGTATAAATTTCTGAAATGAACTATCCAATTCACCAACCCATTGATCTACGCTGTCATTACCCCTAACCGTCCAAACCAGACTTAAACATTTGCCCGTCTCCACGGTTCTAATCATGTCTTTAAAATCTCTTCTAACCATTCATCATCTAGGTTCTTTCCAACCCATTAAGCCAATACCTCAGCCCAAGTACCAATTCCAGGCATCCCTCTGCCTCAACATTTAACATAACCCTCTAATCAGGATCTCTCATCCTCTTAACCATGGGTGGAATTAACTCTGCTCAACTATTGATAAATTCCTTGTCAACTCGTACCTTCCTCAACACTAGAGGATAACACCCTATACGCCTTTCATATAGTACCCTTATCTGTCCATACTTCACAGTAAACCAACACTAGTAACCTTACTGTCAAAACCTCGAAATCAGCTATTTCCCCAGAGAAATCCGCTATCCTTCTATCCCGTCACAACTGACAAACTCCACAGCTTACTCACACCCTAGTGACCCTTTGCTGCTGCTTTTTGGGATAACTGGAGATCCCAACTCCAACTTATACCTAGAATCCCTCTCTCAACACAATATCAGGTCCACAAACCCTTCTAGGAACCAACAACCCGAGTTCACCTGTCAAAACTGACCCAACTCCTGAACTCTGTGGTCCTTACTCTGAACCAAACCACCACTAGGTCCAAACATCCACAGGTATAATGCACACACAAGCATATACTAGGTCAAATCCACAATGATATACATTTAGCTACCAAATTCATCATCACCAAGTATACCCAGATCTCAACATGCTTCACACAAGCAAATAAACAGATATAACTAATGAATTAATTCAGAACATTAACCACATACACTCAATATGCGAACCATTATGCCAATATTCATCCATATGCATAATAGTATTATTCAGCATGCATCAATCTCAACATGCAATAGTCAAGGGCCAGGCCCTATCAGTATCTCATGCATATGTCATCTCATTTCTCATGCTCCATATAGATAAGCAGGCAAACAGGGAAATCAAACATATATTCAAGCATATTAATCATTCATACCAACCAACCCTGAGTCGAGCTTGTCACTGACAGCGAGCGTACATGTTCGGTCGATCTCCAGAACCAATAAACCTTGGCTCGCTCTGATACCAAGTTGTAACGCCCTACTTCCTTAGAGCCGTTACTAAGTGAGTTTTTAAGACGAAACAGTGTGCAATGAACTCGCTAACCGAGGTTTTGAACAAAAGTGTGACTAATTAAAAGTTAAGGCTGTAATCTTTGAAAATGCGTCGTTTCATTAAAACTTCTATCATTAAACATTTGGGATCCCAAAATAAGGTTTGAAAACTAATTACATCTTGAAATAAGGTTACAGTTAAGAAATCATAAAATCATAGATTATTACAGCCATTTTCGAATAAACCCCCAACCAAAGCAGTCGGGCAGGCCAAACATGTACGCGTCGCTTCACGCTCTCCGTACTCATGGTTGGTTGACTCAGTCATTGCCCTTACCTGCAACACAGAGCACCCGTGAGCCGAAGCCCAGCAAGAAAACTCATGCAGAACATAACATATGCAATGTATACAGTTTATCATAACAGATAATCCACAAATAAACAAGTCAACCATTAGACTAAGCAAACACGGCCATGCCGCCCCAGAGCCTTACCGAAGCCTGGGGTATCGGTTCTCACCGCGAGGATAACTCATGTATCCCTTGGGTCCCACCCTGAATATAAGCATCCCATGTGCTGTGTGTTACTTTCGGCCCCATGGCCGCCCCGGCCTACGCCGCACTCGGCCCTTGCCGTTCATTTCATCATAATCACACATATAGTACATTCGAAATAATCATTCACACACATCATGATTCATTTAAGGTTAAACATTTGCACACAACACAATCTGGGGCCATGCCCTGCAATCATCTCATCATGCAACATGCAATATAGGGCAATGCCCGGCAATCACACTATAGGCCCACGCCCTATCCTACGGGTGTTATAGTTTTCTTACCCGTATCCCTTGCTTTCCGATGCACTACGGTCACGAGCACGGTCCACTAGCACGAGCCTCCCCGAAATCCTAGTCACAACACACAAAAGACACTTTTAACAACCTTAAATGAACCTCCAGGCCAAGTTCTAGTACTCGGAACGTTGAAATTCACCAAACATGGTAAAAGACTCAACCCCGAGCACCCTAGGTTAAATTCCCAAGCCTAAATTCTCAAAATCCCAAAATTCCTTAAGTGCCGCGGCATGGCCCAACCATGCCGCGGCATGGCCCCCAAACAGAGCCACAAAATGCCCAGAAACAGGTAAGGGCCGCGGCCCTACAAGGACCATGCCGCGGCCCGCCCTCCATCCTCAGCACAACTTAGCCTTCAAGGGCCGCGGCCCTCCAAGAACCATGCCGCGGCCCGACCCTTCGAACCCAGAAAAACCCACCATTTTCAAGCTTAAAACCTCACCTTATGCCATCCCAAAGCTCCCAAATCAAAACCAATTAATAATCACAACATTAGGATGGTTTAAACAACACAATTCCACCAAAAATCCAACCTAACACTCACCAAGATCCCAATTCCAAATTTCTGAAATTTCAAACCTAAAACTCAAAACCAACCATGGAAATTCTCAATTTCAACCATCAAACTTTAATTTAAACCTTACCTCAGATGTAGAATCATTTCCCAAAGGATCCCATGACCTATCTTCAAAGTTTCAAGCCTCAAACTCCACCTTGAATATCAAAATCCATAAACATTCACAACCCAACAAAATCTCAGAATTTAACTTGAGAAAAAGAATTAATTGCTTACCTTTACCCTGCTTTGTTCTTGATTAACTCTTGAGCTAAACCTCCAAATCCCACCATCAATTTTCAGAAATTCAAGCTTGATTTCTCCTAAGATTTCTGTGGATTTCATGAAAGAAAGAGGAAGGAAAGAAGAAGAGGAGAGGGTGGAGGCTGGGTCGGTTTCTCTAAGTCTCCAAATGGTTTATTTGTTTTGTTTTTATAACTTAAGCTGGTTACCTCAAGGTTCGGGGTACCAAAATATCTCTGAGGCAAAAATGGTAAAATCCCCCAGTATTCCCGCCTAGACATCCTAACCTCAAATATATCTCTAATTATTTATTTTCATAACCCAATATCAAAATACTCCTTGACTTGTCCAAAGTCAATCATAATGCCCCGTTGTGACTTTTCCCCGCTATCCAGCTCTAGGATCGCCTCGTGCTGAAAGTTATAAATCACGGATATACCCACATACCACTGTGGCCTCAACTATCAACACATATTAATACAGTTATGCCCAACATGGCCAAAATTACAATTATGCCCTTCTAACACAATCCGGGCCTACATGCATACTAATATACATAGTCATGCATCTCAAATAATCAAATAGTCACATAACACGCTTTAAATCATAACCATGCATTTAACTCATAAAATCACACATAAATCCCAACATGCCCTCCTGGCACACTAATCAAGGCCCTTAAGCCTTATTAGCGATTTTGGGTCGTTACAACCACCGTCTCTAGCGTATATTCAGATCCTTCTGAGTAAAGAAGTACTTCAAACTCTTGTGGTCGGTATATATCTCACAACTCTCACCATATAGATAATGTCTCCAAATCTTAAGTGCAAATACCACTGCTGCCAACTCCAAATCATGCGTGGAATATCTCTACTCATATTCTTTCAACTATCTCGATGCATAGGCTATCACCTTACCATCTTGAATCAGCACACATCCCAAACCCTGTCTGGAAGCATCACAATAAACCACGAACTTCTCATTATCTGTTGGCAGACTCAACACTTGCGCGGTGATCAGTCGCCGCTATAACTCTTTAAAACTGTTCTCACACCTGTCTGTCCAAACGTACTTTGTCTTCTTCTTTGTCAATTCTGTCAACGGCGTAGCTATTCTGGAGAACCGCTTAACAAACCACCAATAATATCCTGCCAATCCCAAACAACTCCTCACTTCAGGAACACTCCTTTGGGTCAACTAGAATCCCCTCCTTACTAACGATATGGCCCAGAAATGTAACTTGCGGCAACCAGAACTCGTACTTGCTGAACTTAGCATGTAACCTATGCACCCTTAACCTCTGCAATACCAACCGCAAATGCTGCTCATGCTCTGATTCTGACTGAGAGTACACCAAAATTTCATCGATGAATACAATCACAAACTTATCCAGATAATCCTTGAAAACATTATTCATCATATCCATAAAAGCTGCTGGGGAATTGGTTAATCTAAAGGACATAACCAGGAATTCATAATGTCCATACCTTGTTCGGAAAGCGGTCTTTGGTATGTCCTCCACTTTAATGCTTAACTGATGGTAACCTGATCGGAGGACTATCTTGGAAAACACTGTCCTTCCCTGTAAGTGATCAAATAATTCGTCGATCCTAGGAACTGGACACTTGTTCTTAATGGTTAACTTATTTAGCTCCCTGTAGTAAATACAAATCCTAAGAGATCCATCCTTCTTCTTGACGAACAACATTGGAGCACCCTATGGCGAGAAACTCGGTCTGATGAACCCCAAATCAAGTAACTCCTGCAACTGAATCTTCAACTCCTTTAACTCTGCCAGAGCCATTCTGTAAGGTGTCCTAGATACCGGCTCCACCCCTTGCACCAATTCTACCACAAAGTTAATCTCCCACTGCGGAGGCAACCCTGGTAGATCTGCTGGAAATAAATCTAGAAACTCACATACCAATCTGGTCTCACCCGGTCCAACCGACACAACCCTAGAAGCATCCACAACATTCGTTAGGAATCCTATGCAACCCTCCTGCATCAGGTCCCTAGCCCTCAATGCTAAAATCATAGGTACCTGCGGTCCACTAGATATCCCCACAAGTACAAAGGGTACCTCCCCTTCTGGTTCAAAAGTCACCATCCTGCACTTGCAGTCAATCGACGCCCCATACTTCGATAGCCAATGCATCCCTAAGATCATATCGAAGTCATCCATCTCCAGCTCAATCAGATCAACAGACTCCCTACCATTTACCTCTACTAGTAAAGCTCTAATCCATCTCCTAGAGACTACCAGTTCCGCAGTTGGCAACAAAGTCTGAAAAACCGCTAGCATACAAAACACTAGGTCTACACAGCTGATCTATCACTCTGGCGGACACAAATGAATGAGTAGCTCCCTAATCAATCAATGTAGTATAAGAAGAACCAGCACTAGAAATCAAACCTGTCACAAATGAGGGGCTAGCCTCTGCCTCAGTCTGAGTCAAAGAAAACACTCTGGCAAGAGTGAGACTGCCGCCCTGCTTCGGCTCCTCTTTCTTGACTTGCGGGCAGTCCCACTTCAAATGACTGGCACTCCCACAGACAAAGCAGGCCCTAATACTGCACTCACCCTGGTGTCTTCGTCTGCACCGAGGACACACTGGGAAACTCCTCCAGTTGTCACTTCCACCCTGATGGCAACTAAAATCACCCCATGCCCTCCTATCAAAACTGGGAGGAACAAAGGAATCTGGGGCCTTCCTCTTCTGCTCACCAGAGTCACTACGCTGACTGGATCCAATAAAAGGAGGCACTGTCCTCCTGGCATTGTGCCTAACAGCATTTTCCTTCCAAAACTGATCTTCAGTCCCCTCAGTGTAAGGGGCTTGTCTACAACCTGAGCATAGGTAGTAGTCTCTGGATCCAAGGTGTTCTTTACATCATGGGTGATCATAATGTTCAATCCCCATATAAGTCTGTCTGTTCTTGACGCATTAATCGACACTAAATCTGGAGCAAACCTTGCCAATCTATCGAATCTCAAAGCATACTCAGTCACGGTCAACCAATTCTGAATTAGGTTGATGAACTCGTCAACCTTTGAAGCTCGAACTGCAACATTGTAATACTTCACATTAAAGATATTTCTGAACTCTTCCCAAGTCATCACTGTCACATTCCTCCTCTGAACTATTATGTCCCACCAGATGCGGACCTCCTCTCTAAACATGTAGCTGGCACAAGCTACCCTCTCGTTCCCTCAACCCTCATAAAATCAAGGATAGAGGAAATCATATTCGTCCACTGCTCTGCCCGTAGTGGGTCTGGTCCACCCACAAAGGTAGGAGGATGCTTTTTCCTGAACCTCTCATATAAAGGTTCCCACTTGTTCTCCACCACAGGTTGGACTGGCACTAGTGCAATAACCTGCTGAAGTGGCAACCCAGTGACCTGTGGAGGGGCCTGTTGCCTCAACTGGCGGAGTTCTTCCTCTGTTCGTTGCAGTCTTGCTTCCATTTCGGTAAACATCTGTTGCCAATTCTGTGGGGAAGGTGGAGGGTCCTGACCCTGGTTGTCAACCCCGGCCCTACTGTCGCGGAGTCTAGATGATTGACGAGGTAACTCAACAAATATGCCTGCAATCAACGACGCCGCTCATCAGGCATGATAACAACATCCAAAACCACCTCCCAATCACATCAGCCAACCACAAACAGCAGTCCACACAACACACAAATATCATATAGCATACAATGGTCCATGCCCTAGAATCATGCATATGATTACTCATTCATCATGCTCTATAAGAAATAAGCAGGAAAATAGGGCATTTAAACACATATTCAAGCATTTAAATCAATTATTACCAACCAACCCTGAGTCGAGCGTGTCACTGACAGCGAGCATACATGTTCGGTCAATCTCCAGAAACCATAAACCTTGGCTCGCTCTGATAGCAAGTTGTAATGCCCCACTTCCTTAGAGTCGTTACTAAGTGAGTTTAAAATGTGCTTTTAACTCGCTAATCGAGGTTTTCATTCAAAAGTGTAAATAAACCATAAACAGAGTCATAACTTTGAAAATAATTCCATTTAATGAAAATCATAAAGCGTTTAACATTTGGGTACCCAAAATACTGTTTAGAAATGTTTATAACTGAAAAACATAATCGTAGTAGGCTAAACAACAAAATCCAGGTTTAATACAATCATCTCTCAAAAACCACTGGCCGTGGCAGCCAGGCAGGCCAAACATGTACGCGTCGCTTCACGCTCTCCGAACTCATGGTTTGTCGACCTTCCCCTTGCTCTTACCTGCACCATAGAGCACCCGTGAGCCAAAGCCCAGCAAGAAAACCCTCACAAGCAGATAACATATGCATATCAAATGCTTAACATATAAATAGGCCATCCATGGCTATTCACATACGGCCATACCACCCAGGCGCTTTACCAGGCCCTGGGTTCGCGGTCCACACCGTGAGGATATCCCAGGTATCATTTAGGGTCTCACCCTTGCAACTTTTACTCCGCGTGCTAAACGCTACTCTCGGCCCCTTGCCGCACTCG
This sequence comes from Humulus lupulus, assembly GCF_963169125.1. NCBI lineage: Eukaryota > Viridiplantae > Streptophyta > Magnoliopsida > Rosales > Cannabaceae > Humulus > Humulus lupulus. Next base: position 192,654,100 of record NC_084795.1, on the reverse strand, counting down.
GCCTTGCACTCCACGTGCTTAATGCCGTTCCCGGCCCTGCCGACCTTGGCCTGCGCCGTTTCTGGCTCTTGTCGAACATTATCAGATATGCATACATTGCATAATAAAGTAAACACTAGACATGAATAAAATCAATCAAAGGGATACGCCCTGTAACACAATCACATAGGGCTCTGCCCTACATGCAAACACTATGGGAACAGTGGTATTCTTACTTGTGTCCCGAGCTTCCCAAGCACCGCGATCACGAGCACAGTCCTATAACCCGAGCCTTGAAGAAATCCTAGTCACAACACATGAACCATAATCAACCATCACGTTCTAATCCATTAAATAGTTTCGAGTCATAATTCTAACATCTGGGACCTTGGTTTCTACAAAACTGGGTATTGGAACCTTCCCAAGCTTTAACGTTCAAATTTTCGAGCTAAAAAAACCTCATTTTGCCAAAAATCCTCATTTGGGCCGGGCCTCAGCCTCCCTTAAGCACCACGATGCACCCCAGACCAGAGGCAAACTTGCCTTGCATCTGCCAGCCTAGGGCCGCGACACCCAAGCCTTGCGCCGCGACGCCCAAGCCTTGCGCCGCGGCACCTGGGAAATTTCCCGATGCCCCACTAGCCTATAAACTCAAACAGGCCACGGCGCTGAAGAACAGGGCCGCGGCGCGAGCCCAAAACCTAGATATTCCATGCTATTTTCACAAACTAACTCCCCTGGAAATCATCCCAAATGCATCCCAATAACAGAATTGAATCCCATAATCATTCTAATACATCTTAAGCATCACATTAGCCCAGCAAAACCAACCAAGATCCTACTATAACTCATGTTCAATTATCTAAACTTTAACCCCTCAAACTTCAACAAAAACAGAAGAAAATCAGACATAGTTCAAGCTTATATCCTTACCTCAAGAATGGTTTTGACCCCTAGCTGATTATAACCTACCCTAAGCCTTTATTTCCCCAACTCCCAACTTAAATTCAGAGCTTTAACCAAGATTTTCCTTTGATATGCCTTAGAGATAATGGAGAGAGAGAAGAGAAGGCAACTTCAAGAGAGAGGGAAAGAAAGAGTCGGTTTCTGATTTTCTAAAGACTTCCTAGGTTTCGTTTTATTTAACTTAGGCTTTAAGGTTACCTCAAGGCTCGGGGTACCAAAACATCCCCAATACTCCCTCCTAAACATTCTAATCTCAATTATATCTCCAAATATTTATTTTGATAACCCGATAACCCCCTAAAACATCCAATACCCGAAATACCCCTCAACTCGCCCCGAGTCAGATTCTCAACCCCGTTGTGACTTTCTGGCTAACGGCTCCTTAGGACTGTCTCAGATCATGCTACACAGACATATCACATGCATATTGCATTTATCACATTTACGCCCTCAACGGACTAAAATTACAAACACACCCCTAATATTCAAACGGGGCCCACATGCATATTTAATTCAACTAAACATGCATCTCTATCACATATTCACATAAATTCACATATTATATCCATAATTCACTTATTGCCCTCCAGGCACACTAATCAAGGCCCTAAACCTTATTAGAAAATTTGGGACGCTACATCCCCACTTTGGCAGACATCCTCTATTTTTTCTGCCTCAAGGCATGCCCGAAGCAGAGAGATCGAGTGATGGGTTCTACTATCTAACCAGATTCCCCAACTCTGCTCCCGTCATCGAGCTTCCCATCCATCCTAACAACAATAAAGACTTGTTCTCTATGTCTAATGGGTTATAGAATTGTGAACACAGATACTGTAACGACCCCAAATTCGATAATTAGGCTTAAGGGCCTTGATTAGTGTGCCTGGAGGGCATAATGGACTTTATGGTTGATTTTAATGAGTAAAATGCATGATTATGATTTAAAGCATGTTATATGACTATTTGAATATTTGTGATGCATGACTACGTGTATTAGTATGCATGTAGGCCCTGATTGTGTTAGAAGGGCATAATTGTAATTTTGGCCATTTTGGGCATAACTGTATTGGTATGTGAGGATTGTTGAGACCACATTGTGATGTGGATGTATATGTGAATTGTGACTCGAGAAGATCCTAGCGAGCAGACTAGCGGAAAAGTCAAGGCGGGAATTTATGCCCGGCTAGGGGCGAGCCTGGGGGTGTGAATAGGAATTTAGTGAGTATATTGGGGTCTATTTTGATATCGAGGAATATTATTGGTGATTAATCAGGTATTGGGAAGCAACGGGAAAATATTAGAGACACTTGAGGAATTAGATGGAATTGGGTAAAATAACTAAAATGGCCCTACATGGACAAAAGGGTTTAGAATTAATAGGGAGGGCATTTTGGTCAATTGGCTTCTTAGAGAAAGATTAAATGAGGCTTTATATAGTGAGTGGGATTGTTAGAGAGTGTGAGAAATCTGAAGGAAAAGAAAGAAAAGGAAGAAAAAGAAAAGAGAGAAAAACAGAGGGTTTTCCTAAAAGGGGCGGTTTGAGGATTCTAGCACCATTTCTCTTCAAATTTCTTGAGGCAAAGCTCAGGGGAAAGCTAGGATAGGCTGAGCATCAAGGATCCTAAGCTAGGCTTGAAGATTTAGCAAGGATTAGCAAGAACACATCAACTTTTGAGGTAAGTTTTTTCGAAATTTCAGTTTTAAGGGTTTGGCTGGTTTGAGTTGTGTTTTGAGCTGAGTTGATGGGATCTATAGGGAATTTCTGGGCAAGCTTTGAGGAAGAGCAAGCTAAGGAGGTCTAGGAAATGAATCAAGGTCAAAATTGCATCAACGGTATGAATTCTAAGCCTTTAACTTTGTTGTTTGAATGAATTTCTGGGTTTAGGGTTCATCTATGGTGAATCTTGAGATTTGGGATGCATGAGCTTGGGTTTTGAGATTTGAGGATGCTTTGGATGAGTGGAGAGTGTTTATAAGCTTGATTTTGAGTTTTGCGAAGATTTGGCGAAGATTCGCAGAAAAAGAAAACTGGTGTTGCCTGCCTGCAACTAGCGCTACAGCGCTAGGCCCTGTGTCTGGGTGGTGCGGTTCTGCTTGTAGCGCTATAGCGCTCTCTTTTGAGCGCTGTAGCGCTACCCTGTTCCCAGAAAGGGGTTTTTGGTTGTTTATAAGGGATTTTGACCTAGGGTTCGGGGTTCGATTCCACCATCTTGTTTTCTGGATCTAGGACTTCCCGAGGGCTCAGGATTGGTCCCAAGGCTAGGTTTTCAGACTTGGGGTTCAGTGATGACTTTGACCTATGGTTGTGTTTGGGTGTGCGCTAGGGCTCGAGTGGGATCGTGCTCAAGGAGTCAAGTGTTGAAAGCTATCAAATTGACAGGTAAGAAAACTATAGCACCCGTAGGACAGGGCATGGGCCCATAGTGTGATTGCAGGGCACGACCCTATATTGCATTACATGTTAGGGTGCAGACTTTATTGAATTGATATATGTTCAAATGTTATTTGAGTTAGACTATCTGTGATTATAGTTGAATGAAACGGCGAGGAGCCGAGAACGGCAATGTAGCCGAGAATGGGGAAAGGCCATGAACGGCAGTGGGGCCGGAAGTACCACTTAGCACGTGAAGTGCTTGTAGTCAGGGTGGGACCCCATGGATACATGTGATATCCTTACGGTGAGGACCGAGACCCCAGACTTTGGTAAGGCTTCTAGGGCGGCATGGCCGAGTCGCTTAAGTCTAATGGTTGACTTGTTTATCTGTGGACTATCTGATATGATTAACTGTGTAATTTGCATATGTTATGAACTGCATGAGTCTTCTTGCTGGGCTTCGGCTCACGGGTGCTTTGTGTTGCAGGTAAGGGCAAAGATTGAGTCGACCAGCCATGAGTACGGAGAGCATGAAGCGACGCGTACATGTTTGGCCTGCTCGACTGCTTTGGTTGGGGGTATTTTCGAGAAATGGCTGTATTAACCTGTGATTTTAATAACGGACCAACTGTAAACTTATTTTAAGTTGGAAATAGTTTTCAAACCTTATTTAGGGATCCCAAATGTTAAATACTAGAAGTTTTCAATGAAATCACGCATTTTAAAGATTACAGCCTTAACTTTTGCTTAGTCACACTTTTGTTTTAAAAACTCGGTTAGCGAGTTCATTGCACACTGTTTTGTCTTAAAACTCACTTGGTAACGGCTCTAAGGAAGTAGGGCGTTACAACGTGGTATCAGAGCAAGCCAAGGTTTATTGGTTCTGGAGATCAACCAAACATGTACGCTCGCTGTCAGTGACAAGCTCGACTCAGGGTTGGTTGGTATGATTGATTGACATGTTTGAACATATGTTTGAATGCCCTGTTTGCCTGCTTATTTATATGGAGCATGAGGAATGAGTTGATATATGCATGAGACACTGTTGGGGCTGGGCCCTTGACTATTGCATGTTGAGATTAAAGTGTGCTGAATAATATTATTATGCATGTGGATGAATATTGGGATAATGGTTCGCATATTAAGTTTATGTGGTTAATTGTTTAAATTGAATTCGTATGTAATATCCGTTTATTGGCTTGTATGAAGCATGTTGAGACTTAGGTATGCTTAGTGGTGTTAAAATCTGGTAGCTAAATGTATATCATTGTGGATTTGGCCTAAATATGCTTTGTGTGTGCATGATAACTGTGGTTATTTGGATCTAGTTGTGGTTTGGTTCAGACTATGAACCACAGAGTTCAGGTGTTTGGTCAGCAGTGGCAGATGAATTCAAGTTGTTTGTGCCTAGGTTGGTTAAGTAGACTTGGTGTTGTTTTGTAAGGGGATTTTTGATAATAGTTGGAGTTAGAGACCTCCATCTACCCCTGAAGGCTGCAGTAGATGTTTGCTAATGTGTGAACAGGCTGTGGAGTTTAACAGTTGAGACGGGACAGAGGAGTAGTGGACTTCTCTAGGAAAGAGCAGCTTTATGTGCTTGGATAAGAATAAGGTTACCAGTATTAGCTTATTGGGAGGATATGGATAGACAAGGGTGTTATGTGAAAGGCTTAAACAGTGTTATCCTCTGGTTCTGAGGAAAGTTCGGGTTAACAAAGAAATTATCAGTGGATGGGCAAAGTAAATTCCACCCTTGGTTATAAGAGGATGAGAGCCCATGACTAAAGGGTTATGTTAAGTATTGTGCTAGAGGGATGCCTGGAAACGACACTTGGGCTGAGGCATAGGTGTAATGGGTTTGAACTGTGGAGACTGGTGGGCCTATAGGTTTGGTTTGGACTGATAGGGTAACAACAGTGTAAATCAATGGGTTTGGTGAATTGGGTAATTCATTTCAGAAATTGATACTGATGGATGTATCTGGAATTGATGGCGACCCATTTAAGGATTGAACTCTGGGATAGTCTGGGGTATTTGGGCCGCCTTGATGTAAGAATTTATCGCCTGTATGTGGATGGCGGAGAGGGCCATGTTGTTCGAGGAACTGATGAATGATGTATAGGCATGAGTGCTAGAGCCGCAAATAGCAGTGCTTCTTTTGGTAGATTATAGTAAAGATAGATTTGTGATAACCGAGTTAAAAGAACCCCGGATAGTTCTGTGGCTTCTGGTTTTGCCAGAAAGGGGGAAAAAGTCTGATTGATAAGAATGTACTTTTATTGACAGAATGCAGCAAGGGCAGATTCTCAATTTTTGAGGTAGAAGGACCCCAGACAGTGCTAGGGCACCTAATTCGAGATTGGAAAGGAGCCTGATTGAAAAGGTAGTTATCAAGATGGTGACAGGAACCAGGGAAGTTATTTGGTATGCACATGAGGGAGAGGATGCCACCTGAGAGGAGGTCAGGTGAGGGCATGACTTCTACATAGAATGACTCGATATGTTAGGATGGATTTCCCATGGTGAGGGAACGGAGAACTAGAATGCATCGATACATTCAAAGTCCGAGGCTGATTCCTCGAGGATGAGTATTTAACTGACTGGTTTATGCTTTGGTCATGTAACGAACTGGAAGAACTCGATGTTGAGAATGTTCTGAGAGGGAGATGGACATAGAGAGGTTGCCTCAAAGGTGCAATTCAAAAGGCTGATAATAGTAATACTTATTGAGAAGAAATTAGAAACTCTGGCAGATGGATTGGGATGCAAGTGATCAAGAAGTGCATAGTAATACGACAGAGTTTGTCTTAAGGGAGCCTTAGCATGAGTCACAGTGAGAGAGCTAATCAGTTAAGAAATAACCATGGATTGTAGAGGATATCATCTGGAGTATGTAAATGAGACTGAGTGGAAACTGAGCTGACCAGTGGGAAAATTATGTGGGTATGTAAAGAAAGATTTGGGGGTACTTCAAGGTCGGACTACAGATAGGATTGATATAAGGAATGTTGTAAAAGATGGTTTTAGGCTGACAGAAAAATCGATTGAAGCAATCGAAGGAATTTGACCCTGGAGTAGCCAGAGTGTTATACTGCGGGGATTGTTAGCATCGTCGGGTTAGAACGAAAAGTACAATGTTGGATACAAGATGGGACGATGTCTCCAAGAGTTGATCGATGACCTGGTTATTACCAGATGGAAACCAAGGATAGAGACATTTCGTGAATTTGTCTATTTTGCACCGGGTAGGGTGTGAGGAGTTGGTAACAAAGATTCTAGAATGGTTCAAGCTACAGCAGCACAGGTAAGTTCTTTAGGCAGAGAATGCATGAACGGTATGGGCAAGTCCTCTTCAAGCTCACGAGCAGTACATGTGAATTACTCCCAGACGGAAATGGTGAGTAAATGATTATGCTGAAGACGTTTGTACCCAGAAGGCAGAGTCACAGGTAAGGTTCTACGGAGAATCAGTTTGGGTTTCGTTAAGAGTACTCTGAGTAGAGCTACAAGAAGAAAGATCAGGTAAGAGGATTTGATCTGAAGCCACAAAGGAGCTAAGGAAGAACAGAAAGCATAACAGGAGTGGTAAGCGTGTCATCTATTGCATAAGTATCTCCGGAGACAACTACATCAGAGATGAGGAGGACAGTAAAACTTGAGGTTAGTCGGACTGAGTGGTGTCAAGTCAGGAAAATTCAGAAGACAAGGTAAGAATTGATTGGTATCTGGCGATGCTGGAATATGTGTGTGATATGGTTAAGTATAGAGTGATAGCATAAAGGACCTGATCCATGATGAGGATATGGAACTGTGGGGGCGCATCATAGATTGGGCACGCCCAGGCGCAAATCGACGCGAGGATGGATCGAACCTTGCGGGCGGTGAGAGAATGGATCATGGTTGATATACTTGGAACGTTAAGTTGACAGTTATGCTTATCGTAAGGTACTTGAGTGATGGATATTAGTAAGAAAGATAACGTTGAGACCCAGATGTGGTGAAAAGTAATAGACGGATGATCAGTGTTTGAAATCCTCGATTGAACGAGGGGAGATTTAATTGGAGGCGGAACTCCTAACTGAGAGGCGTGCGTCAGTCAAGGAATAACGCCATAGATTGTAATGGAGTGGACAAGGGAACGACTGAGATGGGCATAACATTAGTAGGTAATGATTAGCTGGTGAGTGTCACTGAGCTATGGAATCCAAAGTGTTGGCTTTGGTTGAAGTAGGGAAGAACCCTGCCAAGGTGGTACAAATTAGGATACCAGGATTGGATAAAGGATCCAATTAGATTTGGTTTATGAATGAGAATTTTTAATGGATATCATTCCACCTCCTAGGGTACATTGTACCGGGAGGGTTGAGCGGGTGACAGAATCTAGTGTTTTCCTTTGGACCCTGAGGGGTTAGGTGATGTGGTGGTGTATCGTGGGAATAGACCACAATAGACCTTAAGTAAGGTGTTTGGACATGAAAAGTTTCAACTCGGTTGATTGAGTTAATGTAGTTGGTTCGGGTGAACTGGGTTCAGGGTAGGACACCGATGATACTGAATTGAGACCCTATAGTATTCTAAATTTTTGGAAAGAAACTAGAGAACAAAGAGAACAGAGTGGGAACCTAGAATTAACAGTTGATTGCAAATGGAATAGTAGTCTGAAAGCTTATCAGATATCTTAAAGAATTAAGCGTTGACTATGCGAATACTTGAGGTATTAAGGGAAGTGTAATCCCTGATAAGTTAGTCGTGGTGGCAGATGCTGGCGTCTTGTTAAAGTAACACGACATAGGACATGGTAAGAGGCGAAGGATAGTGAATACTACGGTTTGGCATTAGTTTAGAGAGAAAGCCAAAGAGGTCGTTGAAATTCTTAAGGCAGGAGTGTCTGCCTATCTGGGAGAATAAAGAAACTGGTAAATTGTTAAATTTTTTAGAAAATAAAGTTCCGGAAGGAAAGATTTGTATCTCTTCGTAATAACAGACGAGGATTTGTATGTTGTTCAGAGAAAGAAGGGAGAGTTCTGACTCTTGATTCAACATAAATTCTGAAGTTGTACCAAGGGTTAGGCCAGCGGGGCCTACAAATTGATCCAACCTAAGTAGAGGTGATGACTGTTGGGTATCTCTGAAATCAGGAATAAGACAATGAATTGGTCATTCTAATCTAGGCAGACCCTGAAGCTTCAGCAGGGTTGCGGTGTAAACGAGGGGCTAACGACAGTATGGCTATTAGACAAGATCGTGTGGGGCAAGATTTTTACTCCTGTAAGAGTGTTGTTGAGAAGTAAAGTAAGGTGGTGGACCTTGGAAATTTTTGGTCAGAGTTGTGGGTTTTCTAACTGATGTGTTTGGGTAAATTTCGAGGACGAAATTTTTATGAGGAGGGGATAGTTGTAACGACCCCAAATTCGCTAATTACGCTTAAGGGCCTTGATTAGTGTGCCTGGAGGGCATAATGGACTTTATGTTTGATTTTAATGAGTAAAATGCATGATTATGATTTAAAGCATGTTATATGACTATTTGAATATTTGTGATGCATGACTACGTGTATTAGTATGCATGTAGGCCCTGATTGTGTTAGAAGGGCATAATTGTAATTTTGGCCATTTTGGGCATAACTGTATTGATATGTGAGGATTGTCGAGACCACATTGTGATGTGGATGTATCTGTGAATTGTGACTCGAGACGATCCTAGGGAGCAGACTAGCGAAAAAGTCAAGGCGGGAATTTATGCCCGGCTCGGGGCGAGCCTGGGGGTGTGAATAGGAATTTAGTGAGTATATTGGGGTCTATTTTGATATCGAGGAATATTATTGGTGATTAATCAGGTATTGGGAAGCAACGGGAAAATATTAGAGACACTTGAGGAATTAGCGAGAATTGGGTAAAATGACTAAAATGGCCCTACATGGACAAAAGGGTTTAGAATTAATAGGGAGGGCATTTTGGTCAATTGGCTTCTTAGAGATAGATTAAATGAGGCTTTATATAGTGAGTGGGATTGTTAGAGAGTGTGAGAAATCTGAAGGAAAAGAAAGAAAAAGGAAGAAAAAGAAAAGAGAGAAAAATAGAGGGTTTTCCTAATAGGGGCGATTTGAGGATTCTAGCACCATTTCTCTTCAAATTTCTTGGGGCAAAGCTCAGGGGAGAGCTAGGATAGGCTGAGCATCAAGGATCCTAAGCTAGGCTTGAAGATTTGGCAAGGATTAGCAAGAACACATCAACTTTTGAGGTAAGTTTTTTAGAAATTTCAGTTTTAAGGGTTTGGCTAGTTTGAGTTGTGTTTTGAGCTGAGTTGATGGGAACTATAGGGAATTTCTGGGCAAGCTTTGAGGAAGAGCAAGCTAAGGAGGTCAAGGAAATGAATCAAGGTCGAAATTGCATCAACGGTATGAATTCTAAGCCTTTAACTTTGTTGTTTGACTGAATTTCTGGTTTTAGGGTTCATCTATGGTGAATCTTGAGATTTGGGATGCGTGATGTAACGCCCTACTACCTTAGAGCCGCTACTTAGGGAGTTTAAAATAGAAATCGTGCCTTTGACTGACTCTAAGTGGTTTCTAAAACCAGAAGTGTGAATAAACCAGAGTTTAAGGCTGTACTCTTTGAAAATGTTTAGTTTCATTGAAAGCGTTAGGTATAAAACATCTGGGATCCCAAAATATGGTTTACAAAATATTTACAACTCAAAAATAGATTTACACTTGATCAACTATAAAAAGAATGGTTTAATACAGCTATATACAAAATGCCCCCAACCAAAGCAGTCGGGCAGGTCGAACATGTACGCGCCGCCCCCACGCTCTCCATACTCATGGCCGGTTGACTGACTCCTTGCTTTTACCTGCCACACGGAGCACCCGTGAGCCGAAGCCCAGCAAGAAAACCCAAATAGTACATAACATATGCAAATAGTATAGCTGGCATAATTCACTGATAAATAGGAAAACCATCAGATTAAACAAACACGGCCATGCCGCCCCAGAGGCCTTACCAAAGCTTGGGGTCTCAGTCCTCACCGTAGGATAACTCATGTATCCCTTGGGTCCCACCCTGGCTATAGCATCCCACGTGCTGAGCGTTACTTCCGGCCCCAAGGTCGTACCCGGCCTTCGCCGCTCTCGGCCTTAGCCGTTCATTTCATTATAATCACACATATAATACATTCAGAAATAACCATTCAAACATATAATAGTTCATCTAAGACTACACATTTGCACATAATACAATCTAGGGCCATGCCCTGCAATCTCACAGTGGGCCCATGCCATATTCTCGGGTGTTACGGTTTTCTTACCTTTAGATTCGGTAGCCTTGATCACCTAACTCCTTGAGCACGATCCTACCCGAGCCCTAGCGCTTACCTAAGCAAAATCCACAAGTCAAAGTCATTACCAAACCTCGAGTCCAAAACCTAGCCTCGGGACCAATCCCGAGCCCCCGGGGAGTCCTAGATCCCCAAAACAAAGTGGCGGAATCGAGCCCCCGAACCCTAGGTCAAAATCCCTTCACAAAAGCCCAAAAATCCCCTCTGTGAACAGTGCAGCGCTACAGCGCTCAAAAGAGGGCGCTGTAGCACTACAAGCAGAACCACCCCACCAGAACAGGGGCTAGCGCTACAGCGCCCCCTGACTAGCGCTGTAGCGCTAGTTGCAGCCAGACCAAACCCAAAATCGCATCTTGCGATTTTCTTCTCCCATTTCAACACCAAACTTGCCCAAACCTATTCCAAACCCAAAAACACACATAACCACACATCACACTCATCCCAAGCATCCCATGAACTCAATCCCAAGCTCAAGCAACCCAAAACTCAAAATCCAACACAAAGAACCCAAAAACCAGAAATTCACTCAAACAATCAAGGTAAAGTCTTAGAAATCATACCGTGGGTGGAATTTCGACCTTGAATTGAACCCTAGACCTCCTTAGCTTTGTAACGCCCTACTACCTTAGAGCCGTTACTAAGTGAGTTTAAAATAGAAATCGTGCTTTTGACTGACTCTAAGTGGTTTCTAAAACCAAAAGTGTGGATAAATCAGAATTTAAGGCTGTACTCTTTAAAATGTTTAACTCTATTAAAAACGTAAGTATAAAACATCTGGGATCCCAAAATAAGGTTTACAAAATATTTACAACTCAAAAATAGATTTACATCAGGTTAACTATCAAAAGAATGGATCAATACAGCCATTTACAAAATGCCCCCAACCAAAGCAGTCGGGCAGGCTGAACATGTACGCGCCGCCCCCACGCTCTCCATACTCATGGCCGGTTGACAAACTCCTTGCTTTTACCTGCCACACGGAGCACCCGTGAGGCGAAGCCCAGCAAGAAAACCCAAATAGCACATAACATATGCAATAATATCACTGGCATAATTTACTAAAATAAATAGGAAAATCATCGATTTAAACAAGCACAGCCATGCCGCCCCAGAGGCCTTACCAAAGCTTGGGGTCTCGGTCATTACCGTAGGATAACTCACGTATCCCTTGGGTCCCACCCTCGCTATAGCATCCCATGTGCTGAGCGTTGCTTCCGGCCCCGCTGCCGTACCCGACTGTTGCCGCTCTCGGCCTTGCCGTTCATTCAATTACAATCACACATATCATACATTATGAAATAGCCATTCAAACATACAATAGTTTATCTAAGATTACACGTTTGCACACAATACAAGCTAGGGCCGTGCCCTACAATCACACAATGGGCCCATGCCCTAATCTCGGGTGTTACGGTTTTCTTACCTGTAATCCGTGCGTTCCGATGCACCACGGTCACGAGCACGGTCCTCTAGCACGAGCCTCTCCGAAATCCTAGTCACAACACACATAAAACACTTTTAATACTAACCAAACCCAAAACCACTTCCCGGGACCAATCCCGCACTCTCGGGACCTCTAAAACCTTAAAACAACACCCCGGAGGCATCCCCCGAACCCCCGGAGCTAAGACTTAAATTGCCAAAAAAGCTATCCTGAAAATTGCCTTGTGCCGCGACACCACATCCTTGTGCCGCGGCACCCATCAGACAGAAGCTCCCTTGCCGCGGCACACCTTCGCAGACCCAGAATTCTGGGTTTTTCCTGCAATTTTTCCCGAGCTTTAACCTCTCCAAATCACCCCAAACCAAAACCTAAACCCCAAAACTCAAATCCAAACCTCATATGAACAATCTAACACCCCATAAACACTAGAATCAAATCCAAAACATCAACACACACAAGATCCACTCCTTTGATTTCAAATTCAACAACCCAAACCAAAACCCATGAAAATCTTAACTCATGCATTAAATTCCTCAACCAACACAGAAAACAAACTTAAATAAGCATAAGATCCTTACCTCAAGAGTAGAATCCACCCTAAAAGTTCCCTTAATCTCCTTCTAAGCTTCCCACTTCAGCCCCTTCTACACCTCTTCTTCTTTCTTCTTCTTTGCCCTAGCCTTTCTCTCCTCTTCTTTTCCTTCTCTTCTAATTTTATCAAAGCCACAAGTGAACCCAAATGCCCGAACCGTACCCCCTAAATCCCAGCTGCAAAATGTCTATTTGCCTTGCCAAAAGACCAAATTACCCCTCCTTACTAATCCTTCTAAGCTAAACCTTCAAGGGTACTTAAGTCATAACACTTTCATTTCAATTCTACCACTTCCTATCTTAAAACTTGTTACTCACAGCAGTTACAAATGGTTACCAAATACCAATAACTAATCACTCTTTCTAAACTCAACTTATGAGATTCCCGAAGTACCCCTAGGCTCCTCCCGAGCCAGGTACAACATCCCGTTGTGACTTTTAGACTAACAGGCTCACTAAGACCGTCTCGATGCGTGCATCCTGATAAAACATCACACTCACATGGCACAATTCACATAGTACAATTATCACAGTTATGCCCTAACATGGCCAAGTTACAATCATGCTCATTCTAAGACAATCAGTTCTACATGCATACTGATTCACATAGTCATGCATCTCAAATAATCAAATAGTCATATAACGTGCAATAAATCATAATGATGCATTAAACTTAATGAAGTCATACATAAAATCCCATCATGCCCTCCAGGCATACTACTCCAGGCCTTAAGCCTTAACACTGAATTTGGGTCGTTACAAGCTTGCACCTCCACAACCTTGACCTGTTTCCCCATAAACCCCATCCATTTAGCTCAAAAACACAGTCCAAACCAGTCAAGCCCTAAAACAGAAACCCCTATTACTTACCTCAAATTTCTGGTGTGATCTTGCTAACCCCTTGCCAATCCTCCAGTCTAGATTAGGATCCTTGATGCTCAGCCTACCCTAGCTCTCCACTGAGCTTGATTCCAAGAAAAATGAAGGAAATAGGTTGGGAGAGCCACAAACCGTTCTTGGACAAAACCCTTCAGCTCCTCTCTTTTTTTTTTCTTTGCTCTTCCTTCTTTCTTTTCAGCCTATAACTTTTTCTCTACTAAATCCACTAATTATAAAGCCCTCCTTAACTCATCTCTTCCAAGCCTAAAGACCAAAATGCCCTCCGTTAATAATTCTAAACCTTTATGCCCATAAAGGGGCATTTTAGTCATATTACCCAAGTTCCCACTAATTCCTCAAGTGTTCCTAATAATTCCCGCTCGCTACCCCATACCTGATTAATCATTAAATATACATTCCTCATCATCAAGATTAACCTTAATATATTTCCAAATTCTCATTAAAACTCCCCAGGCTTAACCCAAGCCGGGTATAGATTCCCTCTTTGACTTTCCCGCTAACCCGCTCACTCTAGGATCGTCTCGAGTCATGGATCACCGATATCAACACAAAACATGCCCAAAATGGCCAGATTACAATTATGCTCTTTTTTAAGACAATCAGGTCTACATGCATACTAATTCACATAGTCATGCATCACAGATAATCAAATAGTCATATAACGTGCATTAAATCATAATCATGCATTAAACTCATTAAAGTCACACACAGAATCCCATTATGCCCTCCAGGCACACTACTCAAGGCCCTTAAGCCTCAACAGCGAATTTGGGTCGTTACACATGAGCTTGGGTTTTGAGATTTGGGGATGCTTGGGATGAGTGGAGAGTGTTTCTAAGCTTGATTTTGAGTTTTGTGAAGATTTGGGGAAGTTTGGGTTGAGATTGGCTCAAAGAAATCGCAGAAAAAGAAAACTGGTGTTGCCTGCCTGCAACTAGCGCTACAACGATAGTCTTTGGGCGCTGTAGCGCTAGGCCCTGTTTCTGGGTGGTGCGGTTCTGCTTGTAGCGCTAGAGCGCTCTCTTTTGAGCGCTGTAGCGCTACCCTGTTCCCAGAAAGGGGTTTTTTGGTTATTGTTAAGGGATTTTGACCTAGGGTTCGGGGTTCGATTCCACCATCTTGTTTTGTGGATCTAGGACTTCCCGGGGGGCTCAGGATTGGTCCCGAGGCTAGGTTTTCGGACTTGGGGTTCGGTGATGACTTTGACCTATGGTTGTGTTTAGGTGTGCGCTAGGGCTCGAGTGGGATCGTGCTCAAGGAGTCAAGTGTTGAAAGCTATCAAATTGACAGGTAAGAAAACTATAGCACCCGTAGGACAGGGCATGGGCCCATAGTGTGATTGCAGGGCCCGACCAAATATTGCATTACATGTTAGGGTGCAGACTTGATTGAATTGATATATGTTCAAATGTTATTTGAGTTAGACTATCTGTGATTATAGTTGTTTGAAACGGTGAGGAGCCGAGAACGGCAATGGAGCTGAGAACGGGGAAAGGCCGAGAACGGCAGTGGGGCCGGAAGTACCACTTAGAACATGAAGTGCTTGTAGTCAGGGTGGGACCCCATGGATACATGTGATATCCTTACGGTGAGGACCGAGACCCCAGGCTTTGGTAAGGCTTCTGGGGCGGCATGGCCGGGTCGCTTAAGTCTAATGGTTGACCTGTTTATCTGTGGACTATCTGATATGATTAATTGTGTAATTTGCATATGTTATGAACTGCATGAGTCTTCTTGCTGGGCTTCGATTCACGGGTGCTTTGTGTTGCAGGTAAGGGCAAAGATTGAGTCGACCAGCCATGAGTACGGAGAGCATGAAGCGATGCGTACATGTTTGGCCTGCCCGACTGCTTTGGTTGGGGGTATTTTTGAGAAATGGCTGTAATAACCTGTGATTTTAATAACGGACCAACTGTAAATTTATTTTAAGTTGTAAATAGTTTTCAAACCTTATTTAGGGATCCCAAATGTTAAATACTAGAAGTTTTTAATGAAACCACGCATTTTTAATGATTACAGCCTTAACTTTTGCTTAGTCACACTTTTGTTTTAAAAACCTCGGTTAGCGAGTTCATTGCACACTGTTTTGTCTTATAACTCACTTGGTAACGGCTCTAAGGAAGTAGGGCATTACCGATACTTCAACTATCCTTGTAAGTTCTTTATTCTCTGACCTGAGCTCATGAAATTTTATTCTTTCCAAGATATTTCCCTTGTACATGTATTAACTGATTTTATTTCTCCGGCAGCCATATTTGTGTGGACGACGAAGTCCGCGACCCTTGGGGGTAAGTACGAGAAAATTGTCTAGGCTGCCCCCCAGTGAGAAGGACTACCACTAGATCGTGAATGAAGTCACGATGCTAGCATGTCAGTTGATTGGCGAAGGCCAGACATTGTCCTTAAGGACCTGGACTACCCTCCCGGTAATCCATGAGCTCCCATCCTCTCAAGAGGAGGCCTTGCCAGCCACCGAAGGCGAGGATGAGGTAGGGGACGAGGTTCCTCTTGTGCGGAAAAGGCGGGTTCCTGAGGCTGTTCAGGAACCTAATTTAGATCGTGTTGCATCAGGGGCAGCAGCCGACCCCTCTGGCCAAGGAAACCAATACCCTTATAGGGAACTAGATAGGGCTATTGTCGATTTTGGGTTTGTTAGGTTTAATCCAAATCAGCTCGTCCGTCGTCATCCTCATAACCCGTATTGTAACATAACCCTGCTCTAAGGTGTATACCACCTTGTGGTGCGTCATGACAATAGTTACCCAAATGGGACATTTGTTGGAGACAATACCTTAAATTTTAGGTCCACAATTTTTTAGGAGTATGGGACAAACCGTATGTCCTGGTCTTCTCTGCTCCAGGTTGCCTTTTCCCTTGGATTTAGACAATATGTAAAGTAATCTAGTCCCAAGGAGGAACCTGAGCCTTAACCTCCTAGGATCTTAGAAATACTAGTCGTAGACTCTCCCTGTCCTCTAGTAGTCCCAAGGTCGGAGGACGTGATTATAGACTCCTCCCCCCGCTCGGAGGGTAGGATCTTCATTTATTTTCTTTCATTAATAGACTCTCCCCCTTTGTTCTTTTTCAGGCAAAGAGATGGAACAAAACGGAGCTCCTGATCTCCATACTACCTACCAGGATGGGAAAACCGGCTCGGAACCCGTTGTGAAGAGGCCCAGATTTACGAAGAAGGCCCCTCCAGCAGCAGGGAATGCCTTGAAATCCCATGCTAAGGGGAAAGGCATGAGCTCGACAGCTCTGGTGCCTACTACTACCGCTAGGGTTTCTCCTCCTCCTCCTCCACCTAGATTCATGCCTCCTCGGCACCAAGTAATACAAGTTGATCCTCAAGCTCCCCCTGTTCTAGCTTCGACCGTATGAATACTAGTAGATCCTCAGGATCTAGAGAAAATCCCTGAAGCCTTTTGGGGGATCATTTACGAGACGGCGAGCCATATGGTGGGGCATGCCTATAAGGCTAGCACAAGGAACTTAAGGACTATTGAGGAGCGGAGCTCGGAGAACGTCCTAGAGTTAGCCATGGGGATGAACATTACTTTAAGTTATCCTTCCTTGGTGACATCTTTCTTTTTATTTCGTCTAAGGAGATATCGGACTTTCCTTGTTATTTTGCAGTCTGTCTTGGCTCAATATCATTTTATGGCCCACGCTATGGTTCGAAATGATGAGCTCCAGGCCGAAGTAAAGATTGCCAATACCGCCTTGATAGCCACTCAAGAAGCCGAGCAGGTCGCAAAAATTGCCTTGCTGGCTGCTCATAAAAACGAACACAAGGCCAAGGCTGCCCTTGCCTCATCCCAAGAAAGCAAGCTGGTTGTGAAGACCGCCTTGACTGCCTTCCAGGCTCAAAATGCACAACTCCAGGCCAAGGTTGATGGATCCAAAGCTAAACTACTCGAGGCCGAGGTCACAATCAAAGAAGAGAAGGCGGCCTCACTATCATCCATGGAGGATATGTTGTACCATTGCTGGGCCTTTAACCAGAATGTGAACTTTTCTTAAATGGCTCCCGAGATGCGGGATCCATACCTTGAAAGATTCAAGGCTCGAATTTTGTAAGAACCGTCAGAAACGGGGGATGCTACTGCGGCAGGTGAGCAAGATGGCGAGGAGATTACATCCTTAGAGCGACCTGGAGAACCTCAATGACACCCTTTTTCCTTTTGTTTTTGTTTTTTTTTTCCCTTTGTTTTTATTTGTTTGTAAAAAATTTCCTTTGGGCTCAGTTTGAGGTTTTTCTTCTCAGGATAATTTTATTTTCAATTTATATATCTAATTTTTTATCTATTTATCTTTCCTTTATTATCTCTCTTGTTTATGACTCCTTAGACTTGTACATTCGAGATTTTAGGAATCGATTTTTAGATCGGGATAGATATTTTGAGCTCGGTTAAATCCAAAATTTATGTATTGATTTATATCATACCTGTTAAGAATCAAGCCTTCAAGCTACTTATATCTGAGATTTTAAATAATTTAAACTTAGTTCATGGAAGGTTTATTGATAATTTGAGCTTTAAAAAGCCCTTGATTTCAAACAATTTTCCCAACTTTCTATGTTTTGGACCTAATTGTATCCGGGGTTTTAAATGATTAAAACTGAGTTCATGCTAGGTTTATTGACATCTCAAGCTCTTAAAAAGCCATCAAATACTCAAGTTTCCAAGCTTCCATGTTTTGGACTTCATTCTATCCAGCATTTTAAGTAATTTAAACTTAGTTCGTGCTAAGTTCATTGACATCTAGAGCTCTTAAAAAGCCATCGAATAATCAATTTTCCAAGCTTCTATGTTTCGAACGTGGTTGTATCCACGATTTTAAGGAATTTAAACTTAGTTCAGGCTAAGTTCATTGACATCTCGAGCTCTTAAGAAGCCGTCGAATGATCAATTTTTCAAATTTTTATGTTTCGGACCAGGTTGTATCCAGGGTTTTAAGTAATTTAAATATGCGAGCTGATGAAACCTTAACAAGAAAAATTATTTAAAAAATCCATCTATTAATTAATTAAATGGATTTTATACTTAAGACATACATGGGTGATGAAACTACTGATAATACTTTTTTAAATGCATGGCGTTCCTGGTCCGTGGGACTATCTCCCCATTCAACTAAGCTATCTTGAAGGTCCCTTCACGCAGAATCTCCATGATTTGATACGGCCCCTCCTAGTTCAGGCCCAAGACACCGTCCTTGGGATCCTTATTCTGCAAAAAGACCCTTCGAAGAACCAGGTCGCCCAATCCAACCCTACGCCTCTTGACTTTAGAATTAAAGTAACGAGTGATTTTTTGTTGATAATGGGTGAGCTGTAACTGCGAATCCTCTCGTTCCTCATCAATTAGGTCGAGAGATGCATCAAGAAATTCATCATTCCGTTCCTGGCTAAATTTCCTTTCCCTGTGAGTGGTTACCATGGCTTCGACTGGAAGGACGACCTCGCTTCCAAAAAAGTTAAGGAGAAAGGAGTGTGTCTCGTGGAGGTTCTGTGAGAAGTTCGATATGCCCAAACTACTTGCGGGAGCTGTTTGGGCCATACTCCTTTGGCGTCGTCTAACTTCTTCTTAAGGCTCGCCTTTAGGGTCTTGTTCACAGCCTCGACCTATCCATTGGCCTGTGGATATGCTATTGAGGAGAAGCTCTTAATAACACCATTTTTTTCACAGAAGTTAGTGAAGAGATCATTGTCGAACTGTGTCCCATTATCTGACACGATCTTTTTAGGAAGCCCAAACCAACATACAATATTCTTCACCACAAATTCCAAAACTTTCTTTGAAGTGATGGTTGCCAAAGGCTCTACTTCTACCCACTTCGTGAAATAGTCGATTGCCACCACCGTGTAACGAACTCCATCTTTGCCCATAGGTAGGGACCCTATTAGGTCGACTCCCCACACCACAAATGTCCATGGGGATGAGATCATCGTTAGCTCGACTGGAGTAGCTCGAGAAACTATGGCGAAACGTTGGCATTTGTCGCATTTCTCAACATACGAGATGGAGTCTTTTGTTAAAGTTGGCCAAAAATAGCCATGCCTCAATATTTTCAGTGATAGGTTTTTCCCCCAGCATGATCTCCACAAAAGCCTTCATGCACTTCCTGCAAAATGGTATTAGCCTCCTCGGGCAGAACACACCGTAGGAGAGGCAATGAATGACCACGTCGGTACAATGTCCCATCTACTATCACATACCTCTGAGCTTGATATATTATTTTCTTGCATCCTTTTTGTCCTCAGGTAACCTTCCCGTTGTGAGGTAGTCCATTATGGGGGTCATCCAGGTCAATCTTATGTTGATCATCTAGACCTCTACCATTTTTCCGTCACGCTCGAACTCTCCAAAAACTCTACTTGCACTACATTCAAGGTCTCAGCTTCATTGGTGGTGGCAAGCCTTGCCAAAGCATCAGCATTAGAATTCTGCTCATGAGGTATCTGTTCAACAGCATTGTACTCAAATTCAGATACCTCCCCTGTCACCTTAGCTAGGTAAGTCTCCATTTTGGTGCCTCGAGTGTGATACTCTCACAACACCTGATTAACCACGAGCTGAGAAATACTATAGCAATAGACGGCCTTCGCCACTCTCACTCCAGCTAGTAGAACTTCATATTTGACTTCGTCGTTAGATGCCTCGAATCTGAATCTTAGAGCTATATGGAATCGATTACCTTCTGGGGGGATTAGTATGATCCCAGCTCCCAATCTGTTCTCATTCGACGATCCATCTACGAATATCTTCCACAACTCTTGCACCAGTTCCTTCGAAAGCTCCTTTTGAAATCTGGTGTATTTAGCCACAAAATCAGCAAGGGCCTGGCTTTTTATTGAAGTCCAAGGTACATACAATATCTCGAACTGGCTAAGTCCAACTACCCATTTTAAAAGTCCTCCCGACGTTTCAGGTTTCTGCAACACCTGCCTTAAAGGTTGGTCGATCATGACGTTGATTGAATGGGACTGGGAATATGACCGGAGCTTCCTGGAAGCCAATATCAAATAAAATGCCATATTTTCTATCAGTAGATACAGTGATTTAGCTCTGAGAAGTTTCTTGGTTATATAATATACCAGTTTTTGAGCACGATCTTCTTCTCGAACTAACACGGCACTGACTGAATTTTCTGTGATGGCTAGATAAATGAATAGAGGTTCTCTAGACATATGCTTAGATAATACTGGGGGTTCAGACAAGTGTATTCTTAGGTTGAGGAATGCTTGCTCGCACTCCACAATCCATTCAAACTTCTTCATTCCTCTTAGCAAGTTGTAGAATGGCAGGCACTTGTCAATAGATTTCGAAATAAAACGATTCAAAGCTACCACCTTTCCAGTCAGGCTTTGAACTTCTTTACGCGACCTGGGCGAATAAATTTCTAACAATGATCTGACTTTATCAGGATTTTCCTCGATTCACCTTGTATTGACATTGAATCCCAGAAATTTTCCCGATGCTTCTCCAAAAGTACACTTCTGGGGATTCAGCCTCATGTCATACCTCCTTAAGATCTCAAAACATTCTTTCAGATTGGATACATGGTTCTCAGTAGTCTTGGACTTGACAAGCATATCATCAGCATACACTTCCATATTTCTCCCAATATGATCAGCAAACATTTTGTTGGCTAATGGCTGATATGTAACTCTGGCATTCTTCAACCCGAAGGGCATAACATTTCAGATCGGGCATGCTCTTGGTCTGCAACATTCAACACGATTTGGTTATATCCAGAATACGCATCCATGAAGGACATGAGCTCGTGACCATCCATGGCATCTTCCAACTAATCAATCCTTGGCAGTGGAAAGAAATCCTTGGGGCATGCTTTGTTTAGGTTGGAGAAATTGATGGAGATCCTCCATTACCCATTTGGCTTTGGGATGAGCACGGGATTGGCAACCCAGATCAAGTATTTTGCTTCACGAATAAACCTGCACTTTAGCAATCGAGATACTTCTTCCTCCAGTGCTTCAGCTCGAACTGTTCCCAAACGCCTCTGTCTTTGGGATTTTACAGGCACATTCTTGTCAAAGTTTAAAGCATGCATGATTACACTCGGGCTTATTCCCACCATATCTTCGTGTGACTAGGCGAAGACGTCCAAATTCTTTTGTAAGAAATTGATCATTTCCTTCTTCCTTTCATCAGCAAGATTTTTTCCAATCTTAAAACCTCTTGTTGACGCGGTTCTTCGGCAACAGGTAATTAAGAGAAGAAGAGAAAGAGATTAGTACTTAAAAGTAGAACCGCCGCAGATATGAAATCTTTGTGAGAAGAACTAGGTGACCCTAAACACGTTTTTTAAGTGGTTCGAAGGTTAAAATCCTTCTACTCCACTAGTCAATATTATTGATCTTTTCTGGGTAATTGGTTTACAAAATATATAGTTCTTACAAGACTATTTTTTCCAACCCCTATCAATTCCCAGGGTCTCCATATTTATAGGAGAAGGCACCTGGAAATTGGTAGGGAGGTCATCCCGTGACCTTACCATTTGTCATATCAAGTCTGTGATATTCATGATTACTTCCTAAACCTGACACACAAGTGTGGTCTAATCAGTATGGAAGGAGATAATGGGCCGCACGGCCCAACCCATCCGTGGGTGTCTGAATACGCACGTTCCTGCGGCGTGTCCGAGAAGTCAGGGGGATATCGGACACATGATGGCAGGATTATGCACGTTTATCTTGCGTGTTGACCTCCCATAGGGTCAGAGCTTCCTGAGAAGCTCGCTACCGGAGCAATCCATAACCCGAGCTGATCCTTCAGTGGTCGTCGGATGTTGTTCCCAGCTCCTGGAACAACAAGAAGGAGCAGGAAACTCCATCCCCTCGAGCTAGAAAGGGCCCGTCCTGAAGATAAAGCCTCTGGCCTGTGGGAGCCTCGGGCTAAATCATGTTTAGTCCGAGGATCGTCCTGCTAAACAGCCCGTGGGAAATCCAGGGCGTACATCTGCCCCCCAAGCTCCTGCTCGTGGTTCATGACGTCAGACATGGGAGACCACAGTTGGAGCTTTTAGACTTCTCCCACAACCCTTCGCATTCCATGCTTTTCGCATGCGTCTGATACGTGGAACGCCGCGGGTGGCGACGGTACATTCTACGAGAACCGCATTAAATGGCCTAGCCTACTGTCCAGCCGTCGTTTCACATTTCGAGTGGAGGGTCTCCCAGGAGCCTTTTACACGTGATCCCCCCTTGTATAAAAAGGGGGTGGTCATCCCACGCACGGACCACCTTACCATTCAGAACCTCTCAAATTTCCTTCTTTTCTCTCTGACCTTCCGAAGAGCAAAACCCTCATTTCCATTGCTCTCATCTTCTCCGTTCACGAAGCTTAAGCGTGCGAGTTCCTTCAAGGCCTTGGAGACTACTGTGCCAACGAAGCCCCTACCCGCGCAGCAACCTCGCTCACCATCCAACCCTACACTGTAAGTCTTCTGTCCCCATTTATTTTTGAAAGCATGCCACTGTAGCCTAGGTAAAAAATTTTACTGTAGCCACATGCAGAGGTTTTCTGGGTCGCGCGGATATGGAGGGTGATGGCCCTTCTTTGATTAGGGCACATTTGCCATGGGACATCGCCTTAGAACATGGGTTCCATGATTCTTTCTTAGGAACAATTTCTGGTAGGATCCGTAGGAACTTTGGGTGCAAAAACCGGGTAGCTTAGGGAATACGCCTTAAAAGCGGTTTTGCCACGCCTTGCCTGTTGAAACTTTCCCCCCAAGGAAAAATTTTTTTTTCTTACTCTGAGCCATCTGACACACGAATTCTGAGTAATCTGGGATCTGTTGAGGGCATAGGCGCGTGTTCCTTGGAACGCGTGGCACCACTCTCCACGGGCTGGGCTTACCCCAGCTCGTGTACTTAATGCTTGCCTCACTCTCCTGCTTGGGTCGCCTTTTCTAAAGTGTTTTCTTTTGTTCGATAGGCGACCAGATGGCTCCAAAGAGAAATCTGCCACAGAAGAATGTGGGAAGTTCGGCCTCCCAGAAGGATAAAGGAAAGGCGGTGGTGACCAGCTCGCCAATTCCTCACTTTGGACCGGCGGTGGAGAAGCAGGCCGAGGTGGCTCCTGACGCGTTTTTCGAGGCAGAGAGAATCGTCTCGAAGATAACCAGCCAGGCAAAGATCACCAAAATCTTCCTTAACCACAACATTCCTCTGGGGAAGACCTCCGTGATCGCCCGACCTGCTGCGGATGGGGAGAGGAGCTGTACGCCGCTCGACGAGTCGTTCGCGGCCTGGAGCGGGGAACACTTCAAGGCAGGGGCCTTCCTCCCCCTGGATCAGTATTTTGCTGATTTTCTGAACTACGTGGGGTTGGCCCCATTTCAGCTCCCCCCCAATTCCTACCGTCTGCTGGCGGGACTGAGGTATTTGTTCCAAAAGCATGAGTGGGAGGTCCCCACTCCTGCTGATATCTTGTATTTCTTCTGCCTCAAAGCCAGCCCGGACCAGCGGGGGCGAGGCGACGGGTTCTATTACTTAACCCGCTTCCCTAACACAGCAGCAGTGATCGAGCTGCCGAGCCATCCAAACGACTTCAAAGACCAGTTTTTTATGTCTACTGGGTTCCGAAACTGCGATCATCATTATTTCAACCGCCCTCGTAAGTAATCCTCCATTTAGCTCGCCTTTTAACGGTTATCTTATTTTAGCCTGTCCCTTATTCCAATTCTGATTTCGACCAACCTTGCAGCCATCTACTCGAGGACCGAAAAGTCCGTGACCCTCGGGGGTCAATACGACACACTGGCGAACCTGCCTCCCAGTGAGAAAGACTACCGCGTGCTCGTGACGGATGAGACGATGGTATTCTGCAAGCTGATTTTCCCAAATCAGACTTTGAATTTGCAAAGGCCCCGGGGGCCTCCCCCAGCCCGCGACAACAGGCCAATCGTCGCGGAGGAGGTCGCAGATGACGAAGGCGAGGAAGAAGGTGAGGAAGTTCCTCTGGTGAGGAACAGGAAGCGGAGCTTGGAGGTCGCCCAGGGGATGATCGAGGAGAGGGCCCAATCCGGAGCAGCCGCGGGTCCTTCCGGTCAAGGTAACTTTTACTTATTTAAGAACGTAGATAGGGCCACTGCAGACCCCCGGCTGGTTAGGTTCAACCCTAGGCAGCTCGTCCATCGTCACCCAAGGAATCCGGACCTGGACACGCTTCTGCTCCACTGCGTTGACCAGCTCGTGCTGGACAACCAAGAGAGTCGGCCCAAGGGTACCGTAGTAGTAGATAATACCCTAGCCTTTAGGTCGGCCATTTTTGAGGAGTATGGGACCAATTTACGCACGTGGCCTGCGCTCCAGAGGGGCGTCTACGCTCCGAGGATTAGGCAGTACGTAGAAGAGTCCAGCCCTGATTCAGAACCGGACCTAGAACCTTCGCCAGTTCGGGAGATAATCGTCCTAGGCTCTTCCAGCTCGGGGGGTAGGGCTCCCTTAGTATTTGCTTTCTTATTGCCTTTATTTCTGTATGATTGCTGATAACCGTGTTTTTTGCTCTTTGGCAGAAGAGATGTCTCAGCCCGGGAATAGTCTGCGGGGCGTTGTGTTTGGTGGGAATCCCCCAGCGGGGCCGAGGTTAAAGAGGCTTCGTGAGTCCAAGAGCTCGACCGGGGTCTCCACCAAATCCCCAGCTACGGAGAAGGGGAGAGACCCGTCATCCTAGGTCGCGGGGACGAACCTCCCTGTCGCCAGGACAGGACTCATGCATCCGCCACCCCAGCGATCTCCACTGGCCGCCCAGGACGGGGTAATAGAGGTCGGGAATCTGGCCGCGGTAGCCCTGGACGTGCGTATCCCGGTCGACCCCCGGGCTCTGGAGAAGATGCCCGAAGCATTCCGGGGTACGGTGTACGAGTCGGCCAGCTACGCCGTCAGCCACTATTACAATATCAGGGAGAAGGAGCTCCGGGCCATCGAAACAACGAGCCCGGTCCGAGTTATAGAGTCCGCTATGGACATGACTTTAACGGTAAAGTGCCCCCTTCTTTTAAGGCTTTGACACACACACGCCGCCTTTCTCCTTCCAGTTTGCTAATTTATCACTCTTTTCTTGCAGGGCATGGCTGCCGCCTATAGAGGCATCGTTAGGACCAAGGCCCAGCTCGAGGGTTTGGAAGCAGATCGCCAGACTGCCCTCCAGGAGTCTCAGGAGGCGAGAGACGCCTTGGCGGCCTCAAAAGCCGAGTTAGAGAAGGTCCGCTCGGAGAACCAAGAGCTTAAACGCTCCCTGGCCGCATCCGAGCTAGAGAAGCTTCGCTCCGAGAACCTAGAGCTTAAAAACTCCCTGGACGCATCGCGGGCAGACCTTGAGGTGGCGAAGGCCGAAGTCCAAACCTCCCAGACCGCCCTGAAAGACGAGCGGGCCGTGTCGGAGCAGTCCTTACAGGACCTATTCTATCACTGCTGGTCCCACAATCCGGACGCGGACTTCTCCTTCATGCCGCCGGACCTCTGGGCATTCCTGTTGCCGCGGCTTCAAGCTCGTCTGAATAAGGAGGCTCCTCCATCGGAGACTGGAGAGGCCTCTGCCGCGGCGGAGCAGGGTGAGACCGCGACCTCCAAAGGGCCAGCTGATGGGGCTTAGGATGCTTCTTGTTTTCGTATTTTGAACTCTTTTTTTTTTTTTATTGTAATTCTCTTTTTTATGTGAGGCGTTTCCGCCTCGAGACAATTTGCTCAACCAGTTTTACATATATATTTTCATGTATTTGGTCATAATTTATCTCTTTATTTTTATGAACGTAGTTCGAGTTAACTTTATCCGTATCCCGGGCTCTTTAAATAAGATCCGCGTTCAACAATTTTCTAGTTCACTCCTAAGTTTTCTGACCTGGTTAAGACCAGGAGCTTATTTTGAAAAAACTCAGATCGCGTCAACTTTTATCCGTATCCCGGGATCTTTAAAGAAGAACCTCGGTCAACAAATTTTAGGTAACTTCTAAGTTTTATGACCTGGTTAAGACCAGGAACTTATTTTGAAAAAACTTAGTTCGTGTCAACTTTTATCCGTATCCCGGGATCTTTAAAGAAGAACCTCGGTCAACAAATTTTAGCTAACTTCTAAGTTTTATGACCTGGTTAAGACCAGGAACTTATTTTGAAAAAACTTAGTTCGTGTCAACTTTTATCCGTATCCCGGGCTCTTTAAAGAAGAACCTCGGTCAACAAATTTTAGCTAACTTCTAAGTTTTATGACCTGGTTAAGACCAGGAACTTATTTTGAAAAAACTTAGTTCGTGTCAACTTTTATCCGTATCCCGGGCTCTTTAAAGAAGAACCTCGGTCAACAAATTTTAGCTAACTTCTAAGTTTTATGACCTGGTTAAGACCAGGAGCTTATTTTGAAAAAACTTAGTTCGTGTCAACTTTTATCCGTATCCCGGGCTCTTTAAAGAAGAACCTCGGTCAACAAATGTTAGCTAACTTCTAAGTTTTATGACCTGGTTAAGACCAGGAGCTTATTTTGAAAAAACTTAGTTCGTGTCAACTTTTATCCGTATCCCGGGCTCTTTAAAGAAGAACCTCGGTCAACAAATTTTAGCTAACTTCTAAGTTTTATGACCTGGTTAAGACCAGGATAGGACTTAGTTTGTGATAACTCTTATCCATAGATAAAAATTAACACCTAAGTCGTTAAGGAGACCTGGATATATCCGGGTACCATATGCCCCCCAAGTAACTGGGAAAGGGTCTTTCGTTGTTACTTTAAAATTACCCTTGCAAATAACGAGAAACATTTGATTTTTATTTATACATGGGAGGTGACCTTCTAGGTCTTACACATGTTTATTGATAATATTTCTTTAGGTGGATTGCATTCCAAGTCCGCGGGACCGCCCCTCCACCAAGTCGAGCTAATTTATACGTCCCTTCTTTGATGACTTCGATGACCTGGTATGGTCCTTCCCAGCTTGGTCCCAGAACCCCATCTTTGGGATCTTTCCCGGCCAGGAAAACTCTCCTCAAGACCAAATCGCCGACGCTAAAGGCACGTCTTTTGACCTTAGCGTTGAAGTAGCGAGTGATTTTCTGTTGATAATGGGCGAGCTGGAGTTGTGAATCCTCTCGCCTCTCATCCATCAAGTCTAAGGAGTGGCATAGGAGCTCGTGGTTCTTGTCCTGTTCGTAGGACCGGACCCTGTGCGACAGGACCTTTACCTCCACGGGGAGGACCGCTTCACTTCCAAAGGTTAGGGAGAAAGGAGTGTGACCCGTGGGAGTCCGATGTGAGGTCCTATAGGCCCACAGAACTTGGGGGAGCTGTTCTGGCCAGATCCCCTTTGCCTCATCTAGCCTCTTCTTGAGGCTTGCCTTCAGAGTTTTATTGACAGCTTCGACCTGGCCGTTCGCCTGGGGATAGGCCACGGATGAGAAACTTTTCACAATTCCGTTCTTTTCGCAAAATTCGGTGAACAGGTCGCTGTCAAATTGAGTGCCATTGTCGGAAACGATCTTTTTGGGTAGGCCGAAGCGACAAACGATGCTTTTAACCACGAAGTCTAGCACCTTTTTCGATGTTATTGTCGCCAACGGCTCTGCTTCGGCCCACTTTGTGAAGTAGTCAATGGCTACCACGGCGTAACGGACCCCGCCCTTTCCGGTGGGCAGGGCGCCTATTAGATCTATGCCCCAAATGGCGAAGGGCCAGGGAGACGATATCATTTTTAGCTCGGTCGGGGGTGCTCGTGCAACCGCGGCGAACCGCTGACATTTGTCGCACTTTTTTACGTATGAGATCGAGTCTTTGGACAGAGTCGGCCAGTAAAAACCCTGCCGAAGGATCTTCAAGGCCAGGCTTTGCCCCCCAGTGTGATCTCCGCAGAATCCGTCATGAACTTCCTGCAGGATGGCCTTCGCCTCACTTGGAAGAACACACCGGAGGAGAGGCAATGAATGCCCACGTCGGTACAACACCCCCTCGACTAGCGTATATCTCGGAGCTTGATAAAGGACTCGCCGTACGTCGTTGCGCCCTTCGGGTAACTTGCCCTCGACGAGGTACTCAACAATGGGAGTCATCCAGGTCGGCCTGATGTCAATCATCTCAATATCTGCTCGATCTCCGTCTATGCTTGGTTTGTCCAAGAACTCAATTGGCACCAACCCCAGGGTTTCTGCCTCCCCCGAGGTGGCGAGCTTGGCGAGAGCATCTGCATTGGCATTCTGCTCCCGAGGTATCTGCTCGATCGACCCTTGCCCAAACGTAGAGAATTCGGATTTTACCTTAGCCAAATAAGAGGCCATCTTGGGACCCCGCGCCTGATACTCGCCTAAGACCTGATTCACCGCGAGCTGGGAGTCGCTGTAGCACTGGACAGAGCTTGCCTTTAGCTCGCTAGCTATCCTAAGTCCGGCTAACAAGGCCTCGTACTCTGCCTCGTTGTTGGACGCCTTGAACCCGAATCTCAGCGCCGAATGGAATCTATGTCCTTCTGGGGATATCAGAATAATTCCGGCCCCGGAGCCATTCTCGTTAGATGAGCCATCAACGAAGATCCTCCACGATGAGCCTGAGGATATGAGCTGCTGTGAATCTTCCGATGGGATCTCACGGAATCCCGCGCATTCTGCCACGAAGTCGGCCAAGGCTTGACTTTTTATGGTAGTTCGGGGAGTATAGAAAATCTCGAACTGACTGAGTTCGACCGCCCACTTTAGCAAGCGTCCCGAGGCTTCAGGCTTTTGCAAAACCTGCCTTAGAGGCTGATCAGTCATGACGTGTACAGAGTGGGACTGGAAGTACGGCCTGAGTTTTTGCGAGGCCGTGATTAGGCAGAACGCCAGCTTTTCCATCAACGGGTACCTTGACTCAGCTCCGAGGAGTCTCTTGCTGATGTAATAAACCGGTTTCTGAGCCCGGTCCTCTTCTCGCACCAGAACGGCACTAGCTGCGTCCTCAGTCACGGCAATGTAGAGGAAAAGAGGTTCTCCTACCCTGGGCTTTGATAGCACAGGTGGCTCAGCCAGGTGCGTTTTTAGGTCGAGGAATGCGCCCTCGCACTCTACTGTCCATTTGAACTTCTTGTTTCCGCGGAGCAGGTTGTAGAAAGGCAGGCACTTGTCGGTCGATTTGGAAATGAACCGGTTCAGTGCCGCCACCCTTCCTGTGAGTCCTTGGACATCTTTCCGCGACCTGGGGGATGGAAGCTCGAGCAGTGACCTGATCTTGTCGGGATTTGCCTCGATTCCTCGGGTATTGACTATGAAACCCAAGAACTTCCCCGATGCGACACCGAAAGTGCATTTCTGAGGATTGAGCCTCATGCCATATTCTCGCAGTATGTTAAAACATTCTTCCAGGTCGGCAACGTGGTTGGTGGCAGTCTTTGACTTGACAAGCATATCATCGACGTACACTTCCATGTTCTTCCCGATCTGATCTGCGAACATTCTATTTACCAGCCTTTGGTAGGTAGCTCCGGCGTTCTTTAGACCGAACGGCATGACCTTATAGCAATAGACATTAGTCGGGGTCATGAAGCTGGTGTGATCCTGGTCTGCTGGATTCATCGCGATCTGATTGTAGCCCGAGTACGCGTCCATGAAGGACATGAGCTCGTGCCCCGCCGTGGCATCCACCAGTTGATCGATCCTCGGCAACGGAAAGCAATCCTTGGGGCAGGCTTTATTCAGGTCGGAAAAATCAATACAGGTCCGCCACTTGCCATTGGGCTTTGGAACTAACACGGGATTGGCAACCCAAACGGGAAATCTGGCTTCGCGGATAAAGCCACATTTCTTGAGCCGAGCCACTTCTTCTTCAAGGGCCTCGGCTCGGGTTGTCCCTAAACGCCTCTGCTTTTGAGACTTTGCAGGGACGCTTTTGTCTAGGTGGAGCGTGTGCATGATTATGCTCGGACTGATCCCTATCATGTCCTCGTGCGACCATGCGAATACGTCTAGGTTCTTTTTCAGAAACGCGGTCAGATCCGCCTTTCTTCTATCGCAGAGGTTCTTTCCGAGCTTCACCGTCCGTGAAGGGTTTTGTTCATCGATGCCTACCTCCTCGAGATCTTCAATAGCTTGGAGCTCGGACCTGTCCTCGCCTACTCGGGGGTCAATGTCCTCGCTTAAGGCGAGCTTTTCGTCTTCGGAAACCCGAGGTTTTTCAATCTCAGGGGCCGCCTTGGGTCCCTGCGATTCCTCTTCATCCTGAATGGCCATCGCCACCTGCCCGGGTTTAGATTTTCCCTTCATGGAAATGCTGTAGCATTCCCTGGCAGCGAGCTGATCACCCTTGATAGTGCAGACCCCTGTCGAAGTAGGGAACTTCATGGCGAGGTGCCGGACGGATGTGATGGCTTCGAAAGCAACGAGCGTTGGTCGGCCCAAAATTGCATTGTAGGCAGCGGAGCAGTCAATGACTACGAATTCGAGCAGTTTGGACACTGTTCGGGACTCGTCGCCTAGGGTGATCACCAGTTCGATCGTTCCTATCGCTGCTGACCCTTCGCCTGAAAAACCATATAGCGTCATCGAGGTTGCCTTTAGCTCGGAGACGGTCAGACCCATTTTTTCTAAGGTTGAACGGAATAGGAGATTCACCGAGCTCCCATTGTCCACTAACACCCTCCTTACTCTCCGGTTGGCGAGCTGGACTGCTACGACCAAGGGATCGTTATGAGGGAATTGGACATGGCCCGCGTCCTCCTCCGTGAAAGTGACTGGTTGTTTCTCTAACCTTTGTTGTTTTGATTGACGCTGTTCCGGGACGAACCCCCCTCCATTGTGGGCCTTCAACTCATTTATGTACCTCTTCTGGGCGCCTCTGCTCGTGCCAGCCATGTGTGGCCCTCCAGAGATGGTGTAAATCTCTCCCTCGACCACGGGGGGAGGGACGTCCTGATCTACTCGAGGTCCAAGTTGACTGGCTGGGACCTCCGGAGCGGGTCGACCTGTGGGGACCCTGTTCCGCGAGTATTGCGCCAACGGACCTGCTCGGATGAGAGTCTCGATTTCATCTTTGAGGTGCCTGCAGTCGTCGGTATTGTGCCCGACGTCATTATGAAAACGGCAGAATTTGGAAGCGTCTCTCTTTCCCTTAGGGTGCTTTATTGGCTCCGGTCTTTTCCAGGGGACTCGCGTAGCGTTGGCCAGGAAAATATTCTCTCTGGTTTGGGTGAGCTCGGTATACGCTGTGAACACGGGCTTGAATTTATCCACGGACTTATTCTTCTTTTGACCGTGCTGGACGTTTTCACCATTTCCTTTTCTTTTGCCGCCACCGGGCTGGTTGCTCTGCGTGACGTCGGGAGTCGCTACTACGATCTCTGTTCCCGCCCCAGCGGGCTTCTCGAGGACCTGGCTGGTCCCCGCGGCTGATGCTTCAGCTTCCTCCAAGTTTATCCATTCTTGGGCTCTGTTAAGGAATTCACTAACTGAGCTGACCCCCCTCCTTTGAATATCCTTCCACAGATCTCCGCCTACTAGGATCCCGGTCCTCATAGCCATGAGTTTGGAGCTGTCGTCGGCATCTCTGGCTCGAGCAGCGACATTTGCAAATCTGCTCAAGTAGGCTTTTAGCGTTTCTCCAGGTTGCTGTCTCACGTTAGCTAGGGAGTCGGCCTGGACCCTGGCGGCCTGAGAGGCGCGGAATGCCCTCTTGAAGTCAGCCGAAAAGGTCTTCCAGGAGCTGATTGACTGCCTTTTACTTTGTTTGAACCACTGCCTGGCAGGTCCAGTTAGGGTGGAAGGAAAGATCAAGCAACGAAGCTCTGGCCCGATGTTATGAGCCATCATTAGGGTGTTGAACATCCCTAAGTGGTCAGATGGGTCTCCATCCCCGTTGAACTTTGACAAGTGAGGCATACGAAAGCCAGAAGGGTATGCCGTTGCTGCTATGTTGGGGGCAAAGAGCTCCATCTCATCCCCTGAATCATATTCGTCTTTTTCTTTCTCTGACAGGAGCTTCTTCATCAGCTCCTCCATTTGAGTTAAGCGCTCTAAGGTTTTGTCCTGAGATCCTGGGTTATTCCGGGGCTGTTCAACAGCTCCGGACCCATTGGACATATTAGGCGGGTTATTGCCCCTCCTATCTGGAGATAGGTCATTTGGGGCATTCCCGCCATTACGTACTTCGGATCGGACCCCAACTGAGCGGGCCTGGCTACCATCCCTAACTGGACCCTCTCTGTGAGAGTTGAGGCGATCTCGAAGGTCGCCTCCATGGGAATTATGGTGACTTTGTGCTGAACTTAGTCGCTGTCGCAGGTCCCCTCCTGAAAGATCACTCCGTGCGCTACCGGTCCAGTGACTCCTGCTGGACAGGCTCGATGTGCGTCTTTGGCGGCTCCGACCTCCTCCTCCTCCCGGCGCCCTGCTGCGGCGGGAAGGCCCGGCCGATGGCGGGTCTCTCCTACTATTTCCGTAGGTCGGGATGTCTCGGATGGTTTGAGGAGACGGATATCTGATGGGAGAGGGAGGATGTCTGACCGGAGAGGCGATCATAGTGCCGTCTGGACGGACTAAATTTGGTGGGGGCCTCTCGGCCCTGCCAGCTTGATGGTTTCGTGCTGGGCGATCTGGACGAGGAACTAGACGCTCTTCGGGGACGGGCTGACGTCTCTGGATCTCCTCGGCCCTCCTTTGGGAATTTCCCCTATCTCTTCTGGGTGTCCTCAAGGAAGGCTGAGAGCTAGGGGTTGATGTCCTAACCGAACGGCTGTACTGCTGCGGTTCGGTCTGAGGCATTTCCCTGAAGTTCGCCTCTTGATGGCGTGATGAAGGGGTGGAGTTGGCTGCAGGGAGTCTACCCGAACGGCTATACCTGGATCGATTACTCCGGCGAGACTTAGGAGCCTCGCCTTGCCTCTCTCCAACGTTACCGTTGGTTGTGAGAGGGGGTAGTCGACTCAGAATATCCTGGATTTGCTGACCAGCTGCTGCTAGCTGGCTCCTCAGTTGAGCATTCTCCATCTCCACCGCAGTATAATAACCTGGATTCGGATTAGGCGGCCGGGGCGTCGAACTACCAGTATCGTCTTGGCCGGCCGGCTGCTTTCCTGGCCTTTGCTGGACTTCAAGAACTTGCTCCTCGGGGAGGGCAACATGGCGGGCCTCCTGCCCATCATGCTGTTCTGTCTCGTTGCCATGTTTGGATCGAGTGGTCACCATAGTTGTATGTTTGTGGTAGTACTAATTGGATTCGCTCTCAATGAAAGCACCAAACTGTTGACGCGGTTCTTCGGCAACAGGTAATTAAGAGAAGAAGAGAAAGAGATTAGTACTTAAAAGTAGAACTGCCGCAGATATGAAATCTTTGTGAGAAGAACTAGGTGACCCTAAACACGTTTTTTAAGTGGTTCGAAGGTTAAAATCCTTCTACTCCACTAGTCAATATTATTGATCTTTTCTGGGTAATTGGTTTACAAAATATATAGTTCTTACAAGACTATTTTTTCCAACCCCTATCAATTCCCAGGGTCTCCATATTTATAGGAGAAGGCACCTGGAAATTGGTAGGGAGGTCATCCCGTGACCTTACCATTTGTCATATCAAGTCTGTGATATTCATGATTACTTCCTAAACCTGACACACAAGTGTGGTCTAATCAGTATGGAAGGAGATAATGGGCCGCACGGCCCAACCCATCCGTGGGTGTCTGAATACGCACGTTCCTGCGGCGTGTCCGAGAAGTCAGGGGGATATCGGACACGTGATGGCAGGATTATGCACGTTTATCTTGCGTGTTGACCTCCCATAGGGTCAGAGCTTCCTGAGAAGCTCGCTACCGGAGCAATCCATAACCCGAGCTGATCCTTCAGTGGTCGTCGGATGTTGTTCCCAGCTCCTGGAACAACAAGAAGGAGCAGGAAACTCCATCCCCTCGAGCTAGAAAGGGCCCGTCCTGAAGATAAAGCCTCTGGCCAGTGGGAGCCTCGGGCTAAATCATGTTTAGTCCGAGGATCGTCCTGCTAAACAGCCCGTGGGAAATCCAGGGCGTACACCTCTTAAAGCTTCTTTGGGGTCTATACTTACTTGCTCGAGCTCCTCAATGGCCTGGAGCTCTGACCTGTCCTCACCCATTCGTCGGTCAATGTCATCACGTGGGACAACGTCGATATCCTTTGCTTCTTTAGGTTTTTCCGTCCCACAGGTAACTTCCACTTCCTAGGATTCCTCACCTCTGTCACTTATGGTGATAGCTTGCTGCCCAGGTTGTGATTTTCCCTTCATAGAAATGCTATAGCATTCCTTGGCAGCGAGCTGATCACCTCTGACGGTGCATATTCCCGCAGCCAAGGTGAAATTGATTGCTTGATGGCAGATAGAGGTTATGGCTTCAAATGTCATCAACGCAGGATGGCCCAAAATTGCATTATATACTGCTGGACAGTCGATTACCACGAAATCAAGCAGCTTGGAGACAGTGCGTGAACCTTCTCCCAATGTTACCACTAATTCGATTGTTCTGATGGCAACCAACCCTTCACCAGAAAACCCATATAGAATCATTGAGGT
This sequence comes from Humulus lupulus, assembly GCF_963169125.1. Classification (NCBI taxonomy): domain Eukaryota; kingdom Viridiplantae; phylum Streptophyta; class Magnoliopsida; order Rosales; family Cannabaceae; genus Humulus; species Humulus lupulus. The sequence goes on along the minus strand of NC_084795.1, from coordinate 192,619,011 downwards.
CGCCTTTGGCTCGATTACAGACAACCCCATTTTTTGCAAGGTGTAACTAAAAAGTAGATTCACAGAACTTCTGTTATCTACTAGTGTCCTCTGTACACTCCGGTTGGCAAGCTGAACCGTTTTGACCAAATGATCATTATGTGGGAACTTGACATGGCTAGCATCTTCTTCTGTAAAAATAATTGGTTGTTTTTCCAATCACTGATGTTTTGATAAACGTAATTTCGGGACGAACTCACCTCTGTTATGGGATTTTAGTTCATTAATGTACCTCTTCTGGGCACCTCTGCTCGTGCCTGCCAGATGAAGTCCTCCCGAAATGGTGGCTATATCTCCCCCTATTATCGGAGGAGGGTCGTCCTGATGCGCTTGAGTTCCAGCATGATTCATTGGAGCTCCAGGAGCTGACGGAGGGTTTTGTCCAAGGGGCTGACTAGGGACCACTCGATTTTGGGCATATTGGGCCAAAGGTCCCACCCTGATGAGAGTCTCCATCTCATCCTTCTGTTGTCTACAGTCATCATTGTTATGACCGATATCATTTTGGAATCGGCAAAATTTTGAAGGATCTCTCTTCGCTATTTGGTTTTTCAATGGTTCTGGCTTCTTCCGTGGAACACAATTAGAATTAGCTAAGAAGATGCGCTCTCTAGTATCCATGACAGGTTTGAATTTCTCCCCGGACTTATATTTCTATGTTCCGCTCTGGTCGCCCTCACCATTTCCCTTCCTCTTATTATCCCCCTTGGCTATTCTGGGCAACAATTTGAGTTGTAGCCGCAACATTCATTACTACTCCAACAGGTTGGATAGGGATTTTGCTGGTTCTAGAAATAAAAGCTCGTGCCTTTTCCAGGTTAACCCATCTTTGAGCTCGTGCCAAGAACTCATCCACACTGTTAACTCCTTTTCTCTGTAATTCTTGCCATAGGTCGCCTCCAACAAGGAAACCCATCCTCATTGCCATGAGCTTGGAGCTATCATCGACATCTCTAGCTCGTGCAGCGACATTGGCAAACCTACTTAGATATGCCATCAATGATTCGCCAGGTTGCTACTCTACATTAGCTAATGAATCAGCCTTAACCCAAGATGTCTGGGAAGCCCTACATGCTCTCTTGAAATTAGCAGAAAACTTCTTCCGCGAGCTAATTGAATGCCTCTTATATTGTTTAAACCACTGCATGGTTGGCCCAATCATAGTTGAGAGGAATAAAATGCACCTTAAATCGAGTCTGATGTTGTGGGCCATCATCATGGTGTTAAACATCCCATGGCGATCAGACAGATCGCCATCTCCGTCAAACTCTGACAAGTTTGGCATTCTGAAGCCCACCGGATATGTGGCCGTTGCAATATTTGGAGCGAAAAGCTCAAGCTCATCCTCTGAGTCACAATCATCTTTACCTTTTCTAGATAAAAGCTTCTCCATTTGCTCCTCCATCTGAGCTAGCCTCTCAAGGGTTTGATCCCTGGTCCCTAGGTTATTTTGGGGCTGTTCAACAACTCCCATCCTATCATATGCGTTCGATGGGTTTTTGTCCCTCCAAGCTTGAGCTTGGTTCTATGGGGCATTCAAATTATCACGTACTTTGGAAGGACCTCCCTCTTGACGAGTGTAACTAACATCCTCATCTCAAGCTGAATTTATTCTTAGCGAATTCAGGCAATCACGCAGATCAGGCTGTGGATCGTAATGAGGTCTTTGTGCCGAATGACTAAGCACGCAGATCAGGCTGTGGATTGCCCTCAGACCTACCACTTCGATGACTTTTAGTCCAAAAACATCCATTTGCGACGCTTACAGCTCGCGATTGAGGCCAAGGATCTGGATTTTTGATACGTGTCCTTGGGACATAGGTATGGGCAGATGGAGGAGGATTTCTCCTACTGTCTACATAAGCAGGAATGTCTCGTGTAGGACGAGGTGGCATCAGATGTCTTATGGGTGGCGGGGGATACCTAACTGGCGAGGCAATCCTTGTCCCATCAGGGCGAACTAAATTAGCCTGCCATTGTTCTATCCCATTATTCCTAGCTCTCTACGCCTGATGATCAGATCGTGATGTAGGAGGGTTTGCTGGTACATTTTGTCTCTGTGATCCTTTCCCAGCCCCTCCTCGTTGGTTGCCATGGGCATTAATAGGTGCTTGTGAAGGAGGCACCAAACTTGGGGTCACGGTTCTAACCGATTGACTGACGTGCTGATAACCCCTATGAGGGCCACTAGGTTGAGCATTTTGGCGATCTCGTGTTGTAGGAATAGAACTTTTGGTGGCAGTTCTGACTAACCGACTTGGTTTGGATTGGTTATGCCTGTCGGATTTGTGAAACCCACTTTGCCACTTTCTGACATTAACGTTGGTTGAAAGAGGGCGTAACCGAGCCAAATCCTCCTCAATTTTCCTATTTTCCTTAGAAAGATGGCTTCTTAGCTGAATATTTTCCAACTCAACTGTAGTTAAGTAGTCTAGGTTAGGATTCAGTGGCTATGACGCCAAACTCTCAGTGTCGCCATGACCCACCGGTTACTTTCCTGGATGTTACTAGACATCAAGTCCATGCTCAATTGGAACAGCGGTATGATGAGCCTCCTGCCCAGCAGGCTATTTTATCTCATTATTGTGCATTGAGCGACTGAGCACCATGATGAGATTTGATTGGAATTTTGATGAAAGCTATAATTTCCCTCTCAATGAAAGCACCAAATCGTTGACGCAGTTTTTCGTAAACAGTGTATTAAGAAATAATAAGGTTGATCAGTGCTTAGTAATAAACCGTAACGAAAGATGAAATGAATTCACAAGAACACAAATATTTTACGTGGTTCAGTGGTTAAAATCCACCTAGTCCACGAGTCTATATTATTCTTGTTTCTTTCTCTATTTTGGAAGAGTTTCTGTATTGCAGAATAATCGGTCCCTTTTCCTGTCCAATATTCTCTGTATTTATAGAGAAATTCCATAGACAGGTTTGGGTAGCCCGGTGAGTCAATCATGGATTTACATATTTATTATATTTAATACATATATTTCTCATTGATAATGGGATATGATTTGATCATAAAGTAAATGTTCTCCTAATATCTAGGACATTAAATATGACAGGCTGGTCATAAATAATCATATAAAAATACCCAAGTCTTTGGGGACCCATGGGTACGCATTATATTTGAGTTATCATGAGCTGGATATCTCTCTGAGATCGTACTTTGACAGTTGTTTGAATATTATGAGCTCACACTTTATAACCTTTCGTGTTTGTAGCTCGAATTAAACCCAGAACACCTAACACCACACTTGCCCATGTGAAACTGGAGTTGATTACGTGGATAATAAGCAGATATCATTCTCTTGGTCATTTCTTCGTATAATTATTTGTGAGCTATACCGAAAATGAGTGACTGACTCGAGCTAAAATTAGGGTACAACAACGGGTTTTCCCTAAAGGAAATAAGGGGTTGAGATAACACTATTGGTATTTTGGTCTTTTCATTAGGGGATATAGTTAGGAAAAAAAATGAGTTAGCCAGAAACATCTAGACAATCCCACAACTATCTCACTCTCATGTTCAACTCTCTCTCGCTAAGGCTTTGGTGCACTTGGGAAATTTTGAAGAGAATGCTTAGAAATTGAGCTTGGGAAGTGGGGAATCAGGCAAGGAGTTGAAAAGGAGACAGTTGAGGATCAAAATTTCTGTTGAGGTAAGATTATAAACCATTATTTGTTGAATTCATGGTGTTGTTTTGTATATGCTTAGAGATGCTTAGTTATTTTCTTATTTTTGGATTTAGGGTAGTTAGAGCAAATATCATAGATCATATGTGCTATTTATGACGTGTCGTAGAGAGTTCTAGACTCAATTCTGGCTTTAGTACATGTTTAGGTCGAATTTTGGTGGCTTTGGTTTCGGGGAAAATGCAGGAAGGAGCTGGGAATTCTGGGTTCGCGTCGCAACCCTGTTCTTGGGTGACGCGGCCTGCGTGAACCTAGAAGCCCTGGGGAGCTCTATGTTTCTTAGGTGCGCCAAAGGCCTAGGGGCCATGTCGTAGCATGTGTCATTGGAGATTTATGGCTAGGAGCCTCTGATTAGGGGGCAAGCCGCAACCCTCAAAGCTAGGTCACGACTGTAACGTCCTACTTCCTTAGAGCCGTTACTAAGTGAGTTTTAAAATGAAAAATGTGCAATGAACTTGCTGACCGAGGATTTTAAAACAAAAGTGTGACTAAGCAAAAGTTAAGGCTGTAATCATTAAAAATGTGTTGTTTCATTGAAAACTTCTAGTATTTAACATTTGGGATCCCAAAATAAGGTTTGAAAACTATTTACAACTTAAAATAAGATTACAGTCGATTAATTATTAAAATCACAGATTATTATAGCCATTTCTCAAATAAACCCCCAACCAAAGCAGTCGGGCAGGCCAAACATGTACACGTCACTTCACGCTCTCCGTACTCATGGCTGGTTGACTCAATCTTTGCCCTTACCTACAAGACAGAGCACCCGTGAGCCGAAGCCCATCAAGAAAACTCATACAGTATATAACATATGCGGATTATATAGTTAACATATCAGATTATCCACAGATAAATGAGTATTCCATCAAACTAAACAAACACGGCCATGTCGTCCCAAAGGCATTACCTAAGCCTGGGGTCTCGGTCCTAACCGTAAGAATATCCCCTGTATCCATTGGGGTCCCACCCTGTATACAAGCACTTCACGTGCTAAGTGTTACTTCCGGCCCCACTGCCGTTCTCGGCTCCCTTGCCGTTCTCAGCTCCTTGCCGTTTCGGCTCTTTTGCCGTTCCCGGCTCCTTTGCCATTCATTCTTACTATAATCACAAATAGCATAACTCAAATAACATTCAAACATATATCAATTCAATTAAGTCTGCACCCTAACATGTAATGCAATATAGGGTCGTGCCTTGATATCAATTCAATTAAGTCTGCACCCTAACATGTAATGCAATATAGGGTCGTGCCTTGATATCAATTCAATTAAGTCTGCACCCTAACATGTAAAGCAATATAGTTCCGTGCCCTGATATCAATTCAATTATGTCTGCACCCTAACATGTAATGCAATATAGGGTCGTGCCCTGCAATCACACTATGGGCCTATGGCCTGTCCTACGGGTGCTATAGTTTTCTTACCTGTCAAATTGATAGCTTTCATCACTTGACTCCTTGAGCACGATCCCACTCGAGCCCTAGCGCACACCTAAACACAGCCATAGGTCAAAGTCATCACTGAACCTCAAGTCCGAAAACCTAGCCTCGGGACCAATCCCAAGCCCCCTGGGAAGTCCTAGATCCACAAAACAAGATAGTGGAATCGAACCCCGAACCCTAGGTCAAAATCCCTCAAAAATAACCCAAAAACCCATTTCTGGGACAGGGTAGCGCTACAGCGCTCTCAGGAGGGCACTATAGCGCTACAAGCAGAACCAGAATCCCCCCAGAAACAGGGCCTAGCGCTACAGCGCCCAAAGACTAGCGCTGTAGCGCTAGTTGCAGGCAGGCAAGCAACACTAGTTTTCTTTTTCTGCGATTTCTTTGAGCCAATCTCAACCCAAACTTCCCCAAATCTTCACAAAACTCAAAATCAAGCTTATAAACACTCTCCACTCATCGCAAGCATCCCCAAATCTCAAAACCCAAGCTCATGCATCCCAAATCTCAAGATTCACCATAGATGAACCCTAAACCCTGGAGTTCAGTCAAACATCAAGTTAAAGGCTTAAAATCCATACCGTTGATGCAATTTCGACTTTGATTCAACTCCTAGACCTCCTTAGCTTGCTCTTCTCAAAGCTTGCCCAGAAATTCCCCTAAGATTCCCATCAATCCAGCTTAGATACACAGGCCAAACTAGTCAAAACACAAAACTGAAAACTCTAAAAACTTACCTCAAACATTGATGTGATCTTGCTAATCCCTAGAAAAATCTTCAAGCCTAGCTTAGGATCCTTGATGCTCAGCCTATCCTAGCTCTCCACTGAGCTTTGCTCCAAGAAATTTGAAGAGAAATGGTGCTAGAATCCACAAACCGTTCCTTTGAAACAAAACCCCTCTGTTTTTCTCTCTTTTCTTTTTTCTTCCTTTTTCTTTCTTTTCCACATCCTTCTCACTCTCTCTAACAATCCCACTAAGTATATAAAGCCCCAATAAACTTGTCTCTAAGAAGCCAATTGACCAAAATGCCCTCCCTATTAATTCTAAACCCTTTTGTCCATGTAGGGCCATTTTAGTCATTTTACCCAATTCCCGCTAATTCTTCAAGTGTCTCTAATATTTTCCCGCTTGCATCCCAATTCCTAATTAATCACCAATAATATTCCTCGATATCAAAATAAACCCCAATATACTCATCAAATTCCTATTTATACCCCCAGGCTCGCCCCGAGCCGGGTATAAATCCCTGCCTTGCCTTTTCTGCTAGTCTGCTCTCTCTGGGATCGTCTCGAGTCACAAATCACAGATACATCCACATCACAATGTGGTCTCAACAATCAGCACATATCAATACAGTTATGCCCAAAATGGCCAAAATTACAATTATGCCCTTCTAACACAATCAGGGCCTACATGCATACTAATACACATAGTCATGCATCTCAAATAGTCAAATAGTCATATAACATGTTTTAAATCATAACCATGCATTTTACTCAATAAAGTCACACGTAAATCCTAATATGCCCTCCAGGCACACTAATCAAGGCCCTTAAGCCTTATTAGCGAATTTGGGTCGTTACAACGACCCACATAGGTAGACTTAGCCAAAATAGGTTTTGTAGCTTAGTAACTTAAACCTATGTGCTTGTGACAAATTTTACTCCCCTATTTAGTAGAATTTGGGGTTGCGGAGGCTAGAACATATTTTGGAAGCTTTTAAGTGATTTAGATTTTTGTGGTTATTCATTGTCGCTTTGTTACTAGGGAATCGTTAAGGATCAGGAATGAGGATCGTGCTCGGGACCACCCTACACTTCAGCTCAGGACTCGAGGTAAGAAAACTGCACCAGGGTTGTGGATGGGGCTTAGACCCCTATTAACGAACATATTATGATTGTGAATATATCTGTAACTGAGAAGATCTTGATATCCATGCATGTATATGATGCCTTTGACTGCTTTTGTACAATGTCTATTTGTGATTTTATCTTTTTACAGGCCGGCCTAAGGGTGTCGGGGTTGGCTATAAGACTGGGGACTCAGTCTAAGGGCATCGAGTCTAAACGTTATACAATAAACAAAAGTGTTGTTTGCACTTAACTAAATGTATTGACTAACGTGATTGGTTTATGTGTTTCTTAAGCTTATTGCTCGTATCAGGCTGTTAATTGAGCTTATTGACCTAAGTATTCTGTGCATTTACTATTGCTTATTTGTGCTTGCTGAATTAAGTTTTCTTGAATTAAGCCTTGGCTCACAGGTGCTATGTGGTGTAGGTAAAGGAAAGGGAAAACTGGACAAGTCGTGAGTTGGAGAACTTTAGGGGCGGTGTGTACATCAGCAGCTGCTCGACCGCCACTGCCGCGGGGTACACAGGAACTAGACCAAAATTGTATTTTTCCACATAGGTTGGCTTCTGTTGTAATCATTTTGAGGGTTGTAATTGCCTTCTAAACACCATTTTTTGGATCCCATGTACCAACTTTTATTTTTAATGAAAGTCAACTATTTTATTGTCAAAATGTTTCAACCCTAATCTGACAATTACCTTAGCAACATGTTTATGTCCAAACAACTTGATTAGCAATTCTGGCACTATTTAAAAAACACAGTGTAATTGTCTTGGCTATCCAGGGAATTACAAAAAATTAATTAGAAAGTTAGTTTCTAATTAATTAGTTGGCATGACTCTTCACTTCTATGTGTATATGATAAGGCATGCTTATTCGCATTGCTACTGGAATTGAGTAATTGTTAAAATGGTTGTTTGCATTATAATTTTTTATTGTTGCTTGAGTTTCGGCATTAGACCGTGGGTGATTTTAAACCTGTTATAATTGCCTTATCCGCTGATTCATTGATTACAGATAAACTAGGAGAGATATGCCTCCAAGGTGATCAATTCCCTAGCCGATTGAGGCTGGAGTTGATGGCCAGGGCTTGAACCCTCTGCCAGTCCCTGATAAATGGCAGTAGTTGCTTGTTGACATGCAAGCCAGACTTTAGATCCAAGAAGAATAGATTCCTCTTCTGAGATAGTAGGTTCTTCCAGGAATGCTGCACCAGATTTGCCAGCTATTATGGCACCAGTAGTATAGCCGCCTGAGATTCAAAATAGGTGGGAGCCGCTGTATGAAAGGTTTAGGAAGCAGCATCCTCCAATCTTCGAGGGAGGACCAAATCCACTTAAGGCTGAATAGTGAATGAGTCTGATTGCCTCCATCCTGGACTTCATGAGGGTGTTAGGTAATGATAGGGTGGCAAGTGCCACTTACATGTTTCGAGATGTAGTTTGTATTTTTCTGTATTTGGTGGGAGGTGGCATCCTAGACTCAAGATTTTCTACCATGAGTTGGGACGAGTTTAGAGATCTATTTAACCCAAAATACTACAGCATTGCCATTAGGGTGGCAAAGGTGAACGGGTTCATCTGTCTGGTACAAGGCAGCATGACAGTTATTGAATATGCCCTGAAATTCGACAAAATAGCGAAGTTTGTACCTATATATGCAGTCATGCCAGACAGGTTTGTTCCAGGGCTGAATGCTATAATAGCCCGAGATCTATGGAGCACATCAGTACTTGGGGAAACAACTTGTGCCCAGGTGGTTAAGATGGCCCTCATAGCTAAGAAGGCAAAAAATAAGATTTGGAGGGAGAGCGATGCAAGACGGGATGTTTGGAGGGTAGTGCCTCCACTTATAGGAGTTGGCAGGGGCGGAGGCCCCAGCGATCAAAAGAGGAAGACCCCTAACACCTTGAACACTACTTGTCCTGATAGGAGGGGCTGGGGTGTCCAGGGTGGTGGTGAGACATGGAGAAGCTACCCAGAATGTGTTAGATGCAGGAAGCACCATTTGGACAAATGTCGAGCAAAAGCTTGTTACTTGTGCGGTGTGATTGGGCACCTCCAGAATGATTTCCTAACTTTGAAGAAAGAAGAACAAGGGAAGGTGGATAGCTTGACTCCATCTCGAGTGTTCGCCTTGACTCAAGCAGAGGTTGAGGCTTGTCCCTAAGTGGTGATAGGTCAGCTTTCTAGCATAGTGATTGATAGATTGTGTAGGCCTAGTGATTATTGTACTATGGGGTTTGGGAATATATTTCCTACAGGGAACTGGTAGTTTCTAGGAGATGGATTAGATCACTTCCAGTGCTAGTGGACAACAGGGAACTATCAGTAGACTTGATTCAGTTGGGTATGGATGACTTCGACATGATTTTGGGGATGGATTGGTTAATAAGGTATGGGGAAAGTATAGATTGCAAGAAGATGATGGTGATGTTTGAGCCTGAGGGTGAGGACCCCTTCGTTTTTGTTGGTACGATACACGGACCTCGCATTCCCATGGTGTCAGCATCGTGGGCTAAAGACCTATTATGAGGAGGTTGTATAGGTTTCCTAGCTAGTGTGGTGGATACCAATAGGGACGTGCCAGTGGGGCTAGAGGAGACTAGATTGGTATGTGAGTTCTTAGATGTGTTCCCTGAGGACTTACCGGGACTAATGCCACACCGGGAGATCGAGTTCGTCATTGAGTTAGGGTCGGATACCGAGCTAGTGTCGAGGACACCATATAGAATGGATCTAGCAAAGCTGAAAGATTTGAAGATACAATTGCATGAGTTGTTGGATTTGTGATTTGTCAGACCTAACTTTTCCCCTTGGGGTGCTCTAGTCTTGTTTGTGAATAAGAAGGATGGGACCATGAGGATGTGCATTGACTACAGGGAGTTGAACAAGTTGACTATCAAAAACAAGTACCCACTACCGAGGACATAAGACATGTTCGATCAGTAGCAGGGTAAGATAGTATTCTCGAAGATTGATCTTCGATCTGGTTATCACCAACAGAGGATCAAGGACAATGATATCCCGAAGACGACCTTTTGCATGAGGTACGAGCATTACGACTTCTTGGTCATGTCATTTGGATTGACCACTGCCCCAGTAGCCTTTATGGATCTGATGATAAGTTCACTCTCGTTCAGAGGTAAAGCATGAGCAGTATCTCCGATTGGTATTCCAGAGGTTAAGGGAGCACCGGTTGTATGATAAATTTAAGAATTATGAGTACATGATATAAGAGGTAACATTCCTTGGAAATATTTCCATTGGAGACGGGATTAAGGTAGATCCAGCCAAGGTAGAAGCAATTAGGGATTAGTCAAGGCGAATGAATGCCTCGGAGGTTAGGAGTTTCCTTGGGTTTGTAGAATATTATAAATGGTTCATGGAAGGGTTTTCTAAGATTGCCACATCATTGACTAAGTTGACATGGAAGAATTTGAGGTTCATATGATTGGACAAATGCGAGCGTAGTTTCTAGGAACTGAAGCGACGATTGATTACTGCTACGGTGCTGAGTCTTCCTTCAGATGGGGACAAGTTTGTGGTGTATTGTGACACATCGAGACTGGGGTTAGGATGTGTGTTGATGGAAAGTGGGAAGGTTATTTCTTACGCATCGCGGCAGCTGATAGAATATGACCAACAGTACCCTACCCATGATTTGGATCTAGCAGCGATGGTATTTGCGCTGAGAGTGTGGTGACATTATTTGTATGGAGAGAAGTGTGAGATATACATCGATCACAAGAGTTTGAAGTATTTCTTCACTCAGAATGACCTAAATATGAGACATAGACGTTGGTCAGAGTAGGTAAAGGATTATAACTGTGACATCTTTTATCACCCAGGGAAAGCCAATGTGGTGGCAGCCACTTTGGGCTGGAGTGTCCTAGGACAATTGTTTAGCTAGAAGCGAATAGCGAAGGAATTGGCTAAAGATATCTCCAAAGCGATGATAGAATTTGTAGTGGGCCAGTTGGCCAATATTACTTTGTAGTCTACCCTCTTGGGGAGGATAAAAGAGGGCCAAATGGGTGATACACAGTTGCAGGAGATTAGAGGGGATATCTTAGATGGAGTAGCTAAGGATTACTCAGTTTTGGAGATGGGATGGCTGAGATATAAGGATCGGATATGTGTTCCCTTGGATACGAGTATCAGACAAGAGATTCTCGATGAATCTTATACTACACCTTAGTCACTACATCCAGGTTTGTACTGGTGGCCTGGGATGAAAAAGGGTGTGTTCGATTACATAGCAAAGTGCTTAACCTGTCAGCAGGTGAAGGCTGAAAACCAGCAACCAGCAGGGTTATTAGAGCCTTTAAGTATTCCCAAAAGGAAGTGCAAAGATATTACCATGGACTTTGTAGGAGGCTTGCCCAAGACGGTGGGGCATCATAACTCGGTATGGGTGATAGTAGACAGATATACCAAGTTAGCTCACTTTCTTGCAGTTAGGACAACCCATACTGTGGACCAGTATGCAAAGCTATATGTGAGGGAGATCGTACATCTCAACAGGGTTCCAAAGTCTATAGTATCGGACCGGGATCCCATATTTACTTCCAATTTTTGGGGTGGTTTGCAGAAGGCCTTGGGGACTCATTTGAAGTTCAATACAACCTTTCATCCTTAGACAAACGGGCAGTCTGAGAGGACAATTCATATATTGGAGGTGATTAGTACTTACAAATGACATTTTACTAAGCTTAAAGTTTAAATTAAATTAGGTTTTAATTAATGTTTTCTTCAAATTATTTTGAGTGGAAAATATTAATTTTAATTTAATTTATATTAAGTATGTTGGATTTTGACATTAATAAATGCAAAAGAAAAGAAAAAGGGAAAAGAGAAAAGAATTAAATTAAAAAATGGCATTTTTAAAAGTAATGTCTTGTTTTGTTTCAGCACTCCCAGCGGCCCAACTGAAGGAGAAGCCCATTGGCCCAAGCCCAGCCACCGACTCGAAGCCAGCCGCCTGCCAAGCCGAACCGTGAGCCGCATAATGCTGAAGCTTCCTTGCAGCACCTGTCAACCATGTGTCCAGCAACTCCCTTTTCCTCCAACGTGACAAGCCAAAGCCAGCCCCCTTCATCACAACTAAAGCCCAGCAACCAATAATCCCAAAGGCCCAACACAACCAGCCCTTTTCCTCCAACATGACCAACCAAAGCCAGCGCCCCACGTGTCTTCTTCCCATTGGCTGCGCCTGGTCAAAGCCCACTTCTGCCACTAGCCACTTTCTACCCATGTTTTGTGGGTATTGGGCTTTGCAAAATTGTTATTTTGAGCTTTAAAGCTCATGTTTTTGTGGTATTTTAGAAAATGGAAAAATGACCATACACCAAAATAGCTAGGTTAATATTAATAATAAGATTTTATTTTTCAAAATCATATTTTATTATTAATATTTCATATTTATTTTGTAAACCCCATTTTGTTGTTTAATTTCTTTTTAGTCCTTTTTTCCCTCTATAAATAGGGACTCATTCTTCACACATAGTGTGTAATTTTGAGAGTAAAGAAACTATAGCAAAATTTCTACTCATTTTTTTTTTTAGAATTTTGTGAGAATCATGAGCATAATGGCCTAATCTTCCTAGGAAGGTTAGGGATGATTCCATATGCTAGTGATGTTATTTTGCTACTTTGATTTACTATATTCTTAATGTAAAATATTTGAGTTATTTATGTTCTTTCATCTCCATCTCTATTTTGTTATCTTTATTTACTTATGCTAATAGTATATAGGATTAGTCATGCTCTTTCTATGTACTTCTAATTAGTAAAAGTAATATTGATACATAATTTTATGTCTAATCTTCTATTGCATTATTGCCTTTGGGTATTTTGTTATTTTTAGATTTTTCATAAGATTAACATTGTGCTTTCAAAGTAAAAAACTTTATAACTCAAATGGACTTTTGTTAGAAAATAATATGGACTTTAATGTTAGATTATCCAAGTACATGTTGGGATGTGAACTATTTACTTGTGTATTTTTGTAAATTAAGTAACCAAGTAACTAACAAGCATATGGATGATTCTTGAACCCTTTCCATTTCTCAAACTTTTGATTACATCTTAAATTTATTGCACTTATCTCATTTCATCATTTCATTAAAAAGACAACACCAAAATCTCAAATCTCTTTTCATGTCCATATTTTTATTTATTTCTTGTTACTAACTTTTGTGTTATTCTCTACTAATCTTTTGAGTTTAGGTTACCTCCTTGTGGATCAACCGCCAGACTATACTACAACCACCACTTAGTGGTTGTCACGATTTGGGCGTTAAATAGGAGGACATGCTTAGAGCATGTGTGCTAGACTTCGAGGGATCTTGGAATATGTACCTCCTATTGATTGAATTCCTAATAAAGCTTAGTGCCTTGATCCGTGTACCGGGAGGGCATAATTGGATATATATATGTGTCAAATTGATTGATTAAATGTGTGAATACATGGCATTCATGATTTATATGATAATATTAATATATATGCATGTTTATGTGTTTTAAATATGCATGTGGGCTCGTTCTTGTTAATAAGGGTATTTTTATTATTTTTTCCCATTGAGGGAATAAATGTGATTATAAATGTTAAATGATTGAGACCACATTATCATGTGGATATATTTACAGTATTCGGCTCGAGGCGATCCTAGTGAGGGCATTAGCGGAATAGTCACAACGGGGTCTAATAACCGACTCAAGGTGAGCCTAGGGATATTTTGGGGACTTAGTGCATACTTGGGATTTATTGGTTAATGGAAAATTATTTGCTGATTAGTTGGGTACGTCAGGATTAATTGGGAACTTATAGGACCATTTGAGGATTAGCGGGAAATGTGAGAAAATGATTGGTTTGCCCTTAAGGGCAATAAGGGGATGAGATAGCACCAGGGGTATTTCGATCATTGCATTGGGGCATATACTTAGGAAAAAAAACCACAGGAGTTAGCCATTTACATCCAGAGAATCCCACAGCTCTCTCACTCTCACTCTCACGTTCATCTCTTTCTTTCTAAGGCTTTGGTGCACTTGGGAAATTTTGAAGAGAAAGCTGAGAAATTGAGGTTGGGAATTTGGAAATCAAGCAAGGAGTAGGAAAGGGGACAACTAAGGATAATAATTTCTACTGAGATAAGATTATAAACCTTGATCTATTGAATTCATGGTGTAGTTTTCGATATGCTTAGGGATGCTTAGTTTGTTTTTGATTTCGAGAATCAGAGTACTTTGATCAAGTATCATAGGTCATATTTGTTGTTTATGACGTATTATTTAGAGTTGTAGACTCAATTCTTGCTTTATGATGTTTAGGTTGAATTTTGGTGGCTCTGGTTTGGGGGAAAACGCAGGAAGGAACTGGGAATTCTGGGTTCGAGCGGTCGCGTCGCAACCCTTTCCTTGGGCGTCACGGCCCGCGTGAACCCAGAAGGCTTGCGGAGCTCTCTGTTTCATAGGCTTGTCGTGGACGTAAGGGCCAACTCACAACACATGTCGCTGGGGATTTAGGGTTGGGAGCCTCTGACTAGGGGGTGCGCTGCGACCCGTAGGGCCAGGTAGTGACCCGCATAGGCAGACATAACCAAAATAGATTTTTTAGCTCGGGAACATAAACCTAAGCACTCGGGACGAATTCTACTATTCAGTTTAATAGAACTCAAGGACCCGGAGGCTAGTACTGTATTCCAAATCTTTTAAGTGATTTGGATTTTTATGGTTATCCATTGTCGCTTTGTGACTACAGTTACCATTAAGGCGCAGGATTGAGGATCATGCTCGGGACCGCTTAACACTTTAAGCTCGGGACTCCAGGTAAGAAAACTGCACTCGGGTTGTGGATGGGGCTTAGACCCCTGTTAACGAACATATTATGATTTTGAATATATATGTATCTAAGAATATCTTGATAGCCATGCATGTATATGATGCCTTTGACTGCTTGTTGTGAAATGTGTATTTGTGAATATATCTATTTAAAGGCCGACCTAAGGGTGTCAGAGGCCGATAGCATGCGTGCAGAATGCAGCCAGACCTAAGGGTGTTGGGGTCGGCTATAAGACTAGGGGTCTCAGCCTAAGGGCACGGGGCCTGAATGTTATACAATAAATAGAAGTGTTATTTGAATTTAATTAATTGTATTGACTAATGTGATTGGTGTATGTGTTCGTTAAGCTTATTGCTCGTATCCTGCAATTGATTGAACTTATTGACCTAAGTTTTACTGTGCATTTAATGTTGCTTATTTGTGCTTGTTGAATTAAGATTTCTTGCTAGGCCTTGGCTCATGGGTGCTATGTGGTGTACGTAAGGGAAAGGGAAAGCTGGACCAGCTATGAGTTGGAGAGCTTTAGGGGCAGTGTGTACATCAGCGGCTACTCAACCGCCACAACCGAGGGTTAAACAGGTACTAGAACCAAATTTCATTTTGCCACTTAGGTCGGCTTCTGTTGTAATCATTTTGAGTGTTGTAATTGTCTTGTAAACACCAATTTTTGGATCCCTGTACCAACTCCTATTTTTAATGAAAGTCAACTATTTTATGGTCAAAATCTTTTAACCCCAATTCGAAAATTACCTTAGAAACACGTTTATGTCTAAAAGACTTGATTAGCAAGTCTTGCACTATTTATATTACACAGTGTAATGGTCTTGGCTATCCAGGGCATTACAATAAATTAAGTAAAAAGTTAGTTTCTAATTAATTAGTTGGCCACAAATTCATATGGATTAGCAAGAAAGCCTAAAAGAGAGAAGAAACATTCTTGGAATCTTGCAAACAACTTAATGACTACTTTGTAATTTTATTTCTATTTTTCAAGTTGTAAATTTAGAAATACCCAATAATACTCGGTTCATTATTTTCTTTTTATTTATTTATTTAGTTAAATGTTGATTAATGTTTGATTGATAACATGATCATGCATTAGTCAATTACATGCCATTCATGAAACCCAACAATATTTTCATTGATAATGCATATTTTAGAAACATGATTATTTAGGATTGTCCTAATTGTTTATGTGAATTGTTTTGGAGAAATCAATTGCATGTACACTGCTAAGTATTAAATTAATCAAAACTTGGTAACTCACACCATAATAAAGGCAATAGTTTTTATAAGCATTTAAGATAACCAACTTTATTTAAAAAGTTTTTTAGTAAAGTTAGATGAATGTAATGGGTAATTATTTAGATCACAATAATTGTAGAAACAACCTCTTTTCTAATTAAAAGTATTTTTTAATTAATTAACTAGTTATTAATTTGGAATTAATTTATTAGTTTAATAAAACTCCTTTTTTCTAAAATAGTAAGTAGGAGAAGGTGAACATCTCAATGTGACCTATGACCTCCATTATTAGTACAACACCGTGAGATATGAATAAGGCCTCGTGGAAGATTTGTTTCCATCCCCCTAAGGAAGGTTTCTAGACATTTTAATATCAAGGTTGGCTACTTATGAAGATAAAAGAAGTGGTGTATTTTAGGCTTGACAAACCCTATTGCGACACTCTCTAAGTTAAGTCATGAATTCTGAAATGATGGGTTACACTTACAAAGATACAATTAAGTCTTTGGAGTTGATAATTGCATCTTGACCAAACCAGCGGTACTTTATTTTTTAAAAGAGAAAATAAAGAGTTATTTAAGTTTTAAATAATAAATATATGATTGTCTTATAGACTATTTAAATTAATTGACCGACCCTAAGCGACACTTTGTTTGTTGGGTAGTTTTATCGTTGAATAGTAAATGTTAGTTTATGTGTTTTAATTGATTGCATTCATGCATAATATTTACTCTCCAAATTATTGATATTTTTCAAATAATAATATTATTGTATTTTATTTCTTTCAGTAATGTCGAAGGATGGCAATACAATAACTGCTTTACTTTCACTAGAAAAACTTAATGGTGATAATTTTATAAGATGGAAATTGAATCTAAATGTGATGTTAATCTGTGAGAAACATAAATTTTTCCTGACTGAGGAATGTCCTGAAGAGCTCAGAACCAATGCCCCAAAGAATATTCAGGAAAAATATGATGCTTAGATTCAATCCAATAACAAGGCTAAGTGTTACATGCTTATGAGCATGAATGATGTTCTGAGAACAAAGCATGAACCCATGGAAACGAATTTTGAGATAATGGAATCTCTACAGGCCATGTTTGGGCTGCAATCTGATCAAAGTACACATAAGGCTACTAGAGCCTACATGACTACTAAGATGAAGAAAGGTGTATTTGTGGGTGAACATATCTTGAGCATGATTAACGTGATGCATGAAGTAGAAACATATGGGGTCGTCATTGATTAGCGTACACAAGTAAGCATCATACTTGAATCGCTCACTCCTACTTTCTCTATGTTCACAACCCACTATGTTATGAATAAGTTAGAATTCAACATGACCCAACTATTGAATGAACTGTAGACATATGAGTCTCTTAACAAAACCATAACCAAAGAGGCTGAGGCAAATGTGGCAGAGAAGAAACCTTCAACCTCTGAGGATAAAACCAAGAAGAGGAAGAAGAATAATGACAAGGACAAAAGTAAGGGGAAGAAATCCAAGAAAGGCAAGAAGGAACCACAAGCCAAGGAGAACAAGAATGATGACAACTCCTAAATGAAAGAACCACAAGGAAAATGTTTCCATTGTGGAGTTGAAGGTCACTGGAAGAGAAACTACAAAATGTTTCTTGCTGAGTTGAAAAAGAAAGGTAAATTCGATTTTCTTGCACTTGAATCTTTTGTAGTGGAAGATGATATGCCATCTTGGATTTTACATATAGGAGCCACTAAAAATGTTTGTTCTTCTATGTAGATACTTGTGTCGTGAAGGGAACTGGCTGATGGCAAGGTGGAAATGCGAGATTGAAGTTGAGTTCTCATTTTTGCTAGAGCAAAGGGTATAGTCTGCATACTTTAAAAACTATTTATTTTAAAACTGGATTTTCGAGAAACTTAGTTTATTTATTTATGTTGCATGAAATTTTTTTTGATATTTCTTTTAATAATAGTGGGATTGTTATTTCGAAGAATGGTTTCAAACTTTTCAAGCAGAACATACAAATGAATTGTATATTCAAAAACCTAATGAACGAATGTTAAATAACTCGAAATTATTTAAAGTAGCAAAACCGTAAGGAAACAAAAGACAAAATGTTTGAAATGAGGATGACACATATCTTTGGCATCTTAGACTTGGTCATATAGGACTAGACAGGATAAACCGGTTAACAAAAGATGGACCTTTGAGAGAACTAAAAGTTTGAAGTCTTCCAGTTTGTGAATCTTGTCTAGAAGAAAAAATGACAAAATGTCATTTTTCAGCGAAAGGAAATATAGCAAAAGAACCTTTTGAGCTTGTCCACAGCGATGTATGTGGTCCAATCAATGTACAACCAAGAGGTGGGTATGAGTAATTCGTCACATTTATTGAAAATTATTAAAGATGTGGTCATACTTTTCTAATGCTTAGGAAATCTGAAACCTTTGGTAAGTGTCAAGAATTTAAAGCTGAAGTTGAGAAGCAGTTAGGTAAGACTCTTAAAACACTTCAATCATATCACGGTGGCAAATTTTTGGATTTAGAATTCAAGGATTTCATGCTGGAGCATGGTATTCTATCCCAACTTACAGCTCCTGGAATGCCATAGTAAAATGGTGTTTCAAAAAGAAGAAACAAGACCCTGTTGGACATGGTCAGGTCTATGTCAAGCTAATCTTCACTTCTTCTCTCATTCTTCGAATATGCACTTCAAACGGTGACTTACATTTTGAATGTGGTCCCTTCTAAGACCATTAGAAAACGCCTTCAGAACTATGGAAAGGTTGCACCATTTTTGTATTTGGGGATTTCTTGCTCATGTTCTTAGACCTAAATCAGGGAAACTTGATTCGAGGTCTGACGCGTGCATATTTATGGGATACGCTCTAGAAACAAGATTCGGTTACTTCTATAGTCCAAAGGAGCAAAAGGTATTTGTTTCAACAAATGCAACCTTCCTTGAAAATGACTATGAATAACTATAAACCTCATAGAAAAGTGGTATTGGAGGAACTTACAGCTGATAAAGTTCCATCACCGTCATCATCATCATTAAATGATAAACAACAAACCTATGAAATCAGTATTCCTTAAAAGGAAACCCCAGTGTTATGTCGTTGTGGGAGGATTGTGAGACAACCTGTTTGCTAAGAACATAAATAACATGTCCTTGTTTCTCATACATACAAGGACGATCCATTAACCTTAAAGAGGCTGTGGATGATCTTAAAAAGGAGAAATTGAAAGAAGCCATGAACCATGAAATAGAATCTATGTACTATTGTTATCCCCATATCCTGCCTTGGGCCCGGGACCGTGGTCCAGGCCCACACTCTGGGCAATTGGATTTGTGCCTGGCCCAGGCGTAGTTAGCAGGGGAATGAACGGGAATGACGGCCCATGCGGGGTCCAGACCCGGATAGTTTCCAGGATGGATGATCTAGGACGATAGTCCGGGAGACGTATGGGCCAATTGGGGTTACAAGCGAGGTGTACGCAAAACGGTCCCAGAGCCTGGTAAATGGTCCGGGCCTGTGGTAAACGAAGAGGGACAGAGGTAAATGAACCTGGGTCAAGTCCTCCCGGTTGGCAAGAAAAAGCATCCGGGACCCTGAAGCCGCCCCATGACGCGTGGGGCTTGTCCCCACTTTTCACCTGCGAAAAATGCCACCTCGGGATTGCACGCCGCTGGTTCGGACTTGCGCTGCCAGTGCACTGACTGGTTTTGTCCCCTGAATCTGCCTCCTAACTCGGAGTGCCTAGACCAAAAGCCCTATTTTGTTGGGCGAAATATAGTTCTTGGGACGCCTCATTGGGCCTTAATAATTCTTAGTCTTTTGTATTTTTATCCTTTGTATTGTGCTTCCGCCAGAGAAGCCAAGGATACCCATATCTTTGATGGGCCCGGGTCATGCCCGGCCCAAGCCCAACGCTCCTATGAGCCTATAAATACAGGCGATAGAACACTGGAGAAGGGACCTCTCTTCAACGTGTATACAGTTATTCTGTCAAAATATAGAGAAAAACTCCATTGTAAGATACTTTCCAAGCTCTAATACAACTGACTCGTGGACTACGGCTCATTAACGCCCCAACCATGTAAAAACCCTGTTTTTATCTTCCACATTCAATATCATTAATCTTGTTTAATACTCATTAATATAGTTTCCGAAAATCTCGGTAAACATATTAGTGCTTTCATTAAGAGCTAAAGAAAGCTAGTGCTAACGTCAAACCTATACTACAATGGTGAATACAAGACACACCACTTTCCACCCTGCTAACCAAGAGCAGGGCAATGGAGAGTCGTCGCCTTCCCAACCTCTTCCTCAGAATCCGCCTGAGAATGCTCCTCCTCAAACATCTCACCTTGACGAGTCACAAGACTATGAGGGTGGGACAGAGTACGAAGAGGAGAACAAGGAGGAATATTATGAAGAGGAGGAGAACAAGGGGGAATACCACGTTGAAGCGGCAGATCCCGAGATCCCAGGAGGAAATCCCAACCAGCAGGACCTGGAGGTGACTAGGCTCAGGCAGGAAGTCCTGGACCAGGAGGCCAGGATTGCTGAGCAGGTAGAGGCGCATCGGCGGATGCAAGAATCCCTCCAGACCCTGTAGGCGTTCATAGCCGCGCAAGGTCCAGCGACCAATCCCCAACTGGCCCGCTTTCGGGAGTGCAACAGCCAACTCTGCAAGCCAGAACCGGGGTCCCCGAAGACGTGAGACCGGCCCCTCCCTTGGAACAGTTTCCTGAGCCAGCCCCAGGAAACCCAGGCAGGGAGAAAAAGAAGGTCGGTGGAAATACCCGAGAGAAAATCGCCCCCGTCTCGAAAGCCTGGACCCGTTCCCGGCAGCTCCCAAGGAAAGAGAAGGCGCGCCCCGTCCCAAGACGGGGCCACTCGACCGATCCGCAAGGGACGCGGCCACTGGATGCGCGACCCCGGCACGCCCCAGGGCGAGACGGACGGAAAAGGTCTTTGAAAGCAAGCGCCTCGGTAAACAAAAACCATCGGGAACGCCCACGCAGCGAGGAACGCCATGCCCTTAGTTCAGGGGACGACACGTCCCAGATAGAACTACGTGACGGACTGAATGCTCGGAAGGAGCGGGCCCGTAAGGAAAAAATCCTCCCCTGAGGTGGCGACCTTAGGAACAACATCAACGACAAGAGGAACGAAAGAATCCTCCTGGAGGATGGCACGACCAAGCAGCTCATGGAGCAGCTGGCCGCTTTGAAAAATGTCACGGACCATTTGGTCCGCAAGCAAGAAGGAGCAGATACCGAATCCGATGAAGAGGACAAAGAGCCCTGCGTGAGGCACATCCTCGACGTTGTGCTCCCCAAGGGGTTCAAGATGCCAAGCCTCACTGCCTATACCGGAAACACCGACCCCAGGGATCATCTGTCCCGGTACAACCGACTTATGACCGTGGCCCACATCAATGATGACGGCAAGTGCCTCTGTTTTTCGATCACTATAGCTGGTCCCGCCGAGGAGTGGTGGAAAAGACTTAACCCGAGATCCATCCAATCCTGGTCAGGACTGCAGTCGGTGTTTCGCAAGCAGTTTGTGGCCGCCATGAGGATGGACATGCAAATCAGCGCCCTCGCAAATATTTAATAGCTCCCCGCAGAGACAATGAGGGCCTACATCCAACTCTTTACTGAAGAAGCCTCCTAGACCAAGGTGGACCACGGATAGTGCCTGGTGGAATTGCAGTCCGAAATCTAAGTCGGGTCCCTTCTCTGG
Organism: Humulus lupulus; assembly: GCF_963169125.1. Lineage (NCBI taxonomy): Eukaryota > Viridiplantae > Streptophyta > Magnoliopsida > Rosales > Cannabaceae > Humulus > Humulus lupulus. The sequence goes on along the minus strand of NC_084795.1, from coordinate 192,597,144 downwards.
GATGACATGCAGCTTAGGAAGGCGGCTACCCTGGAAGAATTCAAAAGGAGGGCCCAAGGATTTATCAATTTGGAAGAGGCTCAGATCCAGGCTTTCAGATGGCCTCCGGCACCACAGCCCAGCGTCCAAGCGTTCCCAGGGTATAGGGTGCAGTTCCCGGCGCAATCCTACGTCATGCCCCCGATCGCCCCGGGATCGGCCGTTACGTCTGGAGTCACCTACACCCCTACAGTGTACGGTCCTGCCTCTTCAGGGTATGCCCCGGTCCAGTACGCCCACTTTTCCGGATATGGAGCTGCGCCGGTGGGTCATAGTGTTGCCCCCGTCGGGGCCCAGCAGTCGTAGGCTGGAGTAACAGAGGCAAGCGTAAACCCCTCCCGGGGAAGAGGTCTGGCAAAAGCCAAAATCGGCCTGAGCCAGCCAAGAAAGGAAAAAGGGGCTACGAGCCCCAATATTCATAATACACCAATCTAGTGGACACCAGGGAGAACATCTTCCTGGCCACAGAGAGGATGGTACACTATCAGAAGCCTAGCCCCATGTTCAAAGGGGGAAGAAATCCTAGCGATACCAAAAAACGGTGCGCCTACCATAAGGATGTGGGCCACACTACTGAAGAATGCCGGCAGCTCAAGGAAGAGACTAAGAATCTCATCAAGCTGGGGCATCTCCACCAGTGGGTCAGGATGCCCGTGGGAGTCCCGAGCCTGTCAGTAGGTCCCGGGAAACCCGCGGTTCATGGTGCGCCCAGGGCATATCTTCCTCAGGGAGGATATGCGCAGGGTCCAACGGTGCAAACCCCTCAGGGGGCCCCCGTGGCACAAGCACCCAGCCCTGGAATGCCTTATCCATCCGGGACAGCACCCCTTTGTGTGGACGGACATGTGGCCACCATATTGGGCGAACCTCACCTGGGAGGACCGTCCAGGAATGATCAAAAGCGCTACCTAAGCGAGCTGGACCACGATCAGGAGGTGTGCGCCCTAGTCGAGGCCCCAGCTTAGCGCCCGAAGTTGATGAACCTCCCTATCACCTTCACGGAGGACGACGCCCGCAACGTCCATTTCCAGCACCAGGACCCGCTGGTCATAGATGCGCAGATCGCCAACAAGTTGGTGTCCCACATGCTGGTAGATGACGGGAGCTCCGTCAACATCCTGTTCAAGCCCGCCTTCACTGCGATTGGCCTAACTGAAGCAGATCTGGCATCGTGCCCAGTGCTGATCTATGGCTTTAATGGAGACACATTACTCCTTATGGGGAAGATCCAGTTGCCCGTGACATTGGGGAGTGAGTTGCAGCACTCGTTCAAGTTCTGCACCTTCGTAGTAGAGGATTGCCCCTCTGCCTACAATGTCATTTTTGGTCGGCCCACATTAGTTAAGTTCAGGTCTATCACCTCCATCCATCATCTATGCATGAAGTTCTCTTGCGACAACGGAGGGGTAGGGACGGTCCGGGGAGATCAGAAGAGCGCCCGAAGGTGCTATCACGTGTCCGCCCGACCAACATACATGGTCCGGGATGAGCCCTTTGAGGACATCGTCGACCTGGTTCCTCCCCCACCTGCTAAGAGAGTGATCCGGGAAGAAGTTGATCTGGACCCAAGCATAGGGGATGACCGCATCCTAGAGCCCATGGACGAGATTGAGGATGTGTGCATTAGCGACACCGATCCGGCCAGGGTCATCCAGGACGGGAAAAATCTGCCAGCAGAGGTCCAGGCCGCCATAATCGCCCAATTTAAGGACAACTAGGATTTTCTAGCCTGGTCTCACTTGGATATGATGTGGATCGACCGCAACATCATCTGCCACACATTGAGTATTGACCCGAACGCGACCCCGGTCCGCAAAAAACAGAGGCCCTTGGGGACGGAGAGGGCCGAGGCCCTTAAGCTGGAAATAGAGAAGCTGTCTTCAATCAACTTTATACGCGAGGCTGTATACCTCGTGTGGCTGGCCAACCCCGTTTTGGTGCTGAGACCGAACGGAACATGGAGAACGTGCATCGATTTCACGGATCTCAACAAAGCTTGTCTGAAGGATTGTTTCCCGCTCCCCAGGATTCACCAAATGGTGGATGCGACGTCCGGGTACGAGATCTTAAGCTTCATGGACGCTTACTCCGGCTACAATCAGATCTCCATGGATGTGGCAGACCAGGAGCACACCACTTTCCAAACCGATAAGGGAATATACTTCTACATCGTCATGCCCTTCGGACTGAAAAATGCTAGGGCAACCTATCAAAGGCTAGTCAATCGAATGTTTTGGGCCTAGCTGGGGCGAAACATGGAAGTCTATTTTGACGATATGCTTTTCAATTCCAAGACGTCCGGGAAGCATTCGGATGACTTGGCAGAAGCTTTCGAAGTCATTCGAAAGTACGGGATGAAGCTGAATCCCAAGAAATGTACTTTCGGCGTGGCTTCCGGGAATTCCTGGGCTTCATAGTGAGCTTCCGAGGAATAGAAGGCAATCCGGATAAGATCAAGGCACTAATTGATATGCCCTCTCCCCGGAAGCATAAGGACGTGTAAAGTTTGACCGGGCGGATAGCTGCCTTAAGCCATTTTGTCTCCAAGGCCACGGACAAGTGCATACCGTTCTTCAACGTCCTTCGAGGGAGCCAACTATTCGAATGGTCAGTCGAATGCGAAGAAGATTTTTTAAAACTGAAAGAGCACCTGGCCCATGCGTTGATCCTGGCAAAGATGGTGGACAAGGAGCCTCTGTACCTCTATCTGGCAGTGACTGAGCACGCGATCAGCGCCGCATTAGTACGGGAGGAGGAAAGGACCCAACTCCTGGTGTACTACGTGAGTAAATGATTGTTGGGCACTGAATCTTGGTGTCCACTAATTGAAAAGCTGACCTTTTCCCCACTGATGGCATCCTGAAAACTCCGGCCTTACTTCTAGGCCCACGCCATAAAAGTCCTGACAAACCACCCCCTGCAGCAAGTGTTACAGAAGCCTGAGTCATCAGGAAGACTCTTAAAGTGGGCCATGGAACTGAGTCAGTTCGATATAGCCTACATTCCTAGGGTCTCCATCAAGGGGCAGGCCCTAGCCGACTTCATCGTGGAGTGTTCCGGGATATCCTAGGAAGATGATCCCGAGGCCGCCGCGGCGCCCTTATGGAAGGTCTTCGTGGACGGGGCCTCGAATGAGAACGGGGCCGGGATCATCTTGGTATCACCACAGGGACACCAGTAGCCAAACACCCTGCACTTCCAGTTCAAGGCATCGAACAACGAAGCTGAGCATGAAGCTATGCTGGCCGGGCTAGGCCTGGCTCGGGAAGTAAGGGCCACGAACCTTGAGATCTACAGCGATTCCCAGCTGGTCGTCAAGAAAATGTCGGGGAATATCAAACCAAAGGAGATAGAATGGTGGCTTATGTGACTCAGACGAGAGAGATGCTGCAGGCATTCAGAACGCACTCCATCCGCCAGATCCCCAGAGAGAAAAACGTGTTCGCGGACACACTGGCAAAGCTGGCCACCGACGCCGAAGCAGAACTGGCCTAGCTAGTTCTCGTCAACCATCTCCCCATCCCAAGCATCCGAGCCCCTGCGGTCAACTCCATTGACCACTCCACTTCCTGGATGGGACCTCTTATCCGCTATCTGACAACCGGTGAGGTGCCGGCCGACAGGGCCGCGGCCAGGAAGCTTCAGTACCAGGTCCACCGATATGTCATGATGGACGGAAAACTCTATCGCTGGGGGTTTTCCATGCCTTACCTCAGATGTGTGTCTGGGACAAAACTAAGCGCCATCATGCACGAGGTGCACGAAGACTTTTGCGGAGATCATACAGTCAGGCCCAGTCTATCCAAAAAGATCCTGCGCAAAGGATATTTCTGGCCGACCAAGAAGAAAGATTGCATCGGCTATGTCTGTAAGTGCGAACAGTTCCAGAGATACGCAAAGGTCCCTCAGGCCCCCCCGTCAAAGATAACCTTGATGGCTAGCCCCTGGCCTTTCGCGGTGTGGGGGATCGATCTGTTTAGATCGCTCTCGACCAGGAAAGGAGTGAAATACGCAATCGTGGCCGTGGACTACTATACTAAGTGGGTTGAGGTGGAACCCATGAACACGATCACTTCGAAGAAGGCCCTGGATTTCATCATCAATAATATAGTGTGTTGGTACGGCCTCCCCTACAAAATTGTATCTGATAATGGGAAGCAGTTCGACAACGCCCACTTCACAGATTTTTGCGAGAGACATGGCACCGTCAAGAGCTTCTCCGCTGTCACCAGGCCCCAAGAAAATGGGCAGACGGAAGCCATCAACAAAATCTTGAAAGGAACGTTGAAGAAGAAACTCCAGGCCTGCAAGAGAAAATGGCCCGAAGAGCTGCCCCGCGTGTTATGGGCTTACCAGACAACGAGAGGACGTCAACCGGGACACTCCTTACTCCATGGTCTATGGATGCGAAGTCGTCATCCCCATCGAAACTACCATCCCGTCTCACTGAAGAGACACATATGATCCCGCCCAGAACCATGCCTTACTCCAGGAATCACTATGTCTCATCGAAGAAATCCGGGAGGAGTCACAAGTACAGCTGAAGATGTACCAAGGCAAGATAGCACGTCATTTCAACTCAAAAGTAAAAAGCCGAAAGTTTGGAACCAGCGACTTAGTGCTGCGAAGAGTCTTCCCTGGTACTCAAGATCTGGGAGTAGGGGTTCTGGGCCTGAATTGGGAAGGACCATATGAGGTTCAACATGAAGTCTGCCCCGGAACGTACCGCTTAAAGCGGCTCGATGGCTCGGAAGTCCTGAGAGCCTGGAACGCGGAACATCTCCGTAAATACTATCAGTAGTCAAGAGAACGTGTTCCAATTTTGTATTTTCGTTGTAAATAATGTACACCTCAGGGCGACCCCCCTTGAATAATAAAAATGGCGTGTACATAACGCCATAAAAGAAAAAAAAAACATTGTCAAACAATGAAAATCATACTCAAGTGACCCCAGACCAGTCTCCGCTCACTTGTGGGGGGTATCCCGGGTATGAGCAAATACCCGGAGGGGCTTAAGATCAGGCTTGTCCTGGCCCGGACCAATGATGTTCGGGGGATACAAAACCCGTGGGACCAGGCCTCAGGCAGGTCCCACCCTGGACAAACGATGTTCGGGAGTATAAATTAATAGAGGACCAACCTTAGACTGGACCCACCCCAGACGAACGATGTCCAGGGGTATAAATTAAAAGAGGACCAAGCCTCAGGCTGGTCCCACCCCGAACGAACGATGTCCGGGGGTATAAATGAAAAGAGGACCAAGACTCAGGTGTGTCCCACCCCAGACGAACGATGTCCAAGGGTGTAAATTAAAAGAGGACCAAGCCTCAGACTGGTCCCACCCCGTACGAACGATGTCCGGGGGTGTAAATTAAAAGAGGTCCAGGCCTCAGGCTGGTCTCACCCCAGACGAACGATGTCCGGGGGTGTAAATTAAAAGAGGACCACGCCTCTGGGTGGTCCCACCCCAGACGAACGATGTCCGGGGGTATAAATTAAAACAGGACCAACCCTCAGGCTAGTCCCACCCTAGACAAACGATGTCCGGGGTAGTAAATTAAAAGAGGACCAAGCCTCAGACTGGTCCCATCCCAGACGAACGATGTCCGGGGGTGTAAATTAAAAGAGGACCAGGCCTCAGACTGGTCCCACCCCAAACGAACAATGTCCGGGGGTATAAATTAAAAGAGGACCAAGCCTCAGGCTGGTCCCACCCCGGACGAACGATGTCTGGGAGTATAAATTAAAAGAGGACCAAGCCTCAGGCTCGTCCCACCCTGGATGAACGATGTCCGGGGGTGTAAATTAAAAGAGGACCAGGCCTCAGACTGGTCCCACCCTGGACGAACGATGTTCGGGGGTGTAGATTAAAAGAGGACCAGACCTCAGGTTGGTCCCACCCCGGACGAACGATCTCCGGGGGTGTAAATTAGAAGAGGACCAGGCCTCAAGCTGGTCCCACCCAGGATGAACGATGTCCGGGGGTATAAATTAAAAGTGGACCAAGCCTCAGGCTGGTCCCACCCTGGACAAACGATGTCCGGGGGTATAAATTAAAAGAGGACCAAGCCTCAGACTGGTCCTGCCCTGGTTGAACGATGTCTGGGGGTATAAATTAAAAGAGGACCAAGCCTCAGGCTGGTCCCACCCCGGACGAACGATGTCCGGGGGTGTAAATTAAAAGAGGACCAGGCCTCAGGCTGGTCCCACCATGGACGAACGATGTTCGGGGGTGTAAATTAAAAGAGGACTAGGCCTCAAGCAGGTCCCACCCCGAACGAATGATGTCTGGGGGTGTAAATTAAAAGAGGACCAGGCCTCAAGCTGGTCCCACCCCGGACGAACGATGTCCGGGAGTATAAATTAAAAGAGGGCCAGGCCTCAGGCATTTCCCACCTCGGACGAACGATGTCCGGGCGTACAAATTAAAACAGGTCCAGGCCTCAGGCTGGTCCCACCCTGGACAAACAATGCCCGGGGGTGTAAATTAAAAGGACCAAGCCTAGGGCTAGTCCCACCTAAGACGAATGATGTCCGAGAAAAAAGAACATTCAGTATGCCCCAGGGCAAAGCCATGGCCTGCAGCTGGTAGAGTGAGGGAACTAGGTTCCACAGTAGACTATTTGATCCTCGTTGGCTCAGGCCATCAGGATTTTCAAGTTAAGACAGTGGGTCTAGTCCTGGCCGTTGGAACCGGGACCAAACCCTCAGAATCGGTCAGGCACGGTGATAAAAGGAAATTTCTATGTAAGGAATAACAAAAACAAGATAAACCGGAAAAAGCAATACAAATTGTCTTGGATGCTAACGCGTCCGAAAAAGTTACAAAATTATAAAAAAGTGGCAAGGCGAAGATTTGGGACTAGGCTTCATCCTCCAGAAGCTCCGCGTCTTCCTTCTCATTGGCCTCGAATTTAGCCCTCTTCGATTCCGGATCGGGAAAGATCAGGAGGTTCATGCTCTTGTCCTTATGCCAAGCCATGTAGACGGCCTCCTCAAAAGTGACGTGCAGCAAATCGTCCGCCTGCTCCTTTCCGCGGCGGTCCTCCTCGTGCGCCGTCATCTCCTCATGAAGAGAGCTGTCAAGCTCGCGGACCCGGATCTCCAAGTTCTGGATCTTCTCCCTATCCCGGATAGACTGAGCCTCAGCCGCCTCCAAAAGGGCTGCCCTCTCGTTGGCCACGGTTTCTTTCCAACACAAGGCCTCTTCAAGCCCTGCCTTGACTCGGTCGAACTCTGCGCGGTCCGCGTCTGCCTGAGCAACCGCTTTGCTCAAAGTCTCCCAAGCCTGGGCCGCCTCCCTGGCCAGGGCCTCCTTGGTGGCCTCGCTCTGGTTCACGGCTGCCTCCAACTCCGGTTGGAGCGTTTCCATCTTCATGGCCGCCTCGGCCACCAAGTCAGCATTCGGATGGGACAGCAGAGCATCCTGGAACAAAGAAAAGTTAAGAGGAATCCTTATAAATAAATAAAAAGAAGGAAGAAAAAGATAAAGTATACTTACTGCGGTGGCCTGATGGCGGACAGCTTGGGAGATGAATAACATGTCCGGGTTGGCGATGGCGTACCGTTTGAGCTGGAGGTTAGACATGGTGTTCCCCACCTGGTCAAGCAGGTCCGCCGCAAAAGGAGTCGTGTCCTGCCCCAGCTTAGGGCGAAAGCCCGTCTCAGCAGCTAGCCGATCCACGATCGGCTGGGGGATGCTAAAAGTCACCGGGCGCTCAGCGAACTCAACTTGAGGAAGAATCGTCAGGGCCTTGTACGTCTTGTCTCTCCAGTCCCGACCACTCTCCTAGGTTCGGGAAATTAGCCGGGACTGCTCATCCCGCATGATGGCTTCCCCTTCCTCAGGTAGTGCCCAGTGTATGGGGAGGGCCGATAAGGCGGGAATCTCCTTCGCAGCAAGGCGACTTTCCCCTTGCGACTCACCGGTCGAGCCAGCCCTCCTTGTCCAGGGCCTCTTCTTCCCGGTGTTAGCCTCCACAGCGCCCTGATCCAGGGCCCTCTTCCTGAAACTCCAGCTTACCGCGGGTTCCGGCTCTAGATCGATGACCAGAGGTTGGGCAAGGCCGGGGACGGCAGCCCGGTCCACGGTCGTAACAGGGACCACAACAAGTGCCTCTGGAGTCTTCTTGGCAGCCTTCTCGGCCGCGACCTTGGTCGCCCTCGCGGCCCGGGCCTCGAGGAGATGCCTCATTTCATCCACAGGGGTAGACATGTCGGAGTCTCCTGCAACAAACCCAAATAAAAAAGAGTTAGTACAATTAAACAGAAAAATCGAAATCAAAATTAAGAGTGACCCGGGACGAACCCTCATCTATGCCCCGGGCGTGACTCAACTCATCTAACGCGAAGGAATAGACTTGATCCCCCATGTCATCCAAGTTCAAGAAATTCCCATACTAAAGGAACCCGGACAAGAACATGAGGACTTTCGAGCCTACGGGGACGGGAGATGAAGGTCTCATCTCCCCGCCAGCCCCGAGCGCGGGACCTCGAAGTGCTAGCCTATCCCTAGCAAATTCCCCAACTTGGGGAGCATAAGTTAAGAGCAAAGGTGAGTTAGCTTTCCCTGATACGCTAGCCCCAGGGGTCCCCGTGTTTGGTAGGGTATCCTCGAAGAGCTCTTCCAGCTCCTTCGAAGCGGCCGCCTCCGTCTGGGCCAAGTCCCTTTTCCGCTTGGCCACATCGGCTCGCGCCTCTTTCTCCACCTCTGCGATATGATCCAGGGCCAGCTCCTTCCTGATGGCGACAATCTTCTCGCACTGGAGTCCCTGATGGTTCAGGACAACGATAGTCTGGTGGGTCGCGAGCATCCCGACCAGTCGGAGGTTTTCCCTATTGACATAGCCCCCTACGTCCCGGTCCTCTGCGCTCAGCCCGAAGTAAAACCTCCTCTGTTCCAGGATTAACTGGGTGAGGCGAGTCTGAGCAGAAGGTCCTGCCGCCCGAAGCAACACCATGAGAATAAGAAAAAAAAAAGAGAAAGAGAAACCGGCGAGCTAAGAGTCGGGGAAGCACTTACCACTCGCTGGAAGTCCAGCAGCAGCGTGGGGTTCTTCTCCACGAGGAACTCGGACATCATGAACCAGTAATGCCGGAAATGCGGGGGATTCTTCCAGGAGCTTGTGGGAGCGGGGTGGCCACCTCGTGGCTTCAGCCTATAGAAGCCGTCCAAGGTTTTGTCCTTGGCGTTGATCTGCGGTTCCATCTTGTAGAAATACAAGGTCTCCGCGGGGGTTGGCTTCGCGATCTCCTACGCGGTGCAGAAGACTCACCATCCCGCAAGCAGTCAGTAGGCTTGAGGCAGAAGCTGGAAGGGTGCGATTCCCACGTAGGTCACGAACCGCATGAAGTAGTCGTGGAGCGGGAGTGTGGCTCCCACACTGATATGGCCAGTGCTCCAGGCCCAAAACCCTTCTACGAACGTGTGCGTCCGCTCCTCTATCCTGGCCAGGCAACTGTAGAAGAGTCCAGGAGTGGACTCTATACCCAAGCATTTCTCCAGGACGTACATCATCTGGTAGTTCCTGAACAGATTTGGAAGCACATCCATTTCCCATCTGTTGCCTTCGGGGGTCTGGGACCCAGAGAGGACGACGGGGGCCCTGCTGACATCCTCCTCTGAATGACGGGTGACGCCCGTCGCCATGACTGATGATCTGGGAACAAAAAAAAGAATCCAAGATGTCAATACCAAAACCCAAGAACGTTGGTTAAGGTACGGGGGGTCTCCTACGGACTGCTTGGAGTCCTCTCCGGATCAGGACCGGGTTCACCAGGGAACCACGAGACCCAGATCGGGAACGAAAAATGGGCTGCTAAGTAGGCTCTACAATCTGTCCAGGAAGCATCTGGACCCGGAGCAACCCGAACCAGGCGACCTTCCTAGCAATATTCCTAAGCGTAAGCAAGTTCTAGCAGCCTAAGTGTATGAACTAAAGGACAACCTACGTTCATGTATTTACCAAGAAGGACAGAAAGACTTACTGTGAGTAGTTGGCCGTGAAAGATGGTGGTTGTCAAATGGTAAGGACGGCAGAACCTCGTTCTTGAATTGGTGAAGGCAGTTCAGTAACTCGTCGATAGGGCAGGCCTGGGACGTGCGCTCAGGCGGAGGTGCAGATACTGGGACTGCTGGAAACAGGCGATGGCGCAGGGTGAGCAGGCGGTGAAGGATGTCGTCAACTATATCGGACATAAACATCTCCTCAACTATTGGAATGGCTAGAGAGTGTAAAAGTTTCAAATGAATGTCCGAGGAGTATTTATAAAGACCCAAATCCTGGTCTCTGATGCAGCGAATATAAATTCCCCCATCAGACGGCCCAAGATCGTGCAGGGGCATTTATGAGCACTCGGGAGCTGGATCCTTGCCAGGGGCGAATGTCAAAGGTCGCCCCATCCTACGGTCCACCTCAGCGCAGAAGCATTAATGAAGGACCCCCGTGCGGATGGGACGCTTCGGAATCCGTGCTGATGCACTAGCCTAGGCCTCGCGACCCTTGAGATTGTTAGGTAACCTTTCGAGGTCAATTTCCATCTTTGCAACAGTCGCTTGTCGACACGTGTATCCCTCGCCACTGATAAATGTTCTGGGCTCTGCTAGCGGCCAGCGTCGTTGCCCATTTCCACGTACCCACGATTCTAAGCACGAACTGAGAAGGCAACCACAGGGTATCTGGGAGCAAGGGAAGCCTCCACCTCACAAACCCAGGCGAAGGCTTGGGGGGTAAATGTTATCCCCATTTCCTGCTTTGGGCCCGGGACCGTGGTCGAGGCCCACACTCTGGGCAATTGGATTTGAGCCTGGCCCAAGCCCACTTTGCAGGGGAATGACCGGGAACGACGACCCATGTGGGGTCCAGACCCGGACAGTTGCCAGGATGGATGATCCAGGATGATAGTCCGGGAGACGTATGGGCCAGTTGGGGTTACGATCGAGGTGTACGCAAAACAGTCCTAGAACTTGGTAAACGGTCCAGGCCTGTGGTAAACGAAGAGGAACAGAGGTAAACGAACCCGGGTCAAGTTCTCCTGCTTGGCAAGAAAAGGCATCCGTGACCCTGAAGCCGCCCCACGACGCGTGGGGGTTGTCCCCACTTTTCACCTGCGGAAAAGGCCACCTCGGGATTGCACGTCGCTAGTTTAGACCTGCCCTGCCGGTGCACTGGCTGGTTTTGTCCCCTGAATCTGCCTCGTAACTGAGAGTGTCGAGACCAAAAGCCCCATTTTTTCGGGCGAAATATAGTTCTTGGGCCACCCCATTGGGCCTTAATAATTCTTAGTCTTTTGTATTTTTATCCTCTGTATTGGGCTTCTGCCAGAGAAGCCAAGGACACCCAAATCTTTGATGGGCCTGGGTCATGCCCGGCCCAAGCCCAGTGCTCCTATGAGCCTATAAATACAGGCGATAGAGCACTGGAGAAGGGACCTCTCTTCAACTTGTATACAGTTACTCTGTCAAAATATAGAGAAAAACTCCATTGTAAGAGACTTTCCAAGCTCTAATACAATTGACTCGTGGACTACGACTCATTAATGCCCCAACCACGTAAAAAGCCTATTTTTATCTTCCACATTCAATATCATTAATCTTATTTAATACTCATTAATATAGTTTCCGAAAATCTCGGTTAACAACTACAATTGTGTCTGGGAACTTGTTGACCCAACTGAATGATTATGAGATTATGAGATATGGAAAATGGACGTCAAGGTAGCCTTCCTTAATGGCTATCTTGATTAAAGTATCTATATGGTACAACCAGAAGGGTTCATAAAGAATGGAGAAGATCAAAAGGTGTGTAAGTTGCAGAAATCCATTTATTGATTAAAGTAAGCATTTAGTTCTTGGAATATCACCTTTGATGGAACAATTAGAACATATGGCTTCCAACAAAAATTTGATGAAGCATGTGTATATAAATATATCAAAGGAAAAGTGGTGGTTTTCCTAGTTCTTTATGTGGATGACATTCTCCAAAATGGCAACAATGTAGAAACACTATCAAACGTAAAGAAGTGGTTAGCCGAAAAGCTCCAAATGAATCATTTGGGTGAGGCGAATTATGTTCTGGGAATCCAAATCCCAAGGGATATGAAGAACAAGTTCTTGGTACTTTCTCAAGCTGATTATATATATAAGGTTCTTGAAAGGTTCTCTATGGAGAATTCCAAGAAAGGTTAGTTACCGACCAGACATGGAATTACCCCTTCAAAAGAGCAATGTCCAAAGACACATCAAGAAGAAGAGGACATGAGAAAGTATCCCTATTCTTCAGCAGTTGGGAGTCTTATGTATGCTATGTTGTGTACTAGGCCTTACATATGCTATGCAGTAGGGATTGTGAGTCGTTATCATTAAAATGCAGGTTTGGAACACTGGATTGCAGTAAAGCACATTCTCAAGTATCATAGGAGAACGAAAGACTATATTCTTATATATTCAAAGGGTGAGTTAAACCATACTAGATACATTAATTCTGATTTCCAATCAGACAAAGAGAGTCATAAGTCGACGTCTGGGACATTATTCACTCTTGGTGGAGGAGCTGTAGTCTGGAGAAGTATTATATAATCCAGTATAGAAGATTCAACCATGGAAGCCGAGTATATAGCGACTTGTGGAGCAACTAAGGAAGTTATTTGGTTGAGAAAGTTCTACACTGGTCTGGAAATAGTTCCAGAGATGGATATGCCACTAATCCTTTACTGTGACAATAGTGGAGCAGTAGCTAATTCCAAGGAACCTAGAAGCCACAAGGTTAAATTAGGGGATGGTAGCAAACAGCTCCGGGGAGATGGTTGACACGTGGCAGACCAAGTTAAGCCCTTTCTTAGCTCGCTGAAGTGCGCGGATATTTAGGGCATACATTTGCCCCCCAAGCCCCTGCTCGTTACTTATGACGTCACCTCTAATCTTCACAGCGGGGAATTTTAAACTTCCCTTTAGACTCTTCATGTCCTGCCCATTATATTGGTACCGGACACGTGGAACGCCGTGGTTGGCGACTGTTCGGATTTCGAGAGTTGCATTAAATGGCCTAGCCACTTTTCTGCTGTTGTTTCGCCTCCCGAGTTATGACCCTCATATCTCGCATTAATTTGATCGAACGGTCCTTGTTTCCTCATGCCTCTTACGTACTAGTCACTCTTCGCTTTAAATTTTTTCCTCATTTTCTCTTTTTTTAGTTTCAGAAGTTCTTCTTCTTATCATAATCCCGGAGATCACCACTCTCTTGCCATGAGAGTCTCTCAGAAGTACAGCTTTCAGAAATCAACCAGGACTCCTACCCTTACGTTTTCTGCCACTTTCATCCGGAAAAATACACTGTAAGTTTCCTGTCCGTTTGCATGTTTCGATTTCCCTATTTCTTTGATAGGCACATTTATTTCTTAGTTGTAAACAATAGGTTGTTTTTGGCTGGTCTTTGGTGCGTAGATTCCCATTCTAGGCATATTGATTAAACTTAGAAAAATGTCTAGGAATGTGATGTTCATAACTAGGGGACTTCTGGGTAATTTTCTGGGTTATTTTTTGGGTAAATTTTTTAAAGGCCTATTTGGAGTATGGAAGGTGAGAGGCTTTTAGGGTGCAAAACCGGGTAGCTTCGGGGTCACGCTTCCTAGGTGGTTTGCTCTCAAAACTTCACTTCCAAGGCAAGCAATAATCTGCCCTTCCTGACACAAAGATCCCTGGAGATCAGAGATCCGTTGGAAACGTGGGCGCGTGACTAAGGCAACGCGTGGCTTCACACACCACGGGCTGAGATTACCTGAGCCCGTGTATGAAAACCATTTCTTCTCGTGTTGTTTTCCCTTTTCTGTTTTTTAGGTCCTCTATTTAAGCTTTTCCTTGTTCTTGTTCGTTAGGCGACCAGATGGGACCCAAAAAGAATGCGCCCAAGAAAAGCATGACTGGCTCATCATCCCAGCAGTCTCGCAAGGGGAAAGAGGTTGAAGTGGAGTCTCCCATCCCCCAATTCGGTCCCACGGTGGAGAAGGAGGTCGAGGTGGGACCAGACGCTTTCTTCGAGGCAGAGAGGATAGTTTAGAAGATTACGACCCAGGGGAGGGTCAACAAGATTCTACTGTCCCATAACATCGAATTTGGGATAGGCGCTCTTGTAGCGCGCCCTCCCCTAGAGAGCGAGAGGAGCTGGGTGCCTCTTCATGATGAGTTCGCCGCCTGGAGCGACGAACACCTCAAGGCCGGGGCCTTCCTACCTCTGGACCAGTACTTCGCAGAGTTCATGAACTACATGAAGCTGGCCCCCTTCCAACTGCCCCCTAACTCCTACCGTCTGCTGGTGGGGCTGAGGTACCTCTCCCTAAAGCAGGAGTGGAAGGTCCTTACTCTAGCGGACATTCTTTACTTCTTTTGCCTCAAAACCAACCCAGATCAATGGGGACGAGGCTACGGGTTCTACTACTTGACCCATTTCCCAAACTCTCCTGCAGTAATCGAGCTGCCCAGCCACCCCAACGACTTCAAAGACCAGTTCTTCATGTCGACGGGGTTTCGCAACTGCGAGTACCAGTACTTCAACCGTCTTCATAAGATTTCCATTCTCAGCCCGTGGTTAAAAAAAATAATTCTTTCCTTTTTCTTTTCTTTTTCTTTTCTTGCATGTATACTGACTGGAACAACGTCGTGCGCCCATCTTTGCAAGGACGGCCAAATCAGTGACCCTCGGTGGTCAATATGACTCCATGGTGGGGCTTCCGTCGAGTGATAAGGACTACCGCCAGCTTCTGATAGATGAGACAATGCTGGCGTGTAAGCTAATTTCTGGAGGCTAGAATCTGGCCTTGAGGAGGACGCGGGCCAATCAACCAGCAGCCTGCGTGATGGAGACCATTCTTGACGTCGAGGATGTGGCTGGCGATGGCGACGAGTAGGAAGATGAGGCTGAGGTGCCCCTTGTGTGGAACAGGAGAGCTCTGGAGGCTGCCTAGGATCCAGATTTGGACTAAGCTCAATCAGGGCAGCAGCCAGCCCCTCCAGCCAAGGTAACCCCTATCTCTTTCGGGACCTAGATAGGGCAGCCGAGGACCTTAGGTTAGTTAGGTTTAACCGACACCACCTCGTGCACCTCCACCGAAACGACCCAGACCTCAATGTGACCCTGCTCCAATGCATAGACCAGTTAGTACTGCGTAATGACGCAGGCTATCCTAGGGGTACCGTAGTAGTAGACAATACGTTGTCCTTTAGGTCGGCCTTCTTTGAGAAGTACGGGACGAACCTCAGGTCGTGGCCTTCCCTCCTAGAGGGTATAGTTGCCCCTGGACTTAGGCAATACGTGGAAGAATCTATCCCCGAGGTAGAGCCCAAGCCGGCACCTCCCACAATCCAAGAAGTAGTTGTTTTAGATTCTCCTTCCCCTGTAGCAGCTCCGAGGCCAGAGGTTGTGGAAGTAGACTCTTCCTCTAGCTCAGAGGGTAGGAAAAAAAATTTCTTTACTTTGTTATAGTTAATAATTTTCTCTTAAAGAATGTGCATGTGTCCTTAACATGTTTTTTTTATTCTTCTTTTAAGGTGAGGAGATGGCAGAGAAGGGAGGACATGATATCCGCTCGATGTTCCCAAAAGGGAAGGCACTCAAGGGTCCCCTCGTCAAGAGGCTTCGACTTTCTTCTAAGAAAACGCCGCCCCTGGCTGCAACCGCCTCTCAATCCCCAGCTAAGCGGAAAAGCTCGGGCCTAGGCGCTGCTCCTGCTGCCGGAGCTACCGCGACCTTTCCTCGCCCTCCTCCCCCTCCTGCTCTTCCTTCTCGGGAACCGGTAGCACCAGTTGGTCCCCAAGTTTCGGTGGTGCCTGCTGCCATAGTTTGCATCCCCATAAACTCTCAGGATCTGGAGGTGATTCCAGACACTTTCCGGGGGACCGTCTACGAGACGACGAATTACTCGGTGGAGCACTTCTACAAAGCCAAGCCCACCAATCTGAGGGAAATCGAGGAGAGGAGCCCTGAGAACGTGATGGAATCTTCTCTCGGGATGAACCTCACAGTAAGTACTTATACCGACCACCTTTTACATCTAACTTTTCGGCAATGCGTCTAACTGTTCCTTTGCTTTTTGCAGGCCGTCTTGGCTCTCCACCACAGCATCTCTCGGGCCAGGTCTAGGAATGAGGTGATTAAGGCCGAGCTGACCACGGCCCAAGCTGCTCTCGCCGCATCGGAGCAGAACGAGCAGTCTGCCAGGGCTGCCTTGGCGATGGCCCAACCGAGTGAGCGGGAGGCAAAGTCTGCCCTCACTACTGCCCAAGTAGCCGAGTAGGAAGCGAAAGCTGTAGCCTTAAAGTCGTTACAAGTGAGTTTAAAAACGTGCTTACAACTCGCTAATCGAGGTTTTAGGTCAAACAGTATAATTAAGCCATAAACAGAGGAAAAATTTAGAATTAACTCCATAACATTGAAAATCATAAAAGTTTGACACCTGGGATCCCAAAATACAGTTTAGAAATATTTACAACATAAAAAAATAGAACCAAGTCGGCTAAATGAAAAAATCTAAGTTCATTTACAAGAATCTCCCAAAATCCTCTTGCTGTGGCAGCCAGGCTGGCCAAATATGTACACGCTGCCTCACGCCTGCTGTACGCATGGTTGGTTGATCTTCTCTTTACCCTTACCTGCACCACAGAGCATCTGTGAGCCGAAGCCCAGCAAGAAATCCCACAAACAAATAACATACGCAACAAATACATCAAGCATATAAACAGGCCACCAATGGACTAAACACATACGGCCTAGCCGTCCCAGGCGTTTACCAAGCCCTGGGTTCTCGGACCACGCCATGAGGATATCCCAGGTATCCATCTAGGAACTCGCCCTGGCAACTCGCACTCCACGTGCTCAACGCTCCTCCCAGCCCCTTGCCGCTCTTGGCCTTGCACTCAACGTGCCCAACGCCATTCCCGGCCCTTCCCCGTTCCCGGGCTACACTGTTCCCGGCTCTTGCCGATCATTCAGATAATAACATACATAGTATAACAAGCAAGTGCAGAATTCTAGCATAATCAGTTAAAGGGCTACGCCCCGCAGTTCTAACATATTGGGCTCAGCCCTGCATACCAATTCTACTCAAACACATTGGGCTCAGCCCTGCACACAAGCTTTATGGGAACAAGGGTTTTCTTACCTGAGTCCCGAGCTCTCCGAGCACCGATGCCCCGAGCACAGTCCTTTAACTTGAGCCTCGCCGAAACCCTAGTCACAACACATTAACAATATCCATCGATCAAGTTCTAATCCAATAAATAACTTCGAGCCATAACCCTAACCTCCGGGACCTTGAATTCTATCAATCCGGGTGATAAAATCCATCCCGAGCTTTACCCATTGTGTTCCCAACCCTAAATACCCTTAAAAACTCAAACTGGCACTAAGGGTCGCGGCCCCACCCCGAAGAGCCGCGCCTAGCCTCAAAATAGAGGCTAGCACACCCATGCAACACACACGGGCCGTGGCGCGCGCACCAAGCGCCGCGGCGTTCATGAACTTCTTGGCAAACCTCGGCGCGCACGCACACGGATCGCGGTGTGCCCATCCTAGGGCCGCGGCCCTCATCCCCGAACCCAGATTTTCTCACCATTTTTCCAAACCTTTCCTCAAGCCAATTCACCCAAAACTCATCTATCAAACCCAGATACTCAACACATATATTCCAGCTCAATAACAACTCAGTAACAACATCAAAACCCATCAAAGTCTGCCCGCATGTAACGCTCCACTACCTTAGAGCCGTTACTTAGTGAGTTTAAAACATAAATTGTGCTTTTGACTGACTCTACGTGGTTTCTAAAACCAAAAGTTTGACTAAACCAGAATTTAAGGCTGTACTCTTTGAAAATGTTTAGTTTCATTGAAAACATTAAGTATCAAACATCTGGGATCCCAAAAATAAGGTTTACAAAAAATTTACAACTCAAAAATAGATTTACACCAGGTTAACTATCAAAAGAATGAGTTAATACAGCCATATAAAAAATGCCCCCAACCAAAGCAGTCCGGCAGGCCGAACATGTACGCGCCGCCCCCACGCTCTCCATACTCATGGCCGGTTGACTGACTCCTTGCTTTTACCTGCCACACAGAGCACTCGTGAGCCAAAGCCCAGCAAGAAAACCCAAATAGTACATAACATATGCATAGTATATAGCTGACATAATCCACTGATAAATAGGAAAACCATCAGACTAAACAAGCACGGCCATGCCTGTAACGACCCAAATTCAGTGTTAAGGCTAAGGGCCTGGAGCAGTATGCCTGGAGGGCATGCTGGGATTTTTGTGTGAATTTAATAAGTTTAATGCATGATTATGATTGATTGCACGTTGTATGACTATTTGATTAATTGAGATGCATGACTATGTGAATTAGTATGCATGTAGACCTGATTGTCTTATAATGAGCATGATTGTAATCTGGCCATGTTAGGGCATATCTGTGATAATTGTACTATGTGAATGGTGCCATGTGAGTGTGGTGTTATTATCAGGATGCACGCATCGAGACGGTCCTAGTGAGCCAATTAGTCTAAAAGTCACAACGGGATGTTGTACCCGGCTCGGGAGGAGCCTAGGGGTACCTCGGGAATTTTATGGTTAAGTTGAGATTTAGCGGGTAATGGTTATTGGAGATTTAGTAACCTGGGTAACCATTAGTTACTGCTGTGGGTAACAAGTTTTAAGGTAAAAAGTGATAGAATTGAAATGAAGTGTAAAGACTTAAGTACCTTTTGAGGTTTTGCTAAGGAGGATTAGTAGGAAAGGGTAAAATGGTCATTTTGCAAGGGTATTAGGCAATTCTCAGCTGGGTTTTAGTGGGTCACGGTTTGGGCATTTGGGTTATATGATGGCTTTGCTAAAATAAAGAGAAGGAGAGTTAGGGCAATGAGAAGAAGAAGAAGAAGAGGAAAATGGGCTAAAGTGGGAGCTTAGGAGGTGAATCAAGGGAGCTTGTAGGGTGGATTCTCCACTTGAGGTATGGATTTTATGAGCAATTAAGTTTGATTTCTGTTTTGAATTGTGAAATCTATAGCTTGAGTTAAGTTATAATGTTTGAGTTTGAAGTTGCTGATTTTTGCAATCTAAGGGTGGATTGTAGGGTATGTTTGTGTTTTGAGCTTGAATCTAGAGTTTATGAGTTGTTGGATGGTTCATTTGATGTTTGAAATTTATTTTGGGGTTTAGGTATTGGTTTAGGGTGATTTGGGGAAGTTGAAGCTCGGGAAAACACGAAGGAAAAACCCAGAATTCTGGGTCTGTGAGGGCGTGCCGCGGCACGGGTTTTGCATGCCGCTGCGGGGAGCCTCTGGTTATATGGGTGCCGCGGCACAAGAAAGTTGTGCCACGGCACAAGGCTAATTTCAGGATGGCATTTTTAGGCAATTTCAGGCCTTTGCTCCGGGGGTTCGGGGGATGTCTCCGGGGTGTTGTTTTAAGGTTTTAGAGGTCCCGGGAGTGCGGGATTGGTCCCGGGAAGCGGTCCTTTATTTGATTAGTGTTGAGGGATGTTTCTTGTGTGTTGTGACTAGGTTATTGGAGAGGCTCGTGCTAGAGGACCGTGCTCGCAGCATGAGTGCATCAGGAAACTCGGGACACAAGTAAGAAAACCGTAACACCCGAGAATAGGGCATGGCCCCACTGTGTGATTGCAGGGCATGGCCCCAGATTGTATTATGTGCATATGTTTAACCTTAAATGAATCATGATGTGTGTGAATGATTATTCGAATGTACTATATGTGTGATTATAATGAAATGAACGGCAAGGGCCGAGTGCGGCGTAGGCCGGGTACGGCCGTGGGGCCGAAAGTAACACACAGCACATGGGATGCTTATATTCAGGGTGGGACCCAAGGGATACATGAGTTATCCTCGCGGTGAGAACTGAAACCCCAGGCTTTGGTAAGGCCTCTGTGGCGGCATGGCCGAGCTTGTTTATTATGATGGTTTTCCTATTTATCAGTGAATTATGCCAGCTATATGAATTGCATATGTTATGTATTATTTGGGTTTTTTTGCTGGGCTTCGGCTCACGGGTGCTCCGTGTGGCAGGTAGAAGCAAGGACTGAGTCAACCAACCATGAGTACGGAGAGCATGAAGCAACGCGTACATGTTTGGCCTGCCCGACTGCTTTGGTTGGGGGTTTACTCGAAAATGGCTGTAATAATCTATGATTTTATGATTTCTCAACTGTAACCTTATTTCAAGATGTAATTAGTTTTCAAACCTCATTTTGGGATCCCAAATGTTTAATAATAGAAGTTTTAATGAAATGACGCATTTTCAAAGATTAAAGCCTTAACTTTTAATTAGTCACACTTTTGTTTCAAAACCTCGGTTAGCGAGTTCATTGCACACTGTTTTGTCTTAAAAACTCACTTAGTAACGGCTCTAAGCAAGTAGGGCGTTACAATGCCACCCCAGAGGCCTTACCAAAGCCTGGGGTCTCGGTCCTCACCGTCAGGATAACTCATGTATCCCTTGGGTCCCACCCTGGCTATAATCACCCCATGTGCTGAGTGTTACTTCCGGCCCCAAGGCCGTACCCGACCTTCGCCGCTCTCGGCCTTAGCCGTTCAGTTCATTATAATCATTCAAACATATAATAATTCATTCAAGGACATACATTTGCAAGTAAAACAATCTAGGGCCATGCCCTGCAATAACACTGTGGGCCCATGCCCTGATCCCGGGTTTTACGGTTTTCTTACCTTTAAATTCGATAGCCTTGATCACCTGACTCCTTGAGCACGATCCTACTCAAGCCCTAGCGCTTACCTAAGCAAAATCCATAAGTCAAAGTCATTACCAAACCTCAAGTCCAAAACCTAGCCTCGGGACCAATCCCGAGCCCTCGGGAAGTCCTAGATCCCCAAAACAAAGTGGTGGAATCGAGCCCCGAACACTAGGTCAAAATCCCTCAACAAAAACCCAAAAATCCCCTTCTGTGAACAGTGCAGTGCTACAGCGCTCTAAAGAGGGCGCTGTAGCGCTACAAGCAGAACCACTCCCCAGAAACAGGGGCTAGCGCTACAGCACCCCCTGACTAGCGCTGTAGCGCTAGTTGCAGACCAGCAAAACCCAAAATCGCTTCTTGCGATTTCCTTCTACCATTTCAACCCCAAACTTGTCCAAATCATTCCCAAGCCCAAAAACAAACTTATCAACACCTCAAACTCATCCCAAGCATCCCAAGAACTCATACCCCAAGCTCAAGCAACCCAAAACTCAAGATCTACCATAATGAACCCAAAAACCAGAAATTCACTCAAACAACAAAGATAAGGTCTTAGAAATCATACTGTGGATGGAAATTCGACCTTGAGTTGAACCCTAGACCTCCTTAGCTTGCTCCTTTACAACCTTGACCTGATTTCCCCAAAAATCCCATCTATTTAGCTCAAATACACAGCTCAAACCAGTCAAGCCCTAAAACTGAAATCTCCAAGAACTTACCTCAAATTTCTGATGTGATCTTGCTAATCCCTTGCCAATCCTCAAGTCTAGCTTAGGATCCTTGATACTCAACCTACCCTAGCTCTCCACTAAGCTTAACTCCATGAAAAAATGAAGGAAAATGGTGTGGAGAGCCACAAACCGATTCTATAAATCCAAACCCCTCTGTTTTCTCTCTTTTCCTTTTTCTTCCTTCCTTCTTTCTTTTCAGCCTTATAACTCTTTTTCTACAAAATCCACTAAGTATAAAGCTCCTTTAAACTTATCTCTAACAAGCCTAAAGACCAAAATTCCCTCCCTAATAATTCTAAACCTTTTTTTGCCCATAAAGGGACATTTTAGTCATATTACCCAAATTCCCACTAATTCCTCAAGTGTTCCTAATAATTCCCGCTCGCTACCCAATACCTGATTAATCACCAAATATACATTCTTCATCATCAAGATTAACCTCAATATATTTTCAAAATTCTCATTTAAACTCCCCAGGCTTAACCCAAGCCGGGTATAGATTCCTGCTTTGACTTTTCCGCTAACCCGCTCATTCTAGGATCGTCTCGAGTCACAGATCACAGATATCAACACAGTCATGCCCAAAATGGCCAAATTACAATTATGCTCTTTCTAAGATAATCAGGTCTACATGCATACTAATTCACATAGTCATGCATCTCAAATAATCAAATAGTCATATAATATGCATTTAAATCATAATCATGCATTAAACTCATTAAAGTCACACACAAAATCCCATTATGCCCTCCAGGCTCACTACTCAAGGCCCTTAAGCCTTAATAGTGAATTTGGCTCATTACAACTATCCCCTCCTCATGAAAATTTCGTCCTTAAAATTTACCTGAAAAACTCGGGATACCGCTCCCGCATATCCGACTCCAGTTCCCATGTCGCCTCTTCAACCTTGTTATTCCTCCACAATATTTTAACCAAGGCGATGGTCTTGCTCCTCAAGACTTTGTCCTTTCTATCAAGGATCTGAACAGGCTTTTCTTCGTATGATAAATCCCGATCCAACTCCAAATTCTCAAAGATCAACACATGAGTAGTATCTGATACATACTTCCGAAGCATGGATACAAGAAACACGTCATGAACCCCTGATAGAGCTGGAGGCATTGCTAACCTGTAAGCCACCTCCCCAACTCACTCTAGAACCTCAAAGGGGCCAACAAACCTGGGACTCAGCTTACCCCAAACGCCGAATCGTTTTACTCCTCTCAGGGGTGAAACCCTGAGGAATACATGATCACCAACCTGAAATTCCACGCTCCTGCGTCTCGGATCTGAATAACTCTTCTGGCGACTCTGGGAGGCGAGCATACGAGCTCTAATTTTCTCAAGTGCCTCATTGGTCCTCTGAACCATCTCAGGACCTAAATACCTCCTCTCACCTCCTCATCCCAATGAATCAGTGATCTGCACTTCCTCCCATACAGCATCTCATATAGAGCCACTCCGATAGTCGCCTGATAACTATTATTGTACGAGAATTCAATCAGAGGGAGATACCTACTCCAAAATCCCCCAAAATCCAACACACAAGCTCGTAACATGTCCTCCAGTATATGTATTGTCCTCTCAGACTGTCCATCCGTCTGAGGATGATAAGCAATACTAAACCGAAGCTGTGTGCCCATTACTTTCTGTAGGCTCTTCCAAAACTTGGAAGTGAAAGTGGGGTCTCTGTCGGATACTATCGACCTCGGAGCCCCATGAAGTCGAACAATCTCCTTCACATAAAGCTCTGCATACTGCTCCACAGTATAAGTTGTCTTCACAGGTAAGAAGTGAGCGGACTTAGTATACCTGTCCACAATCACCCACACCGAGTCATGCTGACCCACGATCTTTGGCAATCCAACCACAAATTCCATGGCAATATCTTCCCATTTCCACTCGGGAATCCCTAGAGGCTGTAATAATCCTGCTGGCCTCTGATGTTCAGCCTTAATCTGCTGACAGGTTAAGCTTCTAGCCACATAGTCCACCACGTCCTTCTTCATGCCTGACCACCAATATAAAACCTTCAAGTCATGGTACATCTTCGTAGAACCTGGGTGTAAGGAGTAAGGAGTGGTATGAGACTCGTCCAGAATCTCTCACCTAATGTCTGGATCAATCAGAACACAAATCCGTCCTTTGTACTTCAATAAACCCATCTCAGAAATAAAGAAGTCCTTAGCTGCTCCAGTTAGGACATTCTCTCTATGTTCAACTAACTGGGGGTCCCTTCCCTGTGCTTCCTTAATCCTCTCAAGGAGCATTGACTGGAGAGTAATGTTGGCTAACCTACCAACCACTAACTCTATACCTGCTCTGGCCATCTCTCCGGCTAGTCTGTCAGATATCTGCCTCGAACTATACAGCTGTCCTGGGCCCCTCCGACTCAACCACTACATTAGCCTTCCCAGGATGGTATAGGAAATCACAATCGTAATCCTTTACCAGCTCTAGCCACCGCCTCTGGCGCATATTCAAGTCCTTCTGGGTAAATACTTAAGTCTTTTGTGATCAGTGTATATCTCGCATCTCTCTCCATACAGATAGTGTCTCCAAACCTTAAGTGCGAATACCACTGCAGCTAACTCTAAGTCATGCGTGGGATATCTCTGCTCGTACTCCTTTAATTGCCTTGATGCATACGCTATCACTTTCCCAGCCTGCATCAACACGCATCCCAGACCCTGTCTAGAAGCGTCACAGTAGACCACAAACTTCTCATCATCTGTTGGCAGGCTCAGCACTGGTACAGTAATCAACCGCCGCTTCAGCTCTTTAAAACTGTTCTCACATCGATCTGTCCACACATACTTGGTCTTCTTCCTTGTCAATTCTGTCAATGGAGTAGCAATTCTGGAGAAACCTTCTACAAACCACCGGTAGTAACCTGCTAGTCCAAGGAAACTTCTAACTTCAGGAACATTGCTGGGCCTAGGCCAATCTCTTACTGCTTCCGTCTTGCTTGGGTCGACCAGTAACCCATCCTTACTGATAATATGGCCTAGAAATGAAACTTGCGATAACCAGAACTCGCATTTGATAAACTTAGCATATAACTTATGCTCTCTTAACCGCTGCAACACCAGGCACAGATGATGCTCATGCTCTGCCTCTGACTGGGAGTATACTAGGATATCATCAATAAATACAATCACAAACTTATCCAGATAGTCCTTCAAAATTCTGTTCATCAAATCCATAAATGCTGCTGGGGCATTGGTTAATCTAAAGGACATAGCCAGAAATTCATAATGCCCATACTGTGTCCGAAAAGCAGTCTTTGGTACGTCCTCTTCTTTGATCCTCAACTGATAGTAGCCTGATCGGAGATCAATCTTCGAAAACACTATACTCCCTTGAAGCTGATCAAATAAATCGTCGATCCTAGGCAATGGATACTTGTTCTTGATGGTCAACTTATTCAACTCCCTGTAATCGATGCACATCCTGAGCGATCCATCCTTTTTCTTAACAAATAATACTGGAGGACCCCATGGCGAGAAACTCGGTCTGACAAACCCCAAATCCAATAGTTCCTGCAACTGAATCTTCAATTCCTTTAATTCTGCCGGAGCCATTCTGTAGGGTGCCTTAGACACTGGCTCTGCTCCCGGAGCCAAGTCTATGACGAACTCAATCTCCCGTTGTGGCGGCAATCCTGGCAGATCTGCTGGTGTTTACCGAGTTTTTCGGAAACGAATAACTAACAGAATAATAAAAAGATAAGAACTGTAGAAATGTTGAAATGTAACTAAACAAACAGTGTTTTTACGTGGTTCAGGCGTTAACAAGCCCTAGTCCACGAGTCGATGTTATTATACTTGGAAAAGGTTACAGTAAGATGGCTGGTGCACAAGAACTTCACACTCTCACAGTGTTTCTCTCGGGTTCTCTTGAAGAAGATGAAACTAGAGAGATTTTTGTAGAGTTTTTTGCTATGTGATTTGTTCGTCCCTCTTCTTGTAAAATGAAGGGGTCTTTATAGCTAGGGTTTCGGATTAGGGTTTTTCTCTACGTACATGAGTCTTAATTACACCAGCCATAAATAGGGGATACAATTACTGTAGTAGCATGGCTACAAGACTCTATGTGGGTATATTTACGTGAAAGTATGGGGAATACACAAAGTCAGCCGTCTTTTTCAAGTTGTCAGCGGAACAGTAGGCGAAAAGGTACCCTTAGGCGTGCTGGGATGTGTGCGGCTTTGACCTGACGGGCGTGTCAGGCGGGATCCTGTGTCAGACGGATATCGTTCCAAATATGCCTTCTCCCGGACTCGACCGTTCGGTTTTGTTCTGTGCGAGGCACGGAACTGTTTCCGCGGGGACCGCTCGAAGAGCCTCTCCTGGAAGGGGCCTCCCCGAGGGGTATCCTTCGGGAGTCCGGGAGAGTCGACGAGTTTCCGTGTTGTGCTTGCTTGGAAGAGTAATCCGGATACTAAACAGGAGAGGCGAAGCCTTTCTGTCCATCCGCGAACTCGGGTCACCTACCGTGAAAGACATCGATAATTCTGCTTCCCCAAGGACATCAATCTAAACACTATCCGGAAATCTAGATAACATTTACCCCCCAAGGTCACGGAGCTTCGAGAGATCCGGGAGCTTGTACAGTCCTCCGGGTGTTTCGGTCTCTTAGATTAGGCGAGGGGCCACCTTCTGTGTTCCCGGAAGAGTTCCTTTTTTCCCGCCTGAGTGTTAGTATGAAAAAGAAAGGGAATTTCTTCTATTTGAACTCAAGTACTCAAGCGCGGCAAGGACCACGTGTCATTCTGGGAATGGTTCTGCGACCAAGACGTGTGCGTGAGGCGACTGATTGAGTATGCGTGCGTCAGTCATCTGAGTAATGATTTGACGGTTTTTAATGGTACTCCAGGCCCGAGGTGGTGTAATGATGGGAAATAAATACTTTATTCCCATCCGAGGAGTCATAAATAGGTCGTCGCATCATCTCCAGCCGTTGGATCCGATGCACACGGAATGGGAAGATCGGGACCGTCCATTTGAGGAATTCGAAACGACTTCTTCCCTGCTATAAAAACGAGGGAAAGGACCTTTCTTCCTCTTTACACTTTCAAATTCTCTATCTTTCGGATTTTCAGATTTCCAAACCTTCGAACTCTCAGGCTTCCCAGCTTCCGTTCCTCCGAACTTGCCACTTCTTTTGGTAAGGATCTGGAAACTTTTTCTTTTGATTTGGCAGTGGGTTTATTCGCCGAAGTTCTTGGTTTGAATCGTCGTTCGTCTTTGTAGCTTTTACTTCTCGCGATCGTGCTGGGCAGTGATCCAGTTACTCCTTCAACTTCTAACTACCCGAATATCAGTAAGTATTTCTACTTTGCTCTTTCCTCCCAGACCTTAGGTTGTTGGTAGTTGTTAGAGTAGAGGTTTCTGCCATTATCGCTTATGTGCATGTGTGAATAGGGCTTTGGTAGGCATGTGATTGATGTGAGTCGATAAGTAGCCTTTTCTGCATGCTTTGGCGACTTGCGTTTGGAAAGTCGTCCCTTGTTTTGCTGTTTTAGGGCATAAGCATGAACGCCTTTAGGGTGTCTTTCTCCGGAAAAGCACTTCTTTTGGTGGGCTTAGGCTCGGAGTCTGAGTCTGTTTCCTTGCTGCCCTTCGGGTGGCATGTTGCCAATCCCTCGGTAAGCTCGGTGGGAGCCTCTCCAAGCAGTTTTCGGGGAGGGTCTCCCCGACGCCTTTGATACCACTAGGGTATGACAAGGGTGCTGACTGCTTAGAGTGTTTTCTTCTTTCTTTATTTTTTCCAGTGACGAACATCTCAAAGGAACAACTCCTTGCTGTGGGGGAGGCTGATTCTGCCCAAGAGAAGGGCTCTCCTGTCGCTGGTGGAAAGGGGAAAGGAAAGGCGAAAGTGGTCGCGGCTAGCCCACCGACCTCCAATAGTTCCATCTGGGAGATGGACCAAAAGCCGAACCTTTTCAGGAATTATGGCATGCTGGAGGTGTATTCCTCTGAGGCAGGCCTGAAGAACATCCCAGGTCTGATGTGGCACCGTCTGTCGGTGCTGGGCGAGTCAGCTAGCCAGAGTCACGAGGGCTTTGGTGCCTGGAGCTGGGCACACATAGTGTGTAGGGCGCACTTGCCCCTAAGGAGTTACTTCGCCAATTTCTGTGTGAAGGCGGGGATTGCCCCTTTCCAGTTGATTCCTCCCAGCTACAAGCTCCTAGCGGGGTGGTTCATCTTTTGCAAGTCCCGGAGACTAGAAGCTCCTACCCCGGAGGAGGTGCTGTACTTTTACGGGTTGAAGTCTCAGCCTATGAGGGGTCATTCAGACAAGGTGGGGTTTTACAGGCTAGAAAGGCACCCGGACGTGATGTGCCCCACTTGTCATACCGCGAGGGTTCCAGACCTCCGGGAATACTGGTTCCTGACGACTGGCTTCCCGCTGAAGAGGGTGCCAGCCCTATCTTTGGACTTCAAAATCCCTGGTAAGCGCTCCTTCCTCTCCTTTTCAACTTTGTTTCTTTGCGTTTGATTTGCCTTTTGAGAGGATCTCTAACGCTTGTATTTGATTTTTGCAGAAGTCGTTCCGCGGACACCTCGCTGCGCGGAGATGATAAGGAGGTCCAAGTTCTACGAAGGGCTTTCTGAGGAAGAGTTGAAAGTGGAGGGACTTGTGACCTCCAAATCGTTGAGGGAGTATGGGTTACTTGCCTCCTTCCAAAACATCGAGCCAGTGAGTGGCAGGGGGCAAACTCAGGTGTCAGCTGACATCCGGGAGCAGATTGCCCTGGAGCTGTCTAAGGTGATCACCCAAGCAGCTCGGGACGAAAATACTTTATCTCCTAGTTGGGCGGAGAGGTTCCCCGACCCCCAGCCGGAGGAAGAGGAGATCGAGGCTCGCCACGCCGCGGCTTACCCTAACGAAGGGGCTCCGGGGGCTAGTACCTCCGGGAGAGGTAAGACTAGTTTTCGATTGTTCCACACCCCCAGCCTGTCTGAGGTTTCCCGGACCTCTCAGATGGGGTTTGATCCCCATTTCCTTAGGCTAGATCCGCGTAGGATACCCTTCGACAGGTATTGCGATAGGGTAGATGAGCTCCTCTGGTGTCTGAGTGACGGTAGTCTGCCAGAAGGTGTCATCATGGTTGACCCTTCTTCTCTCAGCATGTCATTCCCGGACTTCAAGGAGTACGGGAGCTTCCTGGAGCAGGAAGCGATGTTTTGTTTTGCTCGGGGAAGGCCATCCACGTTTCTCGTGCATGGTCGTCCCTTTCAAACTTTTCTTTTTCTTGTTTCTTGTTCCCTGCTGGCGGGCTTGCTTGTGCTTTTATGTTGTTGATTGTCTTGTCTTCCGCTTATCTTCTTTCTCGTTGCTTGTTGGTTCGTTAACCTTGCTTTGAACGTTTCTTGCAGAGTATCCAGAAGCCAAGATGTTGGGGAGGGTTACTTTACTCATTAAGAAGGCTGCCACCAGCCAAGACCCGTCCACGGGGAAAGGACGGAAGACCAAGGCTGGTAGGGGAGGTAAAGCTGCCTCCCCCAAGAAGGCAAGTGGCGAGGCGCAAGCGTCTCCGAGGGTAGAGAAGTCTCCTGCTGACGGGCCTTCCGAGACTATGATGGTCTCGAGTAGCAGCAGCAACGGGGAAGGGCTTGTGTTCCCCGTGAGGACAACTGGGGTGAGCAAGCGTCCCGGAGAAGATGCTGAGGGCGCTAAGCACAAACGCCTTAGACACTCTTCTCCCGGTCGAAGGCAACAACAACAGCAACGACAGCAACCACAACTACAACAACAGCAGCAACAAGAACAAGAGAGACAATCACCAATGCCACAGCAGCAGCAACAACAACATCCAAACCAGCAGCAGCAACAAGGGCAATTACTTCTGCTGCCGCAGCAGCAAAAGCAACAGACCGGGGCCTTAATACCCCGTCTGCCTCCTCCTCCAGCCCAAAGGGGGTCCACCCTTCCGGGGTCTCCTTCTTCTCAGACAACCAATCTTCCCCTGCCTGGCCTGAAGTTCCACTTTCCGCGGAAGCCAACCAGTTTCCCCGCTGCTCTCCTGGAGGGTGTAAGACGGGCCGATAGTTTTTTGAAGAGGCGGTTAGAGGCGGAGAAGGCTGTTACTCAGGGAAGGGCAGATAACTTGTCTGCCGTGAAGAGAGCTGAGCTGGCCGAGGGGGTGAGATCCCTTCACCCGGCCGGAGCGGTTTTGGATGGTCCATCCTTGGAGAAGAGGCTGGTGCCTAGGCTCGGACGTGCATTGGCGCCATTCGGAGATGAGATGATGGAGGACATGGCCCTGAGCTTATGCGAGCTCAATTCTGAGAAATGGGCCATCAGTAGCAGTAAGGATCCGCTGTTACTGACACACGCTGTGAAGCAGCAACTATCCGGGGTAAGCCGTCAGTTGTTATTTTTTGGGATCATCTGTCTTTTTGTCCGGCTTTAGCTCATTCTGTTGTCTTTCCTTGCAGGCCTCTATGATCGCGGAACGCTCGTTCCGGGAGGTTGGTGCAGTTCTGGTTCAACTGGAGGAGAGCCAGCTGGCTCGCCAGGCCTTGGAGGCGGAGAAGCAGAAACTGACCCAACAGGCCTTGGAGGCCTCGGAGAAGATTGATCAGGCCCGGCGCACGACTGAGGAAGAGGCGGACAAGAAATATCTTGCCAAATATCAAGAGTACCGGGCCAAGGCAGAGAATGAGTTTAGACAGCGGTCGGATGGGATGAAGGCCGAAAACTCTAAGCTCCGGGAAGAGCTGTCCCAAGCTAAGGTGGAGAAGGATACCCTGGAAGCTCGCTTGCAATCAAAAAATGATCTCCTCCTTAAGCAGCAAGAGGAATATTCCACTCTTCAGAGTAAGCTGCACGGGGAGGAGCAACTCCATCAGAGGAGCAGGGATCTCGTGTCTATGCTACAGTTGGGGCTCGCCAAGAAGGATAAAGAGATCGGGGCCTTACAATTCACTGCCAGGGGGCATGTGACCGAGAAGCAATCCGTGCTGAGCCAAAATAGGGAACAGCGCAAGGAGATTGATTCTCTTAAGGGGGAGCGTGATGCCTCCAAGGCCGAAATGGAAAAATTGAGGGCTCAACTAACTGTCGCGGAGGCACAGCTGGCAGCCTCCGAGGCGGAGCGCTTGAAGGAGAAGGAGGATGCTGAGGTGATACTGAACAAGACGATTAATATATCGCATGTGGTCCTCATGCATCAACTCTGGAAAGTGAACCCGGAGGTATTAGGCTATCTGGGAGATGATGCCGAAGCCATGAGGGAGAAGCTACTCGTGTGGGATCAGGGCCCAGAGGCGTACGTCCAAACTTACAACATTGACGAACGTGCTGGAGCTCCTGAGGTGGGAGATCCCGGAGAGGCGGGGACCTCTGAACCTTCTCATGACAAAGTTCCGCCTTCCAATGAGCCGACTCCGCCAGCCTCAGTTGAAACCGATGCCCCCGAAGCTGCGGTCGTGGAAGCTGTAGTTACCCCCAATGCTTGAAGGGGTTTTATCTTTAATTATTTTTCATTTTGAGTTTTTCATTGCGGACATTTTTGCCATAATCATAGCATTCTCCTTTCTTTTCTGCCGAGTTCTTTATTTATCTTTGCGCTTAGGGTAGACATTTATACGGTAGAAACTGTTGTAGGGGCGTATGGGGTTTTGGTTACAACGGCCAAAACCTATGCACTTCCCACTTGAAGCTTTAACGGATGATGTCTTTTCCTACGTAGTTTCTAGGTTACGAAGGTTTCCTGGTTCCAACGGCCAGGCTCCTTTCACCGTATTTTAGCTTTCCTGAGGCAAATAGCCAATCCCGGGACTTGTAGTTATACTGTTCGCTGGGATTGCTAAGGTGAGTCGTTCCATTGTTTGGGATGGGAGTTCTTTTGGTGAGCGTCGCTAGACTCAAGGTTAGATCTTTGCGAAGCAAAACTAACTGTTGTTGCGAACCTCATGGTGGCTGACTTCAGGGACCTGGCATGGAGCCCTGCGAGGCAAGGCTCATTGCTGTCGGGGAAATCGCCATGCCCACCAGGTGTGATCCTGGAGCAGGGGCATTGCGAAGCAAGGCCGGCTGTGAGTGGGGGATCGAGCATGTCTGCTTCTGGAGCTGAAACTTGCAATGGCCATGGAGCTTGCCACGCATTATTTTGTGAGATCCGGAGTTGGAGCCTGCGAAGCAAGGCTTACAACGGTCGCGGATCTTGCCATCTTTCGCCTCGCGGGACCCGGAGCTGGAGCTTGCGATGCAGAGCTTTACAGCGATCACGGGTCTTGCCATCTTTCACCTTCCGAGACCCGGAGCTGGAGCTTGCGAAGCAAAGCTCTACAGCGATCGCGGAGAATTCTGCAAAGGACTTGTCAGGGAGTTGGGGTGTTTTGGCATAGCTCTATGAACGTGCCTCAACCCCCAGTCCCGTCCATCGCTGGGCTACACAGGAGATAATTTTCATGATACATAATGGCAGGCATTTCCATGGAAAATTTCACATAAGCACATAATGCACATATGACACGTAATGCAAGCATGTTCATGGCAACAAATAAACCTAAGCTTAACAATTTAAACATTTCAAACAATTTAAAATTTTCAAACACAATGCTAGCACATAAGTGGTGTTCTGTGTACGTTTTGTTCAAGGGGCGTATGGCTATGCCTTAGCCATGTATACCCGCCAAGTGAGCGTGGGGTCCGGACGTGTCCGAACCGCGTGGTCACTTGTTAAAACGCAGCTTTGAACACAGGGATAAAAAGTGCAGTAAAAGCGGAGTGAATCTCTCCTTGTTTCATTAAATTAGCCTGCAAGGCGTTAGTTTTACAACAGGGAGGATTATTTCCACATTTTTTACTTTTGCTATTTTCACCAAGGACTTCCGACTGGATGGTCCGGGGCCTACTGGTAGTAACGGCGGAGGTGCTCCGCGTTCCAGGCGCGCGGGACTTTAGATCCGTCAAGTCTCTTTAAGTGATATGTCCCATGGCCCACTTTTTCTTAGACTTCGTAGGGGCCTTCCCAGTTGGGTCCGAGGACTCCTACTCCCGGATCCTGCGTAGCAGGAAATACTCTCCGTAGGACAAGATCCCCAACTTCGAATGTACGGCTCTGGACTCTCGTGTTAAAGTGTCGGGCTATCTTGCCTTGGTACATTTTTAGTTGGACTTGCGACTACTCCCGGAGCTCTTCGATCATGTCCAAGGACTCCTGGAGAAGGGCATGGTTCCGGGTAGGATCGTAGGTATCTTGCCTGTGAGAGGGGATCATAGTTTCTACTGGGATGACGGCCTCGCAACCGAAGGTCATGGAATAAGGCGTGTGCCCCGTCGAAGTTCTCTCTGTTGTGCGATAGGCCCAAAGTACTCGCGGAAGTTCTTCCGGCCAGTGAGCCTTGCAGGCTTGGAGTTTTTTCTTCAACGTGGTCTTTAATATTTTGTTTACAGCTTCCACTTGCCCATTAGCCTGGGGTCTGGCGACTGCGGAAAACTTTTGATAATTCCATGCGAAGCACAGAAGTTCGTGAAGTGTTCACTGTCAAATTGCTTTCCGTTGTCGGACACAATTTTTCGTGGAAGCCCAAAACGACACACTATATTCCTGATGACAAAGTCCAGGGCTTTTTTAGATGTGACCGTGTTCATAGGTTCAGCTTCAGCCCATTTGGTGAAGTAGTCTACCGCGACTATGGCGTGTTTAGGGTCACCTAGTTCTTCTCACAAAGATTTCATATCTGCGGCGGTTCTACTTTCAAGTACTAATCTCTCTCTCTTCTTCTCTTAATTACCTGTTGCCGAAGAACCGCGTCAACAGTTTGGTGCTTTCATTGAGAGCGAATCTAATTAGTACTACCACAAACATACAACTATGGTGACCACTCGATCCAAACATGGCAACGAGACAGAACAGCATGATGGGCAGGAGGCCCGCCATGTTGCCCTCCCCGAGGAGCAAGTTCCTGAAGTCCAGCAAAGGCCAGGGAAGCAGCCGGCCGGCCAAGACGACACTGGTAGTTCGGCGCCCCGGCCGCCTAATCCGAATCCATGTTATTATACTGCGGTGGAGATGGAGAATGCTCAGCTGAGGAGCCAGCTAGAAACAGCTGGTCAGCAAATCCAGGATATTCTGAGTCGACTACCCCCTCTCACAACCAACGGTAATGTTGGAGAGAGGCAAGGCGAGGCTCCTAAGTCTCGCCGGAGTAATCGATCCAGGCATAGCCGTTCGGGTAGACTCCCTGCAGCCAACTCCACCCCTTCATCACGCCATCAAGAGGCGAACTTCAGGGAAATGCCTCAGACCGAACAGCAGCAGTACAGCCGTTCGGTTAGGACATCAACCCCTAGCTCTCAGCCTTCCTCGAGGACGCCCAGAAGAGATCGGGGAAATTCCCAAAGGAGGGCCAAGGGGATCCGGAGACGTCAGCCCGTCCCCGAAGAACGTCCAGTTCCTCGTCCAGATCGCCCAGCGCGAGACCAACAAGCTGGCAGAGCCGAGAGGCCCCCACCAAATTTAGTCCGTCCAGACGGCACTAGGATCGCCTCTCCGGTCAGACATCCTCCCTCTCCCATCAGATATCCGTCTCCTCAAACCATCCGAGACATCCCGGCCTACATAAATAGTAGGAGAGACCCGCCATCAGCCGGGCCTCCCCGGCGCAGCAGGGTGCCGGGGGAAGGATCAGGTCGGGGCCGCCAAAGACGCACATCGAGCCTGTCCAGCAGGAGTCACAGGACCGGTAGTGCACGGAGTGATCTTTCGGGAGGAGACCTGCGACAGCGACTAAGTTCAGCACAAAGTCACCATAATACCCAGGGAGGCAACCTTCGAGATCGCCTCAACTCTCACAGAGAGGATCGAGTTAGGGATGGTAGCCAGGCCCGCTCAGTTGGGGTCCGATCCGAAGTACGTAATGGCGGGAATGCCTCAAATGACCTATCTCCAGATAGGAGGGGCAATAACCCGCCTAATATGTACAACGGGTCCGGAGCTGTTGAACAGCCCCGGAATAACCCAGGATCTCAGGACAAAACCTTAGAGCGCTTAACTCAAATGGAGGAGCTGATGAAGAAGCTCCTGTCAGAGAAAGAAAAAGACGAATATGATTCAGGGGATGAGATGGAGCTCTTCGCCCCCAACATAGCAGCAACGGCATACCCTTCTGGCTTTCGTATGCCTCACTTGTCAAAGTTCAACGGGGATGGAGACCCATCTGACCACTTAGGGATGTTCAACACCCTAATGATGGCTCATAACATCGGGCCAGAGCTTCGTTGCTTGATCTTTCCTTCCACCCTAACTGGACCTGCCAGGCAGTGGTTCAAACAAAGTAAAAGGCAGTCAATCAGCTCCTGGAAGACCTTTTCGGCTGACTTCAAGAGGGCATTCCGCGCCTCTCAGGCCGCCAGGGTCCAGGCCGACTCCCTAGCTAACGTGAGACAGCAACCTGGAGAAACGCTAAAAGCCTACTTGAGCAGATTTGCAAATATCGCTGCTCGAGCCAGAGATGCCGACGACAGTTCCAAACTCATGGCTATGAGGACCGGGATCCTAGTAGGCGGAGATCTGTGGAAGGATATTCAAAGGAGGGGGGTCAGCTCAGTTAGTGAATTCCTTAACAGAGCCCAAGAATGGATAAACTTGGAGGAAGCTGAAGCTTCAGCCGCGGGGACCAGCCAGGTCCTCGAGAAGCCCGCTGGGGCGGGAACAGAAATCGTAGTAGCGACTCCCGACGTCACGCAGAGCAACCAGCCCGGTGGCGGCAAAAGAAAAGGAAATGGTGAAAACTTCCAGCACGGTCAAAAGAAGAATAAGTCCGTGGATAAATTCAAGCCCGTGTTCACAGCGTATACCGAGCTCACCCAAACCAGAGAGAATATTTTCCTGGCCAACGCTACGTGAGTCCCCTGGAAAAGACCGGAGCCAATAAAGCACCCTAAGGGAAAGAGAGACGCTTCCAAATTCTGCCGTTTTCATAACGACGTCGGGCACAATACCGACGACTGCAGGCACCTCAAAGATGAAATCGAGACTCTCATCCGAGCAGGTCCGTTGGCGCAATACTCGCGGAACAGGGTCCCCACAGGTCGACCCGCTCCGGAGATCCCAGCCAGTCAACCTGGACCTCGAGTAGATCAGGACGTCCCTCCCCCTGTGGTCGAGGGAGAGATTTCCACCATCTCTGGAGGACCACACATGGCTGGCACGAGCAGAGGCGCCCAGAAGAGGTACATAAATGAGTTGAAGGCCCACAATGGAGGGGAGTTCATCCCGGAACAGCGTCAATCAAAACAACAAAGGTTAGAGAAACAACCAGTCACTTTCACGGAGGAGGACGCGGGCCATGTCCAATTCCCTCATAACGATCCCTTGGTCGTAGCAGTCCAGCTCGCCAACCGAAGAGTAAGGAGGGTGTTAGTGGACAATGGGAGCTCGGTGAATCTCCTATTCCGTTCAACCTTAGAAAAAATGGGTCTGACCGTCTCCGAGCTAAAGGCAACCTCGATGATGCTATATGGTTTTTCAGGCGAAGGGTCAGCAGCGATAGGAACGATCGAGCTGGTGATCACCCTAGGCGACGAGTCCCGAACAGTGTCCAAACTGCTCAAATTCGTAGTCATTGACTGCTCTGCTGCCTACAATGCAATTTTGGGCCGACCAACGCTCGTTGCTTTCGAAGCCATCACATCCGTCCGGCACCTCGCCATGAAGTTCCCTACTTCGACAGGGGTCTGCACTATCAAGGGCGATCAGCTCGCTGCCAGGGAATGCTACAGCATTTCCATGAAGGGAAAATCTAAACCCGGGCAGGTGGCGATGGCCATTCAGGATGAAGAGGAATCGCAGGGACCCAAGGCGGCCCCTGAGATTGAAAAACCTCGGGTTTCCGAAGACGAAAAGCTCGCCTTAAGCGAGGACATTGACCCTCGAGTAGGCGAGGACAGGTCCGAGCTCCAAGCTATTGAAGATCTCGAGGAGGTAGGCATCGATGAACAAAACCCTTCACGGACGGTGAAGCTCGGAAAGAACCTCTGCGATAGAAGAAAGGCGGATCTGACCGCGTTTCTGAAAAAGAACCTAGACGTATTCGCATGGTCGCACGAGGACATGATAGGGATCAGTCCGAGCGTAATCATGCACACGCTCCACCTAGACAAAAGCGTCCCTGCAAAGTCTCAAAAGCAGAGGCGTTTAGGGACAACCCGAGCCGAGGCCCTTGAAGAAGAAGTGGCCCGGCTCAAGAAATGTGGCTTTATCCGCGAAGCCAGATTTCCCATTTGGGTTGCCAATCCCGTGTTAGTTCCAAAGCCCAATGGCAAGTGGCGGACCTGTATTGATTTTTCCGACCTGAATAAAGCCTGCCCCAAGGATTGCTTTCCGTTGCCGAGGATCGATCAACTGGTGGATGCCACGGCGGGGCACGAGCTCATGTCCTTCATGGACGCGTACTCGGGCTACAATCAGATCGCGATGAATCCAGCAGACCAGGATCACACCAGCTTCATGATCCCGACTAATGTCTATTGCTATAAGGTCATGCCGTTCGGTCTAAAGAACGCCGGAGCTACCTACCAAAGGCTGGTAAATAGAATGTTCGCGGATCAGATCGGGAAGAACATGGAAGTGTACGTCGATGATATGCTTGTCAAGTCAAAGACTGCCACCAACCACGTTGCCGACCTGGAAGAATGTTTTAACATACTGCGAGAATATGGCATGAGGCTCAATCCTCAGAAATGCACTTTCGGTGTCGCATCGGGGAAGTTCTTGGGTTTCATAGTCAATACCCGAGGAATCGAGGCAAATCCCGACAAGATCAGGTCACTGCTCGAGCTTCCATCCCCCAGGTCGCGGAAAGATGTCCAAGGACTCACAGGAAGGGTGGCGGCACTGAACCGGTTCATTTCCAAATCGACCGACAAGTGCCTGCCTTTCTACAACCTGCTCCGCGGAAACAAGAAGTTCGAATGGACAGTAGAGTGCGAGGGCGCATTCCTCGACCTAAAAACGCACCTGGCTGAGCCACCTGTGCTATCAAAGCCCAGGGTAGGAGAACCTCTTTTCCTCTACATGGCCGTGACTGAGGACGCAGCTAGTGCCGTTCTGGTGCGAGAAGAGGACCGGGCTCAGAAACCGATTTATTACATCAGCAAGAGACTCCTCGGAGCTGAGTCAAGGTACCCGTTGATGGAAAAGCTGGCGTTCTGCCTAATCACGGCCTCGCGAAAACTCAGGCCATACTTCCAGTCCCACTCTGTACACGTCATGACCGATCAGCCTCTAAGGCAGGTTTTGCAAAAGCCTGAAGCCTCGGGACGCTTGCTAAAGTGGGCGGTCGAAATCAGTAAGTTCGAGATTTTCTATACTCCCCGAACTACCATAAAAAGTCAAGCCTTGGCCGACTTCGTGGCAGAATGCGCGGGATTCCGTGAGATCCCATCAGAAGATTCACAGCAGCTCACATCCTCAGGCTCATCGTGGAGGATCTTCGTTGATGGCTCATCTAACGAGAACGGCTCCGGGGCCGGAATTATTCTGATATCCCCAGAAGGACATAGATTCCATTCGGCGCTGAGATTCGGGTTCAAGGCGTCCAACAACGAGGCAGAGTACGAGGCCTTGTTAGCCGGACTTAGGATAGCTAGCGAGCTAAAGGCAAGCTCTGTCCAGTGCTTCAGCGACTCCCAGCTCGTGGTGAATCAGGTCTTAGGCGAGTATCAGGCGCGGGGTCCCAAGATGGCCTCTTATTTGGATAAGGTAAAATCCGAATTATCTACGTTTGGGCAAGGGTCGATCGAGCAGATACCTCGGGAGCAGAACGCCAATGCAGATGCTCTCGCCAAGCTCGCCACCTCGGGGAAGGCAGAAACCCTGGGGTTGGTGCCAATTGAGTTCTTGGACAAACCAAGCATAGACGGAGATCGAGCGGATATTGAGATGATTGACATCAGGCCGACCTGGATGACTCCCATTGTTGAGTACCTCGTCGAGGGCAAGTTACCCGAAGGGCGCAACGACGTACGGCGAGTCCTTTATCAAGCTCCGAGATATACGCTAGTCGAGGGGGTGTTGTACCGACGTGGGCATTCATTACCTCTCCTCCGGTGTGTTCTTCCAAGTGAGGCGAAGGCCATCCTGCAGGAAGTTCATGACGGATTCTGCGGAGATCACACTGGGGGGCAAAGCCTGGCCTTGAAGATCCTTCGGCAGGGTTTTTACTGGCCGACTCTGTCCAAAGACTCGGTCTCATACGTAAAAAAGTGCGACAAATGTCAGCGGTTCGCCGCGGTTGCACGAGCACCCCCGACCGAGCTAAAAATGATATCGTCTCCCTGGCCCTTCGCCATTTGGGGCATAGATCTAATAGGCGCCCTGCCCACCGGAAAGGGCGGGGTCCGTTACGCCGTGGTAGCCATTGACTACTTCACAAAGTGGGCCGAAGCAGAGCCGTTGGCGACAATAACATCGAAAAAGGTGCTAGACTTCGTGGTTAAAAGCATCGTTTGTCGCTTCGGCCTACCCAAAAAGATCGTTTCCGACAATGGCACTCAATTTGACAGCGACCTGTTCACCGAATTTTGCGAAAAGAACGGAATTGTGAAAAGTTTCTCATCCGTGGCCTATCCCCAGGCGAACGGCCAGGTCGAAGCTGTCAATAAAACTCTGAAGGCAATCCTCAAGAAGAGGCTAGATGAGGCAAAGGGGATCTGGCCAGAACAGCTCCCCCAAGTTCTGTGGGCCTATAGGACCTCACATCGGACTCCCACGGGTCACACTCCTTTCTCCCTAACCTTTGGAAGTGAAGCGGTCCTCCCCGTGGAGGTAAAGGTCCTATCGCACAGGGTCCGGTCCTACGAACAGGACAAGAACCACGAGCTCCTATGCCACTCCTTAGACTTGATGGATGAGAGGCGAGAGGATTCACAACTCCAGCTCGCTTGAAGCCGCGACAACAGGAATGCCCAGAGGTCCGGCGGCATGAAGGAGAAGTCCGCGTCCGGATTGTGGGACCAGCAGTGATAGAATAGGTCCTGTAAGGACTGCTCCGACACGACCCGTTCGTCTTTCAGGGCGGTCTGGGAGGTCTGGACTTCGGCCTTCGCCACCTCAAGGTCTGCCCGCGATGCGGCCAGGGAGTTTTTAAGCTCTAGGTTCTCGGAGCGAAGCTTCTCTAGCTCGGATGCGGCCAGGGAGCGTTTAAGCTCTTGGTTCTCCGAGCGGACCTTCTCTAGCTCGGCTTTTGAGGCCGCCAAGGCGTCTCTCGCCTCCTGAGACTCCTGGAGGGCAGTCTGGCGATCTGCTTCCAAACCCTCGAGCTGGGCCTTGGTCCTAACGATGCCTCTATAGGCGGCAGCCATGCCCTGCAAGAAAAGAGTGATAAATTAGCGAACTGGAAGGAGAAAGGCGGCGTGTGAGTGTCAAAGCCTTAAAAGAAGGGGGCACTTTACCGTTAAAGTCATGTCCATAGCGGACTCTATAACTCGGACCGGGCTCGTTGTTTCGATGGCCCGGAGCTCCTTCTCCCTGATATTTTAATAGTGGCTGACGGCGTAGCTGGCCGACTCGTACACCGTACCCCGGAATGCTTCGGGCATCTTCTCCAGAGCCCGGGGGTCGACCGGGATACGCACGTCCGGGGCTACCGCGGCCAGATTCCCGACCTCTATTACCCCGTCCTGGGCGGCCGGTGGAGATCGTTGGGGTGGCGGATGCATGAGTCCTGTCCTGGCGACAGGGAGGTTCGACCCCGCGTCCTGGGATGACGGGTCTCTCCCCTTCTCCGTAGCTGGGGATTTGGTGGAGACCCCGGTCGAGCTCTTGGACTCGCGAAGCCTCTTTAACCTCGGCCCCGCTGGGGGATTCCCACCAAACACAGCGCCCCGCAGACTATTCCCGGGCTGAGACATCTCTTCTGCCAAAGAGCAAAAAACACGGTTATCAGCAATCATACAGAAATAAAGGCAATAAGAAAGCAAGTACTAAGGGAGCCCTACCCCCCGAGCTGGAAGAGCGTAGGACGATTATCTCATGAACTGGAGAAGGTTCTAGGTCCGGTTCTGAATCGGGGCTGGACTCTTCTACGTACTGCCTAATCCCCGGAGCGTAGACGCCCCTCTGGAGCGCAGGCCACGTGCGTAAATTGGTCCCGTACTCCTCAAAAATGGCCGACCTAAAGGCTAGGGTATTATCTACTACTACGGTACCCTTGGGCCGACTCTCTTGGTTGTCCAGCACGAGCTGGTCAACGCAGTGGAGCAGAAGCGTGTCCAGGTCCGGATTCCTTGGGTGACGATGGACGAGCTGCCTAGGGTTGAACCTAACCAGCCGGGGGTCTGCAGTGGCCCTATCTACGTTCTTAAATAAGTAAAAGTTACCTTGACCGGAAGGACCCGCGGCTGCTCCGGATTGGGCCCTCTCCTCGATCATCCCCTGGGCGACCTCCAAGCTCCGCTTCCTGTTCCTCACCAGAGGAAATTCCTCACCTTCTTCCTCGCCTTCGTCATCTGCGACCTCCTCCGCGGCGATCGGCCTGTTGTCGCGGGCTGGGGGAGGCCCCCGGGGCCTTTTCAAATTCAAAGTCTGATTTGGGAAAATCAGCTTGCAGAATACCATCGTCTCGTCCGTCACGAGCACGCGGTAGTCTTTCTCACTGGGAGGCAGGTTCGCCAGTGTGTCGTATTGACCCCCGAGGGTCACGGACTTTTCGGTCCTCGAGTAGATGGCTGCAAGGTTGGTCGAAATCAGAATTGGAATAAGGGACGGGCTAAAATAAGATAACCGTTAAAAGGCGAGCTAAATGGAGGATTACTTACGAGGGCGGTTGAAATAATGATGATCGCAGTTTCGGAACCCAGTAGACATAAAAAACTGGTCTTTGAAGTCGTTTGGATGGCTCGGCAGCTCGATCACTGCTGCTGTGTTAGGGAAGCGGGTTAAGTAATAGAACCCGTCGCCTCGCCCCCGCTGGTCCGGGCTGGCTTTGAGGCAGAAGAAATACAAGATATCAGCAGGAGTGGGGACCTCCCACTCATGCTTTTGGAACAAATACCTCAGTCCCGCCAGCAGACGGTAGGAATTGGGGGGGAGCTGAAATGGGGCCAACCCCACGTAGTTCAGAAAATCAGCAAAATACTGATCCAGGGGGAGGAAGGCCCCTGCCTTGAAGTGTTCCCCGCTCCAGGCCGCGAACGACTCGTCGAGCGGCGTGCAGCTCCTCTCCCCATCCGCAGCAGGTCGGGCGATCACGGAGGTCTTCCCCAGAGGAATGTTGTGGTTAAGGAAGATTTTGGTGATCTTTGCCTGGCTGGTTATCTTCGAGACGATTCTCTCCGCCTCGAAAAACGCGTCAAGAGCCACCTAGGCCTGCTTCTCCACCGCCGGTCCAAAGTGAGGAATTGGCGAGCTGGTCACCACCGCCTTTCCTTTATCCTTTTGGGAGGCCAAACTTCCCACATTCTTCTGTGGCAGATTTCTCTTTGGAGCCGTCTGGTCGCCTATCGAGCAAAAGAAAACACTTTAGAAAAGGTGACCCAAGCAGGAGAGTGAGGCAAGCATTAAGTACACGAGCTGGGGTAAGCCCAGCCCGTGGAGAGTGGTGCCACGCGTTCCAAGGAACACGCGCCTATGCCCTCAACAGATCCCAGATTACTCGGAATTCGTGTGTCAGATGGCTCAGAGTAAGAAAAAAAAATAAATAAATAAAAATTTTGCCTTGGGGGGAAAGTTTCAACAGGCAAGGCGTGGCAAAACCGCTTTTAAGGCGTATTCCCTAAGCTACCCGGTTTTTGCACCCAAAGTTCCTACGGATCCTACCAGAAATTGTTCCTAAGAAAGAATCATGGAACCCATGTTCTAAGGCGATGTCCCATGGCAAATGTGCCCTAATCAAAGAAGGGCCATCACCCTCCATATCCGCGCAACCCAGAAAACCTCTGCATGTGGCTACAGTAAAAAATTTTACCTAGGCTACAGTGGCATGCTTTCAAAAATAAATGGGGACAGAAGACTTACAGTATAGGGTTGGATGGTGAGCGAGGTTGCTGCGCGGGTAGGGGCTTCGTTGGCACAGTAGTCTCCAAGGCCTTGAAGGAACTCGCACGCTTAAGCTTCGTGAACGGAGAAGATGAGAGCAATGGAAATGAGGGTTTTGCTCTTCGGAAGGTCAGAGAGAAAAGAAGGAAATTTGAGAGGTTCTGAATGGTAAGGTGGTCCGTGCGTGGGATGACCACCCCCTTTTTATACAAGGGGGGATCACGTGTAAAAGGCTCCTGGGAGACCCTCCACTCGAAATGTGAAACGACGGCTGGACAGTAGGCTAGGCTATTTAATGCGGTTCTCGTAGAATGTACCGTCGCCACCCGCGGCGTTCCACGTATCAGACGCATGCGAAAAGCATGGAATGCGAAGGGTTGTGGGAGAAGTCTAAAAGCTCCAACTGTGGTCTCCCATGTCTGACGTCATGGACCACGAGCAGGAGCTTGGGGGGCAGATGTACGCCCTGGATTTCCCACGGGCTGTTTAGCAGGACGATCCCCGGACTAAACATGATTTAGCCCGAGGCTCCCACAGGCCAGAGGCTTTATCTTCAGGACGGGCCCTTTCTAGCTCGAGGGGATGGAGTTTCCTGCTCCGTCTTGTTGTTCCAGGAGTTGGGAACAACATCTGACGACCACTGAAGGATCAGCTCGGGTTATGGATTGCTCCGGTAGCGAGCTTCTCAGGAAGCTCTGACCCTATGGGAGGTCAACACGCAAGATAAACGTGCATAATCCTGCCATCACGTGTCCGATATCCCCCTGACTTCTCGGACACGCCGCAGGAACGTGCGTATTCAGACACCCACGGATGGGTTGGGCCGTGCGGCCCATTATCTCCTTCCATACTGATTAGACCACACTTGTGTGTCAGGTTTAGGAAGTAATCATGAATATCACAGACTTGATATGACAAATGGTAAGGTCACGGGATGACCTCCCTACCAATTTCCAGGTGCCTTCTCCTATAAATATGGAGACCCTGGGAATTGATAGGGGTTGGAAAAAATAGTCTTGTAAGAACTATATATTTTGTAAACCAATTACCCAGAAAAGATGAATAATATTGACTAGTGGAGTAGAAGGATTTTAACCTTCGAACCACTTAAAAAACGTGTTTAGGGTCACCTAGTTCTTCTCACAAAGATTTCATATCTGCGGCGGTTCTACTTTCAAGTACTAATCTCTCTCTCTTCTTCTCTTAATTACCTGTTGCCGAAGAACCGCGTCAACAATACTATGTGGTTTGTACCACGTGGGTGTGGTGATATTAATGTGATGCACTTGCCGAGACGGTACTAGAGAGCTAGATAACTTAAAAGTCACAATGGGATTTTAATACCCGGCTTGGGAGGAGCCTAGGGGTATTTTGGGGATTTTGTAAATTGAGCTCTTGTGTGA
Source organism: Humulus lupulus (assembly GCF_963169125.1). Lineage (NCBI taxonomy): Eukaryota > Viridiplantae > Streptophyta > Magnoliopsida > Rosales > Cannabaceae > Humulus > Humulus lupulus. The sequence continues at coordinate 192,553,217 of NC_084795.1, read as the reverse complement.
TAATGGTAACTGGTAATCTGGTAACTTGTGTAACCATAGGTAACTACTGAGAGTAACAAGTTGTGATAGGAAAATGGTAGAATTGCAATAGAGATGAGTTGGCAAAAGTGACCTTGAGGTTTAGTTAGGAAGGGATATTTATGGAAGGGTAGAATAGTCATTTGGCAAGGGATAGATAGCTTCAGCTGAAGGGAAAAGGTGATCACGTATAATACTTAGTTAGAAATTGGTTTATGCTGAAATTGACGGAAAGGCTAGAAGAAAAGAGAAGGAAAAAAACGAAAGTTGAACTTGAAACCTAGGAGGAGAATCAAGGGGGTTTGAGGCAACCAAAATCAAGTTCAAGCTAGGATTGTTCAGAGGTAAGAGTTATGCTCTGTTTTTGTTTAAATTTAAGTTTGATTTTCAGAGATTAAGTGTTGAATTTAAAGGAAGTATGGTTGGTTTGGTTTGGAAAATTCAGCTAGTTTATGAAGAGGAGTTTGGTTTAAAACTGGGATTGGAGAGAGTCCAAGATGAGTTATTGATTGAGGTAAGAGTTTAAAACATCTTTGAATTTTCGTATCTGGTATGGTTTAAGAATTTGGAAGCATGGTTTAAGTTTCTCAAGCTTTGGTTTAAGTTTCTGGTTTATAGGTTTAAGTGTTTGAAATCTGAAACTCAAGTGTGAATGTTGGGTGTGAGTGTGTGAGTGTGTGTTTGAGTTTGTTGGTGGTGTGTATAGGTTGATAGATGGTTTATTTGGGGTTTTGAATTGGTCTTAGGGCTTAGGTACTTGTTTGGGATGATTTGGAGTGGTTTAAGCGCGGGAAAAACGCAAGAGAAAACCCAGAAATCTGGGTTCGCGAAGGAGAGCCGCGGCGCGAGGTTGCATCTGGATGGGGGAAAGCCGCTGGGTGCCGCGGCCCTTGAAGGGAGTGTCGTGGCCCTAGGCCATTTTTCACAGCCAAAAATTGTGTTTTTAGGGCTTTTGCCCAGGGACTCGGGGGGTGGCTCCAATGCATCATTTTAGGGAGTTAGGGGTCCCGAGAGTACGGGATTGGTCCCAGGAAGTGGTTTTGGGATTGATTAGTATTAAAGGATGTTTTATGTGTGTTGTGACTAGGTCTTTGGAGAGGCTCGGGTTAGAGGACCGTGCTCGCGGCTTTGGGGCATCGAAAGCTTGGGATACAGGTAAGAGAACTGTAGCACCCGTAGAGCAGGGCTTGGGCCCATAGTTTGGTTGCAGGGCGCGGCCCTAGATTGTATTATTGCTAGGATGTAGCATTACATGAATGATTATGTATTTGATTGTTATATGAGTATGCTAAATGTGGTAATAGCAGAATGAACGGCGAAGGGCCGGGAACGGCGAAGGGCCGAGAACGGCAGTGAGGCCGGGAATACCACTGAGCACCTGGAGTGCTCACGGTTAGGGTAAAACCCCAATGGATACATGGGATATCCTTACGGTGTAGACCGAGATCCCAGGCTTTGGTAACACTTCTGGGACGGCATGGTCGTATATGTGTTAGATTTTATGGACTGTCTCACTAGATATGAGCTATCTGCTGTGATAACTGTATATTATGCATATGTTATGTATTGTTTGAGTTTTCTTGCTGGGCTTCGGCTCCCGGGTGCTCTGTGTTGCAGGTAAGGGCAAAGAGAAAGTCAACCAGCCATGAGTACGGAGAGTGTGGGGGCGGCGCGTACATGTTCGGCCTGCCCGACTGCTTTGGTTGGGGATATTTTTAAGGAATGGTTGTATAAACCCTAGTTTTGATGGTTAATTACTTATAAACATGCTTTGGGTTGTAAATATTTTATAAACTGAGCTCTGGGATCCCGTATGTTAAACTTTTGAACTTTTAGTGAAATAGAGCACCTTTTAAAAGATTACAGCCTAGACTTTCACTTAATCACACTTTTGTTTTAAAAACCTCGTTTAGTGAGTTGATTGCACATTTTAACCTCACTTAGTAACGGCTCTAAGGTAGTTGGGAGTTACAATAACCCTGCCTTAGAATCTTTTTTGCCAAACTTTGCCCCTCAGCATGATCCCCGCAGAAGCCTTCATGTACTTCCTTCATTAGCTCCTTAGCTTTCTCTGGTGTAATACATCTGAGTAGAGGCATGGAATATCCCCTTCGGTATAGAACACCATCGACCAGTATATACCTAGCAGCCTGCCTTTGAAGAGCTCTGGCCTTGTTTCTATCTGCTGGTAGTACACCATTTGTAAGATACTCCAACTAAGGTGCCATCCATGTATCTTCCATTCGAATTTCCATACTGGTTTCATTTGCTCGTATGCTTGGCTCGCTCAATCTTTCCACTGGCACAATATTCAAAGTGTCAACATCTTTCGCGCTCGCGAGTTTGGCTAAGGCATCTTCGTTCGAATTCTGATCGCGGGGTATTTGCTGGAGGGTATAATTCGTGAACTGGGCTAACAGGTCTTTAGTTTTGTTCAAGTAGGCCACCATTTTTAGGCCTCGCACTTGATATTCCCCTAGAACTTGATTCACTACCAGCTGTGAATCACTGTAAATATCCAACACCATTATGCTCATGTCTTTTGCCATTCTTAATCCAGCGAGGAGTGCTTCGTATTCGGCTTCATTATTTAACGCTGCGAAGTCGAACCTAATGGCGCAGTGAAATCGATGCCCTTCTGGCTTTATCAAGATCACTCCTGCTCCCGCGTAAGATTTGTTGGACGACCCATCTGTGAATAACTTCCACGAAGGAGCTTCATCTTGAGGCTCAGGCGCACTAGGCTTTTCGCACTGCTTGTTGTCTGGGAGTTCGGTGAACTCTGCAATAAGATCGGCCAAGACTTGTCCCTTTACTGCTGCTCATGATGAATATGTAATATTGAACTGCCCCAGTTCGACTGCCCATTTTAATAAACGCCCAGCTGCCTCTGGTTTTTGGAGGACTTGCCGAAGGGTCTGGTCAGTTAAGACTGTAATGGGATGGGCTTGGAAGTAAGGACGTAGCTTCCTTGAGGCCAAGATTAAACAGTATGCTAACCTCTCGATGGGAGGATACCTCAGTTCTTCTCCGATTAGACTCTTGCTTACATAGTAAACCACCTTTTGTACGCCTTCTTCCTCCCATACCAGTACCGCATTAGCAGCAACTTCAGGGATCGCCAGGAAAATGAACAAAGTTTCTCCTTCGACAGGCTTTGATAAAATGGGAGGCTGTGCCATGTGGGCTTTTAGGGCCTGAAAAGCTTGCTCGCAGTCTCATGTCCATTCGAACTTCTTGTTGCCCCTAAGTAGATTGAAGAAAGGGACGCATTTATCCGTTGACTTGGAAATAAATCTACTTAGGGCTGCAATTCTCCCAGTTAAACTTTGTACATCCTTGATCTTCTCTGGCGATTTCATTTTGATCAGGGTTTTTATCTTGTCGAGGTTGGCCTCGATTCCTCTTGAATTAACAATGAACCCCAAAAATTTCCCTGATCCAACTCTGAAGGAACATTTGAGAGGATTTAGTTTCATCTGGTATTTGTTCAATACGTCGAAACACTCTCGTAAATCCTTCACATGTCCTTCTGCTTTTTTCGACTTTACCAACATGTCGTCCACGTACACCTCCATGTTTACGCCGATCAATTCTTTAAACATGTGGTTAACTAATCGCTGGTAAGTCACACCTGCGTTTTTCAGTCCGAAGGGCATTACTTTATAACAGTATAATCTTGTATCGGTCCAAAAGCTGGTGTGATCCTCATCAGGGGGATGCATGCTAATCTGATTGTAGCCTGAGTATGCATCCATGAAGGAGAGGATCTCGTGTCCTGCAGTAGCATCGACCAACTGGTCGATCCTTGGGAGTGGGAAGCAATCCTTCAGGCAGGCTATATTGAGGTCTGTGAAATCCACACAGGTTCGCCATTTGCCGTTAGGCTTGGGAACCAGCACTGGATTAGAGACCCACGATGGATAAAATGCCACCCTAATGAACCCATTCTCCTATAATCTTTCAACTTCTTCTTTTAAGGCTCTCAACCAATCCTTATTGAGTAGCCTTCTTTTCTGTTGCACGGACGGAAAACTCTTGTCTATGTTTAGGACATGGCTGATAACTGCAGGATCTATCCCAGCCATGTCTTTGTGCGACCAGGCAAAGACTTCCTGGTTTTTCTACAAAAACTCCACCAGTGCATGCTTCATGGCTGGTTCTAAATTTTTCCCAACCTTCACAACTTTGGTCGGGTCTTTTTCTTCAAGTTGGACCTCTTCCAGGTCCTCGACGGGTCAAACATTTTCTTCAAAATCCCCAAAGCGAGGATCTAAATCTCTATCCTCCCTTTTGGCAACACCCTATTTTGTGACTTCATCACCGGAATAGGCTTGTGTATCAATTTCCATCTACAACCTATCTGGGGGAGTGCTCTTTGACGTTCCTTTCTTCGCCTTCGTGACTGAGGTGTTGTAGCACTCCCTGGCCTCCCTCTGGGTTCCCAACACGCATCCTACTCCTGCTTCTGTTGGGAATTTCATGGCTTAGTGCCATATAGAGGTGATGGCCCGTAGATCAACCAGTATAGGCCTCCCAATAACGGCATTGAACGCCGAAGGACAATCGACTACTATGAAAGTAGCGAGTAATGTCCTGGTAGCAGGCATTGTACCTACTGTCACTGGTAGTCTGATTGACCCTGCGGGGGCAAGTCCCTCACCAGAGAAGTTGTATATTGTTTGGTTGCAGGGCTCTAGGTCCTTAACAGACAACTTCATGCGTTCCAGCGAAGACTTGTACAGGATGTTCACCGAACTTCCTGTATCGACTAGCACTCTCTTCACCATCATGTTGGCCATTTGGATATCCATGACCAGCGGATCGGAATGTGGGAACCGGACATGTTGGGCATCGTTATCAGAGAAGGTTATTTCGCCCTCTTCTGACCGAGCCTTTTTCGGCGTGCGGTCATCCACAGTCATCATCTCGATGTCCTGGTCGTGGCGCAGAGTCCGAGCATATCGTTCTCTGGCCTTTCTGCTGTTTCCCACGAGGTGCGGGCCTCCGCAGATGGTTAACAATGTGCCAGTCACGGGATCAAGCTGCAAAGGTGGCGAGCGTTGGCGTGTGGGCGCTTGCTTGTTGCCACCTGGAGCTTTTCATTGGGAATTTCCCGAGGCCCTTATATATCTTCTCAAGTGTCCTTGTCTAATAAGAAACTCGATCTCATCCTTCAGCTGGTTGCATTCATTGGTATCATGTCCATAGTCGTTATGATAATGACAGAACTTGGTAGTGTCTCTTCTCGAAATATCCTTTCGAATGGCAGTAGGTTTCTTATAAGGCACACTGGAACTCGTGGCCTGATAAACCTCTCCCTGAGACTCAACAAGGGCAGTATAGTTAGTGAAACGAGGTTCATAATGGTTACCCTTGGATCGTTTATTGTCAGAGGTGGAAGGCTCATTGTGTGGTCGTTTCCCCCCATTCTTGCCATTTTCGTTGCCATTCCCATTGCCTTTTCCGTTGCCATTGGGCTTGGACCCATTGGCGGCTTTGGCGGGCTCGGCAGTCCCCTTATCCTTGCCTGGGGGCTTCCCTTCATTGGAAATAGCATCTTCGAGCTTGATGTATCAATCAGCTCGATCCAAGAATTCCTGGGTAGTTATAACCCCATGTTTTCTGAGACTGTCCCAGAGAGGCGTGCGACGTTTAACCCCTACGATTATTGCCATCATCTTGCCTTCATCTCCCACTATTTTTTCTCCAGCAGCTGCTTGCATAAAGCACTGGACGTAGTCCTTCAGTGGTTCTCCGTCTTGCTGGCGTATTTCAACCAGCTGGTTTGCCTCAGTCGGGTGCACACGACTCGCGTAGAACTGTCCGTAAAACTCCTTCACGAACATTTCCCAGGAAACTATACTTGCAGGAAAGAATTTGAAAAACCTCTCCTGTGCGGCATCAGAAAGTGTTGCAGGGAAGATCCTGCACCGAGCGTCTTTAGACACTTTCTTGATGTCCATTTGTATCTCAAACTTGTAGACGTGAGATACCGGGTCACCATACCCATCAAAGTTTGGAAGCGTAGGCATCTTAAAATTCCTAGGAGTTTCTTCCATAGCTATCCTCTGGACGAAAGGAGTGCCTTTTCTCCTATCATGGTCGATATAAGATGTTCTTCCCCCGACCTGCTGCTGTATTGCCTGCTTGAGGGCATCTATCTGGGCTTGCACGACGCCAGGAATCGCCGTGGCCTCTGGTCCTGGGGGGACGTACTCGTCTTGCCATTCCCGGCGATCGTTGAGTACGTCTCTTAAATCCTCGTCTCTACTCCGCTGCTCTCTAGCTCCGAGTCGGTTGAAGACGTTATTTTGTCTAGGCTGCCCCCCAGCGTCCCGTCTTTCGGGTTGGTCATCCCGAGGTGGCTGGCTTCTGCCTCCACCTCTTTCTTCATTCCTCCGACCGACATTTCCTTTGCCTGAGTTGGCCTCGTTATAACCATGGCCATCTCTAAATCTTTATTGGCTATGGTGGGATCGACTGTTCCCTCGATTGCCTTCGCGGGCTGGAACCTCCCGACCATTAGAGGGTGGTCTGCGTTGGTCGGTAGGTCCCCGTGCATTATCATGTCGTGGGGGGCCTCGAACCGCAGAGTCTAACTCTGATTTCCTTCTGTTACCAGGAGGACGCTGTCCTCTACTCGGAGGGTTTAGCTCGTTGCCCTTATGGCGTCTAGGACTGCGAGGTTGTTGCCCGGCCCTATTCTGCCTCTGCTGCGGGGGATTGCCGCGACCAGCTTGGGATGGAAGCTGTGCTACAGGGTCCTTTAGCGGGACATCGTCTTGAGGCGCCGGTGGCTGCTCGGGCCTTTGTGGGCTTAAGGGCTGGATAGGCGGGCTAGGATTGGGACCCCTGTGGGGTGGCCCATTCGCAGGTTGATCAGGCTGCAAGGCAGGTGCAGCCTGATTCCTAGCCAGTTTTAGGGCTGCCTCGAGGGCTGCCATGGCCTCCCTCTGGCAACGGTCCAACTCCGCCTATCTTTCACTCAGCTCCAGGCGCTGCCGTTCAATTTCTTGTTGATGTCGCACCATGATTTTTGCAGCACTTTCCTGGCTAGCCCTCAGATTGGCCAGTTCATCCTGCAATACCCCTAGGGTATTCTTCACCGTCTCGGAGTCCATTTCTTCCTCATCAAATTCCAAATGTGGCTCATCCTCAGCCACGTTTGGAGGAGGAGGAGGCGGGTGAGATGGTGCAGCGCCGGCCGCCTGTCCAGTTTTCTTGGTAGTTTTTGCCATTGATCTTTCAACGATAATGTATCAAGCTCTCAATGAAAGCACCAGAATGTTGACCCTGATTTTGGCCAACTGACACGGAGTCAAATTTGCTTGATGTGGACAAACACGTTGGAAAGAATGTGATGACAAAATAATAAAGAACACAAGATTTTATAGTGGTTCGGCCCCAGAATCTGGTAATAACCTACGTCCACTTGAATTGTTATTGTTATAGAACTCAAAGGAGTGATCAAAGAACTAGGGTTCAATGAGTTTCACCAACCTCTGAAGAGCAAGACAATATATCAAATGATCAGAAAGCGAAAAAGAAGAAGAAGATCCTTTTCCCTTGAGCCCTCCTTCTCTATTTATAGGCTCAAGGAGGATTTACATTAATTTGTTACAGATATTATTTCCTAAATAATCGGATACTTAGGAAATCATGGGAGATAATTTCGGATACTATCATAACTGCATAGGATCTTTTTCGCATATAGCATGCGTACGACCAGGCTGGTCGTATGAAGAGATCGAACGTCGTGACAGTAGATGTCTTCCTGGTCGATGGTCGAGCATGAATTCTGCCAGATGTTGGCCATGTGTATTAAATGTTTGCCATGTCATCCATGCTTGTTTTTTGGATAACATAACTAAACCGAAAACTTGCATTCCATGATCATCTCATGCCGAATGGCTCGAACCAATCCACATATAATGTGGTATTATTTATAATTCATCCACATGCATGAAAATACACAATCACGCCCTCAACGGGCCAAATTACCAAAATGCCCTTATAATTAATTATTGACACATATGCATGCATTTACCATCATATAATAATATAATTCACATAAACATGCATATAATCATTAAATATCATAATAAATCAATTATGGCCCTCCCGGCCTCCTAATCAAGGTCTTAAACCTCATTAGGAAATTTGGAGCATTACATTATATGTTCGATTCAAAGGAAATGTCGATACGTTCACAGGTTGCACCTTGAATGCATCTGAGGGTCTGAAAGGCGATGAAGGTTTTCAGGAGAAGTTTGAGAAGAAAAAGGGAAAAAAAATTTCTAAAGGAAACTTTTCAAATGCAAAGGTGGTAAGGGTTTAGGTCTGATCACAATATTTATATGTAAAATATGGGAATTAATTTGGGCCATTCGATAGGGTCAGCTCGAGATCCAACCACCAAGATTTAATGAACCATGCAGCGGGAAAAATTTGACAGGCCAATTGTCACAGTCCTCGAAACCTGAATGGACGCACATTACATATTGCCATGTGTCAAGTACTCGAGTAGTAGGCATGCATGATTTTACATGGTAGAAGCCTAAAAGCCCCTACTGGGCATGTCATAAAGTGACAACGTTAAGCATGACTAGGAGCTTGGGGGGAAAAGGTTGTACCCTAAAAATTAGCACGAGTTTAATTACTCAACTAGGGTACAGCCGACACATGGTTATGTGAAAAAGCAGCCAAGTAGAACCTCTGGTTAATAATAATGTGAGCAGCTCGAGTTGAGACTTGGCAATACGACATTCATGTTATTGTCAGGCCACCTGCTAGGGTAACGATCCAGCTCGAGACCTAACTTGAGGTATCAAGCTAGGAGATCAAAGGTGGGAGCTTAGGACTATGGTTCAATCATTGAAGGGGATCTAAATCATGCTTGAGGTAAGACTTCATCCCTGAATATAGGCTATACTCTGTTTTTCCTTATGCTTTTTCAGTTGAGAATTTTAGGTGTTCATGGTGGGGATTAATGGAAGTTCTTGAGTTTTGTTGCTTGGGTTTTGATGAGGGTTTGATGTAGATGAGGTTTGGGGGTTGAATTTGATGTTTTGATGATGTTTAGGATTGGTTTTGAGACTTGGTTTCAGGGGGAAATCGCAGGGGAGAAGACCAGAATTTTCTCTGGTTTGCTGATGGCACCCCAGCGCCATTCCTGGTGCCCCAGCGCTAGGCGGGGCTGATTCTGGGGCTCTCTGACTTTGGGACAGTGCCTCAGCGCCACTAGGCAGTGCCCCAGCGCTAGTGGATTTTCCAGCAACCTATTTTTAGGGCTCGGGGTTGGTTCCTTTACCACGTTTGGGTAGATTGAGAGTCCCGAGAGTGTGGGATGGATTCCAGGAGTGAGGTTTTAGATTATAAACTCTTTTATGATTTATTTTATTGATGGGATTCCATATTTGGTTATGACTAGGTGACTGCTAAAGGACCAAAGGATTGATCATTCTCAAGGGTCGTTCTTTTACTAATTCTTGCTCGAACCCAAGGTAAGAAAACTGCACCACATATGTGACATGCATGGTTACTCCTGATGCATGTTGGATACTTAAATGTGGACATTGATAGCATATTGAATGCTTGGCAATCTTGCTCATTTGCATATGGTTATTATTGAGGCATGCTGGATGATTAAGTGTGATGCATGTGATGCACGAGAAACATGTGATTAGGGCATGCCATGAGTATTGACTTTGGGATTGATCAGAGCTTGAGTCTCTGTGATTGTGCATGATCATAATTGTGCTAGCAACTGTTAAGTTAGCATGCTGAATCCCCTACGTTTGAATATTCGACATATGACATATGTTTGGTAGCAATGCTTACTTATGCATGGTACTGAATCATTAGTCAGAATTAGGAAAGGTGTTAGTATCAACTGTGAAGTTGCGACTCATTAGTCAGGTTCGGTAGTGGTACTGGGCACTGGTCACACAGTGCTGACTCATAAGTCAGGACGGCCTTAGACTGTTCAACACAAACCAATAAAGATTAGATCTAATCGATATCCGCATTGGATGACTCAAAGAGCATTAATGTCGGACCAACCTCAACCTCTATGAATATTATAAGCGCTTGTGTGACTTACCTATCAGTCATTCATCTGTTAAGGCTAGTGGCTTACCTAGCAGCCACTCTTCTGTTTAAAGTTAGAGACTTACCTATCAGTCTCTTGTTTGTTTAAGGCTAGTGGCTTACCTAGTAGCCACTCTTCTGTTTAAAGTTAGAGACTTACCTATCAGTCTCTTGTCTATTTAAGGCTAGTGGCTTACCTAGCAGCCACTCTTCTGTTTAAATTAGTGACTTTCTTGTTAGTCACCTAGTATGGTTTTCTAGAACCTCAAGTGATATTCACTCATCTATTTAAGAGCTATAAGCTCTGTGTAATTATAATGATAATCATTTGATAATGTTTATATGATATACTGTGTTTTCTTGCTGGGCTTCGGCTCACGGGTGCTGTGTGGTGCAGGTAAAGGAAAAAGAAAGCTGGACCATCCTTGAGTCGGATAGCTTAGGTGACGATGTGTACATATGCAGCTGCTCGACCGCCACGGCCGAGGTTTGAAGGAAAGGAACTAGGGCTAAACCCTGTTTTGCCGCTTAGATCGGCTGGTTGTAAATATTTTCTTGTAATAGACCTTTAAATTATATTTTTGGGATCCCAATGTATACAGTAAATGTTCTAGTGAAACGTTATATCTTAACCGAAATTTTTAATCCCTAAACAGCTAATCATACTTAGTTACACGTTTTTGGCCAAATGACTCGATTAGCAAGTTTAGCACTATTTGCAATGTGCACCGTAACGGTCCCTGGAGTTGGGGCGTTACAACAAGTCTACAGGTCTCCATTATTGTTTGAACGCCGAGAGGCATAGGAAAGGTCTCGTGTCACCTCTATTTGCGGCCTCTCTAAGGAAAGGCTTCTTAATATGTTTATTTTATCTAAAGGTTGATTTCTCTTATGAGAATATAATTATTGATGTAATTCAAGTTTGACTGACCCTAAGGAACACTCTTTAGTTAAGTAATTGATTGAAAATAATGGGTTACACTCCAAAGGTGTATTTAGGCTATCGAACACCACTAGTGCATCTTGACCAAACCAGCGGTAGTTCATAAGTCAAAAGAGAAAAATGTGATTTAAAATTTTCACTTATGAAATTGAGATTTTTCTCAAAGTTAATTTGGAGTTAGCCTGACCTACCCCAAGACGGTCCATTGATTTTCAATTTAATTTTTTATGGATTAGTATATTTTTTTATGTGCTTTTATATGTTGCATTCATGCATCATGTTTAATTTTCCAAATAAAATATGGTTTTTATTATATGTTTTGATTCATTATATTTTATTTATTTATTTCTAGCAACAATGGTTAATTCTCCTAATCCTGATCAATAACCTCAAAATGTGAAAGAACCAGTGAATCCTTATGACGGCTACCTAAGTACTTTTCATTTAGACTCAGTAATCGTAATGATTGGTACAGAAACAAACAGATAGTTCTGAGTAAACTAAAAGTGTATGATGCAATCATTGACGTGCCTCCCAATGAGACATCAACTTTATCTAATTATGATAGTTGTTGACGCGGTTCTTCGCCAACAGGTAATTAAGAAAGGAAGAGAAATGGATTAGTGCTTAGGTTGAACCGAAATAGATAAGTGATCTTAGAGAACGAAATGGTGACTCAAAATATGTTTTTTAAGTGGTTCAAAGGTTAAAATCCTTCTACTCCACTAGTCAGTATTATTGCTACATACTGGGTATTTCATTACAGGGTATTTCTTACAATCAAGAATCCAACCTCCATTAACTCCCAAGGTCTCCATATTTATAGGAGAAGGCACCTGGGAGTTGGTAAGAAGGTCATCCCGTGACCTTCTTACCTATCATGTCAACTATGTGACATTCATGATTAATTCCTAAACCTGACACATTAGTTTGGTCAAATCCATAGGTAAGGGGATAATGGGCCGCACGGCCCAACCCAGTCGTGGGTGTCTGAATACGCACGTTCCTGCTGCGTGTCCGAGAAGTCAGGGGTATATCATACACATGATGTCTGATATATGCACGTTTACCTTGCGTGGTTGACTTTATAAAAGGTCACAGCCTCCAACTCTAGCTCGTACCACGAGCTGGATGATTCCCTCGACATGCGGCCTTCAGAGTCCTTAAGCAATCTTGGCAAACCCTTGGATTACCTCGAGCTAGGGAGGTAGGGTCTTATGATGGCAGGTCCGGTCTTGGGGAGGTCCACGTGGTAGTCATGATTAGGCCGTATCTCAGCTCGATAATCAGCCTGTGGGAAAATCAGGGCATACATCTACCCCCCAAGCCTCTGCTCGTGGTAGGTGACGGTACGTCTTTCGAGAACCGCATTAAATGGCCTAGCCTATGCCCAGCCGTCATTTCATCTTTCGAGTGGAGGGCCTTGGATCCCACATCAGGGCAATCCAACGGCCCTCTTCACGTGACCCTCCGCGCATATAAAAAGGGGTGGCCACCTTACGCATGGGCCACCCGTTCATTCGAAATTTTCCAAAATTTTCTCTTCTTCTTGCTCTCCAAAATCCCCCCTTTTCCTCTTTCCAGTTACCATCTTCGGCGTTCCAGAAACTCAGGCGCAAGGACTCCTTCGAAGCCTTGAAACCAACTACTCCGGTGAAGTCCTAACCCAGGCAATTCCTTCATCCACTTCCCAGCCAAACATTCTGTAAGTCTCCTGACTATGCATGTTTTGAAATTATTTTCACTGTAGCTTAGGTAAATATTTACTGTAGCCGCATGCAAGGGTTTGCTGGGTTTTGTGGGAATGAAGGGTGAAAGCCTTTTAGGTTAGGGTATTGTTTGCAGTAGGAAGCCGTTTAGGAGCACGGTTTACAGGATGCATCTCCTGGGGAAAATTTATGGGTAGGATTTTTGGGACATTAGTTCAAAATATCCATTATTTTGGGTGCAAAACCGGGTAGCTTAGGGGACACGCTTCACAGGCGGTTTTGCCTTTCTTGCCTATTGGAACTTTCCCTCCAAGGCAAAATTTTTAACCTGACCCTCCTAACACACGAATTCCGAGTAATCGAGGATCTGTTGGGAGCACAGGCGCGTGTTCATAGAACCGCGTGGTCTCACTCTCCACGAGCTAGGCTTACCTCAGCTCGTGCAAAGAAAGTTTGATTCTTCCCCATGCTTAGGTCGCCTTTTCTGAAATCTTTTCTTTTGTTTGTTAGGCGACCAGATGGCACCAAAGAAGAATGCCCCAAAAAGGACCACCGGTAGCTCGGCCTCCCAGCAAGACAAAGGAAAGGCGGTGATGGCCGAATCATCAATCCCCCACTTCGGGCCAGCGGTGGAACAAAAGCTCGAGGTGGCTCCTGACGCGTTCTTTGAGGCGGAGAGGATCGTTTCAAAGATTATCGACCAGACGAAGGTCAACAAAATATTCCTCTCCCACAACATCGGGTTGGGGAGAGCATCAGTGATTGCCTGACCTCCCGCAGAGGGCGAGCGGAGCTGCGCGCCGCTTGACGAGGCATTCGCGGCCTGGAGTGACGAGCATTTCAAGGCGGGGGCCTTCCTCCCGTTGGATCAGTATTTTGCTGACTTCCTCAATTATGTGAAGTTGGCCCCGTTCTAGCTCCCCCCCAACTCTTATCGGTTGTTGGCGGGTTTAAGGTATTTATTCTTGAAACAGGAGTGGGAGGTCCCCACTCCTGCAGATATTTTTTACTTTTTCTGCCTCAAGGCTAGCCCGGAGCAGCAGGGGCGAGGCAACGGGTTTTATTACTTAACCCGATTCCCCAGTACGGCTGCGGTCATCGAGCTGCCCAGCCACCCCAACGACTTCAATGATCAATTCTTTATGTCGACGGGGTTCCGGAACTGCGAGCTCCACTACTTCAATCGTCCTCGTAAGTGCTTTTCAACCTTAGCTCCTAAGTTAAGTATCTTTTAGCTCCTCCTGTATCCCTTTCTGACTTAGACTAATCCTGCAACTATCTTCGCGAGGACAGAGTAATCTGTGACCCTCGGGGCCCAATACGAGACACTGGCGGGCTTGCCCCCCAGCGAAAAGGATTACCGCGTGCTCATGACAGACGAGACAATGGTGGCCTGCAAACTGATCTTCCCAAATCAGACTCTGAACTTGAGGAGGACCCGGGCGCTTCCCTTAGCTCGCGACACCAGGCCTATCATCGTGGAGGAGGTCGCGAGGGGAGAAGATGAGGAGGACGAGGTTCCCCTCGTGAGGAGCAGGAAGCAGGCGTTGGAGGTCTCCCAGAGGACGGACGAGGAGAGGATCCGGTCCGGAGCAGCCGCGGGTCCTTCTGGCCAAGGTAACCCCTATATGTTTAGGAATTCAGATAGGGCCATTGCCGACCCCCGGCTAGCTAGGTTCAATCCCAGACAGATCCTCCAACGTCACCGAAGAGATCCGGACCTGGATACAACCCTGCTTCACTGTGTCGACCAGCTCGTGCTGGATTACCAAGATAGCCGACCTAGTGTAACGACCCAGATTTGCTAATCGGGCTTAGGGCCTTGATTAGTGTGCCTGGAGGGCAATAAGTGGTTTAATATGCTTATATGTGAATTTATGTGTATATATGATTATGGTGCATGTTTAATTGAGTTAAATGTGCATGTGGGCCCCGTCTGGATATTAGGGGCATAACCGTGATAAATGAAATATATGTTGTATATGTGTGATATGTCTGTACAGCACGATCAGAGACAGTCATGGGGAGCGGTTAGCCGGAGAGCCACAACGGGGTTGAGATTCTGAATCGGGGCGAGTCGAGGGGTTATTCGGGTATTAGTTGAGTTATGGGATTATCGGGACATAGAAATAAATATTTGGAGATATATTTGAGGATAGAATGCCTAGGCGGGAATATTTGGGGAATTTACCATCTTTGCCCTCTGGGACGTTTTGGCACCCCGAGTCTTGAGGTAACCTTCAGACTTAAGTTATATATAACAAAAAAAAAAAAAAAGGAACTGTTTAGAAACATGAGGAACCGACCCACGTTCTCTTTGAACTGAAGTTAGCTTGTGCTTATCTCTCTCTCACTCTCTAAGACAAAACTCAAGAGGAAACTTAAAGAAATTGCCTAGGAATTGAAAGGATTTCAGCTGGGATACTTTAGGAACTTGAAGTTTGGGAATTTGAGGATCATCTCAAGAATTAAGCTCAGCAAAAGGTAAGCTTTCCATGGAAGTTATGCTTAAGTTTCAGCTGTGTTTCCAAGCTTTGCATGTGAGTAGAAACTAGGCTATTTTTGGGTACTTTAGTTGTATTTTGGGGTAGATTTCTGTTGAGTTTTGGTGTTGACATTGAGCTGGAGTGATGGTGTTATTACCTGGGATTATTAGCTTAGTTTTGGTGGAAATTGGCTTGAAGAAAGGATGGAAAACTGAAGAGAAAATCTGGGTTCGCTGTGTAGCGCCGCGGCCCGCGTGCGCGCGCGGCCGTGGGAGGCCGAAAAATTCAAGCGCGCCACAACGCTTGCTGGGCGCACCGCGGCCCGTGTGGGGGTCAGTGAAGAGCTAGCCTCTATTTTGAGGCTAGCCGCGGCTCTAGTGGGTGGGGCCGCGGCCCTTAGTGTCAGTTTGGGTTTTTAAGGTATTTTCGGCTCGGGAACTCAAGGGGTAAGGGTCGGGATGGATTTTATCAACCGGATTGATAGAATTCAAGGTCCCGAAGGTTAGGGATTATGGGTCGGAGTTATTTATTGGGTTAGAATTTGATGGTCGGATATTGTTATGTGTTGTGACTAGGTTTTCGGCGAGGCTCACGTTAGCGGACTGTGCTCGGGGCATCGGTGCTCAGGAAGCTCGGAACTCGGGTAAGAAAACCCCTGTTTCCATAGAGCTTGTGTGCAGGGCTGAGCCCAGTGTGTTGAATGGAAATGATATGCAGGGCCGAGCCCTATATGCTAGAATTGCATAGCGTAGCTCTTTAACTGTTTATGCTTGAATTATGTACTTGTTGATATATCATGTTAGACATTATATGTGTGATCGGCGAGAGCCGGGAATGGTTTAGACCGAGAACGGCGTGAGGCCAGGAACGGCATCAGGCACGTTGAGTGCAAGGCCGAGAACGGTAAAAGGCCGGGAGTATGGGACCAACCATCGGTCATGGCCATCACTCCGGAGAGGTACCGTAGCTCCGGGACTTAGGCAGTATGTAGAAGAATCTTTCCCGGAACCAGAGTCGGATCCAAAACTTGCACCAGCTCGGGAAATAATCGACTTAGGTTCTTCTTCTAGCTCGGGGGGTAGGATCCCTTTTAGTATATATACGTACTTGAATTTCTCCTTTAGTTTTTGTTTTTGCATGACTGCTAACTTTTGTACTAACCATGTCTTTGCTTTGACAGAAGAGATGTCTCAGCCCGACGGGAGTCTGCGAGCAGCGTTCGCCGAGGGAAACCCCTCTGCCGGGGCCCCTGGGCCAAAAATGAAGAAGCACCAGACATCGAAAAAAGCCGTCGGAACCCCAACGAAGTCTCCTGCAAAGGAGAAGGGGCATCCCCCAACCGCCCAGGTCGCGGGAACCGTTCCTCCTGCTACAGGGGGGAGCAGCATGCCCCCACCCCCTCCGCGACCTTCGGCCTTCGTCCGGGACACAGGGGCGGTGCTCGGGGCTTCGGCGATTGTTCCTTCCGAGGTGCGCATCTCGGTCGATCTCCAGGACCTGGAGAAGATCCCAGAGGCCTTCTGGGGGACGGTATATGAGTCGGCAAACTACGCCATCAGCCACATATACAAGTTCAACGAGAAGGAGCTCAGGGCCATTGAAACCAGGAGCCCGGTGGGCGTGATGGAATCTTCTCTGGGCATGGCCCTAACGGTAAGCTGGCTTTGTCCTTTTATGGATTTTTATTATCATGCCTTGCCCTATGTTTCCTTTCTCCCTCTCTTCTCTTTTTTTTTCTAAGGCAATTGCCCCTCCGCTTTCGCAGTGCGTCGGTGCCCTTCATCGGAGCATAGCCAGGGCCAAGGCTCAGCTCGAGGAAATGAGGAGAGAGCACCAGGCGGTTGTGGCCACCCACCAGACTTCTCTGCAGACAGTTAAGGATGCCTTGGCAGCCTCGCAAGCCGAGTTGGAAGAGACTCGCCCCAAGCTTAAAGAGCTCGAGACCACCCTCGACACCGCACGGGCAGACCTAGATACCGCGAAGGCTGAGGCCAAGGCCGCCCTGGTGGCCGAGCGGGTAACTTTAGACGCCGCCATGGAAGACATGTTCTACCATTGCTGGGCTTACAACCAGGATGCCGACTTCTCCTTCCTGGCAGCGGCCGTCTAGGAGCCCTTGCTGGAGAAGTTCAAAGCTCACCTCGATAAAGAAGCGCCCTCCGAGGCCGGGGAAGGCTTCGGCGCAGCCGAGCAGGGCGAGACGGCGACCTCCAAGGGGCCACCTGGCGGAGCTTAGGGCCTTCCTCTTTCGAGCCCTTTCCTTGAATATTTTTTTAAAATTTTTCTGTGTAACTTTTGCATCAGGTTCTTACACCTCGAGAAAATTTAACTATCAATTTTATTTTTAATTGATTTACTGCCCTTTGCCTCTACGCATTTTAGTTACTATTTTGAAAATTTTCGTTCGTGTTAATCTTTATCAATATCTCGAGCTCTTTAGGAAGAACAACGATCAATAGATTTAAATCAACTTCTAAGTTTTTTGACTTGGTTATATCCAGGAACTTAATTTGAAAACTTAGTTCGCGTCAATTTTTATCAATATCTCGAGCTCTTTAGGAAGAACAACGATCAATAGATTTAAATCAACTTCTAAGTTTTTTGACCTGGTTATATCTAGGAACTTAATTTGAAAACTTAGTTCGTGTCAATTTTTATCAATATCTCGAGCTCTTTAGGAAGAACAACGATCAATAGATTTAAATCAACTTCTAAGTTTTTTGACCTGGTTATATCCAGGAACTTAATTTGAAAACTTAGTTTGTGTCAATTTTTATCAATATCTCGAGCTCTTTAGGAAGAACAACGATCAATAGATTTAAATCAACTTCTAAGTTTTTTGACCTGGTTATATCCAGGATAGGACTTAGTTCGCGTTATTCCTTACCAATATCTTGCGTTTTTTAAGAAAAACAATTATCAATCGATATAAATCAACTTCTAAGTCATTAAGGCAACCTGGTTATATCCAGGTACCATATGCCCCCCAAGTAACTGGGAAAGGGTCTTTCGTGGTTACTTTAGATTACACTTGAAAACATGTACAAATATAAACAAAAAGTTAATTCTCATTGCTTAATACATAAAAGGTGGCCGTTTAGGCCTTACAAGTGAATCATTGATAATATCTCTTCAAATGGATGGCGTTCCAAGTCCGTGGGATCGTCCCTCCGTCAAGACGAGCTAACTTATAAGTTCCCTCCTTAAAGACCTCGATGACTTGATATGGTCCTTCCCAGTATGGTCCCAATACTCCATCTTTGGGATCCTTTCCGGCCAAGAAAACTCTTGTGAGGACCAGGTCGCCAACGCTAAAGGCACGATTTTTTACTTTTGAGTTGAAATAGCGAGTGATCTTCTGCTGATAATGGGTGAGCTGGAGTTGTGAATCTTCTCGTCTTTCATCAGTCAAGTCCAAAGAGGTGCAAAGAAGCTCGTGGTTGCGGTCCTGGTCGTATGACTGGACCCTATGCGAAAGTACCTTAATTTCCACGGGGAGGACTGCCTCACTCCCAAAGGTCAAGCAAAAAGGAGTATGACCCGTAGGAGTCCGATGCGAGGTCCGGTATGCCCATAGGACCTGGGGGAGCTGTTTTGGCCAAACCCCCTTCGCTTCATCTAGTCTCTTCTTGAGGCTCGCCTTTAACGTCTTGTTGACAGCCTCGACCTGGTCGTTCGCCTGAGGATAGACCACGGAGGAGAAAATTTTCACAATTCCGTACCTCTCACAAAACTCGGTAAACAGGTCGCTGTCGA